>NW_026521989.1:1200000-1877500 GCF_021234435.1 Artibeus jamaicensis
TGGCTGTGGCCCCAGCTGGAGCCCGTGGACAGGCTGACCTGAGAGCAGGTGGCACTGGGGGGCACCCCTGTCCTGTCCCTTGTGCAGCCAGGGCCCCTTTTTTCCACCTGCCCGCACCAGCTCCTCCTGCCTGGCTTCCTCCGTGAGGACCAGGCGGCCAGCCTTCTGACCCTTGTGGTCCTCACGGCCACAGCACGGGCCCCCTTTGCCAACATCCATTTGAATAACCCCCTCCGCTTCCTGAGCCTGGAGTGGTCTCCACACTGTCAGGGTTGGCTGGCTGGTGGGAGGACAGTCTTGGACCAGCTTAGCTGGAGCCCTTTCTGGCTGTGAATTTTACACAAAGTGAACCTTCCCTTCCTGCCGGAGTGTCCTGGCAGCTGAGTGGCAGAAGCCGTGTCACCAACACGTAACCATCGGGGCAGGTGTGTGGCCGCCCCCTCGCAGGGCTGCCAGTTACGTCACCGTCGGGTTGGAGGGCAGACGAGCTTCTCCTTGCTCAGTCCCCCTGCCGCACCGCCGCCATCAGCTCTGGTGAGCGACACAGTCCTGCATCTCTGCCATCCTCGGGAGCAAAAATTAACACTCAGACGCCTTTGGTCTTTCCGCAGCCACTCGGAGCTGTACAGCCCAGTGATGGTGGAGCAATCCCGAGGCAAAACGGTCTCCAACCCGCAATTCTACACCAGAGCAACCACGGGGCCAGCGGGCCCCATGCACACCCGCAACACCGAGCATCCACCATGGGGCCGGTGCTCCCTGCTCCCGAGAATCCTGCCACAAGGCCTGCGCAGGGGCCCCTCGTGCCCAGCTGCCTGCGTGTCTGGCTCTCGCAGACTCCTCTTCAGAGCTCCAGGGACGGGCACCCGGATGGAGGTGTCACCTTCAGCTTGGGGGACAGTGAAACAGGAAGAGTAACCATGGCGAAGATGAAATTCCCAGTCCTTCTCTTTTTCCCCGGGGGGAAGCTGCCCAAGTTGGAAAGCTGTGTGGAGGGGTACGATACCCAGTTCGCTCCACGGGGCTGGCCTGGGTGTTCAGACACTTCCCGAGACTGCATCCTGTGGGAAATGGTTCTGAAGGTGGTATTTCTCCTTCCGTTCTCCATGAGCGCTGGACAGCGGGCACGCCCAGGTCCGTCCACACTGGCCAAAGCAAGAGGCGGCAGAGGCTGCATGTGGGGGGGGGGTCCCACTCCAGTCCAGAGGAAGTACACGGCTATGGCCCGTGGTCCTACATGGCGAAGGCCAGTGGACACAAGTGGTGAACACAGGCAAACACGGAGGGACTCGGGAAGCAAGGGGCCATCAGCTCCTAATTAAAAACCGTCCGACCAAGAACCACAGAACAATTACAAATGAACGTAGACAGGAAAAGTGTTCAGTCTCACTAGTGATCAAAATTAAAATGAAAACACAGGGGAAATGCTGGTTTTCATCTATCCACTTGGCAAGCAGGACACGTGAGCTCACACTGTATCTTTGAATACATGCGTGGGTGTGCAAGCGTGACGTGGGTGTGGAAGCGTGACCTCGGACAGACTGAGGGAGCACCTTCTGCAGGGAGTATCAAGGGTCTCCACGCTTTCACGCCCTTTGAATCCGGGTTTCCGCTTGTAGAACTTGCTGCGGTGAAAATCCTGAGATGCACAAGGCATTTGCCAGTATATTCCCACCAGCAATAGTTAGACATCTGTGAGGCTGGAACTGGGGAAAGGTTAAATAAATCCCACGAGGGCATATTACACAGACCTTCCCATCTCATTCTTGAAGAGCCTTTTGCCAGGAAGAAAAGCTTGGTGGGATAATTTTAGGTCCGAACGGGCAGACTGACATTAAGTAAAGGCGGCATAATTGCACATTTATAAATGTATTTCTATTCGGACCATGTACGGGTTCTGTGGCTGCGTGTACACACGCATGTCTATATATACGTGGAAAGAAAGATAACATGATGTGATCGGTAATGGGCTTCCACGGAGTCCGAATGCTGGGGCCCATATGGGGTTCTTCATACATTCTCGTATTTGTCAAAGGTTCTGCTCATTTTTATGAGGGCCAAGGCCTCCAAAGTATAATTCCTCACATGGTCTTCCTGCCCCGTGGAGATGGAGTCAGAGTTCAACTTCCCAAACCCTCCAACGCGATCGTTACACGAACAGGAATACAAAGAGAGAGAACCCTGGCTGGCACTGGGCCCAGAGAGGCCCCCCGATTTTCGGCCAACTTCCCTTCGATGGGCACTGAGTTTTCAGCCACGGTCTTCTGCCCAATGCCGTGCAGCTGGCCCTTGTCACTTAGCCACAGAAAAGTAAGATTCCCTTTTTTTACAGACATCTTTTCAAGTCCTTTTTCTTCAAGCACAAGCACATGCCAATTGGTTAATACATGCCTGGCACAGGAATGACTTAGCCATTCCTTGAGGGACTTGGCATTGAACCTGTGGCAGCTCGCACAGGTTGGGCTTGGCCTCCCCCCTGTCACCCTGGGGCTTTTCGGGGACAGCAGTGGTCCAGCAGTCATCCAGTCCTCAGCCCCTCGCCCAGCCCTGCAGACAGGCCACAGGAGGTCATCTCTGACCGTGTCTTACCCTGGGGCAGGCCCCTCCTTCAAGTCCCTCTAGGTCAGACAGGGAGGGGTGGAAGGTTCTCTTGAGCCTGAAGCTCAAGTTCACCGACAGTGAACAAGCTCAAGTTCTTCATGACAACCTGGGTTTGGGGGTTGGTTTTCTGTTTTTGGTACATTTACCTAGAAAAAGAGAACATGACCCCTAAGTGCCCGATTAAAAGAGGGGAGAGACACCCTGGGCAGACCGAGTGTTTCAAACGGAGAACAGCTGTGGAACTGAAGGGGCAGTGTTCATGTGTGGCGAGGCCCAGGCAGGAGCGGGGCCAGCCTGCCACTGCCCAAGGTCGAGTTCTAGGTCTCCACTGTCTGGTCCATTCTGAAGATGCCGCCGCACGGCTGGCTCCACCTGCCTGAAAGTCATCACCACAGCACAGAGCACCTCCAACGCGCTTTCCAGCACAAATGCAGCTAATGTGCAGAGCCGGCCCCTGAAGCAGGGACAGCAGGACACCAAAGGACACGTCGGGGGGTGGCCAAGGGCCCCCACCGTGTGCCTCGGCGCCAGGCAGACAGCTCTGCGCCTGAGACAACTTCAGTTGCCCCTCCCTTCACTGCTGGGCAGAACTGGGAGGCGGCGGCTCAGGGAGAGTGCGGTCGGAGACGGCTTCTTCCGACTCATCTGCGGAGTGGACGGACGAGTGGCCCCTGCCCAGGTGTTCTCCCTGCAACGACCTGCAGAAGCCTGAGGCGCCTCCCTGACCCGAGCCCAGGGTGCCTTCTTTACTGGCCCTCGCCCCCTTGCTGTGTCTGACCTCCCCTGCCCACGGGGCATCTCGCTGTCTCAAGCTTGCAGGGCCCATGCCCAGAGACATAGTACATGTGGTCATTTTATCTTTCTCCTGTGCCTCATGTCTGCTTCATTCTTAGACCTGTGGGAAGAGCCGTAGACATGGGGGAAGGTGTCCTCCCCGCCCCAGAGCAAACCTCGTGGTACCCACCACTGACGGGTGGGTCGTGGTGGAGAAGGGATACACGGGGTAAAGAACATCCTTCCTGCAACGTGACCAGGAAGCGGACAGGACATCCAGTGGAATCACTCCCAGGGGCTGAGTGGCCTGGTGAGGTCTCTGTGCTTGTCACAGTAATGCATCTGATCACCAAACTGTGGCCCCCCTGACACCCCTCACCATGCCCACACAGCACCCAACCATACCCACAGACAAGCGGGGAAGGGGAGGGGCCACACGCCGTCCCCCCTACTCGCCTGCTGCCCGCTTTCCATCCCTGCGTCACAGACAACACAATATAACCGCTGACCAGAGAGGTGCCAGTTACTGTACAGAATGTCACCACTTCCTACAAGTCCCACGGCACATCTTCTTCAGGGAGTCGCATCCCAGCTACTCAGTGAGAGCCAGTATGGTGGCAGAATGGCCACCGAATGTATTGCGATTCCGCCACATTTCCCAGCTATGAGGAAGGAGACCAGACGCTGGAGCCCAAACCAGCTCGTCACGTTCCTAACAAAGACGACAGGCGGTAATCTTTACAATTAACTAAGGACCGGATTTGCGCCCAAAATTGACATTCGTCAAGTTCTCTAAAAGTTCAAATGCGGGGTGTCTCGAAATGACTTTTTAGTGGTGATCAGTTGGATGTGCAGTATTAGCAAAAGGGCTTAACAGTTATCTTGCACATTCGTATGCTAATGCCCCAGAAGCTGAGAATGGTATTAAGCGATTTTCTATTTCTAACAAAGGAAAATGTCCTTGAAAATACATTTATTCTGCAGTCAAAGGGTTTTCCCCCCTTTTCTCAGAATAACAGGTAGCATATTGATTTTAAAAGGCAAAAGACACAAGTAAGATGCCATCTGACTTGTAAATGCATATTAACTGTACATTGCAAAGTGTTTTTTTTTCTTTATTTTTGAGAACGTTAGAACCTCAAAGTAAAGAAACCTGACAAAGCATTCCAACCAGCCGGCTCTCGTGAACATGGTATGAAAGACTCCGTGGCGAAATTAAACACACTCGTCTAATCGCCGCCGGCTCTGAGGACAAACGAGGAAAGTATGAGGACCCCCAGAGACCCAATGAGGGTTATAAAAATGTAGAATTCAGGGGGAAAAATAAAACTCCCCTGTCACTGATGAGCAGGGGATGGGAACAAGAGGACACTAAATGCTACATCCCCATGATGACGCCCAATTCAGGGTTGCTCTGAGTCAAAATAGAGACACAAATTATATAACTTAGTACAGACATGGTAACACAATGGTATTGGTTTCATACAATGGCAGACATTGGTTACAATAGTATCGTAACAACCACTCATTAGCCACGAATGGTCCCTTTAAAGGGAGAAGGCCATGACCCTACATGGTAAGATCAGTCTCATTACAGACATTTATTACTGGCTCCGCACTCTTCCTGTGGAGGCGTGACGGAGCGTGTGAACTCACTGTGACACACACTATTTTCCTATGGACACACAAGGAGATCTTACTGTGTACTCGATCCTGTAGAGTTCTGGGTCAGTCTAGGAAGACACAGAGGCAGCCCACACATCAATGCTCCTGTTCTACATGTTTCCCTACAGCGGATGTAACGCTTGCCAATTAAGGGCTCAGCCCAAGGGTGTCTGTAGCCGTCTCTATGGAAACGGGATGCCTTGCTCCGTAGGTGTGTTTGCACGCTCATTTTTAAGACTGTGGAACCAACATATAGCTTTCTGGTCTGAAGCCAGGGCTGCTGACCAGGACGAGGTGCAGTGGAGTTTGGTACTCCTGAGGGCAACAGAGGTCCGCAGACGCACGGCACCTGAGCCAAGCCTGCGTTGGCGCCCCTCGCAGAGAGGGATTCGGAGTGGGAAGAGGCGTCCTGGGGCAGCCCCCGCACAGAAGGATTTGGAGCAATTACCGGGCCATGGGAGCCCCGCACCAGGGGAGAGAAACTAGGGCTCGGCAGTGCAGAAGGCATCACAGGGTTCTGTGAGGCCACGTTCTGAACGCCCATGGGGACAAGTACCTGCCACGTGCTCACGGCGTGTCAAGAAGCCACGTGGCACAGCAACGGGGGTGGGGCTCCACGGTGCGTTTGTAACCAGAGCAGCGGGCATTCCTGGGCTCCAGTCCAGGGGGGACGGGCGGAGACTGGGCTGTGGGTGGCCATCCCCCAGCACCACACCCAGATGGGGTACCTCACGGAGCACCTCTGCCGTCTTTTAAACTGACGTCACCGCCGTGGTTTCATGTGAAATATCAGAAACGATGGAAAAGTGACTCACGTTCGTGTCTGCTTACTTTCCATCTCCCTGCGTGTACGTGTCCGTTTGTATTTCTCTCCGTCGGAAGCTTAGGAAAGGATGAGACGCAGATTTGTGCTTGTGGGAGATGAGGCTGCACAGGGGGCTGCACAGAGCGTGACCCTCCAGCCTTGCAGAGTCTGGCTGAGACCCCTGAAGCCAGGGCACGATCATCCATCGTCACATGAGCACCCGCCGTGACACTCAGCCCACCTCCTGCAAAGCCCGCCAACACAGCTGCGCCATTGGCTCTCTTCCCAGCTCAGGGCCCGCGCCAGGGTCAGCTTGTACGACTGCTGGTGTTTCACCATCTTTCCAAATCTGCCCAGTCTCCTGGTATTTGCTTTATGTGACTTCACGCAGCCTTTTTGGGAAGAATCCCAGTGGAGGATCTCATAAAACACAGAGTGTTCTGGATTCCTCCAAGTCCTTGTCAGCGCATCCGGGCTGGATCTTCCCGGCAGGGACACGCCCAGGCATTTGTGGGTCCTGCCTCCTGCCTCCTGCTTGGATGCATGGGGCACTCCGGGGTCTATGTGCTGGCGAGCACTCGGTTATGAGACCCCCCTCCAAATGGCCCCCTGTTCTCCCATGATTTCCCTCTTTGCAAGCCTTCCCTCGCCACCCCCCCACAACGCCATGGCCGTCAGTTTTTCACGTGGGGGTTAGGGTTGGGGTACAGACATTTATTACTGGCTACATGTGGTTCGCAGCACGGCGCTGGGCTGCGTGAAATATCTTTCCTGACACTTCCCGGTCCACTTGAAAAACCTTTTCATTATCATGAAAGGATTCTTAAAACCCACCCTCTGTCCAACTACGGATCGAAGCGAAATAAAGCCAAGAGAAAGCAGGCACAGCTGGCCCAAGGCAGAGACATCTCAGAAAATGGCCCTTAAAAAGAAAAGCCTCCTAGGAAAACGTCAGTCTCTCTAGACCTTGCTTGGGTGGGGAGCACCTTCAAAATAGCAGGCACAAGATGAAAGCATTTTGTCCGGAGTCACTAATGTCCTTCTGCCCTCCTGCCTTCTGTCCTTCTGTCCCTCCCCCACCCCCACCGAGGGGAACTCTAACATGCCGCCTCCGAGCCCCCGGCATGCTGCGGGCGGGCACACTTGACATCTCCCCGGGAGGGGGCCTTACGGGGGTCAGACGGAATAAATGTGGTTATTAGGTATGTTGGACTGGGCATCTTGGTCCTGCGGGAAGCCACCCATTGGGCCCCAGTGCATGAAGTCAGGACTGTGACTGTATCATCTTAGCTCATCATGAATCAACCACAAGCCCCTGGACACCCATACTCAACCCCTGCATCTGTGCACTCCCAGTGGGGTGCACGACCCACCCACCTCCCCTCCAGATGAAAACCACACACACACACACAAAAAGGACTCAGAGCGTTTCCTCACAAAACATACAGCTATTTTCCAGAGGAATAAAAATCGAACCCGACTGAGCAAGTACTTAAGGCTTCGCCGACTCATGTGTGAACAGGAGCATTAGGCAATAAATTAATCTTTAAAGCGCTGGGAAAGTTTGTTTCTGCACCAGACAGAAGGAGCCCTCGATCCTCTTAACGAGCCCACGACACAGATCCCGGGGGACCTGGAGCCCGGTCAGCGGCTCGGCCCTCGCTGCAGACCCAGCCGCGGTGTTAAGCCGCCCTGATTGTTCTTGGCGGCAGGAGAACCCTCTGCTGCGGGGCTTAAATCTGAGGGGGAACATGCATCCTAGAAGCTCATCTTGTTCTCTGGAATTCTGATTCCAGCGCAGCCCACCTGAAAGCTAAAGGCCACTGGAGGTGCTAAGAAGGAAGAGATGCTTTTTTGGGGGCGGGGGGGTCGCGTACACACACAGGGAGGACAGTGAGCCCAGCCCCTCCAATGTGGTGAAATCCCGAATGCCTTCCGACTTGGCCCAATTGCCCCCTGGCAGGAATAACCGCCCTGACCCGGGGCTGTCTTTGGCAGCCTTGCAGAGCAAGGCCGTGTTGAAAGATCCTTCCATGTCCCTGGAACCCTTGCGTCATTCCCGGTCACCACGGTGGGCAGGCTCATGCAGGAATTGACTCGTATCCACACACAGACGTCACGCTTTGCTTCTCATGCCCGGCCTGGGCATGGAGACAAATGAACTTCCGCAGGGCACAGGACCACGGAGGGGGCGTCAGGGTCACCAGCCTGAGTGTTGGGGGTCCCGCCTACACACCCTACGCCCTGCTTGTCAGCATCCTGCCCCGTAGGAAGTCCCGCTTTTCCCTAGGAAAACATCTTGGGCCTCATTCAAGCTCCCTGTCGGCCAAGGGACCTTTGGTTGCAATGGCCTTTCTGGACAAAAAGGGCAGGGGCACAGCCCCACATGGGTATTATCCCTAGAGCATCGGAATCTTCCCAAACACCATGACACAGGTCTCCTGTGTCTTTCCCCAAGAGCTCAGGGAAGGCCTGCACATGGGGACCGAGTGGGCCACCCTGTTTCCAGAGTGACAGAGAGACACAGGCATGGCTGCTACTTACATGGGGAGCGGCGGGCAGACCGTCTCGGGGGCTGTCCTCTGCGGGCCTTACTCGGTGGGCAGCAGCATGTGCGGGCACAGCAGCGAGGCGGGCGGTTCCCAGAGGGGAGGAGAGGGGCGCATCGGCTCCGCCCTGTGAACGCATAGGAAGGAAGAAGCATCAGCGCCTGCACCAGCCCGTGCTGCGCTGTGGAAAGGGCTCTTCCTTGCCTCAACAATCCCCACGCCTACATCTTTCTCCTTTCCACCTCTCGGACGAACTCCTAGCCACCTGCAGGCCTCAGCCGAGCAGACACCACCTCGGTGAAGCCCCACTGGATTGCCTGATAGAGATTCACCTATTCCTCCATTGTCCACCACACAGCACTGGCCCCCTCCATAACTGTATCACTATTTGCAACAATGTATTTAGTTGTTCCGTTACTACCCGCCATCTGTCCTTCTCACAGGCTCCAAGGACAAGAAGGTGGGGGATGTGGTCCCTCACTGCAAGCTCTTAATAGAGCTGGGGTCAACAAACACCACCCCCAAGCGTTTCTGGAGCCCAGAAAGAATGTATCTGCCTCACTGTTGCAAACGGTTAAACCAAGAATACTGTGCAGCCCTGTGAAAAGGACAGAACATTCATATTTCAGGGCCCGTAAACAGGCTGTCCTGGAACAGGGCCCCATGCATTGCGACAGATGACTTGGCTCCGGAAGCTGACAATGTTTCTTAACCCGGCCCTTAAGAGAGACTCTTTGCGTCTCTGCAAGGCAGCCCTGCGGTGTCACGTAAACACAGCTTCGAAAACGCCACAAAGATGGCTGTGGACATTGCTGCACGCATATGCATATGACGCTTTTTCCTCCCCGACCTTCCCACAAAACCTAGCATATGCCTTGAAACAATGTGTTCACGTCGGAATCCAACCCTTACGCTTGAAAATACAAAGTATCATTCCACCGGGCAAACAGCCTCTACAAGGGGGCCAGTCGTTGGAAAAAGCAACTGACGTATCGATTTTTGCATAAGTGTGGATCTGGCCTTGCTGAGGTTCAGCTGCCGGCAAGAATGTCAGAGGGTCACCCCGTGTCCTGGAAATGGGATGTCCCCTGCCGCCCAAAGATGGCATTTGAAACTGCGATCTATCCCCGTGGTTGGTTCTTCGTAAAAAGGGACAGCGTTCTTTCTCTCCAGGATGGCAGTGAGCACCGTCTCCCTGGGCAGGGCCACCTCTTGCGTCGCTTCAGCCTGACCCCACTGGGCAAGACTCAGATCCTCTGGGCGTGGGCGGGCGCCATCGGGAGATGCCCCTTGCGGAGCAAGAGCAGGGTGACTGGTCACCCCAGCGTGTCCAGGACTAAGACATCCCAGCTTTTAAGCTCAGAGGGTCCCAGCTGAATGGGGCTGCGTGGCCACACCGGTTACTCGTGACAACTCACAGGATACCAAGACTGCTGACACTTAACGGCGCCCAGTTAGGGCTATTTTAGAAACTACTGGACTCCCCAAACCCTCTGAACACAGAGCTTTTCCCAGGATTTCTTTCCTGATACGCCCCCTAGGACTCCAGCTGATGACATTTCAGTCCTGAATCCGTCTACGACGCTAAACAAATAGCCCCATCGCGCCAGCAAGCTGAGACCCTAGAAAACCCCCCACAAATCACGGGACAGAGGTGTTGAGCTCATCTCCATAGGGCTCCACATGACCAGGCTTGGGGTAGAGGAAGACGGAGTGGTCACTGAGTGGAAAATCAGACAGCCAAGAGGACATGTGGGCGAACTCAGCGTCTCCACGTGGGACCACTCGCAGGCGAATTCTCCAACACCTGTTTACAGGTCAGTTCGAGAACCAGCACACAGACTGTGGACAAGCGGGGCTAGAAGAAAGCCGTGACCTCCCGGAGTTTCCCGCCACCTTCTGGAGCTACCCGAGGCCCCTGGCGGCACAAGACCTACCGCACGGCCTCCGGAGCCAGGCAGGGGCAGTCCATGAGCAGCACATCGCGCTGTCTGCAGTTATGTGCCTGTTGTCTACACAGAAGCCCCTGGACAGTAGCGATGGCCAGCATCATGGAATTATGAGCGAGGGTGAAAAAGAAAGTCCCCCAAGGCAGAGGTTGCCACCCTGGGAGCCGGGGCCCAAGCCCAGCCCACCTCCCCTTTGGGAACTGCAGCCTGAGTGTGCAAGCCCCTCCCAGGCTTCCCGCCTGCTGGCACGCACGGCCTCTCTCACACGGCCATCACAGAATCGGTGGGCCCCACGATCGTCGAAGCGGACATCTATGCCACCTTGTTGCCTGATCCAGAAAACGTTTCCCCACCCCTCACCTAGACGCGGGGACAGTGTGTTGTCCCCTGGTGCCTCGGCCCGAAGAACGAGAGGGGCTGCCCGTTTGCACAGCCCCACAGAGGGGTCTCGGTTGACGAGGCAGACGCGAATGGTAGAAGTATCGCAAAAGGCGTTCTTCACGATACCGTCTTGTCCTGCGAACACCCTGCCTCTAGACCAGCATCGCATGGGCAACTCGAGCACCTGGAGATCATGAACACGTATGACGGTGTGTGTACGGGGCCTTCGTGTGGCAGGCATTGGCTCTCGCCCATGTCTTCCCTGGCAACCCGCAGCACTCGGGGGAGAGGTGGTCTCTTCTCATCCGCTGGACCGCCTCCTCCTCAGTGAAGTCCATTTAAACGAGCTATTCTAGGACAGCTTTCTAAACACGCTCGGCTCTGAACCGCAAGGCACATCTGGCTCCCCGGGCTTCGGATCAGAAACGCTGGGTGGCTCTCCCTGGCTTTGTCCCTGAGGGTCCTGGAAGCTCCAGGAATTCGATCAGCAGGCCCTGCTGGTGCAGAACGTTTGGAGGGACCCCGCCAGATGAGACTGGTGCGCTCCAAAGTCACCGGGGCCCTTTTCTGGCAGGAGCACACGGTTTTAGCTGCCGAGCTGACATGCCGAGGCACATAAAGCCAGGTGGATTTCTCCGTCTCACACGGCGGACACTCGGCCACGGAGCTGGGAGCCTGGGGCCACTTCAAATCCACCACCAACAACAGGAGGGTTTGCGGTTGTCGAGTTTCGCAACCCAGCAGCCCTCCTGCGTGAGATACGGCCGGCTTTGAATGGAGGACGCCAAACCACGCCCGTGAATCAGTTGGCCGTTGACCACGGTGACTCAGTGAGGGAAACATGTCACCACCGCCACAGAAGGAGCTTCCTTGCCAAGCAGATGGTTTGGGTTTTGCCCATGAACTTCATGTGTGCTGTCTTAGTCTCGGAGACCACGTTCTGGCCGGCTGTGGCTGGCTGCTGGCATTCATACTCACAGGGCGCTGTGGCTTTCGGAGGGTCCGTGGCTGACCCCACACGCCAGGTGGGAGGCCACTGGAGGTGAGCGTGGTCCTTCTCAGCCACAGGCCACATCACGCCGGCGTCTGCACTTGCCAGATGGCACTGAGGGGCAGTGACCATGCCTGTCACCCGCTGGGTGGGTACCCACCAGGCGGCCTTTGCAGACGCTCAGCCTTTCTCAGGCCATGAGCTGCGGGTAGCTGTGGGGACACCCCACAGAGAGGGACCGTCCCAGACGGTTCCCTGGAAGGACATCTAGCCTCTACCCTTGGCCTTTCTCGGCAGGAACTCACCGTGAGAACCCATCATCCTTCCCTGGGAACCGCGTCAACAATGGGGGGCTCGATGTCACCCCGGGCCCCGACCGTCGGCTGCCCAGTCTTCACAGCCTCGTCTTTTGACACTAACGAAGGACAGGGTATTGGATTTTAAAACGTGGAATGTGTGGAGCTCAAACAGCACCGGTGTTTGGGGGCTTCACCGGGGAGGGGCTCCCAGAGTCCTCTGTCCTTTGCCTGGCAGACCAACGGCCCTGCCGGTGAGAATGGGCAGGGCGCTCCTCACGGACCAGCCACAGTCCCCTCTCGGCAGCCCCGGGTCTGGGTCACAGCACCTCGGAATGCGCCCCTGCCCCCGAATGGGGGCAGACGCCGGCCTTGGGACTGCTTTGCCGGTGACGGTGTGAGACCTGGCGCCTGACTTATGGGGACGCTTGGTCGGCTTTCGAGCGTGGGTGCAAAACGATGATTTAGAGGCAGACTCCTAATTACTTGCGTTCTGTATAAACGAATCCATCTTGGTCGCTGGGGAGGCACTTATGGCACGTGCCCGCTCTCTCTCTCAGGTGGAGCCGTGTATAAACGAGCAAATACTTCACAAACGACCCCTCACCCCACCCCCGCCGGGCGCAGGAAAGGTCATCAAAGGAACGTCTTTCCACAGAAAAGCACGGCACACCTCACCGTCAATTTTGGCAGCTCAGGAGAGGATGAGTATGCAAACCCACACCCGATGCTGCTGGCCACCGTGCAGGAATTAGAGCCCAAAGACCGTGACCGACCAGACACAAGGTGCTGGGGGCTACCTGGCCCGGCATCCCCCGGGAATGTAGTGGCCACCGCAGCACAGCCCGGCTGTCGGGAGCCCGGTGCCACACGATCCGTGGGGCCCAGACTGCCCCGTCCCCAGAGTGAGTTTTCACACCCACTGACACGCGGTTCAGCCCGACAGCACAGGGTGCCTACTCTCCGGGGCCTCATGTTGTAAAGCTTCCACTTCCTTCAGTGAGCAGAAATGGGGCCTTTCCCTGCTGCTTGGTGAGCAGCTGGGGGCAGAAACCAGAGACTCGGGGCAAAGTGCCTGGGCCACCGAGGGTGACCCCGTGGGTGGGGAGGAAGCCGGCAGTCAGTCACTAGACGAAGCTCGCTGTGACTTCCTGCGGAAACATGGCAGGAAAGGGAAGGGAGGAAAAGGGGACAGTCTTTGCTGAATGGCTTCAGGACCAGAGGCCATGGCAAAGGGGTCACAATAAGCCCAGGTCACGCACTTGACCCGCCAAGGACAGGCTGGCAGGAGCTGCTGTTCCCTTCCCAGTGCCCACGGCCCAACATTTCCCCGCCCAGTGAAGCTCAATTACAAACAATTAAACAAACCCTCCAAGGCAATGCCGTTGAACTGCCTTGGCAGCTGTGGGCACCGGCGCCCTAAAAAAATAGAAAACTTAGTTTTGTTTTCTTTTGCTCATGCCAGACTATGATGAACATTCTGATTCTGCTTCAGGGTTGCGTGTGACCTGTGCCATATGACTTTGTCTCTCTCTGCCAACCACCGGAAAAGTTTCTGAAATATTCTCAGTGGAACCTCCGGGGCCCCAATAGTCCCGCTTCTGGGAATGTATCAGAACAAACGGAAAACACTCATCGGAAAGAATACGCCCACCTGTCGGTTCGTGGCAGCGTTAGCGACCGCAGCCCAGACCTGGAAGCAGCCCAAGCGCCCAAGAATAGATAAGCAGGCGAAAGAGATGTAGTACGTGCAGGATGGAATATTACTCAGCCATAAAACAAAACAAAATGTTACCATTTGTAACAGCACGGATGGACCAAGGCAGTGTTATGCTCAGTGAAATAAGGCAGGCAGACAAGGACAAAGTGCAACATGATTTCACTTATGTGTGGAGTCTAATGAAAAGAAAAAAAAAACAGACAAAATAGAAAGAGATGAAGATACAGAGAGCGGAGTGATGGCCGCCCCTGAGGAGATGGGCTGGCGACTGGGGGATTGAGAACAGATTGCTAGTTAATTACAGGATAGGGATGGGGAGGGCAGAGCGGCCCAGGGCGCTCATACTGCTACAGAATAACTGTGTCCGCAGGATTACTCTGTAATAGACCTGACTGTCTAACCGCCCTACTGCCGCACTGGGAACTGATACAAAGTATCCCTGAATGGCCGCTGTCACTGGGGAATGAAATCCAGGAGAACCAGCTGGGATACAGTAGCGAGGGGCTGGCGTCATCCCAAGTAAACTGATGTAACCCTGATGACCACCAGCTGTCCCCAGGAAACGGCTATAGGAGTGACCACCTATGTCCCCCTGTGCCTCCTGGCAGGTCCAAAGGACCCTGGCCTCTCTCACGGAGGTCACTATTCGAGCCCAGGAAGAAGCTGCAGACGTGAAATGAACGAGGTGCAGGGAGAGATCACAGGAGTCGACATTGCATGATACAACGTTGGGGACAGCTGGGGACGTCCGGAGTTTCTGCAGTTCCTTCCAGGCAGCCAAGAGTCACCACGTGGATGCCTCGAACATGGGTCTCATCGAGTACATGAGGAGCTGCGAGCTCCATCGCTGACACACCGGCGTCCTGTGGCCTGTTTGATTCCCTGGTTACAAGCTGGGCAGGAGCCAGGAGCTCTGTCTTTGGTGAAAATACCTTGTCAGTAGCCGCGGAGCCCCTTCTAGGCAGCTGAATCTAAGGAAATAAACGCCTTATCTCCCTGCTCATCAGCTGCGTGCGCGTGTATTTGCTGAGGGTGATAAAACGGGACTTGCAGACAGATGTGGGCTGGTGCCGTCAACCAGGGACGGCGGCTCCTGATCAAGTGGGAATCCACAACGCCCCAAAGTGCATGGACAACTGCCTCCACAGCCCCAGCCCCAGAGCCTGTAGCTGGGTCCCAGACCCAGGCCCAGGTGACAATTTGGGGGCTTTGCTGGGGTGGGGAGAGCCCAGGTGGTGAACGACGAGTGGGCCACCTGTGCCGGAGAGCAGGCTGGCGGAGGTGGCCGGTCCAGCAGGCCCCGTCTGGTCCTGGCTCCCAGCCCAGTATAAGCAGAGAGCAGGTTCCACTCACCAACTCTCAGGCCCCTGGCGTGCCGGGCACCTCCCTGGAGCGCCGGCCAGGCTGCTGCCCGTGCAGGGCCCTCAAAGAACGGTGGAGCCTCAGAAAACACCCAGAGACCCTGGTCCGGAGGAGCAGCTGCAGGTCCCAGGACGGCCTGAGGGCCCATCAGCACCCTGCTGCGGCCCCTGAGTCACTTTGTCACCTCGGAGCCATGTGACCCTGCATGTCAGCTGACCTGTGTTTCGGGACTCCTCCTGCTTTTTGTGGCACCTGAGTCAGCACCGCCCCGGCTGCAGCTTCCCCAAGGCCTGCAGCGCACGAAGAAGCAAGACTGGTGGAGACCAGCTGGCCTGCCGGGGGGGCTGCCCCTCGGCAAAAGGTGTTGCTGGGAACGTCGGCTGTGGCAGGAGATGCTGTCACTCTGCCCCAGGGCTGCCGCCAGTGCAGACACGGCAGCACCCACGGTGGAAAGCTGGCCAGGGGTCCCGGGAAAGTCTGGCTTAGAATGACTTTGGGAAACTCTGGACAGTCTACTCTTGGGTAGACTCCTCCCCCCGCCACCAACAGAATGGCAAGCAGACCCTCCGACACACACTTGCTCAGCCACGTGCCCGAGGCCCTATTCACGATCGCCAAGTGGGGGAAGCCAACCAACGCCCGCCAACAGGTGGGTGCACAAGCCGCCGGTGGTCGGTGCACAGGCTGGGCTTCCGCCCGGCCATGAAGAGAGAGCAAACTGCTCAGCCCAGGAGGGTGTCGAGAGTCCCTGACAATGTGGTGGCAGGTGCAGGCGGCAGCGGGACATGGACGGCCACCCCGAACGTGCTCCCAGACCAAGCTGGGCCACGGAGACAGAAAGTGGTTGCTCCACGCGCGGCCCCTCCCTGGGGTCCCCACAGGAGCACACACCCTGCAGAGTCTACACAGAAGGCACACCCAGGAGTTTGAGATGCTGAGGCTGCCCTCGTCGGCAGCCAGACAGGGTGAGGCTAGGCAGACACCCCGAGCACTGGGTTGCTGTCTCCCAGGCAGGCAGCCCCCGGCCCCCAGGGCGTTTCCATTGGTCCTGTGCCCGTCATCACACACTGGCAGCCGAGAACCCCCTTCTGGGTGTGAGCGAGGTGGCCCTGAGCTCCTCACCTGCCAGCCCAAACCTCGTGAGTCACAGGCCCTCCGGCTCCGGGCACGCTCTGCGGGCCGCACCCTCCTGGGGGAAGGCATTCGTCACCCGAGGTGACTGGCGATGACAAGTTCCTGGAACCCGTCGCTGCGGCTGACGGTGGCTCCTGACATGTCAATCATTTGATACGACTCAGAAGGCCCACGGAGCCTTTCGACATCCCCTTGGACCGGGCCACCCACGTGACATGTGGCAGTCTGGCAGGGGACAAAAGCTCTTGATGGTGACACTCTAGAGAAAATGGGCATCATTCCCCCACCTTTGAAATGGGACTCTATGGAGAGGGGCTGCAGCCCCAGGCTGGAGTGGTGGCTGGCGCCCTGGGGTGAGCCTGCCGGCCAGGGCACCCCTGCCCGCGCCTGCAGGTATTTATTTCTGAGGGTCACCCCTCGTGGGCGGTGCTGCTGGCATCCCGTGGGCAGAGGCCTGGGATGCAGCTCACACTGGCACGATGCAGCAGGCAGCCTGTGAGTGACGGCAGCGTGAGCTGGCCCTCGGAGCTGCAGCAGCGGCCGGCAGCCCAAGCTCCGTCTTTGCTCCCCGTGTTTCCATGCTCCTCCTCACCAGCGCCCGCCGCCCAGGGCGGCTTCATTCCGCCCCCACCCCCGGGAGACACACGACTATCTCCGAAGTCATCTCCCTTGTCACGATCGGGCGGGAGCACCAGGCATGTCCCGGAGACGGTTGCGGGAGACGAGTAAACATCCTACTATGTACAAGACCCACCCCCCAGCGAAGGGTTCTCCAGCCCCAAGAGCAACCGAGCTCACTGTGAGAAATCACAGCACAGAGACACAGACACTCACCAGACAAGTTTCTTTCCTTCTTCTCCCCGGGACACGGACTTGGGTGGGTTTGCTGGGGGGGAGGGGGTTGTCTCCAATTGAGTTTATTGGGAACTCACGGGGTGCTAACAGTATATAGGTTTCAGGGCTACAGTTGTATAAACCATTTTCTGTCCACGGTATTGTGTGCTCGCCACCCCAACGCACGTCTCCTTCCATCACCCCCCCCCGTGTGTCCTGTTGCGCCTCCCTACCCCTGTTCCCGCGGGTCGTGACCATGCTGACACACCTGTGTCCTTGAACTTTCCTTCCCCCCCCCCCGTTTGTTCCTCTCCAAACCGTCTACATTACTTGCCTCTGTTGCTGGCTTTCACTGGGATCCCCTACTACGCGGCTTTTTAAAAGTCAAGACTAGCCTTTCCCTCTCATTTCCTCCCAGGCTGGGGCCACCGCGGCCCCGGGGAGACTTCAGTAAGTGACAGTTTGCATCTCGGGTATCTGGCCTGCAGAGAAGGGGTCCAGCATGGCTTGGCCACTGGGGCCCAACCGCACGGACACTCTGCCCAGCTTTTCTAGCTGGTTGGGCTTTCTGACGGTCCCCATAGGCTTGCACACCTGCAGAGTGCGGCCGGCCCTAGGTGGCGGACACAGTCTCCGGGGGACCCTGGGGGCGTCGGTGACACTGTAACTGGGGGCAGGGCCCGGGGGACAGGTGCGACTCCATGGTACAAGTGTCACCCGATGCTCAAAGTCACATGCCTTACGAATGATCCCTTTCCTGCCTGCAGTGACAATTCCAGGTCCACGGTCTCCAAACGCCCACTTTGGGGCCCGAATGTCTTTGGACGTTAGAAGGCAACGACTTTTTAAAGCATCAAAACCAACGTCAGAGGCATATTGAAAGGCCGTTGCAAAGGCTGGCTGCCTTCGGGACAGCTGTTGGAATTTGAAATGGACACTAGCTTTTTTTCACAACCACAACCCTGCTGTTCTCCAGGCCATTTACTAACCCCAATCAACCCTGGCTGGGGTAGCACCGGCTGTGAACCAAAGGGCCGCCGGTTCAAGTCCCAGTCAGGGCACATGCCTGGGTTGTGGGCCAGGTCCCCGGTAGGGGGCGCATGAGAGGCAACCACACATGGATGCTTCTCTCCCACTCTTTCTCCCTCCCTTCCCCTCTCTCTAAAAATAACGAAATATAATCTAAAAAAACCCAACAACTCCAAGCAAAGCAAATTTTGGAACAGCGTGAGGTGATGGGCAGGAACCAAAGTGACTGTGGTAAACCTCTCCTGATAAACGCATGCATCAAATCATCAGCTCGTTACATTGTACACCTAGAACCGACACGTGCTTACACGTCCATTATATCCCAGCCCACACTCCTGTGGAATGGGTATATTTGCCAGTACTTTCTGTTACCTAGATTCTGTGTGGTTTTGGACGAAGGGCTGGCCAACTGTGGTTTGAAAGGCCGCAGGTGGCAACAAGTCATGCCGTCGAGCCAAAGAGAAGAGGTAAAGTATATGTAGGTGGCATGTGTATATATGCATACACACATATATGAATGCAACGGCACACATGTCCCGTGACACGTGGCCCCTTCAGCGCAGCGCTGGACAGCAGCGCAGGGTCACACACGGGAAGGGCCCTGCCTGGAAATGCGATGGTCCTTCGCCTGCTGCAGGGTCAGTAAAGGCCGCTCCCCCGCCCTCCGCTGACATTCTCTGGGTCAGAACAGGGTCACCGCCACGTAAGTCACCCAAACCCAGTTTCCAGTCTTTCTCTGTCCTTTCCCTCTAGGGCCTGCGCAGAGGGCTGCCCGCCTGCCGTGCGGACGCAGCACTCAGGAAGAAGCCCCAAGCAAGCCTGTCTACGCTGGCAAGTGTCTACGCTGGCAAGTATCATGGACAATCCGTGCCAACACAGATAAATGCAGAGTTTCGTCACACGTGACAGGGATGCGGGTCAGCGCCTAGGACACCCATGCCCAGTGACTGGCGTTGAATGAGCTGGGACATGGCATCCAGCCGTGGAAAGCTTGTCCCCAGCTTCCCACGGGGCTCGGCCCTTCCGCTGGACAGTGAACGGGATACAAGGGGCAACTTTCAGCCTCCTTCATGCCCCCTGAGGCTACTTCTTGCCTCCAGCTCCATCATTCTGACCCACGGTGGCTTTCCCCTCCAAGAGACAAGGGGGCAGTTTTCGATGGGGGTAGCAGTGAGCTATAGAAGCTAGAAGGTGGATGGACTCCAACATCCCCCAGTGCACAAAGCCACATCCGGCCGCCAGTGTCCACCGTACCCAGGACGAGGGCCCTGCTCTACGCCGGCGCTCGGCCTCATGCAGGTGACATGCCTGCTCCGGGTCACCGAGTCCCCCTGCACTGAGGGGATATGTGACAACATGCAGGGATACCTGTGGCTGCTGCTGTTTGGGAGAGGCGGGGACACTGCCTTCTCGCTGGTAGCTTCGGAACAGCCTACAATGCACAGGGCAGTCGCTACTGTAGCACATTGCTGGCTGTGCTATTGGGAAAACAGTTACAATCGCAACTGTGAACGTGAGCAGTGGCGAAGGGGAACCCACCTGTGCACAACACCTTCTGCCCCTGGGCCACCCAGAGAAGAAGCACGGGGGGCCCTGAACCCCTGTCTCAGCTCCAGGTCCCTTATCGGAGCTGGAAGTCAGAGCCCAGCCCTTGTGTTTGCCTGAACTCCCCCCTCACGGGAAGCCCTGGGTTATGATTGACATTGGCACTGGCCGCGTTTCATGACATTGGCTGGTTGTTTTCCTGCCCGGGCAACCCGGGCCCAAGGTGGCATTTCTGGCCCATCACTGGGACATTTCTGAGTGCCTGCTGCACCGGGAAGGGCTTGCTGACTCAGGGACCGGCTCTTCCAGGGTTAATCTCCGCACGAGGCAGGAATGTTAATGAGAAGCCCAGATAGCAACAACAGAGTGGAGATAGAAACAGAGTTGCAGAACTGGTCCTACAGACTGACCTGCATGCCCCTGCGACCTGGTCTCCGGCAGCCTTTGCAGGGAGGCCTGATGAGGTCCGGCTCGTTTCCAATGCAAATAAAAGGAGACGTTATCTTATCTCTTCTCCTCTCTGGTGCACTGAGAGCTTGGACCTAGCGGCCTCCTGATTTCATCAGTTGCTACGCTATCGGCTCAGTGTAGAGGGATATTGCGCCATTTGTCTGTTGGTGTATATTCACGTCCTGCAGACACCGATTCACGGACCTAAACTGTCAGGTGTGCGCAGGTGTTTTGCAAGACAAAGACCACCCTACAGGGTCATCCCCCAATAAAGTAGCTTCACCATTCCTGGGAGCAGCATGTTCCGGGTGGCAGTTCCGGTTACCTGCCCTCTAATCCTACCTGGGAGGTTAGCCAGGGGAACAAAATCCACAGAGACTGGAAGAACGAGAAGAAAAGCCACCAAGAACTGGGCCTCTTTGTTCATTAGCATCATTCACTCCTGATAGTGGGGAGGGTCCGCCTGACAACAGCCACGGCCTCTCCGTGGGAAGAGAGAACCACACATCGGGTGACCTGCTCTGGCGTGCATGGTCACCCGACCGTCTCAGAGGGCTGTCCTCTGCAACTGATACAACTTTCCAGAACAGGGAGGCCGGTTTCTGAAGCACATACTCCTTTCCCGTTCACTGGGCCCCTTTATACAAACGGTCCATAGAGCTGAACACCATGTCAGACGCAAGAGAAATAAACACTAAAACAACGCAGCCTGTTTAGAAACATTCAACATCTACATGCATGTCTCTCAATTAGAGAGACAACTTTGTTCCATTTTCGTTTTTCAGGATGCCCACACAAGGGGCTCATGACGAATTTTGAAAATGGAGGGAGAAAGAGAGGGAGAGAAACATCCATGTGTGGTTGTCTCTCATGCGCCCCCTACTGGGGACCTGGCCCGCAACTCAGGCCTGTGCCCTGACTGGGAATTGAACCGGTGACCCTTTGATTCACGGACTAGCACTCAATCCACTGAGCCCCACCAGCCAGGGCCTCAAATTTCCTTTTTAGAAAAGCAACAAATAGTAAGCTTCGAAGAAAACCAATCTTCTGCGGCTTGCGTTGGGTGCCAAATATATCTCATTTATAGTCATTGTCTCCAACTTGAAGCAACGGCTCTAAGTGTGATACATAAGTTTAATGAACTGCATTTCTCTCCGGAGTACACTGTAGCTCAAGCAAAATACTCCTTTTCCTGTCTCCTTCTGTCTCCTGGGTCTGGCCTCCCAGTTCTCCAGTGATACCAAGCGTGCATTTTCAAACTACCACTTCCACCCACAGACAGACAAAGAAAAAATACTTGACTCTTATTTTCTTGTCCTTAAAGAAGACCCTGTTTCCAGGCAAATGAACCAATAAAGACTTATGAGACGCATTCTTGCAGCTGGGTTGAAACATTTGTTTAAAAAAACAAACAAACAATGGAACACCACAGGTGAGAATGTGCAAACTTCTGCCCTAGCTGGATAGCTTGGTTGTTTAGAGTTTCATCCTGATATGCCAAGGTTGGGGGTTTGATCTCCGGGCACAGACCAGAATGAAGCAACGGATGTGTCAATAAGTGGAACTCAAACGGATGTCTCTCTCTCTCTCTCTCCCTCTCAAATCAATAAATAAAAACTTAAAAACAGAACGTACAAACTTTCATTCCTCCCACAGAAAGAGTTTAAAACGCTAGCTGCCACGGCCAAGACGCCACTCTTTCAAGTTTTCCCATTAACCCTTCCTGTGCACAGAGAAACAAATGCCAGCCTGGAGCTCCCTTCTGAGCCAGAAGCCCTCCAGTAACGACTCCCAGCATCCTCTCTCGCTGCTTATCTCATCATCTCAGCAGCCCGGGGCAGAGAACAAAACAGAAAATGCATCCAACTCACCCGTTCTGATGAGGCTTTCAGAGTGGGGGGGGGGGGCTGCTGCTGGCGCTGCTGGAGCTGCTGGCGCTGCCGGGGAACTCGGACCTCGGGGCGCAGCAGCGCCTCCCTGCAGGGACCTCTCTCAGATAAGCAGCACCCCAGCCTCCCGCGCTGGGGTGTAGACAAGCCACCTAGCAGCCCGGGCAGTTATAAGGACCATCGCTGGCTGTCAGGTCACCGCTGGGTCATCGGCGAATCTATCATAAAAAAGCTATTTCGGGGCTCGTGCCTGCCCACCTGCTTGTCCCTCACGCCCCAACGTGTCTCAGATATAAATCAGAGGGCCGCCGGACTTCCTGGACGGAGTGATCACATCACGGCACACGGTGGGGGGTGGTGTTCTCTGTACTTTGCCACGATCTTTCTTTGCCTGCTGGAATCCTGACATGGAAAAGGCGGTGGGGGTGGGGGCAGCAAGATCGCTGGGAACAGTTCTGTGTGCAGAGCAGGAAGACAGGACAAGGGTTCGTGCAGAGTGGGGGTGGGGGAGACTATCGAAGGCAGGGTGGCTGCCACCCAGGTAACGCAGGGTGGTAGGAGCAGGGTCACGTTGGGAGCAGACTCTGCCGCACAGAAGCTTGGGGTGTGAGTCCGCCCACCTCCCCGGCACACGGAGCCCCGAGGAATTCAGCCGGCCATGAGCAAGGCCACCCGACAGCCGGGTGGGTGGCAGGCAGGCATGCTGCTCCGGGCGCTGGGTGACGAAATGAGCAGGGAGCCCGCTCCCACACGCTGCGGACACCACAGCCCAGGGAGGCCGCTTCCAGGGCCTCCTCGGAGCTCCGGCCGCTCTGTCTAGGGGCAGGAAAGGGAAAATAAAAACAAACAAACAAAAAAACAAGGAAGAAAAGACCCAACTCTGCATCGCGATTTCCAGGAGTCCACTTCTAAAAATAAAACACGGCTTCTCTGTAAAGGTGGCGCGTGCAGTGCCCTGAGGCTCTGGGGAGGCGCTTGGGTAATTAACACATCCCGTGGCTGCTGGCATAGTTGACACCTTAGTGGTAGCCCGGGGTGGCGGCACCGTGGAGATGCTGGGAAGGTGCTGTAACCTGAATGAGCCGGGCCGGGTGGTGCTGAAAGTCGACATTGGTTCTTGGGGGTCTCTAGACAGAGCTCGAGTGGCAAAGCTGTTTATAGGAGCTAGTGCGCCAGGCCCCGGCGTCCGAGGGACACCCGCTCACAGCCCGCTCCGCAGCTTGAACACGGATGCTGAGCGTGAGACTAGAACTCTGCGTGTTTCCTGCTGGGGCTGCGTCCCCCCGGCCGAGCTGCGCTTCTGGTGGTCCTGGAAGGAGGGCATGTGGAGGGGGCAGCTTCGGGCTTCTTCCTGCCCCGGCCCCTGCTATGAGGATGAAGCAGCAGCAAGTTCTGCTTCAGGCAGGTCCTCTCTCTGAAAGGCACCGACATTCCCCCCCCTCCATTCCACCCCATCAGCTCCTCCTGAGACTGGGGTAATGGCCCTGCTCCGTCTGAGAACCCCCCCAGCACAGCCCCCCGCTTTCTCTTCCTCCTCCTCAAGGAGCTCTTGCTGAGCAAAACGCCAATGGCTGCAAGCTGCCCCCCTCCCCCGTCGTTGCTCATCGGTCGCCGAGGGCATCAGTGGTGTGTCTATGTGTGAGTGATTCTGGGGTGCAGCCCAGACCGGCAGAGCCCCCTCGTCACGGGTCCCAGGCCTCCCCAGGCTTGTCAGGAGGACTGGGGGGACAGCCTCCGTGTCCCCGGAGAGGCAGATTCTGACCTCGGCCTCTCTGCGGGGTGTTGAAAGACTCTTCACTGGGCTGAAGAGAGAACAGCGCATCCCTGGGGGGCGGGCACAGGAGCCCAAGGCCTCAGAAAGCTCCTACCCCAGCTGGGAGGGGGGGGCACACAGCGTGCAGCCCCTGGCTGCCTGCACCCAAGGCTGCCCCGGGCTTCACTCACCAGTCAGCTGGCACTTTCCACTGGGTACCCCAGTATAATCAACGCTCCCTTCCACGATGCACCTCAGCCAGGGACACAGGCCTCTGCAGCAGGGGACGGGAACTCAGTCCCCAAGCTGCCACTGGGCAGGCTGTGAGACCTGGGAAAGCGCTTTAGTGCCTGGGGCACCGGTCTTGTCTGCTGCAGGGCCCCAGGGTCACAGGCGCAGGCAAGGTGATCGATCTGAGGTGAGGGCCTGGGCCAGTGTGCCTGGCACCTGCACAGGCGTCCCTCTGTGGCAAATCCTAGAGGACAGGGGACAACAGACGGCACCTAACGGAACTACGTGGGCCGTCGCCGCGCTCTGAGGGCACCCGAAACAGGTGCTTTGTTCTCTGAATCCGTGTAGGTGGTTCCGGGAGTTTTTCAGGGTGCCACCTGGCTGACGTCCCACAGTGATGGCGCTGACCATGATCGGCGTCCCCCGGGGACCCCCAAGCTAAAAGTGGGCGTCCCGCCGCACGGTGGAGTCCACAGAGGGAAAACCCCAGCAGAGAGAGGGTGCTGGAAAATTCCAGAGGCCCCCAGCGCGAGGGCAGAAAGCGGCTCTTCCAGGATTAGCGCGCGGGGACTCATTCTCCCAGACTGAAGGTGAGGACGAACGTTTGCTCACCACCGCATCAGGGCCCTGAACCAAGGCCACGACAGGGACAAGAGAGACGCAGCGCTCACAGAAGGGGTCTTCCCGGACCCCGTGCACAGGCAGAGCACCGGGATCCGCATGTCACCTCCACCTGTGTTCCCTCCGTGATTTCGGCAATGTCACAGGTCAGCTGGGCGGCTCCGTGTCCCTCGGAGATCCTCCCAAGCCAGGCACATGGCGCTGCCACCCTCACCGAGTGCACAGAGGCTGCCACCTCTCGAGCCCTCTCCTGCATCCGGTCCTCAGGGCCTCCCCAGTGAGTCCCATCAAGGCCTGGGGCAGCAAAGCCCCTCAGAGACTTCCCCAGGCCCACCACACCGGTTTCACCCGCTTCCCTTAACCTATTATTTGGCTCTCCAACCCCTGCAATTATGTAACACACACACATCACACATATACGTCGTATATAAATACTTACAGTATATGAAGACCTTTCATCTTGAGCTTCTTAAAGCCACATGTACATCTATTGACATATATGTGTATATCTTTCAATGAAATGTGTTTAAACTGTGTACAATGACCTCTCCTGTACTTTTAGAGAGAGGGGACAGGAGGGAGAGAGGGACAGAAACATCAATGAGTGGTTGACTCTTGGGCGCCCCTAACTGGGGACCTGACTTGCAAGCCAGGCATGTGCCCTGACTGGGAATTGAACCCACGACCCTTTGGTTCACAGGCCCTGGCTCAATCCACTGAGCCACACCAACCAGGGCTCCTCTTAAACTTCCTAAAACCACGCCCACATGCTGTATCTTGTACATACCACACTCATTTGGGTATATGCTAGATTTACTAAACGTTCCATGAAGACATGCCCTCAAGTTTCTTTACACAACACACCCAACTGTTTTAAATAACCAAAGTGTATATTAAATACACATGCATTTGGATACACACGTCACATACATACATTATATAATTGTATATAAATACAATCTATATACAATTTTCTCCCTAATCTTCACTACTGGGGGTCCCTCACATTCTCCTTCTGTGCAGTTTTCAGTGTGAACGTACGCTCTAATCTCAATGCATCGGAGCCCCAAGGCCTCGTCCCATCCCACACTGGTCCCCAGCCCCAGCAGGTGGGTACGCAGCATCGGAGAGTCCCAGGGGACCCGAGCCTTCATGCGTGTCCTCCACGCCGAAAACCATGGTGGGCGGGACCCACCCAGGGGGAAGCTAACAGATCTTCCTTTCCCTTCACCCTGCGTGGGCGGCGTGTTTGGGAAATAAAAATGAGCACAGCACTGGGGACCACGGAATGGCAGGTTTTCACTGTGGACAAGTGGCCTGTGGACACCGTGCTTGCGCATGAAGGAGGGACGGGGACACCACCCTTTCCTGGTTTAGGTTATTGCGGGGAGGAAGAGGAGGTGGTCACCCAGCCGCTCCCACCTGCCCGTTGCGTAAGGCAGTCAGATCAGTCTGCTTGCCGCCCTTCTGGCCTGGCGGCATTATTTCCATCCACGCTACAGAAGGAAAAATGGGTTTGATCTGGTTGACTTTTACTGTTTTTTGTTTTTTTTTCTGATGGTCTCCAGAATATACCTCCCCTCCTCCCATGTTGGTACAATCAGGAATGTATTGGAGTCTCACATGCACGGCCGATCAGGGTTCAGTTCGGACGCCTCCCTCCCAGACGTGAGGGAAATGGGAAAACAGGCAGAGTGCTTGCTGCTTGTCTGGAAGGAGGCAGCTGGCCCAGGCCTGGCCCTCCTGCTCCCCCGCCAGGTGCGTGGCCTGAGGCACTGCGCTGCTTCCTCTCAGCCTCTCTGTCCTCATTTACGCAACAAAAATAAGTATAACGACAATAACTGCCTTGGCCTGGAGAGGTCCAGGGGATAGGGAAGTGGTGGTTGTTTAGAAAGCAGCAAGCCGTCCTCGTCCTCATCACAGGAGGGCCGGTGGCCACTAGACTGCAGAGATCCTCAAACAAAACGCCAGTTCTAACCACACACGGCCCACGGCTCCCCAAACCGGTCTCTCGGCACCTGGCTGGCACAAGCACCCTGAGAACTGCCAGGAGCACCATGCGGCCTGGGGGGGTCTCCGCCTGGCATCCACACATGTCCACTGGGCCAGGGATATTCACACACTGATGCTCCGGAGGCTGGAGGGTTCGCACGCAAGGGCCCTGGGCAGCCCTGCTGGTGGTGACTCTGGGAGAACAGACGCAAGGGACGCACCAACACCGATGTCCCCGGGGACCTTCGCCGGGAACACTCCTACCCCTCACAGGCACTGCAGGGAGGCGGCTATGCCAGAGGATTCCGCCAGACCCCAAAAGGAAGAGGGAGAGGAGAAAGGAAGAGAGAGGGACCGGGAGGAAGACAGAGAAGGCAGGGAAAGGGAAGGAGATGAGGGCTGCCCGGGGCGGACCACAGAGCCGGGCCCGCTTCCAAACATAACCGGGGCTGCGGCTCCTTTCCAAACGCAACATGTAAGGCAAACAGGCAGCCAGAAGCACCCCGGCAGCGAACAACAGGAAGGTTGGAAGACGCTGAGACTGAACACACACTGGCATATATGAGGTGGGACTGCCCCCCTCCCCAAAGAAGCCCTCCTGGGATTTATCTGTAAAAAGCTGTGTTTTTATTCTGCCTTGTTTAAACTTCAGTCCCCTTCAAAGGACTCTCCGTGTGAAGCGATACGGCTACCGAGACGTTTTTCCCACTGCTCAAAACAGTTTTTGAAGTTGTCCATTCTGATGCCTTTCAGTGCTTCTGCGGGTTTTTTTTTTTCATTTCACCTGTTCCCCATCAGCAAAATGTTTCGCTTGAAGCACTCTCTTTCATCCAGAGAAACACAAAAGTGGCCAGGGGGAAGATCAGGTGAACAGGGAGGATGAGGCGCAGGGGTCATGGGGTCATGCTGTGTTTGGTCAAACGCTGCTGCACACGCAGTGTGGTGTGTGCAGGTGAAACCACCCATCGTGAAATGAGAAAACACCTTGAAAGGCTTAAAAAAAATCACCAAAGCCAAACCCAGCCTCTCACAACAACACCAGCTGGTGCACGGATACAGATGGGTTCCTAGAACACTCACTTGGCGGGGGGAGCCTGGACTTCAAGGGGCCCATCCTCCAGATCACAATTCTGGGTTTTTGGGGCCCCCCCTTGTTTCTCTATTAATATATATCTACAGCTACCCTTTTTTTTGTCTTATGATAAATGTCATGCTGCGTTTATACGTTGGTGAGAAATTACCGTGTTTTTATCGGCCCCGCCACTGCTTAGTGAGTTTTGCAGACCACCTTGCCTCAGCTCACTGGATCTTCCCCGGGGCATCCGATGTTGTCAAGGAGAGTCAATGGTGGTCCCTCGGGGAAAACAGTTTTACAGGAACGCATTGGGACAGCCCTCCTGGCTTGGGGGGGGGGGCTCAGCTGCTTGGAGCGTCACCCCGTACACAGAAAGGTTGTGGGTTTGATGCCTGGTGGGGGGGTGTGTGTGCAGGAGGCAATGCAATGGATGTTCCTCTCTCACCCCCGCTTTTCCTCCCTCTCTCTCTGAAATGAATGAACACACATCCTTGGGTGAGGATTCTAAAAAGTAACTAAGTAAGCAAATCAATCAGTCAATCAAAAGGGTTTGTGATTAGTGGGAGGAAATCTGTCCCAATCTTCACAGAAGCTGCCCTCCGCTGTGGGAGCAACGAAAAGCTAAAAAGCATTCGGTCCGCTGCTTAGAGCCCACGAGAGAGAATGTGATTTCACTGCTTTCCAGGTGGGCTTGTGGCAAAGCGGCCTCTGAGTACTCGGTGCTGTTGGAGGGGCGGAGGGTCCGCAGCCATGCCAGAGACGCTCCTGAAGAGTGTAGAGAGGGACTTAAGCAGGAGCCAGCCACGTTTTCAGGTCCTTGGCCTTCCCACTGCCTCTCTTCCCCAGTGGCCCTGAGGTCTCCACAGCTCCACCCCGAGAGAAAGAAAGAAAGAAAGGGGAACTCCCCGCCAGCACTTTGGTTCCTGTTAGCAAACAAAATGGACTGTCCTACAACAACAGCCCGAGCTACCAGGGCTAGGAGAGGGTGAGGGAAAATCTCATCAAGGGTGTCTGCCCCGGCACGCGTGACACCTTCCTCACCCGAAACTCGGTGTTTGCTTAGCTTCTCAACACATCTCTAGGAGGCTTCACAACCCAGGCCGCTCCTAACCTCCTTCCTGGTACCACCTGCACCTCCACTCCTGCATCCGGCCACTGCCCAGTTTCGAATTCTTAGTCTCAGCATAGGGGGGCGTATGTACCCCTTTTCAAAACACTCCTTCTATCTCAGGGACCAGCAGAAATGTAATGTTACAATGGGCAAGAAAAACAACTCTATGTTTTGTAGATCCGTGGGTGTCCGACAATGGAAAGAAACTGAGCAGCGGAGTTGTAAAGGCTCCATCCAGCGGGCGGGCACCGGCACACTGTGGGCACTCCACCCATGTCAGTGGGACGCATGCGTCACGGAGAAAATTGTGTCCCCCAAAAAGACACGTGGCATTCAAACTGCCCGGACTTCAGGAGGTGACCTTATTGGAAGAGGCAGTTTTCACCGAGGTAATCGACCAGAAAGAAATGTGCTCCTCAGGGTGGGTGGTAACCTGTTATGACGGCTCTCCTTCTCCAAAGGGTAAATGTGGGCACAGATTTGGACAGGGAGGAAGAAGACCATAAAGAGAGCGGGGGCACAAGAAAGCCACGTACATGCGAAGGAAAGACACCTCAGAGGACATGAAAGGGGCTGACATGCCTCTTGTGTAGCCCACCCACCCACTGCGTGACTCCTCCGCCCACAACCTAAGGCAATCTGGATCACAACCCACTAACCTACTGATCAATTTCCTTTCATGAGGTTCCGAATGCTCAGTGGAGAATCGCGTTTGGATCAAATGGGGGACACTCTCTTTACAAGAACAGCTCTGTACAAAGATATAAACTCATTGAACATGCACAGTTGGTAGTACGGAGCTTGCCAGCCTCTTCTCATTTAAGATCCCATTTGACGCACGCGGAAACTGAGGCATGAAGGTTGCCCTGCCCGGTATCCTTGCGGAGTTTGCTGAATCCAGTGCACACAGGTTGGGCATGTCACCACCAACACACACTCACATTTTAAAGTCTCTAGAACCTTCTCACCTCTGCTTCTTGCAAGGTTCTCTCCTGATGCTTAAACGTGCATGGACAACACCACAGAACATCAATAGAAACTCAGACAAAAGTGTATCCCTGACAGAGGGGTAAAAATGCTTTTCAGGTTGTATTCAACAAGGTTGGAAAAGGAAGAAAACTCAGAGCAAGCAAAGACAGCTCAGAAGAAGGCAAAGACGGCAAGGTAGTTAAAAAATTCTTATGAAGTGTCTTTCCTATCAGATTCCGGCCTCGGGGGTTTGCCCGTGGCCCGGGCACCAAGCAGGATGCTCGGGAGGCACGCTGGACATGCTGCCGCCAAGGTTGCAGAACCGAGCGCCCTGCGCCTGCGCCCGGCCGAGCACTGGGGGATCCCGAGAGCCAGTCGGCAGTGACCCCAGCCCGAACATCTCTGCGCCTCTCCCCCCAACACCCGAGCCCAGTCCCTGCAAGCTTTCCCTCCTTCCGCGCAGCACGCCCTTTCTAAATTCAAGCCGTGCACGCTGCCCCGACACTGTCCGGCTCTGCGCGGCCCCCGGAAGGAGCATCCCGGCCCGGCTGCGGGTGTAAAAGGATCTGGGGTGCACGGGGAACAAACTCATCCCCACGCACGGCTCACACGTGGAAAGCCACAGTGCGCGTGCGCAGAACGTGCCCGCGATTCTCGGAGCGCGCGTGCGAGAGCGCCAAAGGGCGCGCGTTGGAAGAGGCCCAAGGGGCGCGTGCACAGCCCACTTCAGACTGCGAAGTGGCCTGCGGAAGCCCAGAATGCGCGTGCGCACTGGCTTGGAGGTGGGGCTGACCAGGTGGCTCGGAGCGCGCGTGCGCGTGACCGGACCAGGGCGCGAGCGCGAGGAGGACCCGGGCCGTGCCTGCGCTGAGCGTCTAGGCGCGCAGAGCGCGGCCCGGAACGTGCTTGCGTGCGTGGCCCGTCGGGGCCGGCAGACGGGCGCGCGCACGCGCGCCTCCTCCCCACCCCCACCTGCCCGAGAACGGCGACGACACAATGGCGGCGCCCTTGCAAGTACCGCGGCCCGTCACCCACCTACTCTTTGACATGGACGGCCTTCTTCTGGGTGGGTAGCCTGCGGCCGCCTCCCGCGAGGGCTGTCCGGGGAAGGCGCGGGAAGGGAGCGCGGGCTCTCGAGGCCGGAGGCCGCGGCGGAGCCATACCCGGCACCCTGGGGCCGGCCGCGGGGCCACGTCAGGCCGGCCGCGCGCGGGGCCGAGGCGCCGAGGCGCCGACGCCGCCCGGGGCACTCACTTCCGGTGGCCGCGCCGCGCGTGGGTTACGGCGCAGGAGGGCGCCGCGCTCGGGGGGACCCCCGCGCCGCGAGGGCTGCGGACGCGCGCACGCCGCTCGGCCTCAGTTTCCTCATCTGCCCAGGTGCCTCGACGACCTCCCCCCCCTCCCCGCGCCAGTCTGCCTGCCTCGGGGCTGCAGGCGCGGGCGCAAAGAGGGGCACACACCTTGCCTCTAGCAGGGCATCTTCCAGGGCAGCTGTCCTCAGCCCGCCGGTTTGGGGACATCTGACCATGTCTGGAAGGCATTTGGAGTGCCCTTGCTGGAGGGGGGGGGTGTTGGGGGGTTGCTGTGTTCCGGGGGGTGGAGGCCGGCGCTGCTGCTGCACCTCTGGCTTCACAATGCCCAGGGCGGCCCTACACCGCCCCCCCATACACATGCCACATACCCACCACCAAGTGTCAGAGTGACCACGCAGCTGGGCATCACCAGGGAGCCCCCACACAGTGTGGCACCCAGGCCCCAACCCACAGCTGCCCACTCGGGATCCGCATCTGTGCCCGGGAGTCTGAAAGTGTGAGACGCACGCTGAGTTAGGAGTTGGAGACACTTGCGGTCCTGGCTGTGCCAGTTAACAGCCCCTTCCCCCCGCCCCCAGTCGGTGGGGATGGGCCCTAAGGTCACCACCTGCCAAGGAGCATTCAAAGAAGAAAACGCTCAGTGTATAAATATAACTGCAGAGAGAGGGCCCTCCCTGAGCGCTGCCCCAAGCCTGAGCCTGTAGCCTCAATAAGACTTCTTAGGACTTAAACAAGGCCCCCATATTTTATGTAGAGTACTGACCTGGTGGGGATGGTCATAGGGGATTTCTTCAACTCTGTAAAGTCCTGGAATGCCAGAGGAGATGCTTGCATGGACTGATTCAAACCCAAAGTGCCGTGAGTCAGAGAGGGAAAGTGACCTGCCAGAGGTCACACAGCCCACAAGGCGCAGAGCCGAGAAATGGTCCCAGATGATCTGACACTAAATAGAAGAGATGTTCTCATCTTGCGTGACTCATGTGACCTTGTCCCCACTTTTGCATGGCCAGGTGGTTGAGTAGTAAGGAGACCGGTTTTTTTTAAAGGCACACAGACAAAACACCCCATTTATTCATGAACCCAGAGAGATAACTAGTGAATTCCTAAAGAAAAAAAAAATCCCCAGAGAGGTTAGTAGTGGGAGAGAACAGAGTAGGCAGCCACTAATTCTGATGTGACTCAGTTTGACAAAGCTGCTGGGGTTCGCGAGGACAGTTGGGAAACATGAATTTCTCTGTTCAGGTGGTCAGGCAGCTGTACTGTCAAACGCCTTAGCCTCTAATGAAAGGTCCAGAGAACCTCTTGTGGGAGCCTCGTTAATTTTAATGCAGACCGAGTTGTCTCATTAAAATTAAATTTATTAAACCTCTCAACGAGCGGGATGCTTGCTCAGGATTTGAGACGCCATCCCTGTACCCTGAAGCGATGAAATGGGACTTTTGTGGCCCTGCCTGCAGGGAGTGACCAGCCAGGGTCTCCTGTTTGCTAGTTCACGCAAGTTGAATGGTGGAGCACCTGGCACTGTTGTGTGGAAACTGGGAATTGGTGGCGCCTGGGAAGACAACACCTGCCTCTCCCCCACTGGCCGTTTTCTGCCCTTTTTTTCCTCCTTCCCTGCCCTGGCTGTTCCTTCAGGTGGTAGGCTTTATGCAATTCTTGAGAAATGTACGTTATGTATTCTTTGTCTCTCTCTCTGCCAAATGTATAACGCCGTATGTTTTAGAATGTGCTAGTTTATCTCACTTAATCTACCCAGTTATGCCTGCTCTAATTCTTAAGTACGTTGCTGAAGCCTCTCTTGTTGCTGTAACAATGAATCATCAGTTTATCTTGCATTCTTTTGCCGTAGGTCTGGTTTGGGGCACTTTGCATGCATTCCCCCCACCCCCCGAAGTTCTGTTCATTTAGGTAGCCTCCATACTTGATACTTGGTTTTCTTTTCTTGTCTTTTTCCTTTTTTAAATTTAAGAATGTGTTTCATTGACTTGAGAGAGAAAAACAGAGACACATCAATGTGAGAGAGAGACATCCGTCAACTGGTTGCCTCCCACACACGACTGACCAGGCTTCTACCGAAACCTGGGTGTGTCACCAGACCGGGAATCGAACCCCCGACCTTTCTGTGTACCGGACCACAGGCCACCCGAGCCACCCCCGTTAGGGCCCGATTTTGGTTTACAAGGAAGTGAACTCGAACTCGGGTCATTTCCTTGAAATTCTTGTATTATAGGGGCAGTTTGTTTAATGGGAGGGGAATGAGGAAGTAAACTAGAGATTTTTGCAGGGACACCCGAGTGCTTTTCTGTGTATTTTGAAATGCTGTTCTTCCTTCAAACAGAAAGGACACTTGGGGATTCAGTTTTTATTGACATGAGGCAGCAGTTGGCTGTGACCCAGGTAACGCTTTTGGCTTTCCACGCCATCTAGGGAAAGAGGAAGGAGGGCCAGGGTTACTTTTAAACCAGGACCGGCTTCGGGAGGAAGAGGAAAGATGGCCAGTGTTTTGCAGTGTGCCGGGCCCTGCCTCCGCGGCTAAAATTGGGAGCACAGAGGCGGGCTCTTCTCTCCAGGAGGCAGGGAAGTGCCTGCCCTAGAGCAGCACTTAAGGGAAGGGACACCACGTGAAATTTCCCAGGAGCAACGTGAAAAAGGCGGAGGACACAGACGTTCGTGGAATGGCGCATTTTGTTTCCTGGCCTACTATCCAAAGTGGTGTCATTCGACATGTAATCAGGGCAAAAAGTCACCGAGGTTATTTCCCGCTGATCTTGGGTTGCTAGTCCCTGAAGTCTGTGCAATTAATTTATAGTCCGAGCAGGTTCCAGGTCAGAGTGCTCCCATTTCCAGTGCTCTGTAGCCACGTTGGGTGTGGCCACGATATTGGGCAGGGTAGGGCAGAGCTTCAGAAAACCACCCACTTCTGATAACAGGGGCGGGCGGAGGTGGGAATTTTAGTATTAGTAAAATGTGCTCTAACGTAAACTGTGTTTTCCGGGTGTCTGATGCTGTCATCACTCAGGGCCTTTAAAAAATCAGCCGGGAACAATACGCTTATTCTCAAATTCATAACAGGTAGGTGGGAAGTGAGACCGTTGTGTGCGGGGCATTACTGGCCCCACCGATTCCAATCCGCCGGGCCTCCGCAAATGCGCAGGGACTGCAGGGTCTCCCTGCGTGACGCGGGGCCCCGCCTTCATCCAGCACCGTGCGTGACCTGTTCTGCCCCGGTCCGCACGTCCAGCCTCCTCCCTGCCACGTAAGCAGCACCGGAGCCGGTTCGGAAGTGCCGCTGGCTGTGTCCGGGGCCCAGGGTACCCCGTGCGCCCCTGGGGGGGGCTGGGACTCTGCCGTGCTGAGCTGGTTCTTCTCAGTCACGCCGCGTCTGTGGTCGGAATCCCACCGCACACCGTCCTGGTGCCCACCTCAGCGCGGCGGCTTTCTGTAGGCACCGGAACCCGCAGAGCGGACGACAGAAATAGAATGTTACATAATAACAGCGCCTGCCCTACATTAGCTTCCAGGAGAATCCCCAGGAGAATCCGCAGACAGGCTGCGGCGAGGGGACATTCACAGTTGAGACGATGCACACCAGTGCATGCTTGAGTTATTGTTTGTTAATCACCCTACGGTTTTCCAGACGGACAACCGTGCCCTTGCTTTTGCCCCACTGTGTACACTGGCGTTGGGCCCCGCGTACTACCTACAAGGGTGGGTGGAAGGGGCAGACGATGAGCTTTTGGGGGGCAGTGGGCTCGTATCACCTCACGGGGCTGCATCTGTAGGTCCCCCGAGAGCCCCGGCACCTTTTCAGCAGGGAGAGCAGAAGAAAGGGTCCCCGGGGCTGCCTCCCTGCACATGTGGAGGTCCCAGCTGGAAGGAAGGACCCTCACACGCTCCTCGTTAGGGAGACCCCACCGCCTGTGCTGTGGGCGTGGGGCCCCGTTCTGGGTGGTGGGCAGGGGCGGCCACGCTGGGCCACACTCACCGTCTGCCCGCCTGGGGGGCCAGCAGCACACGCTGCGTGTTGATTCCCTTTGCTGGGGGGAATTTGGTTCCTCCCACCTTCACGAAGGAGTGGGCTGTGGTGGGCAGTCGGGGGGGAGGCCTTTGGGCCCAGCACGGCCCGCAGGGACGGAGCTGCTGATCGGGCGTTCTCATGTAGTTTACTCACTGACTCATTGTGGTGGACGGAAGCTGGCCAGGTTTCTGGGACACAGCAGAGGACGCAGGGGCGTGGAACACCTGTCCTCACGTCCAGGGTCCAGCAAGATGAGGAGTAAGACGCCAGCAGGGCTCGGGACAGGTAGGAATAGGCTGTGCCGCGTGTCCGAAAATTTGTCGTTACGAGAAAGCAATGCAGTTACGGGCCGGTGTGGGTCACTGCAGCTCCCCTGGGCTCTGCTTGTGCGTCTGTTCCAGCCAGCTGCTCCTGGGCTGGAACACGCGGGACGGAAGTGTGACCTCGATGGCAAAGTGAGACCGCTCCATGGGGTTCTGTCCGCCTGGCATTGGGACGCAGTCTGCAGCAGAGTCCCGCCTGGGCAGGCTCGCGGGGCCTCGGCTTGCTCCCCCCCGCCTGGCTCGCCCTCCCATCTGGCTTGACGTGGAGGTACAGCCTCCCAAACGGGATGTCGTCCTGGGGGTGACTGTCACGGGTTCTCTGGAACCCATCTTCCTTTCTTTGCTCTGCACTTCTTGCAAAGCTGTGCTTGGGGATTCATCCGTCCCTTGGGTCTCTCTGATTATTGGCCGAGTACTTTGATTATGGTTGGGGTCTGTGTTTCAACTGCTGAAATTTCGCTGTCAGCTGCACTCTGTCATTTTTCAGGGGTAGAGTCCGGTTTCATGGGATGAGAAAGAGCTGGGGAGATAACCCCACCCAGGCAGGGTCCCCTGACCCTGCTCATTACCTGGATGTCCAGGTGACTGTCACATCGTAGGACGAGACATTTCAACAGTGGTCGCTGCACAGCCCATGGCTGGAAGGTCCCACAGTGCTACCCCAGCATGGGCTGTGCTTCAAAGTAAAGTTTCTGCTGTCAGCTGTCTGAGAATCGCAGTGATGGATAATAATGGCAGCTCTTGCTCTGTGAACACAGCCACTGATGTCTGTCGCCACAGGAGTGGCCGCCTCGGCTGTACGGTGAGGGCATCTGGGGTTTCAGATCGCCTGCCGGGCATCTAACAAGAATGTTCCCCGAAACATGCCAGTGGGGGTGCACCAGCCTCCCTGCCTCAGACGCTTGCTGCCTCCACCTTGCCTCGGGCAGAACGACCAGGAGGAGGGCCACGCTCGTGCCTGACCCCACACTGCTGAGCACGGTTTTGCAAAAGAGCTCTAATCCTCTGAGTGCACCAAGCAGCCGGCCCTTCTTTATTGCATGTGTTTATTATTAGATCCAGGGAAGTCAGGCCCCACTTAGGGAGCCGATGGCGCCTCTGTGCAGGCACCGGGGGGACTTCTCGCCAGCACCTAACTGCGTCCATCCTCGGCAGTAACCACGCAGTGTGCCTGTCTTCATACGTGTTGTCTGCCTTTTCTAGTGATGGGCTGGGCCTCCCCACTCCGTGCCCTGGCTGGGAGGCCACGCGTTCAGAAGAAGAGCCTGGTCTTCATGCCCCTGTTGGGGCTGGTGTGCAGGACTCTGCAGGCCTGGCTTTTGCACTGCCATCGGGATGAAAGGCTCCCCCTGGGTCCTGGTGCCTCCCGCTTCAGGACAGGGCACCTGCTCCTTGTCATTGGGACGTCCACTGCCGCTGCCCCGCCTGCCTTCTCCCCCCAACGCTCGTGTGCCTCAGCGCGAAGTATGCTGAACCTCTCACTTAAACAGAACGAGAGCGGCTGCTTCAGCCCTGCGCGCTGGCGGCACGCACTCCGTGCTCTGGCCACGGCTGTGTGGGCGAAGGAGGCTGTGCTGAGCGGCTCGTCCTCCCCTAGGTCACCCCTCACTTCCGTTCTCCGGAGCCCTGGGCCCTAAACCGGCCCCTGAACACTTTCCAAGAGAAAGCGTCTGTGTGGATGCAGTAACCGTCAGTGCTGCCGGTGGTGTGTCCGGTGCCCCCTCCCGGGTGCTCGTCTCTCCAGCTCGGGTGTGTGCTCACGCTCAGACAGGGGAGACCTCTGGGGCAGCCCGTGGCCGCCCGCTGAACTGGCCTTCCTGACCGCTCCCACCGCATCTCAGCGGCTCTCGTTAAACCAGTTGGGCCGTCAGGTCGGGCTGACAGCAGCCTCATTGTGCCCTCGGAGTCGCCCAGGGGCTCGGGTGCCATCCAGGAAGCCAGCTGCCCCAGCCCGAGGAGGTGGCTTCCCATCCCCAGCCCTCGGGTGGGGCCGTCCAGAGTGGGGGGGCCCCCTCTGCTGCTGAGAGTTTGTTTCCCGACAGAGCTTTCAGTTTAGAAAGAATGTAAGGAAGGCCTGATAGGAGGACCTGGGGGCCCCTGGGAGCGGGGTGTGGCTAGATGGCTGTTCGGGGTGAGAGACAGGGAGACAGAGGGAGAGAGAGATGGGTGTTCACTGCGCAGGAATGAATTCATGAATGGAAGTGTTTATAGCACACCGCCAAGTGCCAGTGAGAGCACCAGCTACAGGGAGTGGCCGTGGCTCCATCCCTGGGCTTCCGGGGCTGCAGTCGGGGGCGCTGGGGGCTGTGGTCCAGGAGCAGTAAGTGGGGTGTGCGTCGTCGGAGGAAGACCTGTTCTGTCCCGCTGCATTACCCTTTGTCTGCGGGGCTGACCCAGCTCCTCGGGGTCCTGGGGGTGGGCTGGAGGCCCAGGGTGCGCCTTCCGGGAGAGGGTGTCTCCGCTGCTCCCGGCTCAGCTGCAGGGCTGGTTCAGGGGCAGGAGGAAGACTCTGTAGCACCGCCTAGTAGACGCGGTAGGGGAAGCTCAGACACGCGGGGAGACCTCCAAGGAGGCTGTGGCACGGGGGACGGTCCCGGGGCCAGTGTCCAGAGCAGCGCCAGACGCGCCGTGCCCTTCGGTGCAGAGACCCCAGTGAGCGAGCCCCCGCTGGAGGTGATGGCTGGGTCGGTCTGCCAGGGCAGGGCAGTGGAAGACCCCCAGTGTCCCCTTGCCCACGCTGCTTTTCCCTGCCCTGCAGCCGGGAGGACAGAGAACCTGCGAGAGGACCAGGGAGGGGTGCCGTGCATCCTGTGATCTTTGAGCCTCGTTAACCCGTGTTAATGAAATGGTGGGCTCCGGCTAATTGCATCCTGGCACCTCCTGTGTGCGGACTTGCCCCCTGTAATTATCTTCAAAGCTGTGGTGGCCGGCACGGCCAAAGGCCAAGGTCGGGGCCGTGTGCCCGCATGGGAGCCGTGCTCACTGCCTCATTCCCCTGCATCGGCACTGGGCTGGCTGCACCTGCTCATGGGGACATGGAAGGAATAGGTCCCACTCACAGAAAAGACAGGGTGAGCACTCACGCCAGGAACGTCTAATCTGACAGAGACCCCGTCTTCAGTATTCATGCCGTGGTCGCGTGGGCCCCGCTGTTCCATCTGCGTGGCGCTCACGTCGCCGTGGATTGGCACCCACTTGAGTGCGCCAATGAAGGGGTGCAAACTGTAGGTGTGGGGTGCCCCTGGGGTGGGGACAGGCTTCCCCAGGCGGAAACCTTGTACTTGGAAGTGACACCCCCAGACCTGCATCCTTAAAGCCCTTCGCACACCTGAGACGCTACCTGATTTGCAGACGGCCCCGCCCTCCTCCGTCCGATAACGCTGTAGTCCAGGTTGCATCTTAGCACGCCAGGAGCATAATTCGGTCCCCCGGTCAGCGACGCTCTTCCTCCCGAGGGTCCCTTCCTTGGGTGCCAGCCCTGCCTGCCCCGGTCTTCTGCGTGGCCGACACACAGGCCTGGCGTGTCACATGTCTGCAAGTTCAGGCGACGTCTGAAGTGGCTGCTGTGCCCTTCCGTTCAAACCCTCCTCCCCTGCCAACGTCGGAGGTGCAGAGATGCCGCTGTTCCTGATCATCCGATTTCTTCTCATTCAGCTCACGAATCTCGCGGGTTTTCACCGCCACGATTAAGGGCCCCGAACAGTGTTTGAGTGCTCATAAATATTTATCAGCTTAACAGCCTGTGTGCTTGGTAACCCATGTTTATAGAGCTGCACTCTTTGGGTCCCTGCACGCCCCTCCCTTGACGGAGCTCGCCAGCGCAACCTCTCTGAGTGTGCACTGACCACTTCTGGTCTGATCAGGGGCGACCGTAACCAGGATGCCGCTGAAGTGCACTTGACCGTCCCAGCGGCATTCCCACGGTGTCATCTTAACCTGCCCGTGGGAACTAGCAGTCGAAGTGTGTGTTGACAAGTCCACCTGCAGCACTGCTACCCCAACAGGCCAGCCTCACTCAACGAGTACACGTAAGGAAATAATACGTGGCACCCCCCCAGTTACTCCCCCGTCTCCGCGAACATCTCTCTCACTGCTGTGGGGCTGGAGAGGGGGGCCTGTCCGTGAGGGAGCCCCTCCCCCTCCCCCAGCTGACGTGCCCTCTGCATTTCTTCAGCTGCGTGGGTGTCTTTTCACCCCAGTGCGGTCAGTCATCTCGGAGCTTGCAAGAGTTCTGCCTTTTCTAGCAGACTTCCCGGGTGCGTCCACGTTCCCGGGAGATGGCTCTTAAACAGGTGCTTTAGTTAAAATGAGGTCCCTAGGGTGGCCCTCATCCCACAGGACTGGGGTCCTTAGAAGAAGAGGATGACACAGACACACCCAGAGGGACAGCCATGTGAGGACACAGGGGGAAGACGGCCACCCACACGCCCAGCAGGGAGGCCTCAGGGGCGGCCAGCGCTGCCCTCCCCTGGGTCTCTAATGTTCCTCCTGCGTTTACAGTGGAGATTCTGCCCCTCCTTTGCCCCGACCCTCCCACAAACAGCCCGTGATGCCACAGCGAGAGGACTGCTCATGACTTGACGTCCTGGGAGGAGCCCCTTGACCTGTCACTGTCCCGAGCTCAGTGCACCTCCTGCATTCACAGTGACACGCTCTGCTCTCCATTGAACGCATCCCTTCTGGCGACACTGCCCAGCAGACCTGTGGCAGGGACCCATGGTAATGACGGAAACAGAGGAACAGAGTGGGAGGCCCCGGGGGCCAGACCTGGGAAGCAGGGGCGCCGCCGAGAGTGGGCGGGCCAGACCGTCTTGGCACACCCTGGCATCTGCGTGTGGAGGACGGTGGCCGGTGGTCCTGTGGCCGGAAGACGTGGCGTGCACGCATTCTGCATTCGTCCGTGCTGCCTGGGACCCCGGGCAGCGAGCCAGGGAGGGTATCGCTGTCGGCACGGCAGCAAAGGCACATGCACCTAGACCTCTCTGCCTATGTCTCTCTCCACATTTGAAAGGGACTTACATAATGACATTCACCGAAAGCAGTGTCTCGGTGGGCCAGTACAAAATGGAAACGTGGAGACATGGTGGCGGAAAAGACCCGCACTCGTGGCATCGTGCGGTGGCTGGGAAAGGGCCGAGGCTGGTGTGCCCTCTGTCGGCGGGGGCTGGGCTGGGGCTCAGCCCTACACGCTGCCTAGCCGCCTGTGACCTCCAGCTGTTCACCCACGTGTGAATGCCACGGTGCAAAAGGCTTACTCCTGTGTTTCGTGTTTTCAATCTCTTCGAACGTCACTGTGCAGTTGGAAAAAAGGAAAAACGGTTGGTCCAGGATGTATCTTACTGTGTTCGTTTTCTATCCCTGGGGTCACACGTTGGCACACACTAAGGGGCTCACGGCAACACAGCCGTGTTGCGTGGCATTTCTGGACATTGCACCCCCCAAGAGGGTGAATTTGGTGAAGGGGCTGGTGGTGCCTTCCCTCCGCGGGCGCTGGGGGAGAACCCAGTTCCTCGTCTTCCCCGGCGTCCGGCTGCTGCCTGCCTTTGTCGCTCACAGGTGCCCCCCTTGTGTTCAGGTGCAGCGGCGTTTCGCCTCTCTGACCCTCGCTGTTTGGTTCTGGCATCCGTAGTCGTCGGCTGCCCTGTGTGCACAGCTCGGTGGTCGTGACCTAGGTTTTGGTGGGACGGGCTTCCGTTTTCATTCACGCCGAAGCGTCTTCGGATTTCCCTTTGTGAGCGTTGCTTTGTCCATTCAGGAGTTCGGCGTGTGCTCTTTACTTCCTACACGTTTATGAACTGTCCTAGTTATTTCCCGTTACTGACTTCTGACTTTGTAACTGTCGAGTGGGGAAGCACTTTGCACGATTTCAGTCCCTGGTACATTCAGCAGTAAAACCGGTTTCCTGTGCCCTGGAGCATGTATGTTTCCTTATGGCTGGGCAGTACTCCTGCACCCCTGTGAAGGCTCCGTGTATGTGTGTGTGTGGGGGGGCTCCTCCCACAGGACCCCCTCCTGCCCCCTGGCCACCACGGATAATAATAAGTCCACCAACACATGATCTGCTTGGGGAGGAGAGGTGGCCGATCTCTCAGAGGAGAAGGACCAGGAGCCTGTTCCTCAATGGGCTTTTACTGGGTTCATTTTGCACAGGAATCCAGGTAAAGCTCATCAGTCATTGTCTGGCAGTAAGGATCAAACAATAGACCACATACAAAGAACTAGGAGGGCTTATTCTGAGTCAGGCTTTGTTAGCTAAAGGGCCATAAAACTTTGGGAAACAAACTCATTTCCTGCTCGGACCCTTATCAGAAAACTGAGAGCATTCTTAGCAAAGCAGGTTTCACAGGATTTTATGCATTCTTTCTCGGGCCTGATCGCCTGGGGAACCCGCCCTTTCCAGCACAGGGCCAAACCCACCTCCGGCATTGTTTCAGGTTTAAGTCAGGCAGGGGAAGTAAGGCAGCCAAGAGATTAGGAGATTCCTCCCAGACAGAATGAGGACTCAGGCTATGTCCAAGCCGAGGGGTGAGGGTCCATCACCCCAACTCCTTGCCTGAGGGCCCCTTCATGACCATGCCTGTCTTAGGTCGTCCCTCCCTTGAGGAATCTTACCTGTCATTGGCTAACCGATCAAGCATTAGGGGCCAGGCAGGGTGAAGTAAAGGGGGAAGAGGTGGTGTCCTTTCCAGGGAGATGAGCTTTGTCTCCTTAGTGGCTTGTGGTTCAAAGGTCTCTCACTCAGCCTTAGCCCTGGGGGGTTAGAGCTCCTGAAACTAGGTGGGCAGTTCCCGACATCCTTGCTGTGTGGAACGGGAGTCCTTCAGGGGCTCAGATCAAGGCTCGTATTTCCTGCTTACCTGTCCCTCTTGCTCGGGCCCCTGTTGAACGGGCAGAATTGATGTCTCTGCCCTGTGGGTCATCTGAGCCTCCCTTCCATCCCATCGGTATTTGTTATGGCTTCCAGCCCTGTTAGGTCGGACAGATGTGTATCCCGGAGCTGGTCCTCTGGACGGGATGAGCTCCGCCTCAGTGGGAGATGCTGCTCCTTGGTCTCTGGTCAACGTGTCTATGGAAGTCTGTCTGCTGTGACACAGCCCGGCTGGGCCTCTTCGGGTTCCTGTCCGCCTGGTCACCTTCTCTAGCCTTTGGCTTTACACTCTCCTGTTTTTAACATGGTCTCTCTTTACTTTTGGACAGAGGAGAAGGGAGGGGAAAAGGGAGGGACAGAAGCATCAATCACTTGCCTCTCACTGGCCCTCAAATGGGGACCTGACCCACAGCCCAGGCATGTGCCCTGACTGGGAATCAGACCAGCGACCTTTCAGCTCTCAGGCCGGCGCTCGGTTCCCTCAGCCCCACCAGTCAGGGCTGCTTTCAACCTTTCTGTGCCTTCAGTACAGAGGGTGAGTTGTGCACACCCTGAGGTCGGACTGGATGTTCTGTCTTCAGTCCACCTTGCTAAGCTTTACCTTTTCATTGGGCTGTGGGAACATTTACAGTCAACTCTCGGACAGCTTGGGGGTTAGGGCCCCGACCCCCATACCTGCAGTGGGAAAAAGCCCTACTGATCACATGGGCAGTCCGTGAACACATACGTTGTGTGTTGGATGTGTGGCACGCTGCACTCTTCCAGTAGTGCAAGTGCAAGAACACGTTAGGACACCAGTAAAGAGGAGGAAGGGCATTCGTAGTGTTCACTGAAGGACGCCCACGGCGGGGGTGGGGGTGCACCCCTGCTCCCCCGGGAGAGCTCCATCTCTGATACCACTGTTGGTGAGGCGGCCGTGCTATGTGCGCTTTCTCTCTTGTTTTCTCTATGTCTAATTTTGTTGTTGTTCGTTTATTCCTGCATTGCTGCCTTCTGTGTTGTTAACCGCGTAGTTCCCCCTGCTCCGTGTTTCATCCTCTTCTCCTTTCTCTTCCTGTGTCTGCCTGTGGTCGTTTTCCCTGTGGGGGTTCTGAGGATGACGACCGACACAACCATGAACTTGGCCGTAGTGTGAACACAGTGTGAGATTCACCCAGAGGAACCGCGCTCCCCCAGCTCCCCCTTTTTCCAGTGGAGATAAACCACCCCCGCCTGCGAACCGTGCAGGCCCTGAGAATGCAGTGTCCTAGGGGGCTCTCTCCCGTGGCATGCGGAAGTCATCACTGAGAACAGCTGCCAAAGCGGTGCTGAACTGGGCACGGGCTAGCGAGCCAAAACCCCCCTGTGTGACAGCTGCTGCATATGTCGTGTGTGCAAGTTTTCCCCAAGGTAAAAATCAGTGATTCGGGGGTTCACTGCTACGTCCAAGGTAGAGCTTGCTGTGCTTTGCTGCGGCCTATTCAGGTACTGAACATAAATCAGGTGGGGGAGGGAAATGCCTGCCAGACCGTAAGGAGACTCGGCCATCCTGTCAGGCGTGGGTGTGAGCAGGAGATGTGTCTTCGGAGAAGGTCGCTGGGTCCCCTCCCCCTCTGATGACCGTGTCTGTGAGCGTGCTCCTGACGCAGTGCCTTCTGCATAGCCTTTGGTTTGCATGGGGAAGGAGGAGCTCTGGCCCAGGCCTGCCCTGGCCTCCCGGCCGCGTGGGTCCGGGGCCGGCCCTGCACTGAAGAGGCAGCAGGACAGACGCTTGGTGGATGAGCCCAGGTTCCAGACCAGGGGACAGAGATGCGATCCCATACAGGATGTGTGCCCCCTGAGACTCGGTTCGACACCTGGTACAGGAAGCTGAGACGGGAAGGGTGGCAGGAAAGGGAGAGGCTGTGGACAGCGGGGACCGGAGCAGAGACTGGGAAAGGTCCCGAGCTCGTGAGCACAGGCCAGGCCGGCCTTTGAAGGGGAGACAGCTGTGCGCCCCGCCAGGGCATTCCGACTCTGCCCCTCCGTTGCCTGCATCCTCCTCTTGCCTAAGTGCACACAGACGCATCCGGTCAAGCCCTTCCAGCCCCACACCTGCCAGGCTTAGGACTCGCTCTCCGTCGGACAGCTTGACCCGAACACCCTGCAGCTCCCTCGAGGTCACTGATCAACACGACACCTCTTCCCGCTCCCACTGCTGTCCTGTGCCCACCTCGCAGTGGGACAGGCCCGTTGTGCTGTCCCCGGCCAGCAAGGAACCTCCCCGGCCCACCCCTTCCCCCCACCGGCCGGCCCGGCCACCTACCTGTGGGTCCTTGCCATCCGAGGAGCCGCGCCACTCCCGTGGACAGGCCGCCGTCACCCCCGGGAGCCCGGGGACTGCTCTGCTCTCAGCGATGCCTTCCGGCTCACCTGCCCCGTGATTAGACGTGAGAGGGTGTGGAGCTTGCTTGTCACCGACACCGCGTAGGCGTGGATGGGCGAGTCTTGACACTCCGTGGGGTAAGTGGCACCGTCCTGGGGGTGACGGGTCAGATGTGTGAAAGAGGCACCCCTCTGGGCAGGGCGTCCGGTCCTCTGTGTGTCGCGGGGCTGAGTCTGTGGGCAGTGTGGTCTGTGTTCACGAGCCTGCAGATGCAGCGTGCGTAGAGGGGGCGAGTCCTCCTGCCACAGCACAGCAGGGACTGCGGGCGTGGGTCCCAAGTGCAGGGAGGCCACCTCTCGTAGGGGCCGTCCTGGCTGTCGGCTGCCCTGTGCACACAGCTTTGCCGCCGTGACAGATGGGTGCCCCTGTGACGTGCTTGCGTGGTCACTCATCCCACCGCGTCTTCTAACTTCTTCTGCAGTCACTCCTTTGACCATGGACGAGTCGGGTGTGTGTCGTTTAATTTCTCTATGAATTTCCCAAATTTCCTTCCATTACTGATTGCTCATGTCCTTTCATTGTTGAGTGCGGAAGGACTTGGTGTGGTTTCAGCCCCTTGGAAAACTGCCTGGGAGGCCACGTCCATGCTCCAGGGAACACCTGCTCCCCCCACTGGAGCCTCCGTGTGCCCCCGTCCCCGCAGCCCTGCCCTCTTTCCTCCACGCTCCCCGCCACTCCGCATCTGAACCTGGGCAGGTCGGCTCCAGCCTCCTAGAACTGTGGGTGGGGTCACACCGGACGTCCCCTCTCCCCCCCTTCTTTCAGTGAGCGCACGTTTCCGTTAAACTCGCCCATGTGACTGCATGTACCGGTAGTTTCATTCCTTGTGATTGCTCGTGCCCTAGATGAATCCTTTACTTTTGAAGAAACTGCTAAACTGTTTGGCGAAGGGTTTGTTGTTGTTGTTGGATAGCATATTTAGTGTGTCACGGCTGCTGTGACAAACTGTCACAACCCTCATGGGAAACAGCACAGGTTTATTACCTTACTTAGAAGCCAGAGGTCCAAAATCAGCAAAGGTGTTGAAAGACTTGCCTTCCTTCTGGATGCACTGGAGCAGAATTCGTTTTCTTGCCTCTCCCAGCTTCCGGGGGCGCCGTGTCTTTGGGGCCACGGCGTTCCCGGGTACCCCTCACTCAGCCTCTGCCCCTGACCTTCGTCCCCCTGGAGTCTGGCCATCTGGTTTCCATTCTTCTCAGACAGGCCCTGGTGACTGCATGGGAGCCACGCAGGTGCTTCGGGACAGTGTCCCCACCTCAGCATCCTTTGTGCACCCCCACCTGCAAAGTCCCCTTTGTCACATAACGTCCCATACGCACAGGTGTTGGGTCCGACAGCGTCAGCCTCTTCGGGTGGGGGGGCTGCCACCGGGTCATTTGTCTCGTCATCGAGCAGTGAAGCTGGGTTCTCTCTCTGGATACAAGTCCCCTGAGTGTGTGTGTTGCAAATGTTTCCTCTCAGCCGTGGCTGATCTCTGCTTTCCGGATGGGGCCGTGTGACTTTCACGCCCGCCCCTGCACCTGTAGGCCCCCGGCGGCCCGTGCCCGCGTGTCGTACGAATGGACAGACCCTGCAGCGCACAGTTGCAGGCAGGCTCTGCTGGGCTGGCTCCTGCACGTCGCGGACTTCCGGTTCTCCCTTCAGGTGTGCGGTCTGCAGGGTCGGCCTTCGTTTCCCCGCCGTGTGCAGATGTGTTCCCTACAGATCCGTGTGGCCCAGCCGCACTTTCAGTGCGGAGCTCGTTCTTTACACCTTGCCGCGATAGCGCCCACAAAACTTCTTAGACCAGCATCCACGCCTGTTCAATAGAGCAGTCGATGATACCGGTGAGTCATTAGCCTCTGATACCCAGGCTAATCAGAGGTTTCAGCTCACAGACGCTCACTCTGCCCCAGTGCGATCTCCGATCTTTGCTTTAAGCCGTCGCATGCACTGCTGTCTGGAGTGCAGACGAGCTTGCGGCCACGGAAGGATCCCCGAGATCCCCGAAGGCTCTCCTCTGAGCCTGCCGCAGCCGGCACGCGGCTACCGTGAAGCCAGTGCTCCGGGGCTGCCACTCGGCACGCTGCTCAGTGACGCGCCCCAGTCGTGCCCGTCCCTCCGTGCCAGGAAGCACCGCGTGGTGCACGCAGGCTCGCCCGAGTCCACAGAGAGGGTTGCTTTGGCAGGAGCACCGCGGCCGGGGCCAGCTGACCCTGGCGGAATGTGCGGGAAGCTGCTGGGAGCCAGAGCACACCGCTGGGGTCAGGTCACGGTCGTGTTCTGCGTGCCTAGAGCCAGGGACCCGCGCACGGCGCTCACCACCTGTTGCCAGCAGTGCATGCCGGGAGGTTTCTAGGAGTGACTGACCAGCCGGCATGTCATCTCGAGTGCGGAGAAGCCGGAGGCCAGCCCAGGTTTCGGGCAAGCCACGTCAGCCGGCCCCTGCCCGGGCTCCCGAGACGCCTTGCCTGCACTGGCTCCCGCGTCTTCCAGTGTGGTGTTTCGGGACCCTGCCCTGCTGGCCTTGCTGCCCTTTTGTGGTCAGGGGGCTGGTTCTGTGACGCCCTTCCTCAGACTGGAAAGGCTCTGGGGACCGCCCAGTGAGGACCCCCTGCTGCACTGGGCCTGCAGGGCCTTCCTCGGAGTCAGGACCAGCCCCCTGACCGGGCCTCCGGGCTCTCCCACCACCTCCCCTTGCTCAGCCCCTGGACTGGAGCTGGTTCTCCGTCTCGGCCCCCCGTCCACAGAGGGATGGTCCCATTCGTGCATCCTGTCACTGGTGTGCTCTGGTCACCCGTGCCCACTTTTCACTCCCAGGTACGTGTCCTTTCAGCTTCTTACCTGCCCGTGCCACACCTGTAACAGCTAGGTCGCGTGTCCCGTTGCCGTCACCTCTCTCGTGACGCCACCACACCGGGCAGACTTCTGCTCATCGGGAATGCAGGGCACTGGCAAGGTCTCTTGTGTACAGTCCTGCTCTGAGCCGCGGCCGGGGTGCTGAGAAGGTGGTGGGCTCTGTCCCAGGTCAGGGCGTGTGCGGGAGGCCGCCGGTCGACGTTTCTCTCCACGTGGACGTTTGTCTGCCTCTCTCTCTCTCCCTTCCTTCCTGGTGTCTTCTCTAAAGTCCATAAACAGATCCTTGGGGGACAATGGAAAAGAAAGTCATGCTTTCACAAGTGAAATAAATGAGAAAGACAGATTCCATATGGTTCCACTTGCATGTGGAATCTGAAAAACAGAAAAACAACGAACAAACAGAACAAAACAAAAACAGACTCCTGGAAACAAGGCCAAAGGGAAGGGCGGGCAGGAGTGGGAGGGGTGGGGGATGGGTGTCGGGAAGGGACCATCCTCTATGACACTGTGACCAGTGTCCCTGGGCACAGGTGCTTACTCGGATTAGTGGGTGCCCTGGACAGGTAGAGAGAACGTCAGATCTCTATGCTGCACACCTGAAGCCAACATTAGCAGTATAGATTGTGTACCAGCTCTGTGTTAAAGAAACCTTGCCTTCATGACAGACTTGCGAGGATAAATCTGCTGCGGGGGTGAGGGCAGGAAACAGGAAAAGAAGTGGCAGGTCAGGCAGCCGCGGAGGGAAGGGGAAAGCAAAGCCTAGGTTCCAGGATTCATTCTGCAGAGCAGTGTAACTGGTACTGACAAGTCTCCGTGTGGCACTGGTCACGTTCAGCTTTCCTCGGTTCAGGTGGGTTCATATTGTAAACTCGCCAGCCTCATGCAGCACAGGACCCACCCACTCCAAGTTGACTTGAGTGAACTCCAGTGAATGCCAGGCCCCCCTGGAGCACACGCCCGGCTCTATCCCACGGGGGCTGGATAGAACCCAGGGAGCCGGCCCCACCCCGGGCAGCCGAGGACAGCAGAGCCCGTCGCACCCAGGAATGGGCCTTCCACAGCCGCCAGCCCAGAGCAGCATATGGGGGGGGGGGGGGAACAAAAGCAGTCAACTGAAAAAAACACAAACCCAGAAAAGCAGGGGAAAAAATCCTTTCAGCCATCATCAGTTACCTGCACGCTATGAAAACGACTTAGACGCTTCACGACACCAGCACTTTTGTCGGAATGGCGCGTGTGCTGGATTTTTCTTTTCTAAATTAAAGCCGTTTCACATTGTAGACGGGTCGTTTTCACCGCACGTAAGAGCACTGCTGCGTTTCCAGGAGAGGGGAGGCGTGCAGTGCCCTGAGTCTTCTCTGCCAAGGCCGAGCGCGGGATGACGGCCCTTCCAGGGGAGCCGGACTGGCTCCCGTGCCCGCCAGGCACTCCGCTCTGGTAACAGAGAACACCGGCCGCCGGTAGACACCCTGCCCAGCCCCGGTAATTGGAAATTAGAAAAGAGTATTTTCAAGGCATATTAACTTGGGAGAGAAAGCATTAAATGGCTTTGTTCAAGGTGCGCCAGATAAGCGCGTCATAAGCCAATAATCACAGTGCCGGTTCAGCGTGCCTTTTCTCAAACCCGTGGAGCCGGTTCTATTTATACTTTCTAATTATTATTTTAAAGAGGAAGTAGAACCTATATTCCGTGGTAGCCACAATTTCCGGGAGCTTTGGGGCGTCCTGCACAATCAAGCCCATCAATATTCCTGATACAGAAGTGGGTGAGGGTTCACGCTCAGTGCAGGGAATACTAATCCACCCACATTTTGCTGCTACAGGAAAACTTTTCAGTGTCCAGGAGTTTCTCAATCATGCAATTGGGGAGAAGGGGCTAGTCCCTGTGCCAGGCCGGGCAGGCAGTCGCCGAGTGTTTAAGTGTGTTTGTGTGCCAGGGCGGTGCGATACTTTTCTCGGTGAGTGGCAAAGATGTATCTTTTTAATTGAGCCTGAGAAGGAAACAGCTTTGAGGCCGGCGCGGGTGGGTTGCTCCAGGTGCGGCACAGTGTAATGAACTTGAATGCTTCGCCTTTGCCCATGGGAACAGAGTGTGCTGCCCCTAAGGACAGGACCAGCCTTTCCCACGACCGGCAAGCCCGGTGCCTCCCTCTCTCTGAGGCTCACGGGGCCCCCTCACCTGCAGCACTGCCCGGACCCCCAGCCGCGCGTCCCCTGGGGCAGAGAGGACTCCTTGCGTTTCTTCAGGAGACACCCCTCGGGGCCTGTGTGGCTGTTGTGTGTGCCACACATGCTGGGTTCCCTGAGGTACGACCGCAGAGGCGTGATGGAGCTTGCCACTCCTGAGCGGGGACCCACGTGCGTTCAATGACCTGGTGCAGCTGCTTCATGCTCCATCGTCACATGAGTGTTAGCGTCTGGAGAGGTGTTTTCTTTGCAGATGTTGCCCCTTTAATTTGCAGTGTGCCCGTCGTCGCCTGGAATAGTCCCATTTGGATCTCAGGGCTTGTTCAGTGAGCTGTTAGACCCTGGCTGTGCCATGAGGATTTGGGTGATTTCCTGTCCACTGTGGCGAACGGGGGCGGGCTCTGCCTGGTGAGGACGCCTAATCCACGGCTCTGCCTTCTCACGAGAAACTCTGCCATGGTTTCAGCTGCCAGTCAACACCGTTTAAAGCATTTTAAAGGGAGAGAGCTTCCTTTTTCTGTCTTTGGAATTCACTTTCTCCCACACTCCTTTCCCCTTTCCCACCCCTTGCGTTAGCAAGAGCCCCTGGATCATCCCCACGCCATCCCGCCGGCCTGTCCCTTTGCCTGCCTGCCGCCCTTGCCCTTGCGACGCCGCGGTGGTTGGTGCCTTGCTCGGGCCTGCGTTTTCCTTCTCCCTCTCTGCCGTGTGCTGGGTCTCCCAAGGAATATGTATCGCAACGGAAAAAGGAGTTGCGAACCGGGACTGTATGTTTGTCTCCGCATAGGGAAACGCAGCTGCAAGCCGTTGAAGTCCCACGCTGTTTTCCGGATCATTGTCACGCGAACTGCACAGATTCCAACCAGAACCTGAGCTGGGCACGTGGCTTCGTCCTCCAGGGCCCTGAGGCTTCAGCAGCGGGGGCTGGAGTCGTCAGCGCATTGGCTTTCACTGTGGTGCAGGGACCGCCCACACGGCTACCAACCAACCATTGGCTCGCCTCGGTGTGTCACTTCCGCATGGGCGGGGCTCTCTGAACTGGGCGTGGCTCGCACCTCCACGTGGGCCGCTTGCAAACATCAGTGGGGGAAGCTGCACTGAGTGCGTGCTCTCGGAGAGCGCCTTGCGTGGCTCTCAGTCCTCACACGCCTGTCCCTCGGGCCCCGCCCCCAGTGCCGCGATTGGCCAGACTGGCCCTGAGAGTGCTATAATCATGTAGTCTCGGCCTGCAAATGCACAGGGGAGACATGATGAACGCAGACAGGGGGTGCTGTTGATTGTAGTTCGCCGAACTGTGCCTCAGCGGCCCAAGCGCTGTTACTGTGTCCAGTACTGTTTGCGGTGAGCCTGTACTGCGGCTGGCGTGGGCTGGGGGCTGAGCCCGTCCCCCGGGGATCGGATGCTCTCTCCGGGTCAACAGGATTGGGACTGCGTTAAGTTTCGGGCGCCCACCCGCTGCCTCTGAATGCTGGCTGGGGATCCCCCCATGTGGCATCAGCGGTGTGGTGTGAGGATCATGGGAGAGGGAGGGACAAGTGCAGGGAGTGTGTGTTCCCCGCTCGGGGCTGCAGAGAAGAGTGTGTCCTCGCGTCTCTTCACGGCAGTGCCCGCAGCAGGGCTTGCCTGGGGGGGTGGGGGGGGTGGGCGCTGGCCGGGACCCTGACCGCGGAGGGCCGGCACGGCGTCCCTGCGTGCTGCGGTCTGTCTGCACGCTTAGGCAGGTCAGGCGTATACATGCTCATCCGCGGGGACTGTTCGTTCCGGTGGCACGCACCCGAAACCGCTCCACCCCATCGTCTCGCCTCTGTTTCTGCAGACACGGAGCGGTTCTATTCGGTGGTGTTCCAGGAAATCTGTGGCCGCTACGGGAAGCAGTACACCTGGGCCGTGAAGTCCCTGGTGATGGGCAAGAAGGCCCTGGAGTCCGCGCAGATCATCATAGACGAGCTGCAGCTGCCCATGGACAAGCACGCGCTGGTGGAGGAGAGCCAGGCCCGGCTCAAGGACCTGTTCCCCACGGCGGGGCTGATGCCAGGTGCGGCCCCCCTTCCCTGTGCTGGGCTCCGGGTCACACCGTGGTGCTGCTGGAGTGCGCTCTGCCCCGGGGGACCCAGGGGCTCTCCGGAGTGCTCCATGGGCAAAACTGCGCGCTGCGCCTCCGCCTTGCCTTTTCAGGGTACCTTAAAATAATACTCATTCTTTTCGCTGAGCCCCGGGGTTCAAACCCATCAGGGTTTTGTTTGTGCCTGTGTCATATAAACACCGCATTCATGACAAAATTGCTTCAGAATTGCACCCGAATACATACATGCCTTTGTCTCTTTTCTTTTAAAAAATCAGGTACAGTAGTAATATTCCAGCTGCCCCTGAAATTTGAACAAATTGATGGTACACAAGCAGCTAAATCTCTCCAAACAAGCTGAATTAAAAAAAAAAAAAAAAGGTTAAAGACACAGCATAGTTCACCTGTCACGTGTCTTAGACCCTTCCTCTCTCCACCTGTTTTCCATGGAAGGGAAAGGTGACTTTTCTCTCTGGGTACTTGCGAACTGCAGATCCATCAGAACAGCCCCAAGTTTCTCCCTCAAAGTGCAAGACCGAGGGTGTTCTAGATTCCAAGGCCAACAGGTGCTTAAAGATGCAGTACGACTTAGTTTCAGATGCTTTCAGGAAGAAAGGTGAACGCTCAGCCTTTCGAAACCCTGGTGAGGGGGAGAAGAAATGCGCAGTTCCAGCTGTAACTTTGGGTTTAAAATTGTGTGAGTGCCCATCGCAGTTTTTAATGATGTTTCGGGGGGACCCCAAACGACTGGGATTTATTAGAAGTTGTGTCGTTACTCTTACACGTCCAAGCTTCTGTCACCTGGAAAGTCCTCTTCTTCGGAGGCAGTGCACAGACTGAGACGTTTTCCCCACTGCCCCAAACAGGTCTTGCACCGGTCAGTTTGGGTGCCTCTGGGTGCTTCTCACCACCCTATACGCGGGTCAAAGTGCTTTCTGCGGAAGAACACATTTTGTGGAAAACACCGGAAGTACGTTCTCAGCCTCAGACACCCCGCTGGTCCCCAGGGCCCACTGTGGGTCACCCCTTTCCCGCAGCCCCCAAGCCTGGCGGGCACATTTGCACAGCAGAGGTTCCGCAGGCCCAGCATCGTTCCTTTGCAGGAGCATCGAGGTCGGTCCCTCTGGGAAATGCTGAGGTCCGAGGGCGACTCAGAGTTCTGTTGTGAGGTCACGACCCTGTGTACACAACAGGCCCGGTGTGTCGGATCAGACCAGCCCAGCAGAGGGAGCCGTGTGCCCGGGGTCTGGGCCGTGGCCTTGCCTGCCGGCCTCCCTGAGCCCTGCCCTCCTCCTCCCCAGGGGTGGAGAAACTGATCCGCCATCTGCACAAGCACCGCGTGCCCATGGCCGTGGCCACCAGCTCCGGGACCGTGTCCTTCGAGATGAAGACCCGCAAGCACAAGGAGTTGTTCGGCTTGTTCGACCACATCGTCCTAGGGGACGACCCTGAAGTGAAGAACGGCAAGCCGAGCCCAGACATCTTCCTGGCCTGCGCGAAGCGGTTTTCCCCCCCTGCCCCCCCGCACAAGGTATGCACAGCGCGGTGGTGGTGGTGGGGGGAGCAGCCGGCCGCGGGGGCGTTGTTCTGAGTTGGCTGGGCCGGGACGTCTAGGGATCCCTCTGGTGTAGGGGCCACGCACGGTGCCCGCAGTCCCATGTGGGAGGCGCACGGTGACTTCACGTGAGATGGCGGGGAGCACAGCGCCCAAGTCACCAGGGCAGGGACACCCCCAGGTCTTCCGGGAGGCGGGCACACGCCCGACGCACGCACTGTGGTTTTCACTGGACACGCCCCCACACGCGCAGTCAGTGCCGGGCCGCTTCCCTTGTCTGTAAACACAGGCGTGCAAGTGGGTGTTCACGGCAGCACACATGTGTGTCGTGCAGACTCCCTCGCCTCAGCCACAGGGCTCGTCAGCAGCTCCTGTGAACTCAGCTTCTGCCCACGGCGACCTGCGCTCCCCCTCCCCGGCCGCCTTCCCGCGTCCCCTGTGTGTGTGAGGGCGGTGGCTGTGGGGCCCAGCAGTGTCGTGAGGAGGGACAGTCCAGGCGGCCCGGCCACTGGTCCCTGCGGCCCGCGGAGTGTGTGGTGCCCGTCCGAGGCGCCTCCGCCCCGGCAGGGCCTGCGGGGTGTTCTACCACAAGTCCCACAGAAACGAGGGCTTTCCCCACAACCTCCGCCTTGCTAAGACGCTTTGCACGCCTCAGGTGCCACCCCCCCCCCCATGCCGTTTTCTGCACTCGGTGCAGGTCAGCGTCGGTGCGTCCACCAGGAAAGTGCAGTTGGCACTGGGCCCACTGGTCCCCAACGGCTCACAGCACGCAGGTGCCCACCGCGGCCACGGGGAGCACTAGGAGCAGCCGCACACATGACACGACTGTCGCTTTCTCTGCCCCTCCGAGACCTCAGGCAGGCGGACTGCGGCTCAGGCAGTCAGGGGAGGGGGGTCTTCCCTCTCCATCCCCACGGGGAGGCTCCACCTACCAGCAGCGTGTTCCTGCAGACACGGTCTGCACGCCTCTGCCTGGTGCAAAGCTCCGGCTCTGCGGGCACCGCAGGCACCCACACCCCGCGCAGGCGCACACCTGCACAGGCGCCCGGTGCCCTTCGCCAGGCCCCGCCCAGCGGCCGCCGGCTCTACTTTTCACCGCCCACGTGTGGGACCCGACAGGCAGTTTCTGTCGTCGGAGACTGGCGGCTGCGCCATGCGCATTGGGAGAGGCCTGCGGCTGCACTGCGTCGCTTCCTCTGACCCTCCGCGGCTGCACTGTGTGTGCACCGCCCCAAGTCCCGTCTGCATCCATCACTGGTTACCCCCCTTTTATGCACCCTGCCCCCGCAATGCCCCACAGTGCTGGCCCTCAAAGCCCGGGCCAGGGACCTCCCGCTGCCGCCCTGGGCTCCCCAAGGTCTCCAGGTCAGGACCATACTCTGGTCGTCGGTTAACTAGGTCCGTGGGCCCCTAGTGACTGGCGTCCGGGGCCGAGGGCTGCACGTACCTCCCGCGTTGGTGACGGCATGGACAGGTTTGTCCTGAGAAAGCCCGCCCACCTGCCTGTGGGCTCACGAGCTGGTCAGTAGTTTCAGCCCCTGCCTGCATCCTGGCCGCACGTCAGCCTGTCTGCACAGGACGTGGGCGGGGGGGGGGTGGGCGATGGCATGGACGGCCCCCTGCGTCCGGGATGCCCCACAGGCCCTCCACAGCTCTCTCAGGGGCAGGCAGGGGTGGGGCCTTGGCAGTCTCGGGTGGCGGTGCGCCCCTGCCAGGAGCAGCCTGATCCCTGACACCTAATGGAGCCCGAGGTCTGACACTCAGGGCCCTGGCGGGGCGCACTTTCTGGGGACAGCCTCCCTCCTGGCTCCTTTGTCCTGCACTGGCCTTCCTCAGAGCCTGAGGGGACGGCGAGGGAGTGGGATATCTCTTCCTCGTCTTCTAGGGACACGGATCCCGTAGGGTGAGGGCCACCTTTCCCCCTCAGGGTTCCTGAGCACCCCGTCTGCGCAGGCAGTCCCAGTGCGGACAGGACTTGACGCAGCTTTGTGGGGTACACCACCCCTGTCCGCCTGCCTGTCCCATGCAGGCACGTAACCTCCCCCAGGCTGAGGCGGCCATCCGCCCCTTCCCACGGGGAGCCCTTGGCGGCCTGAGGTCCCACGTGGCGTCAGGGCGCCACGGGAAAGGCCCCGGAAGACCAGGTGACTCTGCCCAACTGCCTGGACACGTAGAGGAAGTGGAGAACAGTGCGCAGGCGCTGTGGGCCGTCTGCAAACTGCGCACCCTGGCTTTCTGACTCTCCGAAGTGCCCGGGGCTTTGGAGAGTGTTGCCGGGCTTCTCAGTCAGTGGTCCCTGCCCGGCGGGCGGGCACAGGCTCCGGCCATATCACTCAGAGGGAACATCACAAAAAGGTGTTGCCGGTCTCTTTGAAGTCCTTGGCTCAGCACCGAATTTATGTGCATACACTTTAAAAGGGATACCAACCGCGCCTCACAATTTATTTTTCATGAATGAGGTGACAGCATTTCCTAGGAAGCTGAGCACCCATGTGTAAGGTTCTTCCGAGTTTTTTCTCCAAAGGAACAGGATTCCATTCAGTGGGACAGTTAGTTCATCCATGTATCAGCTTGTAAGGGAAGGGTTCTGTCAGTGCTGGGTTTATACTCTGATTTTCAGATGAGTGTTAGTTCAGTGAGTCAGTAGCTTTGCCCTGTGCAACAGACATTGAGCTCACAGTCAGACAGTGTTACATACGGGACCACAGCACAGCCGGGGTCTGTTTCATGGGTAGGTACGTGGCCAAGTGCATAGGGAAGCGGGAGAGCCGGGGGAAAAAGATAGACAGACAGAAGTGGATGTGTGGGTGGGTGGGGGGATGGATGATGAGTGGATGGAAGGGTGGATAGTTGGATGGACAGATGAATAATACAAACAAAAATACTAAGGAATAAAAAATACTTGTAAATGTTACCCTTTTCTGCAACATTACATAAAGGTTTGTTACTTGCATAAAATCTGATAAAGTGCATACGCAGCCCACATCCCAATGTTGTGGTACTTACTTAGTTGTAGGCAATTCAGTGGCAAAGAATATGCAGAGGAATTGACCGTTCGATGATAGAGCGGTTGATCCAAACGCAGTGGAACATAGTTTCAGGGCTTCTCCAAGTTGCCAGGTGTTGCACTGTGAACAGGGCCCCGGGTGGTTACAAAATTAGGGGGTAGAATGAAATGTGTTGCAAGCAGTGACGTGCGGAGGAGTTTCCAGTGGCCCAGTTCAGCTGAGCGTGGTGGTGAACCAGCAGGTTTGGTCAGCACCCCTGCACGCCCGCATCTGCAGAGCGGACCTGAAGTGGCTTCCTGTGCAGTTTGTGTCTTCGCAGGCGAGAGGCGGTGCGGTCCCGTCTGATGCAGCCTTGGCTGTTTGCACAGGAGCGCGGTGTGGCGGCTGGACCCTCGCCATGGTGTGCAAGCTGGGACCTGTTAGCACGCGCCACGCCAGCTCCATCTGGCCAGGGCTCGTGGGAGGGAACAGGCCCCCGAGGGGCTGATGGGCAGGGCTGCAGGGTGCCCGTCCCTTGTCACTGTGCAGCTGTGCCAGAGCTCCTCAGCTGTGTGGCCCCCGTGTCCTGAGAGCTGTGAGCTGTGCTGATGTGTGGGAGGCCCGGCGCTGACGGGACGGGGTAGGGCAGGCTGCCCCAGAGCCTGCCCTGCAGGGGGACGGGCTGGGTGCCTGGGCACCGTGACACCGGTCTAGGACGGGCTGTGTCGAGCCCCCAACGCCTGCCGCATCAGAAGCTTCGGCCTCAGCTTGCCTCGGCGTCCACTGTACCATCTTCCCAGCTGTCTTGTGCTTCTCCAGTGAATACTTATCCCATCTACGTGGGTTCCCTGCCTGCACTGCCGCGCACGGCTTCCCCTTCACGGAACTTCTCGGTCCTGCGGTCCTTGAGGGCGGTCCCGTCCAACCCCCTTCTCCCTCCTCAGGTGTGATGCGCTGCCCAGGGTGGACAGAGCTGAGGACACAGGCCGCGCACAGCATCTTCGGAGAGGGCAGCTCAGCCCCTCCGGAGCCGCACCCCTGATGGGCCGCCCCTTCCCCGGGAGACGGAGACACCACTCTTTCTAAATTAAAGGCCTCCAGCTGCAGTTTAATTAAGCTCATCTGTTCTCCTGGAGACGGAATTCAGATACGTTTTAGCCAGCAGCTTGGTTGAGTGAAAAGAACCTTGGATTCTGAGGGCCCTGGCTCTCTTCCTAACTTTCTCACCTGCCTGCCCAGGTGACCTTGGCTTGACCTCTGAACGTCTCTGGCTCAGATCCCGCCCAGGTGACTCAGAGGGCTGGGCCCACCCCTGACCCAGGGCTAGGGCACTCTGCCCAGCCTCTGTCACGTTAGGTCCTGTACAAGGAGGACCCTTCCGCCTGCTCCCCACATTCAGCGGCCAGCATCCCAGGCCCTGTGGGTCCCAGGGCGCCTGGCGGGGCGCGGCAGCCATGCTTCCTGGTGCAGCCCAGCTGGGAGATGAGGTTCTCCCCAGGAACTGCCCTGATGTCGGGGGTGTGCCCTGGCATGCTGGGCGCTGCTGCCAGAAGGCAGTCATTACTGCTCGTGGCCTCCGCCTTGCCCCTGCCTGTCAGGGCGAGGGGTGCAGCGGGGTGGGGGACCCTCAGGCCCTGAGCTGTCCAGCTTCCACCTGCTGGCAGCGGCGGTCCGCGGGCCGAGGGGGGAGCCTGTGCAGAGCCCCACCAGCATCCGGCCAGTCGGCCGGAACGCACCCAGGGGCGCAGCGAGGGCCTGAACCTGCGGGAACAGGGAGGTGTTCGCAGAGGGACCGAGTTCGTGCAGACAGGCTTTTCACGCGGGCTGGGCGTGCGGGGGGGGGGGGGAACTGTCCTCAGAGCGTCCGTGTCCACATGAGAGGACAGACTTCCTGCTTTCTCAGTCTTGCTGCTGCCGAGCAGCTCAGTGAGCTGTGATGGGTAGGGAAGGCTTTCTCGGGGACGCACACAGACTGACCCTCTGGCTGCGCGTGGGCCAGCCCTGCCGTGTGCGTTCACACAGCCTCTGGGACCTCCGCCGCCCCAGCACCCCCAGAGGTGTGCGGTCAGGAGACGCTGCCCTACACACTTCCCCAGGGACCCAGAGTCCTGCTCTGCAACTCGGCTTCCAGGGACGGGGGCAGACCCGCCCTTGAACCCCGAGCACACCCAACTCGCGGGGTGCTGCTGGCCCTGGGACCCAGCACGGTGGCGTTTGGTGGCAAGCCGGTGTCTGCTGTCGGTTTCCGCCCTGCACGTGCCTGCGCTTCACCCTGTCCGTGACAGCGCCTGGCGCGACCCCAGCCTCTCCTGCCCGGTGAACCTCACCCCCCTGCCGTGCCCCTGTTCCTGCCTGTCTCTGTTCACTCGGCTCCTGCCGTGCGCTGCGCTCTTCACGTTGCAAGGGGGCAAACTCTGTCTCAGCGTCTCCACACGTCCCAGGCGAATTCTCACGTGCGGATGTGAAGGGCAGAGGCCCCGCAGATGTTGTGAAAACTCGGTTTGCCGGCACCGGGGGCATGGGCGTGTGAGAGGCAGGAGGGACGTGGGCTCGGCTGCCACCTGCGCTCTGGGGCTCTGCTCCTTCCCTGTGCTGGAGCCACCAGCGTCTCCACCTGTCCATGCCGTTAGCCGGGCAGGTGGCTTACGAGAGGAAGCCCGAACCAGGCGGCCTGTCTGCCCAGCAGTTTCCCTGCTTAGTAGTGGGAGAGCCCCGGCTACAGGCACAGCCACGGACGCCTGTCCCCGGGCCCCATCCTGCTGAGCTGGGCGCATCCCCTCTTCCCGGACTCCATGGGCCGCCCCTGCCACCCACCATGCCCTGTGCGCTCACCACCACCACCCCAGCTCAGAGTGCGGGCTGCACCTGCACTGTCCCTGCTGGAGCTGCTGGGACGGGCTCTGAGCGGGGAACAGAGGTGCCAAGGAGCCGTGCCCACCCCGAGGAGACAGAACGTGTCAGAAAGACAGCACGCCACTCCCTGCCCTGCAGCGAGCTGTGAACGCTGGCACGCACCCCTCCCCTCCCCCCGCCCTGACGCTCTGGACCAGGACGCTGAAACTTCAACCCCTCAGAGAGCAGGAGGGATGCCCTCCCCGCTAAAAAAGCCCTTGGACCTTCAAGGGCTTAGCCAGGGTCCGGAATGAAGCAGTCGGGGCGTTGGAATGAGGTCGAGTCGTCACGTTAAACAGCCAGGGACGGCGCCATCCTGCGCGGGATGCCTCTCACCTGGAGAACTGAGGACGGCTCTGGGGCAGCGACTTCCAGGTCAGATGGAAACCAGCGGGTCGTCGCCGAGGCAGCCGGCTCAAAGCTGGGACAGCAGCCTCCAGGAAAATCTGAGCATGAGTGTGAGACAGAGAGAGGAGGTCTGTGCGTCCGCATCCTCCCTCTGACCGCAGGCATCGGAGGGCAGAGCTGCTGGCTCAGAGGGCACCTGCCACCAGTGCCCTGAGCCTCTCCAGTCACCAGCCTGTGTGGGGGGCTGCTACCACTCTGGGTCCCGACATGGGGGGCACGTTGCTGTGATGAAAGGCGTAAAGGTGTGGGCGCGGTCGTGGTGGGCCAGGAGGAGAGGGGGGGGCGCCGTGGAAGGGTCCCAGTGCTGCGCCCTGAGTTCCTGTCCCTGTAGCACAGCCGTGAACCGGGGAGCCGCTCTTGGCGGTGACAGGAGGGCCCCGGCCCCCACTCCCAGGTGTCTGCCTGCACATCTCCACTGAAGACACTTAGAAAGCTGCTTTCACAGGGATCTGGGGGTCCTGGGGGTGCTGAGGCTCAGCACCAGTTTCCGAGTGCCGTTCGCCTGGCAGGGAGGGGCACAGAGCGGACACCCCGGCCTGCCACGCCATGTGCTTTATGTCTCCAGCCCCGCCGTGACAGCTAGTGCCACGGGGTTCGCCGGGTGCCCACTTCGGCTCCCCGACCGTGCAGCGCACAGATGGCGCACTGCAGACGCGGCTGGGATAGGGTGACCCTCCGCGAGGGAAACGGCGGGTTCCCACGGTCACAGGGAGGGGAGCGCGGTCACAGGGAGGGGAGCGCGTACCTGCGTGCGCGCACTGGTGGTGCGGGAGACTCGGTTTTGTAATCCAGCACCTGCAGGGACCTCCTGGGTCAGCTCTGCGGGCCCCTCACCGCACGTCCCCGCCCCCAGTTTCCTATCCTGCTCCGGATGCTTCACGATTGATCACAGAGGTATCTGTGGTTCCAGTAACATTTTTAAACCGAGGGCCCGCCCTGCCCAGCTGCAGCTGCCGTGGCTAATGCATTCCCTGCGGCACAAGAGCAGCCTCCAGCGAAAGAGCCTGCGCCCTGCTCACAGCAGCCACAGCCGCAGCCACGGCCTTGAACGGGAAGCCCCGTCTGCTCCCGCCCCCACCGCAGCACTGAGGTCTGAGGGCTGCTGTGGGGTCTGCGTGGGCACAGGCCGTCTGAACCTTCTCTCTCTCCCCGCCCTGCAGTGCCTCGTCTTCGAAGACGCTCCCAACGGGGTGGAGGCGGCCCTGGCAGCCGGGATGCAGGTGGTGATGGTGCCCGACAAAAACTTGCAGCAAGACCTCACGGCCAAGGCCACCCTGGTGCTGGGCTCCCTGCTGGACTTCCAGCCCGATCTCTTCGGGCTGCCGCTCTACGAGTGAGGGGCTCCAGCCCTGCGTCTGCGGGCACGCCCACTGCCCCGCCCACTGCCCGCCCCGCCCACTGTGCCGGCCACACTGCCCCTGCAGCCACAGAGGAAGGCGGACTTGTGAACGCCCCTCCCACCATGCTAATGACCCTCACTGCGCCTGCAGACCGGCGGGAGCAGAGCCCCGCACTTCCCGTGGGGCAGTCACCGCGTGCTTGCGCTCCGGGGGTGCTGCAAGGGTCACGTGCACTGAACGCACGTACGCACATACACGCTTACACGCAACTGCACATGCATGTATGGTGCGTGTATGTGCACACACCAAACCACATTCCCGTACATGGAGACAGCGAGACATGATGGCCATGCGTACCGTCCCCCACACCCTGACGTGTGTGTGAAGCGCTCATGTACATGTCTGTGTTCTTCAGTGCACATGTGTGCAGGTGTGTGTGTGCACACATTCTGCACTGCTGCCCCCAGCCCTGTCCCTCGTGCTGTGGCTGCCGACCGCACTGAGGGCCACTTATGTCGCTTTCTTGTCCCAGGGGCAGTTCTCTTCGCTTTGTAATCCCAGGGGCCATTCTGTTTGGTTTCTGACCCGAGGGGCAACGCTGCTTGGTTCCTCCTCCGCGCAGGGAGAGCATGGCACGCACGGGCCCCTGGGAAACCACTCCCGTCGTTGGGAAGTCCTCTCCTGGGGTGTCCTCAGAGCCCCGGCTGCACCTGTGTTCAGAGGCTGCCTCCCGCCATTCTCCATGCGGGCTCAGCGCAGCCCGGACCGCCCGCCCCCTTCAGGGGCGGTTCTGTTTGTGGCCCGTGCTGGGGGGCCGTAGGCTTCGACGCCAGGTGTGACCTGGAGCCACACTGCTCACGTAGCAGCCCTGAGGCCCTGGCCGTGAACCCCTCTCTAATGCCTACTCTCCTGCGATGAAAGGGAGAACCCCCACCTCAGGGCTGTGCCTGCCCTCGCCCCCTTCCACACCGTCTCTGTCCTTGTCACGGGGCTGCTTTCCTGCTCTGCAGGGTGCAGAAAGGCCGGGGTCGTGCATGTGACGGCCGGGGGAAGGGCGCCTCTCCACGGGGCCTGTGCCGCGGGCCAGCTTTGCCAGGCTCCACCAACGCTGACTCCCGCTCTTGCAGCCTGCGCCTGGGACCCCTCCCCGCCGACCCCTCCTCACGTCCGGCTGCTTCCCTCAGTGGGTCATTTTACTTGAATACAATGTTTGACGTTTGTTCACGTTATATTTGTATGGAAGTATGATTTTTGCCTTAAAAATGATCCTCTAATAAATGAAAAACCTACGTGCGACTAGTTGACCTTTTTTTTTAAAAGCCCCTCAAACTGTGCTCACCCTGAAATGGGATCTACGTGTTTACATGAGACCTGGCGTCTTTGCCTGGAACTAAGGCCCCTCCGGGAAACGGCCCCTCCTCTGACCCGGGATCTGCTTCATCGGAAACATTTGCCCCAAGGTTTTCTCATCCTTCAGCCATCTCACATAAATAAGACAGAGCGGCTCTGTGCCCCTCTGCGAGATGTAGGCCCCAGGTCAGCCCAAGTATTCTCTGGGGTATTTGCAATCTTGAGTGGGACGGCCCTGGTGTTTTTTGTCATTTGAACCATCTGCAGCTAAACTCCGCCTTGTTCGACCCAGGACACATTCTGCCGCTTGCTGAAGGCACGCACGTGTGTTCTTACTCCCTCACGCCAGGCGGGCCTCGTCACCCGATGTGAGAGCTGTTGTTGTGCAGAGTCACCCACAGGTTTCCCGGAGGCGGAATGCACAGTCCGCACCACAGGGACTCTGGCCGGGAGAGGTCAAAGATCAGCTGCCGCCCTGTGTGTGCTCTGAGGGGCGGGCAGGGGTTCACACCAGCAGGGCAGTGGTGCTGGGTGGGCCCGGCATCTCACTGTGCTCGTGCGTTGCACACCCTCAGGAGTGTTCCTGGGATTGCCGGCCACCTGCGGAGGTGGCCCTGTCTTTCTGTCCTCGGTGCCCCCTGAGTGCGACATCCCTCACACGCGCTCATGTACTGCCCAGCGGGCATCTCTCACCTCGGAGCTCCTCCGTCCAGGCTGAGCGACCGCATAACAATGTCCCAGAGACATGTGCTTTGCCCTCGAGAGAACCACCGCGTTCACCAGCACGGGCCTCTTCCCGCTATCCCGCGGTACTCACTGTCCACGCTCGGGTTTCTGACCACAGTGCCAGTTCTCAGTGCTGTCTCCCAACCTGGAAGACGAACTCGCCCGTGACAACGAGCTTTATGACCAAGCGTAGGGCGCTGTCCCTCTTTCTAGTGACTGCTCTGCCAGACAGAGTCTGCGCTGCCCAGACAGAGTCCAAACCCCGTAGCTGTGGAGCAGGCCCGCCCCCAGCAACCTTGCCAGTGCCTGTCTCGATGCTCGCCCTGGAAGGGACGGTGAACTGTGAAAGGACAGAGCATCTCCAGTGACACGGACTCCCACGGCGACCCCGGCTCTGCTCCTACCCCAGGCACCCCGTCCGCCCCAGCCAGCTTCCTCCCCGGTGAAACACGGGTGAGAGGGACTTCGCAGAGCCGGAGCAGGGGCGTCCAGCCTCTCGGTGTCTCTGCACCACCCTTCAAGGAGACCTCTCTCGGACGCACCCCATGCATGGCAACACAGAGTCACACACAAGAAATCTCATCACGTCTCCAGTAAATGCACGACGCTGTGTTGGGCCGCATTCCCAGCCCCCCGGGCCGCAGGTCAGACCCCCCGGAAGGAATAGATTGTAGTCATGTACAAACGAGCACACTCACTACCCCACGAGCCACGTATCCAGCAGCAGTTATTCTCCCCTCCTGCCTCCTCCTCCAGCCGTGTGGCTGATGGCAGGTGATTGGTTTACAAGGGATCTCCGCGCGTGGAAGGGCACCCACGGTGTCTGAGAGCTGACCCGCAGCGCGCCCCGGAGCCCTGCGGTTTCTCCTGACATGCTTTCATCGGCTGCATCGTGTTCACAAAAACACTGGCTCTGTGGCCCCTTCGTGCATCGTGGGAGGTTTCCAGGGGTCCCAGCCCTTCCCGTCAGAAAAACTCATCCGGATGGAGTGATTCTGAGACCCTTTCTTAGTCTGCTGTCTGACAGGCCCCCCGGAACCTTCCACCGCCCCATGGGACAGGAGAGTATAGACCATACTGCTTGTCTTGTCCTGGGGGCAGGGTAGAGTGGGGGCAACATTATTTACTCTGTCCTGCGGGATGGGAGAGTTAAGCAGAAGGGTTCACAGCAAACCGAACTGGAACAAATCCGGACAGGATAGATCTTGGGGTACCCGTCTGGGTCAGCTGGACTCATCACCCCATGGGCGCTGGCCCCTGGGTCTTTTTCTCAGCGGCAGGGCCCACCTCAGGTCCCTGCGACCAGGGTCACACACATGTGCGGACTTGGGGGCAGGCGGCTGGGTCACCCAGTTTCATTCGGTGGCTCATGGAGTGAGCACAAGCTCTCTGTGCACCTCCGGGCCTCCCGTGTTTCTGGAGAACGGAGTAGCGGCCCCTCGTTTCCTGCCTGTCCCCACCATGGTGGCCGCCCATGACAAAGGCCATGGAAAGCGGCCGCTCTCTCCCCTCACTACTGAGCACCGTATCTAGGTATTGCTTTGCCTCCCTGCAAGAAGCCACGAGTCCCAGGGGCCACGTGGGCGCCCAAAACACTGAGGATAAAGCAAGCGTTTTTATAAAGCCTCTCCAATCACCTACCAAAAGGCTAACACTGTGTTTCCCTAGGTGACGAAAATCGTCAAGATCAAGTGAAGAACCCTCACACTGCCCAGTCTCCTGACATACGTGACGCCCTGGGAAACAGCCGTGTACCTTTCATTATTAGAGAACCTCGTCAAAGGGATGGGGAATCCCTGTAACGCAAAGTCACGTAAAACGGCGCATCTTCAAGGTCTGGGTGCATGAGTCTTAGTGAAGTCAGACTAGGCATTTCACTCACGGGAAGAACACGGGCTTCTCTGTAGACTGAGTCCGTGCTGTACGGGGGGTGAAACACATTCCATTTGAAAGTGGGAAAGGAACTGAAAGGGAACCCAGCCATCGGCCAACGTTCACTGTTGCCACAGAAATTCCAGTGAGCGGATCACACCCTTCAACCCTTAGTCTGATGGTGTCAGATTCTCCCCATTGTCCTGGGTCTGCACGCGGATTCATTTCCCCGTCTGGTTAATGACTCTGGCGCATGCGCACGGGCTACCGCGTTCTGCTCGGACTCGTTCTTCCCCCTGTGCATGAGCTTTCCTGGGGCTGGCCCGGGCTTCCTAGTTGTGTGTATGTAAGCTCCCTGAAGGCAATCTGCCTCCTTTTTCTGCTGCCGTTACGGTTAATTCTCGGTCTTGGGACTTCCCACAAACGCTTGGCTTTCTCCCCAGCTCACCTCTTGGGGTCTTTGCATATCACCAAGCAGGTGAAGTTCAATGCTTCTCAGTCCCTGTGACCCGGGAGTGCAGCTGGGGCCTGGGCCGTGCCCCCCACAGGAGAGGGCCCGGGGCTGGGGGGCTCAGCTGAGCGGCTGCACAGAGAAGCCAGCACTGGCTGGGCCTGAGGGAAGACTTGGGGGTGGAGCACCCCCTGCTAGTCAGCCTCAGATTTCTCACTGAGCCCAGAACGCAGGCACAGGGGCACCCAACAGGAGGACACGACCTCCGCGGAATCCAGCCAAGCAGGGGTGAGGACCCCAAAGGGGCCAGAGAGCCAGCATCTGGCGGCTCCGCGGGAGGCCCAGGATGGACCCGCCACTGTGTGCAGCCCAGGAACCGCCCCCGCCCCCCAGCTGCCTTCGGAAAAACGCTCACCTAGAGACAAGTGGCAAACAGACTGTTGCCGGCATACCAAAAACTCGGGGAAAACACTGTTAATTAGTATAAAGTGTTCACATATGCCAATCGCTTAAAAACTGCAAAATACGTTTCTGCCTAAGTAGGTCATCTGCACATTTGTCAAGGGGCGGACGGGTGAGGTGAGAGGCACTTGGTATTGATCAGCCTGGGTCCCCGCGCCCTTGCTTTGTGCTCGCTGCGTCCCAGTCCCTGCCTGCAGGGCCTGAGAGTCCTCCCAGTGTCCTCGAACTCCTCCCGAGGACACTGAGGCCCAGTGAGGTGACGTCCCCCACTTAGTTCCGCGGTGGTGCTCACCACTCGAGCTGGAAGGCACCCACAAACCTTCACTGGTCCCCACATGACGATCTTAAACCACAGGGAGAAAGCGCACACTTCCCCGGCACTGGTCCATCACCGCTTTCCTGGCCTGGACCCCCCCTGTGGGCCCTGCCTGGGGGCGGGAGTCCTGCAGGGGAAGGTGTCCTCCCCGCGCCGGCTCAGGCCACACACAGAATCCATGCCCGCCTCAGCGGCACCGTTGTATTTCAGCAAGAGCAAGCCTCTCCTTAAGCCTGTTTGAGAGGCCTGCCAACTGGGGAAATATCTTGGAAGGTGACCCCCTCTCTGTGCCCGAGGCAGCGCCCTCTTCCCTTCTGGTCCTCAGTATCCCCAACTCACCGCCAGGAAACGGCACCAAGAGCTGTTGTGGAGGGCTCTCTCCGTGGGCCAGCGTGGTGACCGGTGATTCTCCGCTTCTCCGCTGGTGTCCTGCACAATGCACGGTCCTGCCGGGCCAGCAGGGAGTCCCCCAGCACCGGCCTACATCGGGTGGACAGTTCTGTGCAGGCTCTCAGCCCTAAAGCCAGCCCTTCTTGGGATGCAAAGTCCCTGAGTGAGAGCATCTGGTTACCTCCGTGCGAGGCACCTGCACAGCCAGCGGCCAGAACCTGCTCCCCCGGCCGCCCAGGTGCTGCCTCTCCCTCAGGTGAGCTGTGAACGGCACCTGCCCTTCTGTGCCCCTTGAAGGAAGAATTCAAACTGGGTCCCAAGAGTAGTTAGTGGGAGACCCCCCCCAAACCAGCATCACACCACTGCCCTGTCTCATTTCCCCTCATCAGAAAACCGTGCAATCTGTCCTTTAGGGCGGGTCGCACAGTAGGGCGTCCCCCATGAAGGCGCAGATGCAAATTGTTATCAGCTTTGCAGAGTCATAGAAAAGGCCCTAAGACAGACCCACAGTGGGCACCTGAGGTAATGTGGGGCTTGGAGGGTCAGGACACAAGTGGCATTGAACCCTCGGCAGCTGCTTAGAAAGCACAATGTAGATTTGAACCTACAACGCCCAGCATTCCTGCTCTTAGGTGTGTGCCCATGTCCACACACAAACTTTGCCCAGCTGCTCACACACCGACCGGCGCTGTTGTTCGGGAAGAGGGCGGAACTGCGGGTGCCGTAGTGCTCCTCCAACCAGCTAAGCTGCGAGGACCCTCCTGTGTTTATGCAGCGTGAACTGCGTGTGGTTTTCAGTATCGACAGCCTGCTTAGCTGTTGGTACTAAACAATGGTGACAGTGTGCAGAGCGGGGGCTCAAACCCGTGCACCGTCTGCGTTTCCTGCACCCTTGAGTCCCGCCTTTGTCTGATGTGCCCACCACCGCCGTGTGGGGGGACCTGTCCCCCTCAGGAGAGTGTGGCCCCCAGGGGGGCAGCAGGAGAAGGTGTCCCATGCAGTAAGGGGCACCTCATAAAACCAAAAGTCACCCTTCCAAAGCTGCTGAGGGACCAGGACGGGTGTGGTGACCTGAGCGTGGCCCGGGCCTGTACGGGGTCCCTGTGGCCATCAGGGACAGAGAGGACAAGGTCGAAGTGAAAAAGCAGAGCCCAGGCACAGAGACACCGCCAAGACGTCCCGCTGGCTGGTCCTGGGAGCCCCAGGGAGCGGGCCTGGGGCTGTCACCTGAGAGGTGACAGGACGCAGCCCTGTCTCTGGGGGTCTGCTGTGGACCCCCACGGGGAAGTGAGGTAGACAGGGTTGTTGGGGGCTGTGGGCACACGCCTCCAAGCTCCAGAGGGTCAAGGATGCTGTGACCGAGTCTCCACTTCTGTGGGAAGAAGCGAGGCTTCCAAGGGGCAGAGGAGGAGAGGACAGGCTGAGAGGTGGGGGCGCAGAGAGGAAAGAGCTCCCGGTGGCGGGTTTCTCTGGCATTTGCCCTGAAATCCATTACGTTCTGCCAGTCCCACGGAGCCCAGTCCCTGCCGGTGTCTGAGATGGGCCGGTCCCCAGGCCGATTGAACTCCTTCTAGGCAGTGAGCTTCCCCACGCATTACACTCCCCTTGTTGGATTCCCGTCTGCTGCGGTCACTGGTGCTCTTGTCCGATGCCCCGTGTTAGGAAAATCCCCGTTTCACAGGTTGTGTTTGGGTTCCTGGTCACTTCCGGTGGGAAAGTTAATGCAGGCCCCGTTATTCCTTCTCGGCTGCAGGCAGAGACGTCCCCCGCTACTCCTATGGAACCCCCCAGGAACAGAGTTGTACTGCGTACCCATCATTTGTGAGGCTGGGCGTTTTCGAATGGCATCTGAGCTGATTATCCTGATACGCACAGCTTCCCCCAGAGGGACCGTGGGCCCAGCCTCCTGCTGGGAGATGGAGAGGGGGCAAGGGTGTGGTCACTACCCCGTCAGCCCTGGTATCCAGCTCTGTCTTCTAAAACTAAATACAGCCTGAGGGTGGAAGACAACCCACTCACGCCATGTTCTGTGGCTCATCCACCACACCGCCTGTTTGCATGCATTTCAGGAACAACAATAATGATGATAATAATATTCAGGGCTGGCCATCAGTGGCGGCAGGCGGCAGGAGCCCATGAATGCAGCCTGTGGGCAGGAGCGCAAAGCCAGGCGACTTGTATGCGGCAGGACCGCCAGGTAGGGGCGCAGGCCGAGCACCTGGCTTATCAGCTGGGGGGCTCTTCAGGGCTCAAAGCCCTACAGCTGAACTGGAGCGGGGCGGGCAGGCCCCAGGGCACCGCCTACCCCCAGTCACGCAAGCCTCGCACCAGGAGCGTTTGGGCCACCACAGCAGGTGCCGAGAGGGTCTGGTGGCGGCTTGGGAACGGCCCTCTGTGATATGTATTGACCGTGAAGTTTGTGCAAGGCCTCGGGTTGGGATCCAGGGTGTGCCGACGTGGTCACTGGAAAGAGGGGTGTGAGACCAGGGCAGCTGGAACTTGTGCCTCTCGGTTTGTTTGCCCGGCTTCATGGGGACACAGTGCACACAGAGCTTCCTCTAAGTGTGAGGTGCGCAGCCCGGTGATTGCACACTTAGGTACTGGGAAGGGATTTCCACACCGCATTGCGTCACGTAATTACGGTGTCTTTTTCATGGTGAGAACACCTAAGATGGCCTCTCTCAGCAACGGTCAAGTCTACAATAGACTATTGGGGACCGTAACCACCCTGCTCTGCACTACGTCCTGGGAGCTGACCGCCGTATAACGGGAAGTTTGCCCCCCGTGACCGACACCTCCCCATTTCCCCGCCCCCGCCCTTCTGCTGTCTGCGTGGGTGACGTGGCTTGTTTTTGGTTCTGTACATGACTGAGGGCGTACAGCACCTGCCTATCTCCGCCTCCCTCACTTGGCACCATGCGCTCAAGTCCCATCCACACTGTTGCCAGTGGTTGGATTTCCGTATCCCTACTGCCTGACACTGTTCCTCTGTGTGTGTGTGTGTGTGTGTGTGTGTGTGTGTGTGTGTGTACCCAGTCTCTGCTCATCTGCAGATGTGCGGTTCAGGCAATAGCTCGCTTATCGGGAAAATGCAGCGGTGAACCTGGGGGTGCACATATATTTTTTTGAATTAGTGATTTCACTTCTGGGGGCTACAAACCCAAAAGTGGCATGGCTGGGTCACTTGGTGGCTTTGCGTTTCATTCTGGTGGGAGCCCCCGTTTGGTTTTCCATTGGAGCCTCACAGTTTCCAGTCCCGCCAGCTGCGTAGGAGGGTCCCCTTTTCTCCACATCTTCCGCCTGGACCACGTGTATTTCTGACAGCCGTGTGGGCCGCTGTGAGCTGCTTCTCTCGTCACCATTTTGACCTGTTTTCCCCCGATAACTAGTGATGCCGACTTTCCTTGCAAGTCCCCCCGAGTGCTCCAGACGAAAGTGAACATGACTGAGACATGATGTGATCTGCTTGCGGGGGGGGGGGATAAGTGAGCAGTGGGCAGTTTCTCCGAGGAGAAAAACCCTGAGCCCCCTCCTCCAGGCCTTTTATTGGGTTGTAATACACAGGAATGCAGGGCAGCAAGGATCAAACAGTAGACAACATTTCAAAGAAATCTGAGGGCTTAGACCGAGTCAGAGTCAGGAACAGAGTTTTAGGGTTTCCTACTGGAACCCTTAACATATGAATGAAAGCACTCTTAGCAGAGCAGATTTCGCAGGTTTATCAGCAAGTCTTTGTGATGCCAGATTTTTCCCCAGGCCACGCATAGCAAGGCAAGGAGCTGCACCTCTCCCCATCAGGTATTCAGGCTTAAGGGGATTAGAGCCAGGAAGTGCTTCTCCCAGAGTTCATGGGGACTCAGGGCTTTGTCAAAGCCGGGGGGCGAGAGTCCATTGCTCTCTGTTGCAGCCCCCCGAGTCCTTCCATGAAGGCCTCCCAAGTGATCGAGTCTGGCTTAAGTTTGCCCCCCGCTGTGAGAGGTCTTACTGGTCATGGATTTCCAACCAAGCTTTGGGGGCACGGAGAGGAACTGAGGCAGCGTTTGCTACCAGAGACAGGCTTTGTCTCCTGCGGCTGGCATTCCAAAGGTTGTCTCTCGCCCTTAGCCACAAGGGGTCGAGATACAACCCCTAGAACCAGGCAGAGCGGTCTACAACAGCTGAGCACCTTCTCCGTGCACCTGTCGGCCAGCCATACGTGTATCTTTGGAGCTCCGCCCCCACCCACCCAGGGCCTGGGAGGGACCAGTGGGCTGGAGTGCCCCCTGGTGGTGGGGTGGGGCATTCCATGAGTGTCTGCAAGGTGACGCAGCACAGTGAGAAAACCAAGACGCACTCTCCTTCCCCGGAGGGTCCTGGCTGCGGAGCAAAGAGCTGCGTGCGGCGTCCAGTCGGGAACACCTTCTGGAACACCTGCCTTCGGAGCCTAAGGCAGGGAGAGGGGAGGCGCCAATCAGACCCATCCTGTGCCCCCTCCAGGGCAGGCACAGAGCCCGTGCGGAGAAGAGACAGCAGCACAGGTTTCCTCCTCTTCTCAGAAAACGCTTTTGATTTTATTTACTTATCTTCACAGGGGAAGGGAAGGAGAGAGGGAGAGGAATTCAATGTATGGCTGCCGCTCATGAATCCCTTGCTGGGAACTGGCCTGCAACCCAGGCATGTGCCCTGGCTGGGAATCGAACCTCAATCCTCTGGTTCGCAGGCCTGCACTCAATCCACTGAACTACGCCAGCCAGGGCAGAAAACTCTTTTTAACCCCAGAGGTTCGTTACCAGTGGAGTGTTGCGCTGTGTTGAGTCTTGCTTTCTGACCCCCGAATGTACTCTGCCGTTCCGGTGCTCCAGGTTGGCTCAAAGGCCTCAGGGTGACATACTGCCTCTCCTTTGTTCTCTCTGTGCTTTCTAGAATGTTCTAGATAACACAGCTGTCCTTAGGCTGCACCCCACACTGGCCTGTTAGGCTTTTAAGGACAGACACGAACGACCTCTCACTCATCTTCCTAGATCTAGCATCAAACGCTACTTCTGGGTGCTTCGGACTTCCACCGAAAAGACTGCTTTCCATGACATAGGAGTTTGGAGCCTGTGGCTGAGAGAGTGGTTGAGTCACCTAAAGTCCTTCTCTGTGGCGAGCTTCTTTGCATGTGCTTCTGGCCGAAGTGCTGGTGCCGAGTGCTCCGTACAAATCACGGGGTGCTTTGGGACAGCCCCGCCGCACACCTGAAACAGTCCCCACACCTGGCCGCTGTCCTGCGCCGGGCTCCTGAAGATCACACGCCTGCCACACAGCTCACGGGGCACATCCGTGAGAACATCCCCTGCCCCCTGGCTGCTCCATGGCCATGGTCATCAGGCATTTGCATCGGCTTGCACCACCCTGCAGAGCTGAGGAAACCAGAGGCTCCGTGGAAAATCCCCCAGCTCAGGGCCACCAGGTCACCCCCGAGGCAGCAAAGCAGAGGGACCCACAGCGGCTGCACTAAGCATGGCCCTCTGTCCCCATTTGTGGGCGTGGGCCTGCTCCCTTGCCGTTCGTATTGGGTGCACGGGGTCCCAGGTGCGCGGAAGGGAAGCGTCTGGAAGAGCCGGGCACCCTGTGGTTGGGGAAAGGAGTGTGCAGCCCAGCCATCCCCCTGCAGGGTGGCTGGGCCCCATGCGGCCCCCCACCCCAGCCAGCTCCCTCTCACGAGGCTGCAGCGGCTGCGCCAGAGGGTCCACTCTTTGTTCCTACTGCTCAGAGCCTGCCCTGCCCGGAAAACGGGTCAAGAACAAGGTTAGGAAAAAGTTCCGCTTGTACTTGAGTCTTTCCCCACAGAACGGCACTCACCATGTAATCTGGGGCCCTTTCAGTAGATGACTCTGTCACTGCTTTTACTGACGTGAAGAAAATGAATCCTGAACGTGACTCATGTAGCAGGAAAACTTCTCTGTCTGTCCCTCTGTCTCCCTCTCTCTCCTGCCTTCTGTCTGTCTGTCTGTCTCTACACACACACACACAGTCACACTCTTCTCTTGTTGTAGCTGCTCTTGCCCCTGAGTGGGTCACACTGTGAACGCACTCAGAAGCCTGGGCTCCTGACCAGCAGAAGGCATTGCACTGATGGGAGTTAGGAGTTGGGCAGCCCTCCTCCTCCTCCTCTTCCTCCTCCTCCTCCTCTTCTTCCTTCCCCTCCTCCCTCCCTCCTTCCTTCCTCCTCCTCTTTTATTATATTTGCAAATTATTCTCATGCATCCTAATAAATGTCAAAAGGACGGAGTTTGCTGAAGTCTAGGCCCCCCCCCCCCCCACCTTGGGTCATGTCACCTGCCAGTCCTATTCTGAACCACCCCTGCAAAAAAGGTGAATGATATGCCCGCTTTGGCTCTTTATCACACACAGTCACCTGCTGGATTAACCCACCGTTTTCGGAGTCTCCTGCACACCGCCTTGCCGGCCCGTTTGTGCGCACACAGGATGAATTGGTCCGTCCTGTACCGTTCTGCCAGAGGTATCCTTGTTTATTCCCTTTGAACAGACAGACGGCATTTTCTGCAACCTCCCTTTGCTTCAATTTTTTGGCAGCTAGATCAGAGATAATGGTGCTTCTGCGTGCTGTGTATCCACCCACCCGGGGCTGCACTCCCTCCCTCCCCTCCTAAAACCCCCTCAAGACCTCTGCAAGGCACGATCAGACACTGCCTTCTACTGAATCGTGGGGGAAGCAGCCCCAATCCTCTTCGACGAGCAGAAGTCCTCTCCCTGCTGCTTTGCACACTCTCAATACCCCAGGCTTACATCCTGTGACTACTTTAACTTCACATCTGGCATTGGAGATTGGCTGGACACGCCAAGTATTTCCCTTGGTGTTGCATTTGGTGAAGTTCTTTATTTTACACGTGGCAGAAGTTTCTTCTTTTTTTGTAACTGAGGTCTAACTGAGATGTAACATTGTATTAGCTGCAGGTGCACAGCATAATCATTCGATATTTCTATATGTAGCAAAATGATCAGCCCAGTGCATCTGGTTTGTATTTGTTGCCCTGAGAAATTGTAACACTTACTCTCCCTGCCAGTTTCCAAACTCAGTAAGGGGTTAGTTTAGCAACTACCGTGGCCATGTATACGTTACAGCCCCAGGACCTATATATTTTGCATAATTGGACCTTCTGTAGAGATGTTGCTTCTTTTATGCAGATTGGATGTGATTCCATGAAAATCTCTTTCCCTTTTTTCAAGCACTCAGGTTTTTGCTCTTACCCCTCTGTCAACAACTTCATGGAATAGCGCATTAAACATTGGGAGTCGTTAGCCCTGGCTGGTGCGTCTCGGTGGATTGAACTGGGGGGTCGCCGTTCAATTCCCAGGCAGGGTGCACACCTGGGTTGTGGGCCGAGTCCCCAGTGGGAGGCGCTCAGGAGGCAACCACACGTTGCTGCTTCTCTCCTTCTCCTTCCCTTCCCCTCTGTCTAAAAATAAATTTAAAAAATTAAAAAAAACGGACCCCGAGGAAGCCGCGCTCACCGCATCCTGTCTGCTCGTTCCCATTCAGATGGAGCCAGGCAGGAGATTTGCGAGCCGTTCCTTGGGAAAAGGAGGGACAACAGCCCCATAGAATGGTGTCGGTCATCCTAAAAGTGTTGTGCATAGGAATAAATAGGATCAAACTTAGACGGCTCCTTCCTCCCTAAGCACCAGGATGTATTTTGTATACAATGGGCAGAGCTCCAGCTCCACACGGCTCAGACCCAGCGGCCCAGTGAATTGATCGTCCCAGAGGTGGCTGTCGGGCGGGGTGTCCACGGGAGATGGCATGGGCATGACCGTGGACAGAATTAGTGTGTTATAATACATTTGCCTTAGAGTTCGCAACTTTACAAACAGAAAGAGTGACTCTTCCCATGGGTGAGCTTAGTCAGGAGTGTCTCTCCTTTGTGAACCAAAGTAGCGGGAAGCAGTGGGGAAAAGGAGGAAAGGGTGAGAATGAACGTTCGCTTTGATAAAGTCAAGATCGACCCAAGCACGGAACAAAGGCTGCCGATGTAAGTGAAACCGGGACGCGTGAGGGGTACACCTGATGGGTGGGGAACGTGGCTGATCTGTGTGTCAGAGCAGAGGCGAGCCCGGGTGGAGAAGCGAACCGTGGGTGGGAGGGCGGGACTCAGTAAGCACAGAGCACAGGCAACCGACAGCAACACCCAGAGGCAGCCCCCGTGCCAGCCGAGGCTACAGACGCGATGTGACAGAAGACAACTCAACCATGATAAGAGGATAGCTAGTGTTTTTTTTAAAGATTTTATTTCTTTATCTTTAGAGGGGAAGGGAAGGAGAGAGGGAGAGAAATACCAATGTGTGGTTGGCTCTCGTGCGCCCCCTGCTGGGAACTGGTTTGCAACCCAGGCATGTGCCCTGACTGGGAATCGAACCGTCCTTGGTCTTTTTGGTGTATGGGACAATGCTCAACCAACTGAGCCACATGCTCAGGGCGGCGCTGGTCTTGATGGGCAGAAAGGTCGGTAGTTTTCACCCTTCAAAAGAGATGAGGCTTCTGAGTCCGGGAGGCCCATTGCTAACTGTGAGCAAGGGCATAAGGTAATGCAAGGTACAGATGGGGGGATGCCAAGACGCAGCAAGGAGTGGCATAGAGTGTCCAAGGGAAGTATAATTGGTACTCTGGTATGAAGAAGGGGACCTCTGGCTGGTGGGGCTCAATGGATTGAGCGTGGGCTTGAGTACCAACAAGTCACAGGTTCAACTCCCAGTCAGGGCACATGCCTATGTTGCGGGCCAGGTCCCCAGTAGGGGGCGCAACCACCCATTGACGTCTCTGTCCCTCTCCTTCTCCCCCCATTCCCCTTCTCCTTAAAAATAAACAAATAAAAATCTTAAGAGAAAAAAGACGGGGGGCGGGGAATGCAACGGGAAAAACATTAAGATACAGAAAAGAAGGATATTTGGCAGGAAATGGCGTGAGGGTCTCCGCACCCAGGAGGGCTCCAAACCACTTTTACGGAATTGTCAGAATATGAAGGGGAGGTCTCCTTTGCAGAAGGAGCAGTGGCTTAGTTATTTGAAAAAAGCCAAAGGTGACCATCGAAAAGAAGCCGTACTTCTTGAATGTGTGAAGTAAGAACCAAAGATGGAAAGACAATTCATTCTCCAAGTGAAAATGTCAACGCACAATGACGGGTAATCCTGATGAGCTCAAGAAGGGCGGCCTTTCGGCAGAAATCGTACTGACCACGCAGAAACCCTCTATGTGGACGCGGGCGTCCTCAGATCACGGAGCAAACCTGACAAGGAGAGCCCATGTGCAACGGGGGAATAGAAAGTCTGTGCCCAGATCTGGAAGACTAGAAAGTCTCATGGTCAGCATGAGGCGGGGCATGCCTGCAAACAGGGAAGACCTCGGGGGCCTCGGAGTTAAGAGGACAGCTCCTGTGTTCCGTGGAATCCACGCCCCACGGGTGGGAGGTCCTCCGAGGCCCCGTGAAAACGTGTCCTCCACATGTGCTTGGCACGGGGCCCCTTCGCGCTTTGTGGCAGCCGCCGTCCCTCCCACCCACTGGCATCTCCCTGTCTGTCCGTTCCAAGCACCAAGCCATGGTTTGAGCATTTATTCCTGATGGCCAACGCCAAGATACCTCTGGAGGAAAGGGTCTACCCGCTTCTGCTGTTCGAGAGCTTAAATAATAATCAGTAAAAACAAACATTATCGGCAGGCAATAACACATCTGGGGCATCGAGACATATCTCTCTTGGGGGGCTGTCGGCCTCGGGCACATCACATCTGCCTGCTGTCTGCACACACCTGTGTCTCTTCACGGGAAAGCCGACGCTCCCTTTAATTCTTTCCTGAACTACAGGAGAGAAAGTGCGAGAAACAGATCGTGGATCTTGTTGATTTCTTTTTCCCCTTCAAAAGGTTGACTGATTCCCAAGGTAGACCAGTAGCTGGGACCTGGTTCGCTCAGGGAATGGCTGTGTCGAGTAGGTAGTGGGCGTTTGGGGGACCGTCCCCAGTTCTGACAAGTGTGCCATGGTGCCATTGCCTGGAACCCTGTTTCCAAGGTGATGTGTGGCCACGGTCTTTCCACAACCCGCCACCATCTGGAGGCGTAAAGGAAACTCCATTTCCACTGCTTCCTCCCCTGAGTACTTTCCCTAAGGGTTTGGCATGCTCCACCTTCTCTGGTTTTAAGCCCTAACCTCCTCCTCCTCCCAGAAAACAAACAAACAAACAAATAAACAAACAAGACTCAAGCAATTATTAGCGGAAGCTCCCTGCCTGGGATGATGACTTTGATTCCTGATTGCGGGCTGCCGATGTGTTCTTAGCTGCAATCGCATGCTGTTTATTGGGTAAGACCTCTGGCTAGCTGAAATGGTGATAACATGAAACAGCCAGCAATACTCATTGCCTCTTACAGTATCAAAGTGTTTCACAGACAGAAGTTCAAGTTCCCGTGTCCTGCCACCTAAATCATGTCAAGAACTGTCGGCACCTTCGGCATCGCTGGGCAGGATATCTCTTGGGTTTTCCTTTTACTTCCTCTGCTCTGTGTTTGAGAGTCACCTGCAGGTGGGTCATTCCGACATGAACCTTTAGCTGAGCAGTGATCGCCAAAGACCCCACGCAGGTTATTAGGGGAACGTGGCTGTGACCCCAAAGTACCTCAGCCTCAATAAGCTGCCCCTCAAGTTCATGGAAAAGCTTGCAAACCTCCTACACCGATCATCACAGGCAACACTGAGAGGTCACCTCCAGAACGGCCGAGAAGTCCATCCAGAGATCAAAGCCAGCCAGTGCTCTGATTTTCAAAGTCTGAGAACAGGACAAATGTCACAACCCTGTGGCCAAGAAAGGTAGGTACTCAGCAGTGCCCCACGGTGCCACTCAGGGGGCGCTGAGACGCAGACCCTGCGTTTGGTGGCTGGGACGCCCTCCCGATCGCCAAGGCCGGGATGTAGCTATGACAGAACACGGACTTCATGCCGTCCCCAGGACGGTTTTGGAGATGGATTTTCTGAAAAGCTGGCTGGTGAGCCCTGAAAGAAGGAAGAGGAGGCCAGTGTGAGGCAGGCCGGGCTCCGGGGACCTGGCTGGACACACAAATGCGAGAAGCGTGGTAGACTCCAGGGGCAGAATCTCCGTGGGCGCAGGATCTGAACCCAGATTTCCCGAGCGTAGCCTGGAGGACTGAACGATACCACCCTGAGGAGCAGCCGGAACTGATGGAACTGAACGACTCAGGGACAGATGTCCCCAAGGGCCGTGTTCCTCCTGGTCTGTCCCTGCGTCCGCCTCTCCCGCCGTCACCCCAGAGTCTGGCCCGCGGCCCATTTTCCTTAACGGCCCCCGTGAACAAGACAGCTGCCTGCTGGCGAGGGCTGCAGAGGAGGGGAAGGGGGAGGCTCGGCCAGCACGGTGAGCGACTCAGCTGAGACCCAGAGAAACCGAGAAGGAGAAGGACAGACACAGTCCAGAGCAGCCCGGCCGCACTCACGCGTGGGCTGAATCGAACACCGCGGAGACTGAGAGCAGGGAAGGACTGGCCACACATCCCGGCCGCGGACGGACCCACTAGGGAGCCGAGGGCGCAGGCAGACCTTTGACTCCACGCACAGGGCGAGCTGAGGCCCAGGGGAGCCGGTCTAGCACAGGATGCCCTCTCCTGTCACTTCACTCGGTGACAGTGGTAACCGTGGAAGGGGTTCCGATGGGGCCTTCCTGTGGGAGTTGCCTTAGGAGACTGGGGGGGACATGGCATCTACAGAAAAATATTGCTGCCATTCATGTATGCCTACCCCCCAGTGCAAAATCATTCCACACACACCGTGCCTCGCTCGGGTTGGGAAAACCGTCCTGGCGCCCCAGCAGCACCGAGAGACCCCTGAGGCCGCCCAGAGAGGGGTGGGGCTTTGTCCTGAGCACCCTGTGTGTCCAGAGAAAGACATCTTCGGGCCTGAGGGACAGAAACCGAGAAGGACACAGGAGTGGGCCCAGCGGGGTGGAAGGACGGAAGGGCCTGCGAACCTCTCTTGGTGACCCACACACCAGGGGGCCCAGGCTGGCGAGGGGCCGGATGTTCTGTACAGGCACCAGGCTCCTCTGAGGACTCTGTGCCTTGTGGAACGGTATGAGGACGCCCTCGCTAAGTCCCCCTGGGGGACGACCTGGCCCTTGGGCCCCAGATGCCAGGTCCTGGCTTGTGGGGGGCTCGGTTTGCAAGGACAGGACATCACCGGGATCTGGAACCCAAACCAGTCCCCGGAAGTATTTTCACGTCCACTTACCAAGCCCGTGGCTGCCCTATGGTGGGGTGGACTCTGCCTGCATGTCCCGGGCATCGTTCGTGGCACCGATTTCTTTTTATTTCTTTGGGCGCCAGGGCAGAGCTCGTCACGGCCCGGCCAGAAAACAGCCGCTGCGTCCTGGCCTCAGCTGGCGTAGGCCCTTTCCACCTGCCTGGAGTTCTCAGGTCGCTGACCCAGGAGCAGGGTTAGGGGGAGGTGCCAGGCAGGCACCTGCAGCCGCGGGCCGTGGGACAGCAGGTGTGTGTGCTCACAGTGGCCGAAGCCACAGGCTCGACCCTCAGCGGAAGGACGTGCGGATTTGTCCTGCGATGCCAATAAGGGCAACCCAGCGTCTCAGATTTATTCGTTCAATTATCCTTTAAAGTTGGAAAGGGGGGCGTCAACACCGCAGTGGCCCTCATTCTGGCGGACAAACCCCACGATGGTGTGTTGTAGCGATTCTCTCTCAACGATGCCGTTTTTCTATCTGCCGGGTGGTGTTTTGCGAAGCTCTCTTGTCTACGACCGTTGCCCCTGGATACTGACATTTCGACCCTCTTTGCTGGGTATGGGGGCAGCCTGAGGTCCCCACAGGGAGACCCAGTTCCTCCTAACCTGGTTCACAAAGGGTCCCTGGAGGGCGCAGCAGTGCTTGGCAGAAGGACCCGTCCGTGAGAGCCAAGAACCTCCTTGTCTAATTGCAAGCTTCACGATGGCAGATAGAGGCAAAGAGGGGGAAGATTTCTTTCACAGAGCACACCTCCGTCGCCTGGGATAGGAGTCCTTTAAGTCCCTGTGAGCAGTGATCGTCCCTGCGTGGCGTGATTACGTGTGAGGTGATGCGGGACACGCCCGGGGAATCGCCGATTATTCTGTTTATGCTCCTCACTCGAACAGCCAGAGCAGAGGCTTGTGCCCTGGCGTTTTTTGCTCCTAGACATGGTAGGGGCGGGAGGCGCTGTGTTCTTATCCAAGGGGCGAACTGTGGGGGTTCAGATCCCCACATCACCAGGAGGAGGAGGAGGGGTTCTCCTGCTGCCGCACAGTTGCTTTCATGGACCCCAATTCCAGAACTGTCCAAGGAGGTCGCTGAGACAGTGGTGCCGACCCTTATAACTTCGCAAGGGCTGGTCTGAAGCCTGCGTGGGCATATGTGTGTGCCCAGAATTATACCAGGAGCTGCTGCATCATGTCCTGGGGCCACCGCCTGTGCGCTGGGGAATCTTCCCTCCCCTCCAGCTTTGAGCAGGAAGGGCCTGTGCCTCTAAACATCTCCCCCACACTGCCACCACCTCGTCTGTCCTGCCGAGGGTCCGGGCGACACAGACTCACGATGGCAGCATCCCAGCCACACCAGCAGGTGCGACCAAGCCGGCCAGGACTGCAGTGATCAGCAGCATTGCCATGAAAGACCGACCAGGTGCTCCCTGGGAAGGAAGGCGGAGTTCTGGGCGATGATCAGCGGCTACGGCAGGAGCGAGGACCTGCTGAATTCAGCCTGGACGGGCTGTGGTGCCCTAATGTTCTCTGAAGCACAGCCTGGGGGGGTGTCCGCATACCCACAGGACCCTTCACCGTGTGTGGTGTTCACAGATGGCCGGGCTGTCCTTACAGGCGCCCAGCCCATGGGCAGCAGAGTCCTCTGGCCTCTTTCCAAAGTTCCACATGGAAGGGCCTCTCCAAGATCAGTGCTTTTGAAAGCCTGTTTGTCGATTGGGGCGAGGAATGCAGCTTGGTAAAAGAAAACAAAGAGGCTGAAGGAAACTCAACACAGGGAGCGAGCAGCTGAATTGAGGAGTCTGTTCCATCGGGGCCCCAAAGCAGCGGGCCAGGGCCAGAGCTGGCCGGGCTGTAGGGGGGACACACAAGTGAGAAGCCAACCCTCAACACTCCGTGTGGGTGTGGGTGGAAAAACTTAAAACAGAAGGGGGACAGAGGCTGCTGCCACAGGGCCAGCAGGACCGTTGTCATCGGGAGAGCCACCTATCTGTCTGTGAGGCCAGCACGCTGGGTTTCAGCAAGAGCGATTTCTGTTTATAGGCAGCCCCGGGCTCGACCCTGGTGACCTGCGAGTCCAGAGAGAACTGGGTGTGGGGCAGTGGGTGACACGTGGGAAGATCTGCCCGGGGCCCCAAGAGCATGTGTTCCCAACACCACGGGGGCTCAGGTGGGGCTGGTCCAGCTCAGGCCAGGGGACCTGAAGCTCAGGGGCCTGGCAGGAGAGAAGCTGAACCAACAGGCGCTGCAGCGGCATCTTGTCCCAGGGATTGGTGGGGACAGACCACTCGGTGAGTCATCGCCGAGACGAAGCCTGGGAACCTGCGTCTGGCCTCCTGCTGGGTGTAGGTAGGGGGTGGCATCTGTCAGTCTCTGTCACGGGCAGTGGCCTGTGCCTCCCTCCGGCTTTTGGCCTCACAGACAGAGTGGGCGGGAGGTTCCGGAACGCAGGGTGGGGCGGCTCCGTCAGCGTCCCCAGGATGGAGGTCAAGCGCCGCACTGTGCGGAACTTGACCTTCCTGGGTGCGGGTGTCCGTGGGAATGTTGGCTCCCTCCCTGCGGCCCTGGGTGTGCGTGGGGCACAGCTGGTGGCGTCCTCACGGTGCTGCCACCCTCCCTGGTGCCTGTGCCAGACCGCAGGGGTCCCAGGGCCCTGCGGGGTCTGCAGGAAGCGGCCCCGACCCCAACAGGGCGGACGCACCGCATGCCCCTTCCAAAGCTCTTCTTGTCTTTCTTCGATATCAGCGAACTTGACCTAGAATGCACCCACCACGCAATCCACCCACACGGGGCAAGTCCGCGGTTTTCCGTACATTCCGCGTTTCACCTCCATCAGCAGTATCGATTTCATCGCACCTTCCTCTTCCCCCAGAAGAACCCGCACGCCCAGCAGCTGGCCCTGCTGACCCCGCCTGCCCAGCACCAGCTCTCGGTCCCTACAGATCGGCCTTTTCTGGACGTCTCACACCAGGGGCGTCGGCAACGTGTGTGACTTGCGGCGTGTCCCCCGTGCACGGCGTCTTGCAGGCGTGTGTCAGAGTTTCCTGGCTTTTTCTGTCCCTGTCACGTCCCACGACTCCTGCTGCTTCCACTCCGTGTGGTCCTGCAGTGCTCGGTGGGCGCCGTGGCGGTTTCCAGGTTCTGACGCTGACAAATCACAGCACTCTGCATACGGGTGTCTGAGCACAGACGTGTTCCTTTCTGTGCACCAAAGCCTTCATGTCCACGTGACACCCAGAGCCCGTGCAGACGGTCGGTCCCGAGGAAGCTGATTGCAGATCCCTGCACAGCTCCGGCACCGAGGACGGGTGTCAGGACTCCGGCAAAAAACAAATAGACAGTATCCTGTCCCCGAAACCCTGTACACTCTCAACATGGCTCATTCTGTGTGTCTTGGAGCTTAGAGGTGGCCTGCACAGCTGGCCACTTGGGGACCAGTCCTGCGCTAAGCAAGAGCCCATTTGCTCCTGGAGGAAGATACTGGCCGGTCCAGTTCCAATCTGAGCCCAGCCATATCTATATCCTCCTCCCCAAAAATGTCTCCAGACAGGACGTGGTCGCCTTGAGTCAGAGCAAAGGGCGTTTGGGCGGCAACGGCCGCGGGACAGGTGGTCAGAACTTGGGTCAGCGCTGCCTGGGCTGTTACTCGGCTGAGGGCGACCCTGTCTGCCGGCCCTGAACTTCCGGACACCTGCTTCCAGCTTCCATCCGGGGCAGGTGGGCTGTGTTCCCCCAGGGAGAAGCCGAACACAGGCGGCGTGTCCATCCTGGAGTGTACACGTCTCTGACGACACCCCTCCCTGCTCTTCCCTCCTGACCCCGCAGGGCCCCCGTGAGACAGGAGCTGTGAGAAAGGCAGATGAGTGACCTTCTGGGTCTCCGAGTCACTGTGCAGACCTGAGTATCCCCGCCCTGGGCACCAGCTCCAGAGTGGCCACGCTGGAGCCCGCACGCGCCATCTGTGTGTCCCCGCGGCCGAGCCCACCTGGACCCACGCCGTCTGGTCGGCTGTGTTCACCTCTGCAGCCTCGAGTGTCTGCTGGGGTCCAGGACGGCGCCCACATCGTCAGCACTGCCAAGAACGCATTCTCCAAAGCGTGTGGGGGGCTCGCCAGCTACCCTGCCGGACACGCAGGTGTGGTCAGAACGAAGGGAGTCGTGAGACTCTGTGGCTTGTCGGTCACAGCAGAAAGTCCACATTTCACCCCCACAGCTTGGGGCTAGAGATGCGGCTTTTGCAAAACATAGAAAAGGGACCCGAAATAGCCATACAAAGCAGTATGAAAAACTCTACCTACCGGTTTTGTACAGAACTCGAAGAATGAAAACCGAACCCCAAACAGCCCTCTGCAATGGGCATGAGGAAATCGAAAGAAACTATCCCCCCGGCTGGGGTGTCACGCCCTGAAGTTTGCATTTTTGGAAGGGCCGTAGTTATCTAGACATCAGCTCAGGGATGCACTGAACGGAACAAGGACCTTCCAAAATGACTGTTATGTGGAATGCGAATTCCTATGCCAGAAGTTACAGCATCTCGTGCAACCATAGGATTTTCTGGAATTATCTTTAATTTGGGGGGTACCAGCCGAGTAGAAACCAGCAGAACTATGGGCGTGAATGCCGAGTTTCCCGTGTGGGCACACGGTCAGCGACTCCTGCGTGCAGGTCCGTCAAACACATCTCGTGCAATTGGGCAAATTCCTGAGAAGGTGTGTGTTATTTTACTTGCATTTTGGACAATGTCTCTGAGGCACAGGCTGCCAAACGATGACACGGGCCCAGCAGCATTTCTCACTCACAATCAGTCCCTTCCTCATGGCTTTTTGAGCTCAGTGGCACAGAAAGTGCACAGGTTCTTCATCCTCCCAGAAGTGTAACAATTGCCAGGCCGGCCCTATTTTTTCCATATACAAGCGCTCATCGATTGATTCTCTTCTTCGCATTTGCAGGACAGAGCACGTCCTAAAATGCTTTAGGAATTTGTGGTCCACGCAGACCCCTTGAGAATTGCTGTCCACGCTGCAGGGAGAGTTGCTTGTTCTGGTGTGATTGAGGAGGGTCGCCTTTACTGTGGTCCAGCAGAAGGAGGGCCCCTCCAAGGGCTGCACTGCTGTGGGGACAATGACGCCACACTGATTCTGGGCAGCGGAGCTGGCGTGGCTCTGGGGGCCTGGCGCGCAAGTTGGGGGACCTGGCAAGTTCTGTGCCTCCCTGTTCCAGTTTGCACAGCGGGACGGGCCTCACGGGCCTGCTGGGTGGATGACGGGACCCACAGAACAGCACCTGGGTGCCTGTCCCATCCCTCAGTGGTGACTTAGCCTCGCGTCAACCACGGTTCCTTAGTGGCTTGCTCACTTCCTCATGAAATGATGACTGGGTCCCACTCTGTCCTGGCGGCAGTACTGGTTTCCCACAAATACGGAGACAGACGGGGGAAGTGGGGGTGGGCTTCTCGCTGGAGGGGCCGCAGCCCACGGGCCACCTGCGTGCCATGTGCGGTGGGGGTGGCCGGAGCACAGGCCAGGTGGGGACCACAGCTCTCAGTGAGAACTTGGGGGGGATGCGTCAGGCCAGGCCACCCAGAGTGCTCGCTTTCATGTCTTGCACACGTGTGCTGCCTTCCACGTGCCCGCACGGTTCCGTGTCTGCACGAGGTCTCTGCACTTCAGGCCACCCGTGGTTCTAGTTCCACGTTGGAAGTACCTCTCACTGCCTTTGAAAGTCGCTTTTCACACACCGCAGAGAAGGACAAAAAGGGCACAAGCCCCCCCAAAGTTATTGTAGGTGAGCAGTGATGTATTCGGTGTGTCCTTCCGGCGAGGAGGCTACAGAGCTGTCCTGGGGACCCCAGTGCAGCTGCGGTTCATCAGGGCTGGAACTTCTGAGGTGGCCACGGCTTGGCGTGTGGACAGACAGACGGTGGTCAGCAAGCTGGAGGCAGAGGGCACGGATGCCATCCAGAACCAGCAACAGCTACAAACAGCACATTCAGCACAGGGAACACACACTGGGGTCCGGGGGTGGTAATCACCAAGGGCTTCCTGGAGGAGGTGGGCCTCCCTCCCATGGGCCTGGAGGACCATGACTACTTGGGGAGGCCACCTGGAGAATGGGGGCTGCAGGAGTGCGTGGGACAGATCCGATGTTCAGGACACGCTTGTCTGTGGGGCCTGGGCCAGCTCCTTCCTGGCGGCTGGGCCCGCGGGGCCGAGCAGAGTCTGTGGCTGTTGGTGAACCTCCAGGTAAGGAACGTGGCTTCTGTTCTACCTGCTTCATTACTTACCGTCTCCCAGTGGCCTTGGGAAAATTGGTTTCCTCCTCGGGAAAACACAGTCTGTTAATATTTAATTTGAGTGCTCTTGTGAAAGGTAATTAGGAAATGTGTATGAAATATTCATGACCTCTTCTCGAACCTCGGAGCGGCACTGACTGTGGGTCTCACTTTACCCCACAAGGACAACTTGCGAGGGGACGCAGGGGACTTCCTTGAGGAATGGGGTGTTTCAGAATGCTTTTGTTTTTGTTATTTCCTGGAAGAAAGCAACCAAGATCTAATTAAATGACATGTAGATTGAAATGCTGGTAAAAGAAACCCAGTACAATGGAATAAAAATAACTAGGCATTTTGAGAACTAGTGCCTTGTGAGCAATCCAAGAAGGAGCAGCGAGTGGTGGAGAAGGTCTGTTTGTCAGTGACAAAGATGGCATTGTTGGTGACCACCCACTGATGGGGTGGACGAGAGGGGCACCTGTCCTCTGGGACCTGTTGCCCAAACCCGTCATTCCAAGTCCCTCGCCAGACAAGCCTCTGACAAAGCCAGACTGCGGGACAGTGTCACAGATATCTAAAGTGTCAGGGTCACAAAACTTGGGAAAACCTGTCACAGTACAGAGGGGACTGAGAGGGCACGGTCATTTTTTCTGCAAAGCTGCATCCTGGCTGGGACCCTGCAGCAGAACAGGATCGAGTTTGGAAGCACCAGCAGAGAATCCCTGAAGTTTGTGACAGTTCCCCGGGGCTGGCCTCCTAGGTTTGACAAATGCGCCAGGCTTATGAAGTACGCTGTGCACTAGAGAAAAGGGTGAACATTGTATGGGAGATCTCCACACACACTGTACGACTGTTCTGTACATCGAAAACTATTCCACAATTTTAACAGAGCTCTTCAAAAAGTGAGGAACTGCTTCCAGCACTTGGCTGTTGTGAACTGTGCTGCCATGAGCTTTGGGGTGCATAGGTTCTTTTGGATTGATGTTTCAGGGTTCTCAGGATATAATCCTGGCAGTGCAATTGCCCATCAGTAAATGAGTGGATCAAAAAACTATGGTACATTTACACAGTGGAATTCTATGCAGCAGAAAGAAAGAAGCTCCTACCCTTTGCAAGAGCATGGATGGAACTGGAAAGCATTATGCTGAGTGAAAGAAGCCAGGCGTTGAAAGACAAATCCCATGTGATCTCACCTTTAACCGGAACTTAATCAACAGAATGAACAAGCAAGCAAAGTAGAACCAGAGACACTGCAATTGAGAACAGGCTGACGGTGACCAGGGGGGAGAGGGGAAGGGATTATAGGGGAAAAGGGGAAAGGGTTTGCAGGAACAAGCATAAAGGACACATGCACAATAACAAGGGGAGTGGGAAATGGGAGGGAGGTGGGGAGGGCTGGAGGGTGTGGAGGGGTGGGGGGAAAAGGCAGGAAACTGTCCTTGAACAACAATTTAAAAAATGTTAAAAAAAATAAACTGGAAGAAAAGGGCCCAGAAGAGGAAGCCGTCCCCCAGCTTCACGGCGGGTGGTCTGCAGTGATGTGTTTGCAGTAGGGGAAGCCCTCTCTGCCCTGTGAGGCTGCCTGTCAGGGCAATGGCCGTCCCCCCCAGCAGCAGCGAGCGACCGTGGGCACCCACGGAGAACCAGGCCAAGACTCACTGTAGGACGGCTGCAGCCCGCCTCCGCTGTGGCCCTCTCTCCAGCACTGGAGGGGAGACCAGGACGTGCTGAGCCGGCTTCCTGCAGGGGGCGCCCGGGTTCCCACACGCAGCCTCCCCCTCCCCTGCCCGGCACAGCTGGCTCTCAGCCAGGGCTCAGGCTGCCCGGAAGCACCTGTGACATGTGGACGTTTTCAGAAACTAGGGCCTCCGTGGGTCCCCAGGTGGCTCCTGCGAAGCCCGTTCTTCTCTCCTGAGACTCGGCTGCTGTAGAGGCGGCGCCGTGACTGGCCCAGACTTGCTCATTTCCACCAGCCCCCGGCACTCCCACAGCGGGGTGTCGCAGCCATGGATGACATGGGAGCATATGGCTGTGGCCGTGTGCCAATAAAGCTTTATTGACAAAACCAGGCAGAGGGCCGGGTGCGTCCTGCGTGCCGTAAGCCAGGAAGGAAGCCCCTTTGGAAATAGACCTTCGAAGGTCCTTTATGGTACTGGATAGCACAGGGGAAAGGTTAGAGTCCCGAGTTTCCAGCCACTCCTGTTACACCAGCCCGAGCACACCCCTGCTTCATGGCTTCCGTGAGCAGAACTGTACAGGGGGAAGAGTGGCCCCAGGGTCGAACCTGCCAAATGCAGACACGGCCGTCCACACACTTCCTTTGCCTCAGAAAACATATGGTTCTCTAAGAGCAACCTGGACTTCTTCCCGTTGCAGTGGGTAACTGTTGTGGAGGATGGGGAAATGCGCGTGAAAAGAGCGAGATGCAAATCCCTCACAGGGAGTTTCACCTTCTCCCCCAACCCCCGCCTTGCCGTGGCCGTTGATAAGGATACAAATCTCTCTCATCTTTATGGAAAAGAAGTCGATGTTCCACCACCTCCTTAAATGTAAAAGATTTCGCCCGACGTCTCAAAATGAGGGACAGAACCGGGAGATAAAAGTCACTGCCATTTGCATGAATCAAAGAGCCCAAGAGTTGAGAACAAGTCGGTGGGAAGATAACTTTCCCTGGTTATTATTCCTGGTCTGCCAGAGGACTCACCCGCTATTGGCTTTTTCCAGTCATTACCAATTTCCTGGGACATCCTGGGGAATTCTGCTTGGGAATTTGAAAGTCAAATGTAACATTTGCATAAAGGTCTCCTGTCCACCTCTGCAGCTCTGAGCTTTGGCGGGGCTGCTATTGCAAGAAAAAGAAAGAAAGAGGTTGCTTTGTGAAGGGGGCTCTTAAACCGAGATCATTCACATCACCCTTGACCTCAAACGGGTAGCTTGCCCTGTTCTGTGCAGTTGATTCCTGTCTCTGATGTTTGCAGCAGAACAAATGTTTGCCTGCACAGCAATGAATAGAGGGTCCTTGCCACGCACAATACATATGACACCCTCATCAAAGAGGGTGACAGGAAAGGGGAAAACCCGTGTGTGGCCACCTGCCCAATGCCGGGCCACAGGGACACCCGGCTCCCATGGGGACTGTTGGGGTTGGCGGGGGTCCTCCCGGCTGGAACCTCCTATCTTTCCCCACAGACGGGGCTCAGGTGCACCTGTGCTTTTGCCCTGTGCAACCCGGAGCCACGGCCACCCCAGGCAGCTCCGCGCTCTGCCCGCGCCACTGAGTCCGTACCCAGTCTCCGGCCCAGGACCCGAGTTCCCTTTGAGAAGTCCTCACGTGGGCTGCACCCGCCAGCACATGCATGCACTGGCATTTATTCACAAGCATGCAGTTCACTGAAGAAGGAGCGGCCGGCAGAAGGTGTTCTCCGTGATAAGTGATGAGGCATTCCCAGGAATCGCGGAGCTCTGGGGAGTGACGCCACTGTTGGGGGTTGCGCATCTCTCTGCTGGCGTCTTCCACGGGACAGGGCTTTGGAAGGGCAAGAGGGGTGCAGCCTGCTGGCCGTGGGGGAGGCTGCCATAAATGGGAGAGGAACTGCAGAGGAGAATTTTGTTTGTGGCTTCTGTCAGGTGGGTGTCCGGCGGCTACCACGTGGGCTGCACGGGTGGGAGGAATCCGTGGCATCCATCGCGGTGTGTTCAGATCTCAGGACGCCATGTCCTGCCACATGCTGAGTTGTCAGTGGCAGTGAGACGTTCGACGGCCACCGTTGTTTTGGCTCCGCACACGGACATCGTAGGGCGTGTGACAAGGGTGCCTCCTCATCTCCGTTGGCAGCAGGCCTTGTGCTTGTAACGACAACACACACCCGCACCTCAGGTCCTGAGTCCTTGGGTGTCCTCCTCCTCCAGAGAGTGGCCCGTGCTTGGGTCACCGTTTGCCGACTCCCACTCCGGCCCTGCCAGGTTCGGCCAGGCTGGGCCTCCTTCCCCACCCACCCTGCTCAGTAGGGCCCAGTCTGCAGGTGCCGACGCACGGCCCAGACTGAGCTGGTTGCACTCACGCCCGACCCTGTGTAGAGTTCTACACGCCGGGGCCCACTGGGGGTCCGGCCACACATGCCCCTGCTCTTGGTGACAGATGTCCCTGCTCTGAAACGGGATGACGTCCTTTTCCTTAGAGGCAAGCAAATGACCTTGCGGATGGCTCATCGCCGTTGACGGGACCCGGTGTAAAAGGCTTTCCCTCATGGCGTCCACCTGATGCCCCCAACCTAGTCCACCTGTGTCTTTTTTAGAGCTCATGGGGCTGTAACGACTTGTCTTCCCACCCATGGGGGGTCCGTGGCCGAGACCGTTCGTTGGGAGGGGTGGGGGAGAGAAACGGACATGGTGGCTGTGATTCATAAACTAGGGTGCTTCTGGACAGTGGGGAAAAGTATCTTTGCTGGCGATGGCGGAGGGTTACCTGTCCAAGGTGAGCCACGCCGAAGGGCAGACGGTCCTGCTTCCTGCCACCGCTGGAGAAACTTAGGGTTCCGTTCTCAGGAGCAGCGCCTGTGTGATACCAGGGCCTTGCAAACGGAACAAAGACCCGTCACGGAAGGATATATATAGCTGTCTTGCCTTCTCGGTAATTGTGTGTAGACTAAAGAGCACAGTGGTGTTAATTAAACGGAATTACGGTGGAACCGTTTCCTCCCTTCTCTCACAAAGGCTTTGTGGTGCATTCTGTGTTCGTGGAATTAGAATCATTTACAAAAAAGAAAGAAAGGAAGGAAAAGGAACACAGTCTTCAAGGGGAAGATCACACTGTTCAGACCGGTAATTTAAGCTCTGCTGTTCCCGTTAAGGGGTACCCGTAGGACTCGCCTGCTTTGGGCTTTGTGCTGTGTTCGTTCCAAGATAGTTCTGGACTCTCTAACTCTGTAGCACATGGCCACCTCAGTGCCATCAAAAAGCGGGCCGAGGCGCGGGCGCTGGGAGGTCAGGAGGCACCCCGAGGGGCTCCCTGGAGAATATCCACTGTGCCGAATAGGTCACGTGCCGTGCTGGCCAGGAGCTCGTGCGCCTTGCCGGGACCCACCTGGGAACCCACCACTGCCAAGCTGCCGCTATTGTCACCATTCTGCCGCCCACGGGTTTCTCTTACCAGATCGACCGTGTGTTGGTAGGCACCAGTGCAGCGGGGCGCTGGAGTCTACCTACTCTCACGTCGGGTTTCAGGAGAAGCTGAGCGAACGGATGTCATCCTGGGCCCATGGGCCAATCGACATGCGAGGGAAGGAGAAAAATGTCAACGCAGAGGAGAGATGGAGAAGAAAACAGCATGGCCGCCAGCATGTCTGCAACCAAGGCTCTGGGTCCCCTTGTTGACAGTCAGGGGCGTCCAACCCATGGCCCACCAGCCCCCACACGGCCCAGGACGGCTGTGAATGGTGCTCAACACAGTGTCGTAAAGTTACTTAAAACCTTTTCTGTGCCGGTCACTGTTCATTAGCATTTCTGTAATCAGTGTGAGGCCCAAGGCAGATGAATGGGGATTTATTTTATGAAAAAGAGGCACTGCTGATAATGACCAAGTCACGAGTATAATTATCGGAGCGGCCAAGCGCGTGTGGCACAGATCCACGGGGGGCAGGACCAAGGAACTGTGGGGACCCTCTCGGAAGCCCACAGTTGGTCTGCACATGAGTTTCAGCTGAAGCCTTTGCAGGAGCCTTCTCTTATCAAGGCTCGTTTGGGTCCAGTAGACCTCCCAGTCCTCTAGCCAGCGTCCCGAGGGCCCGAAGGAGCTCCGAGGGCGTGGCAGCCATGCCCCCGAACTTAGTAGTAACAGGGCCTCTTGCTTGTGAATGTGGGGGAGCAGTGAGTGTGTCCCTGCACTGAGCTTCGGTGCTTGCACAGGGGGTGCAGGCTGGTGGGGGAGGCAGCTTTCTGCGCACATGAACCTTGCAGCTTCTGGAAGCAAAGCTCAAGCTGGCCAACGCCGCAGTCCCTGCAGACACGTCACTTATTCCTGCAAACAAAGGGATCGAGAATTCTCAACTCCTCTTCCCTGTGTGGCATGTCCCACACTCAATATGCATTTATGGACACGCACTCCGCAGCAGGAGCGGCGTGCGGGACCGCGGGAGATCAAAGGCAAGTCTCACAGAGATGGGTGGGGCCGGGGCGGGCGTCGTCCGTCATGCATCAGCCCTGTGCAGGCTGTCGGACAGCAGGAAACGTTAGCAAGCAAAGCTCTGCAGACACGAGGGGGCAGAGAGCGTGGGCAAGGAAAGCGGGAGTGAGCCTGGGGTCACCCCCTTGTCCCTGACTACTGAGGTTGGAGTCTGCCGAGCGGCCACCACCACTTTATTCCCAGGGACCGTCCCTGGCTTTGTGTGACACTGCCAGATCACCGCCGCGGTGAGACCACCAGGCACCAGGCGACTTTTCATCCCTGCCGTCCACCCCCCTCCGGGGCTTCTTGAAGAGCAAACCCATGAGATTCTCTTTCCCAGGAGCTCGCTCATCCAGGCCGATAATCGCAGAGGCGTTAACGTGTTGGCGTCTGAGGCAGCCACGGGCCCCTTGTGAACAGATAAGGGCAATCAATCGCCAATGAACAATGTTTGTTCCATCCTGCCGGGTCCCTACATTCATTTTACACAAGTTTTTTCCCCACGATTTCTCTTACGTCCGGACACGACATCAACCACGAGGGCATGCGGTCTGTAAGAGAGAACCCCGACAGCAGACTCGAGGAAGACAGAGGAGAAGAGTGGGGTGGATGCCTTCATCCAGCAGCGTCCTCACCGCCAGGCCTCAGTGACGGCGGTGCAACCTGTGTCCCCGACCCAGAGACAAAGACATCGCTCACACGCCAGCAGAGGAGTTTAAACTCACGATCAGTCACAGCAAACTCCATGGGAAGATGAAGGAAAAGGTGAGTCCAGAACTTTGGCGGGTGAGGGGGTGCGAAAGGGGGACAGAGAAAGGGAGAAGGAGGGAGCCAGAGGATGCTGGATATACGCAGCACGCAGGGCGCGCTGGAATCCCCCGCCACACTCACGCAGAATGGCAACAGTTCGGCGCGACGTTCCAAAAACACGGGCCTGTTGACTCACAGTCCCCTCTATCCTTGGCCGCGACTCCGTCTTCTCATCGTGCTGAAAACACCTCCCGTGTGGGGACCCGCCGTGCCTGCCCTGCAGAATCAGCTCCGTGAGCCCTAATTTCCTGGCTCCGGTTTCCAACCCCGACTTCCCAGGCCACAGCCAAGGCGGCCTTTCCGTGCCAGCGTCCAGGCGAACTTGGGGACATGTCCCTCCTCCAGAGCCCATTCCCCGGTGTTCTCCCCCCCAGGGCAAGCTGTCCTGTGTGGCAGCTGTCTGGGCTTCTGGAGATGCCATCTGGCAGTGTCACTTCTGGAGGGGCCCTGCTGCCTGACCTCTGGCCAGAACGTGCGCCGTCAGCCTGCTTTGTCACGCACGGACCCTGGCTCGTGTCCTCACATCCCGAACGAGGGCGCCGGATACCGTCAGCCACGACGCGTCTGCTCGTGGCTTCTGTGCAGCGCATCTCCTGTGGCTCACGAGACGCTCACCCACGCAGTGTCAGTGGTCTTCTTGGGGACCGTTCCCCTCAGACGTGGTGCAGCCTTGCATCCGCCGTGGGAGGGAGACACTCGGTCGGTGGTTCCACGCCGGGGCCGTCCACGTTTGCCGCGTGCAGGCTTCGAGAAACGGTTCCCACCGAAGTGAGTTGGAACATGATGGGGTAGCTGAGTCCACGGCTCTGGTTTTTAAGCTTTTCTCCAGTATCAGCAATTCATACCTTGCTGTGCTCTGTGAGGAACAATGCATTTTTGGCCCACTGTAGCTATCGCCGTGTTTTCCGGAGGAGGGACAGGTACGGGGGACAGCTTGTTCTTAGGGTTCCGGAGACACTGTCCAGTCACTGGCCATGAGATCTGACGGCAGCTTTGGGACCCTACAATGTGGGGCTGGTGGGGTGGCAGCCTCTTCCCCCAAGACAAGCCCACCTGACGCTGACATGCCGCAGTCCCACACTTGACAAGAAGGTGCAGAATGACAGACTTCCAGCCCCCAGAAGTCTTCGGGAGGGTCGACGCCGAGGGAGGGAGCAGGTGAGGGTGTCAATCCGCGTGGTGTGATAATGCGTCTTCATGAACCATTGCCGTGCAGTGAAGAAGGCACATACACTAAGCCCTTTGTAGGGTCTGTTCTCTGTTGCATTCTGTTCATGGCCTTTCCATTCAGTGGTGTGATTGCCTCTTCGCTGAGGCCTTTGAACGTGACTGCCCATTGGAAGCAGCTGCCTAATTAAACCTGATGCCTGGGTCCTCTCCAGAGACACATGAGGTTGTGGTCAGACCAGCAGGATTCTCAAAGCTTCCCTGGGGATTCTCATCCGTGCCCATGGTCAAGGGCTCCTGGTTTCCTAGGACCTTCTTCTAGAATTCCTACTCTCCCATGAAGCCAGCACGATTGTTCTTCCATTACAAGAACAGCCCAGAAAGCATTCTTTCCAGAAATCGGTCCCAGCTGTCCTTAGTGCCTAGGCCAACAAGAGCGAAAGTTCCACCAGGCCACATTTTAATATCTGCAGCTGTGGCCTCTGTACCGGCCCCTTGTGACTTCTCATGCAGACCCCTCTTCAAGGAGGACCCATCTCGATGCCGGGATGTCTCTTTCGAAGGCGAACAAACGCCGTCCGCTTGTCTTTCTGCAGAGCAGAGCTGTGTCGGAAGCCACACGCACCTCGTCAGGCTATACGGGAGCTAAATGGTGCGGTTCTAACTCCAAAATCTATGGGTTCCTTAGAAAGACGCCCAGGCATCCCCTCCTTGCACCCCTTCATCTGTCTTTGATTCTCTCCCCTGCACTGCCATTGTGATTGTTCCCACACCTGAACAGCCTCCTCTAATGAACCGGCAAATGAGAGCCCATCCACCCCAAAATGAACATACAAGGGGAACAGACACAGGGAAGAAGTCTGTCAATGCTAAGAATTTCTTGGATCCCGGCTGCCTACGGTGGCCCAGAGGAAAACGGTTCCCCTCCGCACTCTGTTATGCAGTGGTGATTTTTATAAGCATGAACATTTTTTGTGTTATTTTCAAAACCAGCAGCTCCTCTGCTCCCCAGGCAGGTAACGTGAGAACTGACCTTATTGCTTTCGAAACTTCCCTTCCACCCTCATGAAACATTTTATGGGAATGAATAAAGGACCTGCCTCTTTATGGACAGGTCTGTTTCTAGAAAAACTACAGGAATGTGTGTCTAAAAGGAAATACCTTTTGCATTTAGTCTGGGAAACAGTTCGGCGTAATGCGAATTGTACCAGGAGAACGAGTTCCTATTTGCATAGGTGTTCCCAGAGGGCTGTGTATCTGATGGAGACGCTTCTGCCCAGGCTCCCGAAAAAGTGTGCCACACGGACCCCATGTGTGAGCCTCTGTGTCACAGGAAGGTCAAGGCACACCAGGTGTGCTTGTTTGTTTTTTATAGTAACAAAGACACGTCAACGTCAAACCTTGGAAAAGTTAAACGAGCATGTAAAAATAAAGTCATTTCCTACGTCCCTAGAAAAGTGAGAGCAAACTGCAAGAAAAGTGTACGTGTCTCGTTGTAGTAAGTTCCATCTGTTCTGTTTTGGGATGTTGCCCCACCCACTGTGGGTCTCATAGAGTCACGGACCTTATTCCTCCTCTGCAGCTGGGCTGAGGTCATGTACGTCGGGGTGGGCAAACTTCTTCTCTCAAGGTCTCTGGCAGGTTCAAATCCAAGAACAACGCAAAGTCTCATTTCTCCCCTGATAAGGTCTGGTGTGTTTGTTTACTCATCGCCTTCTTCCTCTGCTAATACGGAAGGGTCACAAGAGAAGAGACCACAGTTGTGTGTTAAACAACTTACCCAGTGTGTGGTAGTTTATCTGTATCTGGTCAATGTGTGGATGGCTGAGTGGGTAGATGGATGGGTGGGCGGGCGGATGGATGATGGATGGGTGGATGGATGAATGAATGGATAGGTGGGTGGGTGGGTGGGTGGATACATGAGTATATGGATGGATGAATGAATAGATGGATGGATGGATGGATGGTTGGATAGGTGGATGGATGGATGGATGGATGGTGGATGGATGGATAGTGGATGAATAATGGGTGGATGGGTGGGTGGATGGATGAATAGTAGATGGATGGGTGGGTGGATGGGTGGATGGATGGTGGACAGATGGATGGATGGATGGATGGTGGATGGATGGGTGGGTGGATGGGTGGATGGATGGTGGACAGATGGGTAGATGGATGGGTGGGTGGATGGGTGGATGGGTGGATGGGTGGGTGGGTGGATGGATAGGTAGGTGATGGGTGGATGGATGATGGGTGGCTGGATGGGTGAATGGATGGCGGACAGATGGATGGAGGGGTGGATGGATGGGTGAGCTATGTAATCAACGGCCCAGAGCCACGACTGCAGTTCCAATCCTGTGGCCTCAGACAACCTCCTGTACGATTGTGTACTTCTCTCTCTCTGTGCTCATTATTTATAATGGACATTTGTTTCCAAATCACTTTTTAAAGGCTCATGTTAATATAGAAACCTCTTCCTACCAACGTCACAGACTGTGAGAGTGCCTGATAGCCGACTTAGGACGAGGTGGGTCATTTAGTGGCGTGCTGCTTGGAAAATGTACACTTGTGTCAAAGCATGTTTCCTTGTCTCTACTCAAAAAAGTAAGTAAGGTGAGGAGATTGGATGGGGGCCAGCTGGGCAGTCTCACGTTCCGGGCTGGGCCGCATTGTAAATGATGGAGACATCTGGAAGGAAAACAAAACTGTTACAAGCGTTCATTGTTGTCTGACTTGAAGTGGTCGACTCAGTCCCAAACACACCAGTGGGCGGCCAGCAGCTGCCCCGAGGACCCAGTGGGGACAAAGTTCAGCCCCAACCCAAGTCCTCTGACCCGCACACAGTCGCCCCGCCCTTGACCTGAACACGTGTGACCTACGTGTGGGTGTATCACACGCTCTGTCACGTACTCAGCCCCAGTGCTCATGCTGAACAGCACAGGGCAGGGGCCATGATGACGAAGTTCAGGCCATTCTGTACAGCCAGCACTCAAGATCACCGCTTCAAGGCACCATCCCCTGGGCCCAGGAAGGGCTCCCAGCGTTCCTCCCGAGTGCCACCCTGTGACGTTCTCAGAGTGTCTCTGCTGTGGCCAGCGCCTCCTGCCCTCATCTTATGCACAGCAATGACCTCCAGGGCGGATGGGCCCGGCCACCAGGAACACACTGGCACCATCTCCAACGACTCAGGGCGTGTGTCCTGTGCCTCTCAGGGAAAGTCTTCTCCGTCTATCAGGGTCCTCGGTGGACGCTTGGTCTTGTGAAACTGACCGTGCAAAATTATGTTCAAGGCCCCCACACTGTCGATTCCCATCAGGCCCGTGTCCTGAGACGTGCTGACCGCAAAGAAGCAGACTTCTGAACAGGAGCTTAGACAGCGGGGACCTGCCATGAGCCGTGAGTGATGACGGACTAAGGATCACTGCATCTTATTAATGGGGCACGTAAGGATTTCACAAAGCCCTGGGAAAAGGCTTCTGTGTCTACCCACCTGGCTACTCACGGCGCTGGAAGCGGCTCTCACCCCTGTCTGCAATGGCTGATGGGAGTCCAGTAATTTCTCACCCGGAGGAGGGTGTGCCCTCTGCACTGGTCTGCACCCGTGCGTGGGTGATGTCATGAGCCCCATCAGTGCGCCCCGATTCACAACATCAGAGGGGTTCCTTCATGTCTGTTGTCTTCCGCTGAACAGTGTTCATCCCCCCCACCACACAACGCACCTCACGTTACATGCATGAAGTGTTTTAAAACCTGTAACAGAAGGAGACCGCTGACATGAGGAGCAAAGACAGGATGTCCCCTCGGCACTGCTAACTCTCCTGCAGGTGCCCAGCTTGGGGGGGAAAATCCCAAATGCAGCCTTTAGTTCAGTTCAGCGAGAGGCGTTGAAAGTTGGGCCAGTGCTTTGACATTCTTGCGTTCTGATGCAGTTGGGTCCCGAGACAGCACGCAGGACGACATGGGCGCCCCCATCACTCTGAACGATGGCCGGTGCCTGCAGGGCCCGGGAACCAGGCCCTTACCGACCGCCCAACCCTGCAGATGGAGATCCAATACAGGGGGCGTGTCGTAGACGGGTGAGTTTTCCCCTCCCAGCGCCACGCTTAGCACGTACGGCACAGGACACTGTGCGCACGATCGATCTCCACTTCCTTCTTCATTCATGGCACTGACTCATTTCATAGGCTTAGAGCGTACATATCTATATACTTAATATATATATATATATATATATATATATATATATATATATATATATAATGCAATAATATACATAAAGTGCACGTATCTATGCCTGTGAGCCAACTGGGCACAGGTCCAGCAATGCCGTGCTGTCCCTGAATCCAGGGGAAACTCCTTGTTCGATGACGAATGCCTGGCTTTCGGCCACTCGCGTACCCATGGAAAATGCTCACCCACTGCCAATCCACTGAACCGGAAGGATTCGTTTCCCTGAACAAATTCTCATGGAGGCAAAATCCGTGTTCGCCTCTGTTGGACCGTGTCCCCTAACCAAAGCGGGGGCAGCGATGTCTTACTCTGTGTTCCCCGTGTACGTGGGGGGATCTCAGGTACGGAGGCGGGGATGGTCTGGTCGAAGCCATTTGATATAAAATTTCCCAGGCGGGGAGGAAGGAACATTTTAAGGCCGTAAACGTATCTGAAGAAATGCCGTGAGCAAATGACAAGGAACAGAGAGATGTTCTAGATGCCTCAACAAACATGGTAAATGGAACAAGGAAGGAGACACAAGGGGAACTTGAACACAAACCTAAACGTCCGCTGGAATCTTTTCCCCTCTACCTCCTGCATCATTTCCACCTCCTGCACCTCCACTTCCTCCCTGTCTTCCTCATCCACATCCGCCCCCACCCCACCTCCTCCACTTCCTCCGCCAGCAGCCCTGCCCCATCGCAAACTGCAAGTGCGATGAAGGGAAGGAGCCTGTGAAAGTCCCACCATTGTGTCCAAAATACAGACTGGCCCTGCTCCACTCCCGAGTGCCCTCTGAGGCCACCCTCGGGAAAGGCCGATGCATGCATGGCTCTCCTCCTTTCGGTCACTTAAAACGAGTCATTCAAACGCAGTGAAGCTGTGAAGGGATAATGGGAGACCCTCAGTAGCGTCTGGTGGTTTCTTCTGGGGATGTTCCCTTCAGGGATTCGTTTTCTGTCTGGTCCACTCAGAGTTCCATGAACAAAGGGGTGGTCGGCAACGCACTCCTGGCTCCTTTGAAGCTTCTGAATGAAACGGGAACATCTTGTGGAATGTGTCTGTCACGCGTTGCCTTTTTCCCTTCACCCAAACACAGACGAGACCGTTCGTTTGTTCATCCAGTCGCCTGTTGGCTGCACAAAGCAATGTCGGGGGCCTTCTGCCCAGGAGGCGTGGCCGCCTGAACATCAAGGGCTTTTGAAGTCAGAGGCGGCCCCGTTTATCGAGATCCATGAGAACAGCTACTGGGGAAGCGCTGACTCGGGCAGGAGCCCACGCAGGGTCCCCAGGAGGAGCAGACACTGGGGTGGCACCTATGAGAGAGGGGAGGGGACAGGGACACCCACAGCAGGGAGGCGTGGCTGTGGGTGCAGCTGACATGGTATCGTGACGCTGCTTCTCCACAGCGAGTTTCATGCTCAGTCCTGGGCTCATCCGTCCAGTCGTCACCCCATCTGCTTTCTTGTCCCCTTGGCACACAGCTCTGTGGGACACAGGGGGGCTTCAGCCCCTTGCACAGGTCACTTTGTCCTGGTTAACACCCCCAATTTGGAGGCATCGGATGTGCAAGGCAGCTCCTTGGAGCCGGCCGCTTGGATCCATTTCCCAGGGGCTCAGAGTAAAATTTTAAGTGCATACGCCTGTCCCATTCTCCCTCTTTCCCTCACCTGTTCTGCACGATACCTGGGCTCAGAGGATACCCGGTCACTTGAATTTGCCAGTGCCAGTGAGTCTCTTATTGTCCGATGTCCCTCTTGCTGTGTTGTCCTCTGCCCCTGAGGTCGACACAGTCGAGTTTACTGTGCCTGCGACTGGGGACAGGCCAAGGCACGTGGCCCAGACTTATGGGGACTGCAAAACGAATGACATTTCAAAGTCGTGTGCCCAGTCAGGTTCACTTTACAGCTGCAGCTCTGCCTCTCCCCTCCCTGCAAAGGAAACGCGGAGTGAGATGCCGTGCACGCTTCATTCTCGCAATGACAAAGTGCTGCCCACAATGAGCGTGTCCTCACCAGCACGTGGCTGGTGACATGCTAATGTCTGCCCTGAGGGGTCTCTGAGAGCAGCCCACACCTGGCTTTGCAAACTGCCCTCCCTCCTCAGAGACACCTCGGGGGGAAAGAGAAAAAAAGACACACATAGGGACTCACGAAGGCAGAGAACTATCTTTGCACGTACGTGTGATTCTCTTCAGTGGGCGGGGGGATAGATCCAGGGAATACTCTTGTCCCAGGGCCGCCGATTGTTAAATACATATAATGCCCAAACCATACCAAGAATATGTATGATGTCAAAGGCCGCCCACGAGCTTCCTGCTTCGGAGAACTTATTAAAAATAAACTTTTTAGAACGTACGATTGATTCCTCCCTTTTCCCTGCTTCCTAAGGGGCCAGAAGGCTGCCGTCCGCTGAATAATGGTGCAGCCGTGGATGTTCCTTTCCTGATTCATCCATCAGGCTTGCGTGAGGATTTCGGGTAAACCTCAGATTAATTTGTCCCCAGATGCCCCCAGAGAGGGGCTGAGTGTCTGCTCCCTCCGAAGGAATGTGTGTCTTTGGTGACAGCTGAGGTGCACGGTGATACATCTTCGGTGAGGTCCTCAACAACAACCCTAATTTCGGCCCCCTCCGGGGAGTGTGGGCCCATACATTACAGGGCTGCAAAGTATGAGGCCGTAAAAAATGGGGACTGGGGCTGTTTAGAAGGTAAATTGCTAACAGCAGGATTCTCATCTATTTTTCTCTGTCACGTGGGCCTTCAGCTCCCAGGTGCTGCCTGCTGTGTCCCCAAGTCACAACTAATTTGTCATGCAGATTAATTAAACACTGCAGTTGCATGTTGGCTGTTTTTTTTAAGTCTGCGACGCACCGGTGTTGGTCTGGATTTCAGTTTTTACAGACTGTAATTCTTTACCCTGGAGAGCAGGGTCCCCAAGCCACAGGCATGAGCGTCCTTCTCCGGTTTGGCTGGCCTCTCAGAGCCGGAGAGGCTGCAGTGGGAAGGTTCCAAACTGCACGCAGCTTGGCGGATGGGTGCCTTTGAAACGCTAGTTCTCGGAGAACCCCAGCCTCCCCCTGCATGGGCCCCCCCCACCATTCCGCCTCGTCTGGAACCCCACCGAGTGTCCCTGCTGAGAGTTCATTCTTCCTCCAGAGCAGAGTTCAAAACACTCCCACACGTCTTAGAATCACAAACCCCAAGCTGCCCAAAACATCCGCCCCATTTCTCTTCGCACTAGGGAGGTCAGACATGGGACACCTTACATGCCGGGCACAGAAATGGCCTGGGGCTGTGTGTCCTGTCCTGGGAGTTTAGCGGGGCCCGTACCGTGTGGGGGACAGGAGACAGAGAATGGGTGCCTTTGCCAGGGTCACCCAACTGGACAAGGAGCGCCCTGGCGTGCCTCTATGGAAGGTCTTCCAACGCGAACCCACGCAGCCCTGTGTTGGCATTTTAGCGACTGCGGTCATTCTTCCACAAGAGTTTGCATTTGGCTGCGACGTCACCTCTCTTCTCTTTTCCCGAGGTGGGGGGAGGGCAGGGGAGAGCCCTGGGACCCTTTCTGTTTCCGAGCTTCCCACGGCGGCTGCCTGGCCCGAAGAAATACATCCGCATCATCCATCACCAGGTCCTGGCCGGCTGCCCTTGAGACGGGGCAGGTACATTCCTGCATGTCCGCGATTTCTGCAAGGAACATGGGGCTTTTGTCCGAATCCACACCCTGTTTGAAAGCTGCCTCTGAAATGGTGAATGCCACTGTTTAGCCAAGAAGCTTTGCCATTCGCTCCTTAGAATTCAGACCTTCCACGGAGCCTCATGGACAGCAGCGATTTTTGCGGTTTTATGGTTTTAGGTCAGTGGCGTTGCACTGCAGATTGACGGCGACTCCGAACCAGGGGAAGATTAAAGTATAATTACGCCGCGAAACAAGACACGGTCTCTGGGTATAAATTCAGCGAAGCTGGACACATCTCTTGGGACAAATTAACAAGAAAGAACGCACGCTGATCAAGGAACCAGCCCAGACTCTTCCCGTCTTTGGATGCTGTCTCCTCACCTGACACGCAACTCAGTTTCCTAAGGATAAAAAATCCAAGGATAAAAATAACGCCCAACAGCACTGGGTCAGGCTACAGATGGAGACCGAGGATTCTGGGGTTGGGTTTTACTGGGAGCTGGGGTGTACACACATCATTTAGGATGCCGAGGCCAAGGTCAAAGAGGGAATAGGGCCGCGGTGGAGACTGGGGCAGCTTGGGCGTGGGCGGACTGATGGGGAAGGCTGAGAGCGGGAAAGAAGTGCAGGGGGTCACAGCCCTGGGCCTGAGTCCCCTGGAAATCACAGCCTTGGGGGGGGGGCAAGGGAGAGACTAGAGCTGCACCTCCACAAAGCACTCCCCACGTCTCATGCACCAACGCTTTGGTGAACCAAAGTGGAAGACAAGGGACCTGGCGTGGAAAGAGGTCCAAAGCACGGGCTTTCATGACGAGGCTCCGCACCCAATTATCGCACTAAGTTGCCAGAGGAGTTTCATTCGTGGATACATTTTTGCAGTGATGGAATAACCCATATGCTACTTTAGAATGGACCTCTCTCCGCCTGGCTACATTGTCCGGGGACAGGACCACAGATGTGACGATTGTACTTATCGGTACAGGACTGTTTAATGTTGTTACACGTTTAGTGTTTGAATGTCTTTGAAGTTACATGCCATCCGCTAGAACTGGCTTGTGTTCCGGGTCCGGCCTTTAACGATCGGAATGGATGCAATTCCTTGCCACAGGGTGACCCTGATACAGGTCTGCAGCGATGTCACCCAGAGACCTGTGCCTGCCACCGGCAGAAAAATTGAACACATCTGAGGTTCTGAAAAGCGCCTGAATAACTGGCCGAAAGCAACACTGATGTATTTTATATTTAAACATAGATATGAATATATATGCATACATGTTTGCCTGGATTTTCCACCATACTTCCACGTACATTTTTTTTTAAATATTTTCTTTCTTTATTTTTTGAGAGAGGGGAAGGGAAGGAGAAAGAGAAGGACAGAAACATCAATGTGTGGTTGCCTCTCATATGTCCCCTGCCGGGAACTGGCCCGCAACCCAGGCATGTGCCCTGACTGGGAGTCGAACCGCGATACTCCGGTTTGCAGGCCCGCGCTCAATCCACTGAGCCACACCAGCCAGGGCCCACGTACATTTTTAATGTACTCACTTCCCCCGAGATGGACAGTAAACGGGCGGAGAGACTCATCCTGCCGCATTCATTTCAGCATTGGCAGGGTGTGGGTGTCAGAATGGACAGATACTACGACCGATTCGTATGGAAACAAATGTCCTCTCCTGTACCTTTCCCGCTTCTTTCTTTTAAAAAAGATGTTATTTGTTTATTTTTAGAGAGAGGGGAAAGGAGACAGAATGAGAGGGAGAGAAACATCCACGTGTGGTTGGCTCTCACGCGCCCCCTACTGGGGACCTGGCCCACAACCCGGGCATGTGCCCTGACTGGGAATCGAACTGGTGACCCTTTGGTTCATAGCCTGTGCTCAGTCCACTGAGCCACACCAGCCAGGGCTTTCCAGCTTCTTTCATGGAAGAATATGCAGCACACCCACACACGCACACCACAGGTACACACCCTTAGTAACCCATACAGCACACCAAACACGCAGCACACACAACTCACACACCCCCCCGGAAGGATCCGTCCTTTGAAGCGGTTTCGTTTCCATCCTCCGCCTTCTCTCGGGCCTTGGGAAGAGCCGCGGCGGGGAGAAGCAGGCTGATTGCTGCAGCGGGCACGTCTGTGGCAGCCACCTTTCAGGGTGCATCCCCCACATTCAAGGCTACCTAGGTAGCTCCACGGCCCTTGGCAGGAGACTGCGGCACACCAGGCGTCTCCAAGGAGCCACATTCCCATCTCTGTGCTTTATCTTCCACAGAACGTGCCCCTTGTCCCGCCTGCCCACGCCGTCTGCCTGGTGGGACGCGCACTGTGGACTTTGTGAGGGGCTCGGCTCATCCCTGAAGGCAGCGCAGGGAGGCTGCGGGCTGGAGGCTGTTTCTCCAGCCCCAAACGTTCGACAGAAGAGGGGACGGTGTCAGGCCTTTGAAACGATTGACAGACATGTGTCGTACCTATCTTCACGCACCATGCAACCTGGCACGGGACCGTCCCGTGTCCTCGCTAGCCCTGTCCCAGCTGAGTGTCAGAACTCATCCCTCTCCATCCTGGGCAGCACCGCCTTGGTCCTGAGTGACAGCTGGCAGAGCCCAGAAGCTGCCGCTCACTTACCTTGTGTGCAGTGCTTGGTGGAGCCTGAGGTTGCAGAGTGAAATGGGGCAACTTGCCTGTGTCTGGAAATCACATTCTTCTATTTTTTAAAAGATCGTATTTATTTATTTTTAGAGAGAGGGGAAGGGAGGGAGAAAGAGAGGGAGAGAAACATCAGTGTGTGGTTGCCTCTCCTGCGCCCCCTACTGGGGACCTCGCCTGCAACTGAGGCATGTGCCCTGACTGGGAATCGAACCGGCGACCCCTTGCTTCACAGGCCGGGGCTCAGTTCCCTGCGCCACAGCAGCCGGGGCTGGAAATCCCATTCCAAAGGGTGATCAGCATGTATGGAGGGTTTTCTCCTTCACTGCATTCCACCTCATCTTCTTTCCAAACACCAAAGAAGGCTCCGGAAAGAATATTTCAGCTCATCATTGCTGGTGGAGGAGGCGCAGAGGGGTCACCTTGGGGGTCCTCTCCAAACGTGCTCTCACCAACTCCTGCACAGCTGTGTCCACAATGCAGTCCAACAGACAGAAAGAATGGCTTCTTTATTTTTATAGAAAAGCTCATTTATTTTTACGCTGGAACGGGAACCAGAGCACGGCATGGGACTTACGATGATCCTTTTCCATTTCCGTGGCTGCGTTGCAGAGACCAGGAGACGATGCCCTCCTGGAGCTCTCTTTCCGTTTGCTTGTTAGACACAACGACCATGAGACTAACGAACAGAAAGCTGCCTGAGAGGCTCTGTGCACAGAGGAGAGGCAAGGGGAGGGAATCACGTCAGGTGGAGAGGTCGGGTGGACCCCTCTCAAAGCAGTCCTTCGTTTGGCGATTGTCGAGTGCCGCTTTATCCATCAAACAATGCGAATGTGTTTCTCCCCTCCAGTTCATTTCTCAGGAAGGTTCACAATCATTTCACGAAACCCATGAGTCCCGTTCACGTTCTTCTTGTGAAAAGCACCAGGGTGTACCATCCACTGCACACTCACTGGCTGCACGGGGAACATTCCCCCACAGTCTCCCACACGCCCTTTTTGTCCTGGCCGCCTCTCACCCCTCGTGACATCTCTCCTTTACTTCAGAAAACCGCTGGCTTTCCTGGTGGCGCTGCTCGTCCTGTTTTGGAGGCTTGTTCATTCTCCCTCCCTCTCTCTCTCTGTCCCCCACGTCTGTGTTAATTCTGTTTTAGATAACTAAGGGACCCCTGTGAGGGCCCACTTTAGAATGACTTGGCCGCTCCAGCGATTCAGGCCGATAAAGCTACAAGCTGGAAGTTGCTTTCAAGGGGATTCTCTGCTCAGTCCTGTACATGATGCCATCAGCAGGGACGCGGAGATAGCCAGCTGGTGGAGTGTCACGGAACAGAAAAATTGAGGACAATTCCGTGGGGGGAAGCACGTGGGGACAGTTCCACCGTGTTGGGCAGAAAACTATTTTGCTCTTTTGTTTTATTCCTTCATCCCCACCTCTAGCCTGATCTGCCTTCAGAGATCACTTCCCCGCAGAATACGAGTCATGCGTGATACAGGCCTTGCTGATTGACGCTTTTTCATACACACATGGGTTAACACACACACACACGCTCTGAACCCAATTACAGCCAATGGTTATCCATTCGTCTGTCTCGGCCATCTCCACGGATACGGAAAGAGTCCCATTCTTGAGGCCGTGGAGTTCTTCCCTTGGGGTCTTCTCGGGGCCCAGGAAGCTGGTGTTCGGGTGGGCGGTGAGCCCTCAGGGCGGGCTTGCTGACCATCTGCGATCACTGCATGTCCCTCCTGTTCGGGGCGGGGCTGGCGGCCGCTGACCACATCCCAAACTGGAAAACTCGGGGTGGTGTGCTCTGACCTCCTGCCGACCTTGGGGGTGGCGTGTCCTGCTACCCTGTGATCGCATTGACTGAATCAAATAATGCACAAATTCCGCCGACTTTAATAAGGATCTGCCCGGCACAAAACACAGAACGCCGTGACAATCATACACAGAGACACGCGGGAATCCCACCCAGGAATGGCAGGTCCCCTCTGTTCCCTCTGACTCTGTCCACCCAAACAGAGTTTGCTCGGTGATCTGCACCGGCGCCCACAGCTACAAACAGAGCGCACGTGGGTGTCACCCCGCGGATTCGGCCACCAGCCCCAGGCCCAAGCGACGCTGTGTGCTCCAGGCCGCTGCATGGTGTCCTGTGTGTCCTGGTCATCGCAGACCCTGGGTTTCATGTCTTTTATTTTAGGCTCTTCAAGGTTCTGATGATGCATGACTGATTCCTGCCTGGACTTCCAGCAGCACCCCCAAGCACCACCCCCCCCATCATCGTTTCTGGGCTGTGTCTACCGAGGTGAAGTCACGTGGACCAGGTAACCGTGCTGGATTGAGTAGGGACCTGCGGAGAGCTTACTGTTAGAATCTTCCACGGGAGAGAAGGAGGGAGGGAGGGAGAAAGAGGCAGGCACAGGAAACAGACAGAGAGAAAAAGAAATGGACTTATACCACAAAACGTACCTTTATCAAATATATGATGCATGGCTCGGTGGCTGGCTGTTATTGGCTGTTTCTGAAAGATTCCTGCGCCATTTATCCCCTGGGATGTCAGTCAGGAACGAGGCCACCGCTTTCTTCCTGAGCTACCCTGTGACACGCCCACCGTGATGGAGCGCCCCCTATCTGTGAGGCAGGCTTTAGCCATCGAGACCACATGGCTTTTGAACATAAGGCAACTTTCTGCGGACTTGGCAAGATCCAGGAGGCGTTGGGTGGGACGTTTTATAACGTCCTGTGCAAGGAGAGCTCCAGGAGTCATTCAGGGATAATCCAGGGATGATTCGGCTCCGCTGAATGAAGGCGGCAGGAGAAGGATGCTCTGAGGTGGTGTGGATGGGGAGTGAGGGGAGCCACCCCGCCCCCTGGATCGAAGCGCCAGGTGCTCTCATCTGACGTCTACGCTGCGCATCGGGCACCGCTGTGCTACGCAGGAGTCCGTCCACGCTGAGACTCCATGTCACCAAGGACGTGCGGAAGATGCACAGGACACCCAGGAAAGTGGTCACAACCTACACAGGGTCCCAAGTTATACATCTACAAGGTGTTTCCCTCTCTCTCTCTCTCTCTCTCTTCTTTAGTTCTCTCTTTCTCTTCGTTTCTTTTCAGTAGCCTCTGGTAATTTCGCCCAGACAAGATGCCGCCCGTATAAGACAGGATCCCTACTCATGACATATCATGTCTTATGTACACGTGGCTATTCTGGAAGTGGGACTCGGGGTGTTTGTGAACTAATGAACGAGCACATCTGCTTAGTGCCCATTTCCGCCCCAGACCTTGGGTCTAGGACCCAGCCCTGGGGCCTTGCTGCCCTGCTGTTTTTCCAGTTTGCGGTGCCAATCTGCTGGCTGGGGGCATAGTCTGGGGTCCGTAGACCAATTTGGACGGAGTGAATGGACCCTGAGCTGGCTATGGGGTGAGCCAACCAGGGACCCCCAGGAGATGTCATGGATGTGGCAAGTGGAGGGAGAGGTGGTGGTCGGGTGCAGGGAGCCCACTGGATGTCGGAGGGTGTGTGTCCCCTGGGAAGGGAGGGGGAGATGTGCCCTCACTCCCCCCCACGGACCCCCCACCAGGCTTGGTGACCTGAACACCCCCTTGGAGCTCACTGGCCCTGGCCCGCCCAGTTCCCAGCCAGAACCCTCACCGCAGGTCCCCAAGTCTCTTCCAGGCTGACCCCGGGGCAGGGGGAGACTGTCCCCACACGAGACAGAAGGAGAATGTCCCCAGAGCCCCGTGTCCTTGCTGTCTGCCTGGCTCTTCTTTCTGAGCACAGTGACACTTTGCGCACTGCCCAGGCCCCGGCCACATGTCTCCTTTGGTCGCGTGCTTGGAATTGCCGGAATTCCCAACACGCAGGCGGAGGACATGTATTAAATGACCGAGGAAGACAAGGAGGTCATTCGGGGCCTGGGAAAAGGCTTGGAGAGGAGCCGCGCTGTAAAGGGACCCCCTCGTTGGGCCTCCTTGCCCTCCCCCCAGCCCCCCTTCCACAGGCTTGCTTTGTCAGCGAGGCTCCTAAAAATAGCAGTCGGTCGGTCGGCCGTGACCCCAAGCTTGCTTTCACGAGGCGCTGCATATCTCAATCCCCGGGGCACACGCCACGCTCCAGCCCGAATTCCCAATGCTCTCCGAGTTCGGCATTCCCGAGCCGTCCCAGTCCGTGGCAGTCCTGGGTGGCCAGGAGCTGCGTCTGCCCAACCAAGGTGTCTCTCCCGGGCTGCAGGGAGGGCGCAGTGCCTCCCACACTGCGAAGGCCGAAGCCCCTGCGTGCCCGCCGCTCTCACGGAGCCCTGCATGGCTCAGCGCCGTTGCAACCTGGGCCAGTGTGTGAAGGCGTCTCTGCGCCCCGCGTTGAGAGCCGGGCCAGGGTCCCGAACTGCCCCTGCAGCCTGTGCTATGTAGCCCCCCTCTCAGACCGTCCTGTCCTAGAAAGCTGCTTCCGGCCCTCCAGGCGCAGAAATGATGCTCTGTCCCCTGCTGGGGACATTTAGCAAAGAAGCAGCTGCACCAGACAGGCTGAATCCCGCCTGCCGTCTTTTGGGGCCGGCCGGGCGTCCCCGTGTCCTGCAGGCTGAGGCCGATGCTCAGGGAACAGAGTGTGACGGTGCCAATCGCCCAGGGCACGGCTGCAAAGGGGGCGGCTTCCCCAGGGAGTGGGCGCTGGTCCCCCCCAGGCCGGCACGTCTCCTGCAGCGCCATCACTGCAGTGAGAAAGATGGGGGCCTGGGTCCCGTGGTGGGCGCACCAGCCCCATTCACGCCCCCTTAGCAGGTGTGGCCTGTGCACCTTTGCGGAAACCGAGGGTTCTGGGGGGAAAAGGTGAGGAAAGGCGCCGGAAAAGGCTGACGAGGTGCAGTCTGCTGTGCTCTGCTGCTCTGGGCCCCACACGCAGAGGGTGCTGTCCTGGGTCACAATGGCGTCTCCAGGTGGAGTCCTGACCAACATGCGTTTCTCTAGGTGCGGCGGGCTGGCAGGTGCAGGGATCTTCTGAGGCCCCGACACTGCCCAGCACCCAGCCGGCCACTGCCCAGGGCGCCACTGAAGGTCTAGAAGTTCCCCCACTGTGTGTGGCAGGCAGCCCAGGCAGCTGGCCACGCGCCTGGGCAGGGCCGCCCAAATCCACATCCCCTGGTCCTGCTCCGGCATCTCCACTGCCTGTGCCCTGAAAGGATTCCGGTGACCGTCATAAAGGTGAGCACCGTGGTCCTAGCCCCTGCTGGGCTCGGACACAGATGCGCTCTTCCGGGACCTCCGGTTGTCCTGTGACGCTGTAGTCACAGGAAAAAAATGAGAGACAGAGTCCTCATACCTTAGTTGTCAGCGAAGATGCGTGGAACTGTGAGTGACTTCCCACCCACCTGGCGCCCCTCCCTCCCACGGCCCCCCAGCAGGTCCGCAACGTCTCGGGCTCCTGGAACCGCGTTTGGATGCCTGACTGTTACAATCTCACACGGGGCCGATTGTTTGTTTGCTGTTACAATATCTGTCTGCAGACGACCCAATCGTCTGCTAGATGTGAGCGGTCGGGTGGCAAATCTGGACGAGGAGAGGCAACAAGTAGGAGCTCCTCTTTCTTGTACGCATGCATCTTTATGTTGCAACAGTCCATACCCTGGTGCCTGTCTGGGGGTGGTGGGGGGGGCCCTGCATCAAGAGGCATAAAAACACTCACGGCCTCAGGTCCATAATTCATCACCCTGAAAAATACACAGAGCTGTGAATCATACTTTACGTCAAGAAAATTCACAACACCCGTGCCCAAACGAGCAAGGAAAATCTCCACAAGTAACAGGGAATACTTAAGAATACAGCATAAATATAATAAAACATGTAACTGATGATACAGGCAAAGGTCGTGCAGTTTTGCAGCTCGGGGGTCGGCAAACTTTCTCTGTAGTAAAGCCAGCAGGACATCTTTTATGGTATGAGGATCCAATGTTCTCCATCACAGCTGCCGCATTCAAAATGCGTGAACTGTTTATTTCTCGTATTTTTTTCTTGAATATCTTTGGACCTCAGTGACCGTGAGTAATGGACCCCTCGGAGAGTGAAACCAAGGGTGGGGGGCTGCAGTGCCGTGGGCAAGAAGAGCCACAGTGTGGCCGCGAATAACGGCAGCAGGCTACGCAGCCTTGATGGTGCAGAAAACCCGGGGGTGGAGGTGAAATGTGGGGGACCGTGCGGGGAAGGTCGTGTCTCCCAATCACATGGCCTGTGGCTTTGTTCCTCCTTCGTCCTTCGAAGCCTGCTTTGCTGAGTCCCGGCTTCGTCCGGTCCTGGATGCCACAAAAATGTTCACAAAATTGTCTGCACTCACAGTCACAACTTTTCCATCTCCCGCTTCTTCCTGTAGCCACTTACCTCTGCTTCGAGGCTGTTCTACCCTCTAGTCCCAACTATCTTCCGGGTCAAACGTCAGTGACCTGCACCCATCATAATAACCTCTTTTCGGTCCTCGTTCTACTTGGTTTCAGGGCCCATTGAACAGAATACTGGCACTTGTGTGTTCAGTTGCTTTCTCTTTGCGGGAAGGAATGAAGAATTCTGTTCCAGAATCTTGGCCTCGCCCCAGCCCAGCTCTCCATCTGCAGAGCGGACCGGGGGCTCTGGGCACAGTGAACAATGGGTCCATTCGCTGGTGTTTGCATGTCCTGGTTTGTGCCATCCCCCCAGAATGGGTACATGGGGCGCAGCGATTCTGACCAGAGGAATGACGTGCTCAGCCCTCGCAGAAGGCGGTTGTACGGGAAGGCTACCTGGTGCCACACCTGTGTGGCTGGACATCAGAGAATCAGGCAGGACACTCGGGGACTCCTCCGATCCAGGGCCCGAGGGTTCTCACAGAACTGACCAGAGATGTGGAGGAAGGGAGACGGGCTCCCCCTAACTCACCACTCCCGTGCAGAGCTCCTACTGGGGCTATGAGACCATCAACCCGCTCAGACGTGGGTGCAGCCTGCCCAACACATAAAATGCTAAATTCTAGAGACCAGAGAGACAAGAGAGGGACTTGTTTCCCTCTCCACGGCTTCTCCCCTCTTTCTCCGTGCGGGCAGCTGAAGGACACACAGTAACTTAGAATGATTCTCCCGCACCGCCCTGGCGTGCATTTCCTCTCTGATTCTCCACGGCGCATCCTGCGGGCTTCAAGCAAGACGTGCAGTCTAAAAATAAAGCCGCGTGAAGATTCAATCACCACTGTTCTTTTATTTAAGGCTCTGGACAATTACTGAGGCAAAACCCCCCGGGGGATGAAAAATAGAGATTAGAAAAATTGAATAAGAAAGTCATTATGTGCAATACATCATTCCGTGCGCGGTGCTTCGCGATCTTGAATGTTAATACTGCGTCGCAGGCTGTGTGGGGTTTTCCACGGAGTCCTCGAGGGTCCTGCAAGATCATTCCCACCAGGGCCTTTTTATAAGTACCGCAATGATTACATTGATATTGAAAATATACCTCTCTCCAGCGAGTATCGTTCTGTCTTTCCCAAAACGATGACAGTTGTCTCGTGCACAGGAGCCAGTGATCCATATACTGATCGCTAATTGGGAAGTGCTTCAGAATGGCGTAAGTTGTTAATCGGGCCAATGCAGAGCCCCGTCTGTTGGTGTCTAGAGAACAGGTACATACTGGCAAGAATCTGACGCATACGTGTGCAATGGGAAAGGTCCAGGGGAGTCATGTGCCATGGTACTTCTGGAGAATAAGGTTGAAATATGTGTGTGATGCGCATATGTGTGACTTATGTGGAGAACGTGTATATGTGGAACTTGTCTAGTCTGTGGGTCAGGCAGACACACTCAAGCACAGACGGAAGCCAGGGGCACACATCCTAGCCCACTCACCTGAGTGTGTGTTGGCTCAGATCCTGGGCTCAACTGGGATCCAGAAGTAGAGCTCCCGGACTCCAGCCTTGTCCTGCCTGCCAAGCAAGACAGAGGGAGGCGCAAGACAAAGTCTCAGAAGATGTGGAGGATGCATACACCCCGGACTCTGCTGGAGGCAGCTGGGCAGGTCCGGGTCGGGCATGGCGTCCACGCACACCTTGTGGTCGGCCTGGAGCAGTCTGCCAGAGATGGAGCTGCTTGTCGGCCGACTACCTCCGGAAGCCCGAGCCCCAGGGGGTAGGGGACACTGAGTGTCCTGCTCATGCTGTGGACACGCTGTGACAAGTGACAGCTGGCTCAGGAAAGAGGACATGCCGTTGACCTCCCATCCCCCATTCCATATACTCAAGTTCGTGTTACATTTGTTACCCAAGGGGCATGAACTTCACGGACGGTCGAGTGTAAAGGACTGAAGCATAACCCCATTGCAATAACTCCACAGCCAGACAGACTTGAGTACACTTTCTAAAAGCTTTTGGCGTTAAAAAAATAAAATATTCACGGGAAGTTGGGAAGTGGTGGGGGGGTTGGGGCTTGGGTGTTTACCCCCCACCCAGGCTGCACGCAGCGTAAACACAGTGACTCGCTGTGGTGCACTAGCAAACCAGGAGGCTGGCATGTTTCACAACAAACAAGCCACTGAATTTTAAAAAGGGATTTCCATTCATCTTGGAGCCTGTGTGACTTTGCAACTGAGCAGAAGCTGAGCACTTTGGTTTTGCTGGTATGGAGTCTTCCAACGAATCAGTGGAACCCGGTTCTGTTTAGTCTGTCCTGAGGGTAGGCAGACGTTTTCTGTGAAGGGCCGGTCAGTACGTATTGTGGCTTTAGGGGAACTCATGTCGGCCGCAAACGCACGGGTCTCCCGCTGCAGCAGGAAAAGGCAGCCCGAGACTGTCCCTCGAGGCAGGCGAGTGCCAACGACAGCTTCCTGATCACATCCGGAGGCCAGCCGGGCTCAGGCTGGGCCTGGGGACTGCAGCCTGTGGACACTCCCCTGCACGAACCTCTCTCACATCGACACCCAGAACAGAACGTGGACAGTTAACACTACCTCCAGTACTATCACCTCCCCACTAGCTACAGAGTCTCCCAAATGTCAACATCGAAGAAAGAAGAAATTCATTACCATGCCTGTTTAAACGGCATTAGAACGAGTCCATGGCAACAATTTACTTGTATTTAAAAAGTTCAGGTATGCCGGCATATATCATGTATCTGTCTGTCTGTCTATCAATCTATCTATGAACTATTTAGAATGATGTATTATGGTATGACTATATAATCTGTCATCTCTCTACACCGATGTATTTATTTAATATCGATCCCTAGGTACCTGGGTCTGTCACATGTTTGTGTCTCACCCATCAGTATTCATCTGTACATATCTTACCTACTCATACCATGTGTATGAAGTGTTCACGTGCTCACACACACAGGCGTGCACGTCTGCAACCCATACCGAATTCTGGTTGAGCTCACTCCTGGGCGTGCCTGATCATGACCACTTCCATGTCCGTGCATGGGGCACTCCACTCGGATCCATCGTACAGCGCATTGGAGACCACACAGGTGACTTCCAAAAGGTGTGCGGGAGTTTATCAGTCTGTTTCCAGAGTCTTTCCCCATCCTGGAGCTGAGGGGCCGGGGTCACTTGGCCATAACAAATGACTTCGGTTCGTGGAAGGGGCACTGCTGGGCTGGAATGGACGTGGGAAATGGTCTGTGTATGCATGGGATCAGAATGTCGGATGTGACTTGAACTTGGGAGCGGATGGGCACTGGGGCCTGGTCCCCTGCAGCCCCTTGGTGCTGCTGAGCTGACGTTTCATGGGGCGGGCCCACTGGGGGCCGAGGTGCGGACTGGAGGTTGGGGGCCCCTGTTACCAACAGGGGTGTCATGTAGAGGTGCTGTGCCTCCTTTCATTTGAGGGGGAAGAAGCAAATTAGAATCCTAATCGCCGCATCTCTGGTGGTCTTTGAGCTTTTCATCCAACTGGATACATGGGGTCTTGGAGCCTTTTCTCAAATTTGATAAATATGAAATTTGATCTTGGAAAGGGGAGGGGATATTTCAGCAATGACTCTCTGAAACAGAGAGTCTTTTTAATGGTTGACGATATGATCCTTTCTCCACCTGGGAGAAAGGCCGACCCTGAGTTACAACAGCAACATCATTATTTCCTTTTCCAGACGGGAGAGCTCTAACTAGAGTTACAGTGTGAGAGAAGATGCCAGTTTAGCATTCCTCCGGAAAAAAAATACTACTTGAGAAACCAGATTTCTGGAACATAGGGGGTTCTCCAAACTGTCAGCATCAGGGGGTTCCCTAAACTGGGGACGTTGGGCCCTCAACCTGGGACAGGTCTCAGGGACCCACAGTGATTGAGCACAGAGCCGGCACAGGCAACAGTAGGAATTGGGTGCGAAAGTTTTCGAAGGTCAAACGCATCACAGAAGTTCTGGCGGAAACAAAGTCCTCCCACGGTTTCCACTTCAAAGCGTTCGAAGGCCAGTGAGGAAACAGGATGGACATGTAGGGGCTGAACCCCACCACCCAGACCCAGAGAGCAGTACGCGGCGACTCCGCACGTGGGCAGGTGTTACATCTCAGCCCAAGCACCGTCCGCCCTGGAACGTGGACACAGAGAGCTATTTCGTCGTGTGGCACCATGGAAGAGCGTGATTTGAAACAGCGCAGATGAAGAACAGAGTGTTTGGAGGAGAGAAGGGGGCAGACTGCAGCCTAAAGCGCTCCATGCTGAGGGTTTGTTTGGTGCTCATCTGCGGCCTTGCTGTCTCTTTCCGGGGCTCGTCAACCTGGGCACGGCGGGCAGTGGCGGCCGGTTCGTTCTTGATCAGGGACACCATCCGTCCCGCACGCTGGGGGCCTTGGAGCGGCTTCCCGGGCCCCCCACTCCATGTCAGCCGCACGCCCACCCCCGTGTGTGGGGACCAGAGATGTCCCCGAGAAGCAAAATCACTTCTGGCTGTAATTGTTCCCCGGTCGGGGCCGGTCTGAAAACCAATGTCCACAGACAGGGAAGCAGGGTCAGGAGGTGCCTTATTGGAGAGGCACACCCCCCAGAGGACTCATCCTTGAGCTCCACGCAGTCACCTGCCGCCCCACGGGGATGCTTTGTGGCCTTTGAAACGCCGTCCCCAGGCACAATTCCGTGACAAGCAGGCCTGTGGTGCCCGAGTGCCAGATCTTCCAGGAACCAAGACGCTGGTACCCAACCCCAGCATCTGGAACACCCCAATCCTCTGTTCAATCCTTAGCTCCGCTCTCAGGAGCAAACCTGGAAAGACAGCATGTACACGGAGCTGAGCCTCTGCTCTCAAAGCTGGACGAGTGTCCTCCTGCCTAGCTCCTGGGACGCTCGGGTGTGTGGGAGAGGCCACTCAGCCCCACCGTGCCCCTCCCCTGAGAAGTGCCTTTCACTTCCCCTCCATCGACCCCCCATTGCCAATTAGCGTGAAAAGCAGTGGGAGACAGAGACAGAGTCTGGGTCTGCTTTCAAGTCTGGGTCTCAGCCCATCACTCCAGGTCCTCAAGCGTTCGGGGGCCCGAGGGAAGAATCTGCGGGGAGCCGGCCCCTTGTCCTGTGTTGGAAAAAGGATGATTCTGCTCGATGGGTCGCTTCAGAATGGCTTGGGGGCGGGCTAGGGACGCAAGTGAGGAAGAGACACTAATGACAATAACTATGATCTGTATACAGTAACGCACAGAACTAACACAAGAAGAGCAGAGAGTTGTATGGAACTGAGGAAAGAACAGGCGGGCCCCTCCGGCGCGCTCCAACACACACACACCGCTACCAGGCCTCCGCGTTTCCCGCGCCACAGACCCAAGAGAAAAGGAGAAAGTCAAACACAGGAAGGCGTAGAGTGTGCAATTCCCACCCACGGAAGGGAAACACTCGCAGGAAGGAAGCTTCAGCTTAGGACGCAGCCAGCAAGCAACAAAGTAGGCAAAACAGTCCTTCGTTATCCAAAAGGGGAAAAACCCCAATCCGGCGTTGGTGAGAGCTGGCAGCAGGAGGAACGCGGTAGCGGCTGGTGCGCAATCGCGGCTGTGGGATGGCCCCGAGTGGGCGTCCAGCCCCGATTGCCCCCCAACTGTGTGCACAGGGTCGCGTGCACAAAGCAGTCACCGCGGTGCGCCCGCTGGTGCAGCGCAGAGAGACTGTGCCTGCGGCGTGCCTGCCACGTGGGGAGGGCGCAGGGGGGTGGCGGGAAGAGACTCAGGCGCACATGCGCTGTTGGAGCGCGCCGAGTGCGGTGCAGCCCGCGTACTGCGGCACAACGGGCACAGTGCCGTGCGTTATCAACCGACAAAGCCGTGCGCAAAACACACAAAAACTTTCCCAAATACTGGGATAACCATATGTGGTGCCAGGTGCATGCTGGGCTCCTCAGGGGCCCGCTTCCCAAGTTGCATCCGTGCCTGGCCCCCGCCCCGTGCGCCTCAGACTGGTGCGATATTGGGTGGCCACTGTAGTCGAGAAAAAGTATCACCGAAGGAAAGAGGCGAGGGTGGGAGCGCGCGGAGGCGGGCGGAAAGGTGCGCTCGTGGCCTGGCCCTGCGTTGGTGTGGGCTCCCGTTTCCCTGTCCTTGAATGTAAAACGTTACATTCAACAGCGCATTGTAGGGCTGCGTTTACTTAAACGTAGTATCTGTGTCAAAATGGCTACATACAGAGCAGAAAAGGGAACGTGTGCCCAAGTGTATTTTGTTTCTGGACAGCTCTTCCCTTGTCCTCCTCCTTCAGCATTTTCAAATGACTCCGCACCTTTTCCAAACTACGGAGGCGGGATGTGGCATCCCTGAACTAGGTCCTGTTTCCAGTGCCTGCCTCCCTGCCTGCGGTCCAGCATTCCCAGTCCCGTCCCGCACCCCCCCGCCCCACTCGGCTGCAAAGGAGAATCTGCAATGCACAAAGGCCGTGGCTCCAAAGATGGCCTGGTCCTTGTCCCTCCTCACTGCCATGGGGTCCAGCCCTGGTGTTGCCTCCTGACTCAGCCTGCAGGGCTCGGACCTCAAAATCGACCTCTGGGGACCACCGCTTTCCCCAAAACCCATGCTTGTGGCGGGAAGGTGACGGAGGCCTCTCCTAGCAGGGGCTCCATGCAGGTGCAAACTCAGCCCTGCAGAGTCTGGACAGAGGCAGCGCCAGGTGCCAGACTGGTTTGTGAAAACACTCACAACCTCCAAATGTACCCAGCACTTACATTACAACTTCTTTAGTTAATTAACTTGGCTACTGACCAGCATGAGAGCTGAAAGGCAACACCACGGCATGTACGAAGTTTTCTCCCCCCTTGCTTCCTTCCTCCCTCGGTCCCTCCCCAATTCTTTCCTTCTGTCCCTCCCTTCTGCCCATCTCAGAATCCGGTGTCATGTGGTGACTTCATACACTGGGGTTCTGTGGATCCGTGTATCTGTTTTCGGTAGCAATTGGTAGAGGCTAACCTACAAGTTCACCGAGAGCAAGCCCAAGTAGTGTCTGCAGAATGAATAAATGCATGGACATATGAAAGCAAAGATCGGCATCTGCAGGCTTGGATATGGTAGGCACGTTAAATCTTTGTGCACCCCCAAAAAGGCCCCCGGAGCTTACCAGAGGGAGAACGCAGTTTTGGTCCCTGATTTCTTCCTTGCCGAAGGTTCCAGAGAAGGTGGAAGGTTTTTACGATGGGATCTCTCTGTATCACACCTGGCTCTAGGAAAAATTTTTACAGCATCTTTAGTACAGAAGCCCAATTTTCAAGCGATGAACTTTCTCTCTCAAGTTTCCAGAATAAATTATCGGCGAAATGTATTCCTCCGCAAGCCAACGAATTAGCCGGTGGTCAGAGGTTATCAAAAACGAGCCCATTCAATTTTTCATGACGTGTGCCGAAAATAACGACTTCCATTCAGCAGGATGGGCCAATAAATCATTTTTTTTCCTGACAACTGTGTGTTCACCGGAGCAATGGTGTGTGCGGGCAAGTCGTCACTGTGGGCAGCGAGGTCACGCGTTGACACGCAGAAAACTGCTGTAAAATCCCCTAAAACCGGTTCACGTCATTGACGTCGAAAGTGGGACAGGCTTGGGGAACGTTCTCTCCTGCTTTTTCTTACTCACCAATCATAGCCGGGTCTGTGGGGCAGCGAATTCGGCTTTCCGCCATTGGCTCAGCTTCCCTGCCAGCCAGGTAACAGTTGACCTTGAACGTGAGGTGTGTTGGGTGTGCCGCATAGTGCTTCGGCTGTTAGATGCTTTACCGACCCCTTGCTGAGTGAGCTAGTGCCCACCTGGAACCTCGGTCCTTATCCCCGTGTTGTTGACTATACTCCCTGGGCTGGCCTGGGTGTCCCCATGACTGGCAACGTGAACATCACGAAGTGCCCGCGAATAGACCAGTGGATAAAGAAGATGTGGTACCTATATATGGGATATTACTCAACCATAAAACAAAAGAAAAGAGTGAAACATTTCCAGTAGTGACAATGTGGATGGACCTAAAGGATATTGGGCTCAGGGAGATAAGTAAGACAGAGAAAGACAAATACCGTATGATCTCACTCACATGAGGAATCTGAAAGACAGAACAGACTCACAGATGCAAAGAGCGTGTTGACAGTGGCCAGAAGGGAGCAGGCAGGGGGACCGGGTGAGCGGGGAGGGGACCGAGACATACACAGTGTCAGTCACACAAACCGGCAGCTGGTCATTCCGCAGCTGGACTCCACACAGCAGTGACTCCTGCTGACCACAGTGGGGTCAGAAACCACACCTGGGTGCCTGAGGGTGTTCACGGAGTCTTGTCCACTGCAACCACGTCCCTCTGTCCCACACGCCAGCACCTCCTCCGGAAGCCACCTGGACACCAGGCGACAGCCAGCTCTCCCACCACACAGGTGCCCGGGACATTCGGAGGCGGGGACGCCTGTCTTGTCTGGAGCCCACCTCCTGGACAGGACGCAGATTTCCTGTCGCCATAATTGGTCTTTTTCATTTCTCTAAACTCTCCTGATGTATGAATTTACGTTGTACCTGGGACTTTTATGGAGATTTTTTAAACCTAATGGAACACTCTCCTGTTAAGTGCTCTGAAGATTTGTTACTGCGTCCTAACCTGCGGTTACAGCTCATTTCTCACTTGCAAAGTTTTCTGCTTTAGTCCTGTCTCTCTCTTTCCCTCCTACCACACTTCTGGGGGAGTCAGAGGTTGGAGTTTTGATTCTATCAGTTCAAACCTTTCTTTCTCTGTATCGTGTGCATGGCATTTCATCCGCGTATCAGCATTCCTTTCTCTTGTTCCCCGAAGCGTCACCTTTCAAACATTGTCATCATCATGCATCCCAGCACGGTCCATCCTTCCCAGGACGTGAGCGTCCACGCTGGTTTTGGCAGGGCCGCATGTCACCCATCGAGAGACTCCACGCCGCAGTCCACGGTTGGCCGCCCCTCTCCTGACCACCGCCGGAACTTTCACGCTTGTTCCAGGTGGACTGATCCCTGATTTAATCGGAGCACATCTCCAAATGCTCGTTTGTCTGCAGGCTGGCCTCGTGAGTAGTGTTTGTTCTGTGTCCCTACGTGGGAAAGAAACAATTGCTCAGCTGGTTGGGACTGTGGGTGGTGCATGTCCCAGAGTAGGTGTTGTACGGCCGTCCGAGCTGGACAAGAAGGAGACACGTCACGCTAGGACCTGCTTCAACATGTAATTTTTTAACGGACGTCCTGGAGAGCACGCTGTGGCATGTGGCCACATGTATCTTAACCCCGAAGTGCCCATGGAGCCTGTCACCTGAAGCGTGACCAGGAGGAAGGACCGGGGATGCTCTGAGGAGGAGGAGAAACAGGTTAGTCCGTGAGAGACGCGTCCTCACCCACGGGGGTGATAAAGGGACGCTCCTGTGGTGGGTCATTCAGAAGCTTGATCGAGGGGGGACCAGGGAACGTGTGGGCTTCTGGTGACATTGCGACTCACCCTGTGCATCCTGGGAGAGACACGCCGGTCCCGTGACCCAGTCAGCCCTGGCCGTGTCCTTGGGGACCGGGCACACTGGACCCGAGAGGAAGGGTTTGCCAGGACAGGCCCCGCTGTTTCTCCGTTGTCCACATGTTCACTGAAACACAAAGCGTTTCCTTTTCTTTAAGCCTGGGGCATCCACAACACTTCCCGCTGCCCGGTCGCAAAGTTGGGGAAATGAAAATAGGTTATCTGAACCCTGGCCGGGTGGCTCGGGTGGCTGGAGCATCATTCAGGGCTCCAAAATGTTGGGGGTTCAGTTCCCAGTCAGGGCGCACACCTAGGCTGTGTGTGTGAGTCCCAAGCCAGGGCGCACATGGCAAGCAGTCAGTCCATATCTCCATCTCACACCCATGCCCCTCTTTCTCCCGCAAATCAACAAACATCCCCTTGGATCAGGGTTAAAACTTTAAAAATAGACGATTTGATGTTGGTCGGTGGCCGTGACCCACGTAGAGAAGCCAGCTGGGGTGGAAGGCGGTTTTGCACGTGGCAGAGACGTCCCCACGTGGAACCCAGTGACATCCAGGTGTCACCAGGTTAAGCCCTTCTGCAGAGGAGAGGGATTCTTACGTTCACTGAGAACATTGTTGCATTACCAGATGACCACCTGGGAGCCGCTGGGAGACAAACAGAGCTCAGTGCGCCTCGTCCCCAAACTTGCCTGCTCACTGAGGTCTTGGCAGTCAGTGTCTTTCGTTATTTTATTTTACTTATTTTTTTTTTGGCCAATGGATGACTTCTTAGGCACATTTCTGAGGGCTTGTTTTCTAGCAGCATGCAATTAGAAAAGAGCAAAAATCTCAGAGCATCTGTTTGCAAACCGCACATCCTCCCCTGCTCTCTGCCTGGTCAACGCCCTCATTTCAGGGAACACGTAAGACATGGTTTCATTATTCCTCGACCTTTGAAGGTTTCCATGTGCCCATTTTGCTCTCTCGGGTCTTGTCACTCCAGAAATGTCGTTGTCGGGGAGAAAGCGAAAATCTGTGCCTTTGTAAAAAACGTGTTCACCACGGGGCTGGGGGCAGGTGACTTGTAACGTTAGTCAATTCAAACCACAGTCCACGGGACGTTGCTTCTATTTCAGCTGCTTGCATTTCAGAGCCTGTGGCTGAATGGAACTAAAACTGTGAGGGGAAAAAATTAACATGTAAGGAAACATACAGGCGGAAAAAAAGTGAGGCCCTTTGGAGGAGAAGCCATGCATTTCTCTCAAGGACTGACGGACAGGTGCCACCCAGGAGTCTTGTTAAATCCAACCAACGTGGCTTGTGGAACATTTTCAAAAAGGGAATTCCTTCAGGCTTATCCGGGTGGGAGGACGCATTCCCTTTTGCACACCTTAAAAAAGGCTCGCTGCTGCCGTAGGCTGTAACTTTTCTAAAACCAGCCTTTTTGGTAGCCCCGATGCTAAAAGGGCATGTTCTTTGGGTCTTGGAGGCAGGCCCCTCGCGTGCTGAGTTGTGGGGTCTCCTTCACGATGAATCACCCTTTTCTATGATCTGATCGCTTTCCTCCCGAGTGATCTGCTTTCTTACTGGTGGTGGGGAGTTCCCACGCAGCTGGAGACGGACCCACGTGGCTTTTATTCCGTGGGAGATTTTCCGTGGGCGTGGTTACCTTTCCACGTGGCCTTTGGTCCTGCAGAAGCCTTGTGGCTATGATGTGGTTGGTACTTGGTGTCTCTGGAAAACTTTTCCTGGTTCAAGGTCTCCCCCCCACCCCATTATTTAAGGCACTTTCTTCTACTTGTTTGGGCATTTTAGAAGGGCTTTCCCATCCCAGATTTTTAAAAGTAGGGCAGGGCACCGGTGCACTGTGTCTGGGACATTTTGACATCAACCTGCAAGCGCATTTCTTGCTGACCAGCCTGCCTGTGGCGCCTGGTGATTTCCTGTCATACTTGGCCATAGATTGCATTTCTGCAGCATGTTCACCGAGGGCTTCTTCCTTCAGATAATTTGACCCCTCGGGGTCACGCTCCTAATGGCCACAGACACCCTCATGGGCTGCAGTTTACGAGGGGAGAGCTTCCTCATCTTCCTTATTCTCCTTCCAAATATCCAAGAAAAAGAAAAGGGGGAAATTTGGAGACACGCACCTTCCCTCCAAAATAAGAACCTGGTCTTGCTGTTCAGGCAAATACTCCACTGTGGTCGTGACAGCTGATTCGCATAGAATTCATCGCCTAACACAAGCATCCCAAATGTCTTTAAAGGCCCTGATAGCTCCCCTTCTGTGCACAAACTCTCATCTACCCATTTGTGACACCTTTGAAGTTCATCACAAACATGCCGACTTCTCTGCATTGTGGGCTGGCTGTGAGGTATCACGGTAGGTACCATTTCGGAACTTCATAGCCGAATCACTGTGTCTTTCTAGTATAATGCTTGCTCAGTGATGTTTTCTCATTAATCGTTGCTGGTGCAAAAGGAGGCAAATGGCCTTTTGTTTGTTCGTTTGTTCGTCTTGCATTCAGGAGCTGGGTGGAACCCTCCGGTTAAATAGAGTCCCTAAAGGTTCTCTTGGAATTTCTTTGCAGATAACTGTGTTCTGTGCCCAAGAATCCTTTTCTTTCTTCCCTTGCACTCCCTGCACACCACTCAGAGCACTTTCATCGGACAGCCTGACGCTCCTTCCGAGGTCCCTTGGAGGCTTGTGTAAGGACTGCGTTCCTTAACGTCTGAAAAGTTTCCCTTTCAGCGTTAGGAAGTTCACCGTGTCAGGCGGGAAAGCCGTGCCCCCCACCACTCAGGCCTGGCGGGTGACCACGGGCCTGGGAATTGACCTGACACCCCAGCGGCACCCACGGACAAAAGCCTGCGTTGTGTCCCGGACACACTCACAGGGACTCCACACAGCCACCGCCCGGGGACATGCGCACGATTCAGTTTATACCCTGGCTTCGCAGCCACTGTGGGGGGAATGCTGATCATGGTTCAGAGACAGCAGGGAGCCTTTAGGGAATGCAAAGGGGGGGTTTTACAGATTCGGGACCTCATTTATGTCTTTGTCGTCCTGGCTCCTTGCTGGTGGGAGTCCGGTCTACCCGGGACCAGCAGCCTCCCTGGAAGGGAGAAGGAGTGGAAGTCGGAAACTTTGGGGACACTCTGTCTTCAGCCAAGAAAGAGCGTTCAGACAATGCCTCTTCCTTCACGTGAGCGCTCTCTCAAATGTCTTCAGCTTGAAACAGTGCACAAGCCCCAGCGGCAAGTCCTGGGTCGGTTCAACAGCGGGTAGGGTGTGGGGGGAGGTAGGAGAGGGTGACGAAGGGTAAACGGGGTGGAAGGAGACCTGACTGGGGGTGGGGAGCCCCCGGTGCAGTGCACAGAATATGTGCTGGGGAGCTGTGCACCCGAAACCTGTGTACTTTTGTTCACCAGTGCCCGCCCTGTAAATGCAATGAAAATGGAACAAGTGAGAAAATCCATGGAATGAAAAGCCCTGTCTTTATGAAAAGGACGCATACCTGTGTGTGCCTTCACCTGACCTCAGAGAGAGGCCCTTGTCTCGCCCCAGGTGGGCAAACTCACTGGCTTCTGCCTCAGCGGCCCCAGGGCACGGTCCCCGACTGTCTGTCCTGGCCTCTCCGTGCAAACCGGCCATGCCTAGGGCCCTGTCTCATTCTCTTCGAGGCCCGAATCCCCAAACCCCCACCCGAGGTGGCCTTATGAGCTACTGCATGACTGGTGGTCTGCTTTCTCATGCAGAACGCAAGTTCATGGCGGGGTGGGGGGACATCCTTGGGGTGAGCCCCACACAGCAACTACTCAATGCACATTTGTTTCTGGAGCAGACTGCTCCGGTCAAGGTGTGTCAGGCACCTGCACTAAGACTGAATCTTTTCCTCAACGTCGAACAACGCAGACAGGTGGGTGTCTCAGCACCCAGAACTCGACGCACATTCCCTGCAGTCCAGCGGCCGTCTATCTTAAACCATAGCCCCGTCCTGTGACCTTCAGAGGCCCCCCCATACGTTTTTGGCTCTGTCAGCTCTGGTGAGATCTCTCCCCTCTTTTACAACAAGAGGCAGGCACAGAGACCAACTGGCAAAGGAAAGCAGAGTTTTGGGTTTTACAGGAAGCTTTTTTGGAGGTGAAGGCGTCCCCCCTTCTTCGAGGGATGATGCAAAGGCAGACAGCTGGCCCTTCAGGAAGCGGCACCCACACACGGCACCTGCTTCCCGGAAGAAGATGCCCCCCTGTACGTACCTGGCTCACCGGGCTCACTCTGCTTCTCTGCTCTCGGCTGCTTGCCATCTCCTCCTGACGTACGTCCCCAAGGTCTCACTCCGACTTAACCTGGGAACCATGGCTCGAGGTCCCAACCATTGTCTGGGTCTCGTCATTTTCTTCTGCACATGCGTCGAGAGGGAGGATGTAGTGGTGGGGGGGGCGTGGTGAGGACCCGAATCCAGATCTCACGAAATAACGATGCACAGGAAAGCAACCCATGGTGACCAGCGGCATCTATTTTGCTTTATTTCCTTACATGTATTGGGGTGACATGGGCCCATAGATAGGGTCGCAGACGTGGAAGGGACCCAGCTCTATGACACGTCATGTCTGTATCGCACTGTGTGCCCAGCACCCCAAGTCAAATCATCTTCCGTCACCAGGTCCATGATGCCCTGGACCCTTTCCAAACCCCCACCCGCTTCCCCCTGGACGCCACCATGCTGCCGTCTGTCTGAGCCACCGCGGTGGGCTTGGGGCGACCCAGGGGGCATGTGGAGGGTCAGGGCTCCGGACATGCAGCCAAGGAGGGAGGCACTGGCAGAGTGGAGTATCTGGAAGGAGCGCCACCCAGGCGAATGGGACTGGGGACACCAGCTAGCAGGGTGCGGGGGGACAAGCCAGGGTGCGGGAGGCCGGGCCCTGGATCATCCTGCCCCTGGCCATGCAAAGCCACCAACACCAGGCTGCCTCTCCCAGGGTCACTTGGCGGTGTGAGCAAGGCATGGCTATTGCATAATCCTAATCTTTTAAGAGGATGATTCTCGCCGGCTGGGCAAAAGGCCTTGGAGTGGTGCTGTCCTCTGCCGGTCTCGGTATTCCTTCAGTAGCTGTGCGCTCTGCTCGGGGATTTGAGAGAGTGGGCGGCTGGCCCAGGGCCACGGTGACGGGAGAAGCCCTGAGAGGCAGCTGTGCCCAGGATGGCGGAGGGCAGCTGGCCGAGGCGGGCTGTCTGACCTTGAACCCTCTGCCGCACTTGGGTCTGAGTGCGCTGGCCCTGCTCAGTGACTTTCGTAGTTCCCAGGGGGCAGCAGGACGAGGCATTGGTGGTGACCCCACAGCTCCTGGATGGGTGTAGAACATTCTCTCTGCCCCCTTCCCCGCTGGGACTGTCCACACTGGCAGGGTCCCTGGCTGACAGGTTCTGGGAAGGAGGGACAGACTCTGAGTGTCCACTCTCGGGCTGCAGCCCCCTTCCCCCCGGGCAGGGATACAGGGCGCATTCTGGAACGTTCTCCCCACACCCTGGTCCCCACACCTCCTGAGGGGCCGTAGCTCCCGCAGCCGGGCCACAGGCTCAGCATTTCAGAAGAATTCTTTCCAGGTGAGTAACTCAGCTCAAGCGGGTGGGGAAGCACCGGGCCACTCTCGCCTCGGGGCTTCGCCTGTGAACAGGCATCTCAACTCTTTCAGGAATTCTTGGTTTCGGGGTGGGGAGGACGTGGCGTGCGTACTCTGGCCGTTGGCTGTGCTCAGTCCCTCTGGAGTGTCCCGTGTGAAAGGAGACACCTGCCAAAAGTGAACAGACCCACGGTGACGCTCCACTTACATGTACCAGCGACTGGAGATGTTGAAAGGGAGGGCAGACCTTCCCCCAGCCTCCCCGCAAGGTCGTAAAGCACAGGGTCAATGCCACAGGCTAAGCTCAAACAGGTTTCTAACAGGTTTACTTCCTGGGAGTCCATGACGATCCATCCCGTGGCTGAGAAACGATAAATGGTTCTAGCACACCCTTTCCATGGAGCCGTCTACAGCCATTTGTCACACATTTGTCTTTCTTTCCCAATCCCAACCCTCCTTTAAGAACTGCTTGTAGCCCTGGCTGCTGTGGTTCAGTGGATTGAGCACCGGCCTGCAAACCAAAGGGTCACCAGTTCGATTCCTAGTCAGGGCACATGCCTGGGTTGGAGGCCAGGTCCCCAGCAGGGGGCGCATGAGAGGCAGCCACCCATGGATGTTTCTCTCCCTTTCTTTCTCTCTTCCTTCCCCCTCTCTCTAAAAATAAATACATGAAATCTTAAGAAAACACACACACAATTCATTGTATGCTGTCCCACACTGATGTTTATTTAGGTGATCTTTAAAAATTGTGCTCAACGGCACATCCCAAACACATTCCCATTTCAGCGTGTTTTACCTGATGAGTCCCGGTGGCAGGAGACGTGTGCACATCACGGTGATCCCATCACCGCCCACCACAAGCTCAGCTTCCCTCACCCTCCCGTAAAGTACGGAACTCCGTGCCTGAGAACCGACCACTCCCCATCCCTCCCATCTCTGTTCCGTCTCCATGACTTTTACTTGAAGAGAGCAGAACAGGCCACCCCAGAAGAGGCCACTCAGACGTAAGCACTGTTCTGAGCTGACGGTGACAGACGAGGACAGACCCAGCAATCCTGGCGACGCTTTGCCTGCGGCCCTGAGCATCTCCGGTGGCTCCTTCTGACCTTCAGCCGTAGTGGGGGCCCTGATGGTCGAGGGGGAAGCAGGCTGGTGGGATTCTTGAGCGGAGCTGGGCTGGGGAACGTGACCAGTGGCCGGCGTGCTCACTTGCACCGAGAGAAAAGAGACAATCGTGTAGCGTTTGCAGGGAAGGCCTCTATGCACACAAGGCCCACAGTGTCTGCCGTGGGACCGCCGTGAACACACCATCATTTTCAGTGTGTCTACGTCGCAGGCAAATGTTTCAAGGTTTTCTTTGTAAAAGACAGTCCTGGGGCAACCTGGCCCATTTCCTTACCCACAGAGCACGGGATTCCAGGTGGCTTTCTCCACATCGGCCTCCTGGAATCGAAAAACTCTTTCTTTTTCCCATGCTCCTGAGTCATCACTCCAGTAATATTTTACCACCCAAGGACCAACCCACTGGCGATAATTTATTGCTGCACCTACTGTCCATCAACTGCCCTGAAAAGTAAAGGAAAAAAGCATGCTTCCTAAATGTAGGTGTTGAGAAACCGCACCCAAGAGCAGATGAATGAGAGCGCACCTTTACCTGTGGGACATAAGGAGGATGAAGTGCTTTGTTCAGCCTGCAGGGGGAAACCTGAAGAGCATCGCGGGCAGGCATTCGGAGCCTGTCCCTCCCTTTCTGGGGAACGTTAGCGCTGAGAGTGACCAGTGCCTCCTCGCCACACCTCCCTGTTCTCTCGGGACCAGCGGTCAGCCTGGCGTGTAGCCACCACACAGCATGCTGGGATTCCTGGGGAGAGCCCCGCGCCTTTTGGTCAGTCACCTCCATCCAGAAACCGAGCTCCGGCCTGGGGTCTGAGCTCCTGCCCCACCTGGAAGCAGCTGCGTGGCTCTACCGAAAGTGGGTGCTGACCCGAGAGCTCGCGGTCCGGGGCTGCCAGGGTATTCATGGTGCTTATGAAGCAGATGTGGGGTTCTGACATGGACGTTGAGACTGCACTGGATGGTTTATTTCGTGTCCTTCCAGGGAACGATGTTCACTTTAAAGATTCTGTGTATGTAGGTCAATGGGTTTCTCCAAACCCATCAACGGAGGGAGGACTTTAGGGAGAAAGGTGAGGGTCAGTGAGCTTGGTCCCCATGGTGGCCGGGTCACTGGGGACAGCTCCAGTGCGGCTCAGGGCTCCTGGGCGTGCGAACACCGGAGGCCGGGTTCCCACCTTGCCGAGGCCCATCTGTGCTCCGGCTCTGCCTGAGGCTCACACCCTCTGCAACCTTGCAGAACAGATGGTTGACCGTCTTGGGCCAAAGACAAGGAAGGAGGTGGTTTGTGCACTTTTTCGAATGATAAAAATGGGTTCTCCCCTTTTTGAGTGAAAGTTTTGATTGGCCTCTACTTCCTCTTTCTCGTGGCAAAGGAGAACGGTCAAGGTAACACCATGCAGACCCTCCTTTGGGGGGCAAGGGAGCAGGGGCTGGCTTCCCACGGAACAGCTCTTTCCTGCAAATGAAGAGATGAGCCAGAGAAGGGTCTGTGGGAGTTATGCTCCACGGCTCAGTGCGGCAACATATGGTCCTACAAACAGCCCATATGCTACGGTCTGCCCGTAGGCAGATTCCCAGGGCATCGCCGAGTGTCTAAGTAAACATGAAACTCAGACACTGTGGTCAGAGGCGCAGCCCTGACCTTTGCAGCGGGCCAGCCCTCCAGGATCTCAAGCCGTTTCTTTCCATTGAACATAGTGAGCTCCCTTTGTCCCTTCTGTCCGCAGCTCGGTTTTCCTGGGGGTTGTGCATCGGACGCACGAGTGTTCGTATGTCTCGTGCAAAGACAGCTTTATGCACAGTTTGCATTGCGAGAGGTCAAGAAGGGAGGCCTGTCAGAGTCGGGAATGCAGCGCTTGGAGTCATGTCATGCTACTGAAACCTGTGCCCCTGTGCTGGGGGATGGAAGGGCCCAGCACCCCGGGTATCACAGCCACAGCACCAAAATACAATACACGAGGAGACTATGTGGCCGGCAAAGTCTCGCGTGATTTTATTCTGCTCAGCAGGTCAGATACTCGATAGCAAGCAGGGAGTGCCCTCTCTGAGACAGGCCACTTCAGAAACCCTCCTGGAGCAAAAGCAGGACGGAGGGTTGCACAGGAGACCCCCAGTGTCCACCGTGGGTCGCTGCCCCCCGCCCTTCCCATGGACACCCACCCCACAGTGCAGCACAAACTCCTCATCTCCTTCCATCCAGCAGTGCTGTCCTTCTTGGCAGTTCACGAGGGGCCACGTTTCGATGCCGTTGACCATTGAGGGTTGAAGAGCTAGTGGTCATTGGCCCGCACCCGTCCTTAGAACTCAGTGACCCCCTGGAGAGGAGGGAAATAATAGTGATGTTCGAGACTCAGTATTTAGTCAGACAGATACAATGCAACATTTTGTTCTTCCTGGAGTGTCTCTGGTGGGTGGTGGAAGAGGAAGCTCACGTGTGCAAAGGCGCCATGTTGTAAGAACTTCTTCTAATGCTCCCGCACGTGAGTCCTCCAAATGCTCTCCCATATTTCTCAAGCGTCATATTACTGCGTCTGTGTTCAGTGGGTGGGATCTGTCTCCCTCCTATAAAGACACAGCAGACAGGACAGACAGAAAGGCCGGTGTTTCCAAGGAGTGCTAGACTGGGAAGCCCACTGCACATGAACTTGGACCACCCAGGGCGAAGTCTCCATTATTCAAACCCGGTCAATCGCAGAGCCTGCTCTTTTGGTCTGCACCTGTTTTCCATCTGCAATGGTACAATAGTGTCTGTTCTGCCTCACGGACAAAGTTTCTGGATAATGGACACAAATGCAGCAAAGTGTCCAGGACACAGAGCCGTTGTTGTTCGATACTTGACATGTTTTGCCCAAGTCCTTGTTAGCAGCCAAGGAGCTCAGCGTGGTTGGCATGTCAATCATCTCTTGTGTTCATTGTCATCAGCGTCGAACCACTGTGCTGTAGATGACACATTTCATAACCACGGGGAGAAAGCCCCTGCTTCCAAGTCCCTCACAGCTGTCCGGTGCTCCTGCCATGGAGGGTGCAGTTGAAGGAAGGAAGGGCATGTGTGTGCCCCCCCAAACGTAGACACTGGAAGGGGTGAGAGGAAGCCCTGCTCATAACTCTCTTGGGAAGGCACATGTTGGGGAAGAACCGTGGGCAAACCCAGCCATATCCTCACCCAGTCTGTAAGGCTAGGGCAGGAAGTAGCTCAGAGCAATGACCGTGGCATTGGCAGTGGGGATTCTGCGTGCTTACACCCCTCTTCTGTTCTTGCCTCTACAATCCCCCCACGCACATTTGCACATGGGGGAAGCCCTGTTCCTTGTGTATCATCGATCCTCACACCCACAGATCCCTGGGCAGGGGGCTGCCCAACATGTCGCCCACCCACATCAAACACCACCGAGCAAGCAGGCTGAGAAATAAGGAAGCCCATTGTTGACTAAGTGACTTTGTCATGGAGGCACATGGGTCGGAGCAGACTCACAGCGACTCGGCCGTGTGCAGAGGACTCTTGGCCATGGCGCTGCAGTCAGTTCCAAAACACTCAGCTCCCACCTCCCAAGAAGGAAAGGTCATGCACAGTCTTACTACCCAAACTACATGCAAATGGAACTTTCAAATCTGCACAGATCCATTTAGCAGTTGTCCCGTGATGTAAAAATAAACAAACAGAATCAGCATTTGCTGCAGGTAGATGGGTTGGCTCTAATGTGTTCCTGGCTGCAAGTCAAGGACATTAAACTCCTCGTGCTGGTCATCCGTTGCTATGTGGCTCCTTCTCAGCCTCGTATTTGCTGGAGACACACACACTGGTCATCACACAGGTTCTTTGCTCAGGAGTCCGGGGTGGCTGGCCCGGACTCTGTGCTCCAGGGTCGGTCTGCAGCCAGGGCATCAGCCCAGAGTGAGGTTTTCCACAAAGGTGGACCGGAGAAGATTTACTCTGAACTCCTACACCTGCTGGCAGGATTCAGCTGCTGGCAGATTATGGGACAGAGTCTGCTGCTGGCTGCCTGCCCCCGGACCTCATTTCTTATGTCATGGATCTCTCCATTGGGCCGCCGACCTCCTCAGAAGCCAGTGAGCCAGAGAGAGGGCTGGAAAAACACAGCTCACCGTCTCCTGTCACCTCACCCAGGAAACGATATTCCATCCCCTCCGCTGCAGGCCACTGGCTAGAGTCAAGTCATTTGGGTGGCCCACACTCAGCGGGAGGGAGGACACAGCTGACATTGGATGTGGGGCCATCGTGGACCACCTGAGGGCATACTCAGCGCACTCCCTACTGAGAGGAACACGTCCTGGATGAATGAAAAGATGAATGGATGAAGAACATACCTGAACACGTGTGTGCAGGTATGTTTCTGTGCACATCCATGGACATACCTGTTCACTCTGCAGTAAGATGTGGGGTGTTACAGGAGTCGGCAGGCATCGCCTATGTTCCGGTGCCTGCTTTCATCAGGGCACTAGCGAGCTTTCCTACATAAGTGCCCCTGGTCTGTCCTCTGGGGACATTTTAACAGGGATGCTGCTAATCCGTATGTATTTCTGAATCTGTGTGTAGACTGAGGATGAACTTTCTCACCTCCCGAGAACCAATTATCATCCCAATTGGGAAATGATTGTTACCACGAGCAACACGTGTTCTACGGGCAGAATGCCTCAGGTTCTCTCTCCACCCACCACTCTTCAGCGCGCCAATCCTACATACGTTACCGAAGCACCTCGACCTTCACTTTAAAAGCTATAAAATGAGAATAACAGCAATACCTCCCTTGTATCATCGTTCTGAGGACTCAGTGACACAACGCATGGAAAGTTATGAGATTTAGTACAATGGACAGTAGCAACTTAGTAGACGCTGGCTTCTATGATGGCAACCAAGTGCGTTGTTTGTGAAAGCAGACTGGAAGAGCTAAGGTGGACGGCAGGTGTGATGTTCAAGATGACCTGGGCGTAGAAAAAAGAGGGCGTCTAAATGCTGAAAAGAGAGAGGAGGTCATGAGAAAGAAGAGTTTCTCAGAGAACAGACATCCATCCATCCCTCCATCCTTCCACTCATTTATCTACCCATCTGTGTCTTCATCTATTCATCCTTTCATCCATCCATCTACCCATCCATCCACCCACCACCCATCCATTGAAAAAACAACATGCACCATCCATCCACCATCTATCCACACCCGCCCTCCCACCCCCCCCCCATCCACCCACCACCCATCCATCCATCTATCTACCCACCATCCATCCACCCATCATCCATCCATCTACCCACCCCTCATCCATCCATCCATCCAATCACTCGTGCCCCGCTCCATCTATCTGTCTACCCATTCTAGGATTACTCCCACAAAGGTTTTAAGGTGGCTTAGAAGGACACATCAAGTGTGTGTAGAAAATAAATAAGTGAACCAACAGAGGGAAGAGGAGAGAACTTGAACAGGCACCTGGACTGGAACCAGGAATGGGACCGCATAGCCTCCCACGGGGCTGTGTCCAGCATGGGAGGGTCTGTAGCAGGTAGGTTAACATGCTGGGCTCTGTCTGCTCCCCAGGTGGGCTCTGTTGGCACGGAAACGTCTCTCACCTGAGGTCCAAGAGGGGGACTCTCCTAAGGCATCTCCTGTACCCTCCCTCAAATATCTGATGGCATTGGAATAGACATGGACAGACGCGACGCGCCCTTGAGTTCATCCTCCATCAGCGTGTGAGGGTCAGAAGGACCATAGCAATGGGATGCGACTCATGGGAGCCTTTCCAACACCTTCTCCTGGAAAACCCCATCCTATGCCTCTGCGGTGAGCAGCACCGGCTACAGAAAAAAAATGTATACTTCACATGGAGCCAAAAATAAACACCTCTGCAAGAGACCTAAATACAGATTGCTTCATTACCTCCCAATCAGCTCGAGCCGACTGCCGGCGTCGTCAGAAGAGATCAAGAGCCGGTGTAGCCACGGTGCAGTCTGCAGCAGAAGGAATTCCAATTACGGCCCCGAGCACTCCCCCTGCAAAATCAAACCACGGTTAGGCAGCCAGGAAATCATGTTATAAAATAGAATAATCCTCGTTAAGCCTCTTCCCGGCCCAGAAAAGGAGGAGTTGGAGGCGTGAGGTCAGCCCCGAACTGCCTTCGGAAGCAGGGCCGTCATTCTGTATGGTGTTGCTAAATTTACTCACCCTCTGTCTAGACGTCCCAGGTTTCCTCTCCAAAGACATGCTCTCACACCACCCCCTCCCCCGCCATGTGCAGAGTTCATCAGCACGGTGAAAGAGCTTTATTCCATATCTTTATCTCCCCTCCATGGGCTTGCGGGGGTGAAAAGGGAATGCCTTTGGGGGAGAAACACAGAGCTGACAAAAATCCTTGAGCGGTTACGGTCTCCTGCCTGTGCTCAGCAAGGACCTACGTGGGAATCCACCGTCCCCCGGGGGGAATGGGCCCCTAATGGGTTTTCAGACAAGGGCAGGCTTTCTTGTCACAAATTCTCTTTTATACCCAGCCAAACATCTTCATGTAGTGCTGAAGTTTCCCTCTTGACCTGGGAATGGAAAGGAAATGGTGCCCTATCTTTCCTGGGCTCTTAGGATGCTTTGAGGAGCTTGTCGGAATTTCACAACACCAGGGTTAAAGGCGTCTAGCACGGGGCTGGTGGCCCTCCGAGGACCCCTCTTGTAGAACATGGCAGAGCCAGATCCCTCGGAATGCTGTGTTTAGGGCCTTCGCTGTATTTCCTCCTGTCTTGTAGCCACACAACGTGCCCATTTACGCAGACCCAAGGGATATTCATAAAACTTCACTGAAGGAGCCCTGGCTGGGGTGGCCCAGTGGATTAAGCAAGGGCTTTGAACCAAACAGTTGCTGGTTCGATTCCCAGTCAGGGCACATGCCTGGGTTATGGGCCAGGTCCCCAGTAGGGGGCGTGCAAGAGGCAACCACAGGTGGATGTTTCTCTCCCTCTCCTTCTCCCTCCCTCCCCTCTCTCTAAAAATAAATAAATGAAATCTTTAAAAAAACTTCACTGAAGGAATGAGTAGATCTGTGAATCAATCCTTCAGACAATGAAACTGAAATACCCATCCTTCATCTCTGTTAGCTCATATCCTCCTAAGAGAAGATGAGCAAAGTGGCAGGTTTCAGGGACGGGATCATTTATTTCTAGGTTGACCCCCATGAAATTGGTCATTTTTTTTGTAGGTCAGAAACACTTGAGTATCAGCAGCATGCGAGTATCTGCACTCTGCTGCTGATATTTGGGACATTTTTCTTTCCTTTGGCGTCACCAGAAAGAAAAATAGTTTAAGACGCGTCGGGGATGTATAAATAGCATCTCACCTTGGAGAAATAGCTCAGTGAACATCACCTAAGAAGCTAAAATACTCTGTTTAGAAGTGGGCTCTTGATGAAAGGGTACACATTTTCACGCTGACGGCTCCTTCTCTACGAGTTTGTGGAGCAGGGTGAGGCATTTCCACGGAAAAAGCAGTGAGTTTGCCTTTCTCCCGGTTCGCCGGACGGGCTGCAATACATGGAAGAACATGCCACACATGTGAACAGCCAGTCCCCCAAAGACGACATACGGACGGCTAACAGCCACATCCAAAGGGGCTCAACATCATGCATCATCAGGGAAGCGCAAGTTATAACCACAACGAGACACCGTCTCACACCGATCAGAATGGCCACCAGCAATAAATCCACGGACAACAGGTGCTGGCGAGGTTGTGGGGGAAAGGGACCCTCGTGTGCTGTGGGTAGAAAGGCAGGTTGGGGTAGCCCCTGTGGACAGCAGCAGGGAGAGACCTCACAGAGTCATCATCGGTAATATCTGCCTATGACCCAGCGATGTCACTGGTGAGTGTCTATCTGAAGGAAATGCGGTCACTAATGGGAGAGATACCTACACGCCTGTGTCCACTGCAGCGTTACTTCTGATGGCCAACATGTGGAAGCCACCCCAGTGTCCGCTGAGAGACGAAAGCGTGCAGAAAACATGATCTCACAGGGTACACACACACCCACAGAAAGGGGTTTCACTTGGCCCTAAACATGAAAAAAATCCTGCCGTTGCTACCAACATGGACAGACTCCAAGGGCGTTAATGCCAATTATAATAAGTCAAACAAACAAAGCTGACTATTGGATGGTCTCGCTTGCACATGGGATCTTGACAGAAAGAAAGAACAAAGGAAAAAAAGGCTGAGATAATACAGAGAAGAGCTTGGGGGTGCAGAGGTTGAGGGGCATGGCGTGGAGGCCAGGATGAGCCTGTTGCATGAACTTGGACGGTACCCACGGTCTTGCCAGACCTCACGCCACCTGGGCTTCTCTGCTGAGCAACACAGCAAGCAAAGGCTGGGGGGAATCTGAGTAGCAGCCCCCCAAAGGTGTCCCCCCCCCAGTGAGGGGCTGTGTCTCCTTGTACAGCCAAAGGGACGTTGCAGCAGATGTAATGGGGAGGGGAGACTGGGTTCTCCGGATGGTGCCAATGTTCTCATGAGCGTCCTTCCAGGGTACATGTAGGAGACACAGAGTGGCTGCCTAGCTGACACCTTCACTGGAGCCCAGGGAGACCCCTTTCCAGCCCCCCCCCCCAGAGTGGCGCTCTGATAAATTCACGTGTCATAAGCCACTAAGTTGGTGGGAACTGGTCACAGCGTTGGGGGGAAACTCATGCAGAAGTCTCCCAGGGGGGCGTCCGTTGCTTGGCATGTACGTGCTGGACAGGAAGTTGCACAGGGAGACTCTGGGGCTTCAGAGCTGGGAACAGAGGAAGATGGGGACCCCGTAAATATGCATCTGTTCAAAGCGAACTTTCGTGTCGGTCAGAGCTGGACTAGGGGACCTTCTCTCTTTGTTCCTCCCCTCAGCACTGCTTTCTCTGCATCTGCATAGACCCCTGGACCCTGGGGGGGCTCTCCCTGGATACGGGAACACACACAGGGCACATGTCTGCATGGGAGCCACGTAGGAATGAGCACAAGTGTTGTGTAGGGACCAAGGAGCTGGCGGGAACCCAGAAAAAGGGGCGTGGAAACTATGGGGAGTGTCATCTTCCCGGACAGCGTCAGCAACCCCCTGTGCCCCCACAGCCTGGGGCACTGTTGGCACCCTCTCTCCAAAGCAGGACATGCCTGCGTCACCCTGTGTTCACACACAGCCCGGGCATGCATCTGCAAGATGGGAAGGACGAAATTGTTCCTGTGTTCAACACCTTGCGTCAGCTACGTGTCCTGGCTTGATCCTGTGTAGCTTGCCTTGGATAAGCAATGGGGGGGACAGACAGCTATCAAGAAATGTATTATCTATGGAAAATAACATCTCTATGTTATCCATGTGTGTCTTATATATGCATGGTCACTGCGGAGGGAGAAAGAAGCTGAAGGTGTTCTTCATAGTTTCCACCCATGATAGCCAGGCACAGTTTTGATTTGTCTGGGGGAGCTCAGGGACCTCCCTGACACAGGAGGGTGCTACTAAAATAGATCAGACACAGGGAATGGAGACAGGTGTGCTGCTACGTGCAAGTAGGACACTTTTGTTCCGGCAGCAGATGGGGTTCATCCAGGAGAGGACCCCACAGCAGGGTGCATAGAAAGGGCAGAGCCCTGCATTTTGCCAAAGGGGAGAAGCAGTATGCAGGCCTGTTACTGCTCGGTTTAGCTTCTGGAGGGACAAAATTAGGTTAAAAAGGAGCATTTTCAATGTCTGTCGCTTTGGCTGTTTTCTCACCTCGTTATTTGCCAAGAGCCAGCAACCTGAGTCTGTCTATCTCAGGGCGATGGGGGGAAGGGGAGAGGCAGGCAGCACCCCTCTCCACCCTGTGCGTTCCCCCAGCCACAGAACGCCCTGCCCCTCCTCCTTGTTTTCCCCATTTCAACCTGTCACTTCTTGGCACACCTGCAGAGAGACATCCCAGCCAGGAACCCCCAGTCCTCACCTGCTGCTGACCCAGTTAAGTGGGCATTACTCACCTGTCGTGTTTCTGTGAGCTCACGTGTTTTGTCTATCAGAGAAGGGCATTGGGTCCATGTTCACGTATGGTGACAATGAGCTGAGGGGACCCAGGAAAAATGTCACCGATGCCTTCTGCCCAGCACACCTGGAGAGCCTTCCAGCACAACAGGGCAATGTTGACCATCGCCCACCTGGCCATGGTCACGGCCATGGCCAGCTGGAGATGTCAGGAGAACGAAGTCAGCTCCAAACTCTGTTTGCCAACCTGGGGAAACCGGCAATGGGACCCTTCCCTGCATCCCACCAGGATGGGTGGCTGATGTGGGACAAAGTCTGGGCATTGCCGGGGGAACATGGCAGTGAGTGAAGAACGGGTGCCTCACCAGAAAAGGACTCGCCGGAGTCTGCTTTCCAAACGGACCCCACTCACTTCCCCGTCCCTCCCCTCGCTCCTGGTGCACCGCCCGGGAGCCGGGGCTTTTGAGAGCAACGCAAAGAGGAGCGAGGGAGAAAGAGAACAGACATTCGCCAACATCTCCCCAAGAAACTCCATGTAAAATGCTTTCAACGACCTAAACAAGTAAAAGAAGCCAGAGGCTTGAAGCAACAGCATCTCTCGCTGGCCCTGTAGAAATGACCCACGAGAACATGAATCCTGCCACCGGCCAGAGAGTGTGGAGGAAAATCCGGCCTCTGTATGAGAACACAGCCCCTACTAACCTGTTGGCTGCAGCCCTGGTTAACTGCAGCCCTGCCCTGCCCATGTGGGACTCTTGGCCGACGGACACAAAAAGACAGCATGCACGGTGTCCTCTTTCCACATCTGTAGCCCTGAGAACCAGGACACGAGCGCAGGTCGGTGACTCACAGAGAAGCAGACACTGCAAAAACAACAATTCAGAGTTGCTAGACCAAGTGCGAAGAACACACCACTTGTCTGCTCTTGAGAAGAACAAGGGGATTTCGTTACACGGCATCGTTTTACAAATGTTCTTACCCCTGGGAAGGAGGAAAAATTCTCAGCCCCTCTGTGGGTGTCTGCCTGGGTGTGAAGATCAAATGGACGTGGATAGAGTTAAGAGAGAGCGTGCCCAAGAAGCGTACTGAAGATCCCAGCCCCAAAGAAGTGACCAAACAGGAAGCTTTTATGCCGTTTTAGACGTGGATTTGTGGGGGCCATGGGGCGTCACCGAGGAAAATGACAGTTAGTGCAACCATGTTTATTTGTACGGATTTCTCAGCCCCAAACCCCCATCTCTGCCATACGCATGCCCTCGCTCCTACAACAGAGGGGTGCAGCACATTCATTACCTGTCTCCAGGGAGAGGAGAGAGATGGGCGCGGGAGAAGCATCCTTCCGGCTCCCGCCTTGGTCTCAAACTCCTTCAGCGTCAAAATTACCCCTAGACCAAGGTGTCTTAGCTGGGGGGGCCCATGTCCCGAACGCCGTCAGTGGGGACTCAGGCCCCAGAATCGGTTTCCCCGACAAGCCTTATTGATTGTTTCTCAGGATTTACAACGAGCTTGACATTCAAGCTCCGTTTTACATTGCAAGGAAATGGAAAATGCCAGGAAACTCCAAAACTTCTACGCAGACAGGAGAGCAACATCGTAAGATAGACATTTTTTTATCTTGTCATTGTTTTCTCGGGGACATTTTGAAATACATCTCCAGGGGGGTCTGGGTGGCTATAGGTTTGTCAAATCTTCCTCGGCAGGACTTTTTTGTTTAACCTCGAAATAAGTCCATTCTATGAAAAATGCCTGCTAAAGGACCCTTTTCAAAGAAGAGGTTAAACGCGAGGCAGCTAGGAAATGCACCAGTGTTCAGGATGGCTTTTAACTCATTACTGATGAGTGAGCCACACATTTCACAACTCCTGGAAATAATAGTCCTCCCTGTAGGTCAAAACCTTGGAACGGCTGTTCAAATGGGGGCAGGAAGGCTCCCATTCTCGGCGGGAGGAAAGTCCACGGGTTTGCCCAAGGGTGTGATCGGTCTTCCCACAGACGAAAGTCCGTCTCTGTTTCTCTTGCTCGTCTGCTGTTTTCGGAGCTGAAAATGCTCCCCCGGTACTGAACCAGTGTCAATCGGATAAGTAGGAACCATTGCTTCAAACCAACCCATCGGGGCTTGTGCTTGATATGGCTAATTTTTTAAAAATCTTATCGGCATCCCTGTGCAAGCCCCCGGAGTTGTGTGGAAATGTCCCTGGGACATGTGGTTCCCCAGTAGACACCACCCCCCTTTCTGTCCACACTCATGCTTCTCTTTGCTGTTGAATCCTGAATATTCTTCTTCAGTTCGCCCTCCCACCCGTACTTCGTACACTTGTCTACAATATAAAGCAGAACACGAGGAAAATTCATTTGCCACCGATGAGGTTAGTTGGAGTGATTTGTGGTAGGATTTAGGGATTATGTGGTACACAGACACCATCACAGATTTCCTGTCCTGACGAGCTTGGGTGGGGAACAAATTTTTTTTTTTAAGATTTTATTTATCTTTAGAGGGGAAGGAGAGAGGGAGAGAAACATCAGTGTATGGTTGCCTCTAGTGCATCCCCTGCTGGGAACTGGCCTGCAACCCAGGCATGTGCCCTGACTGGGAATCGAACCACTATCCTCTGGTTCACAGGCCCACGCTCAATCCATTGAGCTACACCAGCCAGAGGGGAACGATTTTTGAAGGAGGAAATGCACCCTTGTCTTGACAAAAAAAAACCAGCGAGGCTCACTTTAGAGCCACATGTCATTCTGAGTGAACCCGGCCTTGGATTTAACACAAAACAGATGCGAAACAATGAGGTTCCTTGCCGCCGGATGGACACACAGCTGCAGGGTGGGGAATGGGCTGGGAATAAAAGTCTGAGTCACCCCCCAGTAGACCCCACTTTCCTGAGTCACCTGAGCTGTTTTACAACCCAGTACACTGCGGTGACCCGGTAGTGATGCCAAGCAGTTCTCTGAGAGCCACCAATTCCCAGGCAGGTCCGATTCCCGTTAATTAATTCTCCTCCCGGGGCCCTGCAGAGAAGCCAGTTGGTCCTGCATTTGCATTTCATTTCAGCAGAGAGAGCTTGTCGGCCAGGCTCACAGCAGAGCCAAACACTGAGCCCCGGGAACGGCAGGGGGGGAATTAGGGACCCCTTCCTCTGCCCTGCCGGCCTCTGCTCACCCCCATCATCCTGTCTCTTTGCATAAATTGGGCTAAACTAGACAGTCTCCGACGGCTGGCATTAAGGCAGTGTCTGTCCTTCTGGGAGCGGCCTATTTCGCTGTGTTTTTTTTCAACTTTATTTATCAAAGATGCTTCAGTTCTTTCTGAATAACGATCAGGAAGAGAAGGACTGGAAGTCAGCCCTGCGATCGGCAGTGGGGTGTGATGATGAGTTACAGGATATCCCTGGTGAATCGAAGCCCTTCTATCGCAGGTCACGGTGGAGTAAGGAAAGATCACTCGGAGAGGAGCACCCGCAGTCTGAAGGCAACCGGTTTTAAAAGTGCAAAACACTAGTCGTGTGGGAAAATGCCCGACAGGGTTCCCTGCGTGTGGTAGTTACCAGAACAAACAGTGTCAAATTTTTGGGCGTGTCTTCCTGTCTCCCCAGGAGACCTGCTGTTCTCTGTGCTAATCAGGTCGTGATTCTTTGGACTGAAGTAGCAGAAAGACCTGGGAAATGGGCCTGTCCAGGAAAGAGGGGACAAAGGAAGGACGGAGAGAGCAGAGGTGATTCGAACATTTACTCGAACACCCCAGCGGTGTTCATCCTCACATGACCCCCTGACTGGCCGAATCTGCTGGCTCAGCCCCGGGCAAACCAGTTCTCTAAACAACCAAATAACGTTGGAACAATGGATGATCTCTCAGTAGAATTAGTTGGGCAGTTCCAAATTGCAGCTGAGGTGCCAATGTCTCCATTTAAGGGGAGCTTTGGCGTTTAGCTAAGCGGGTTCTGGCTGAGCCAATTTGAGGTCCAGACACCTTTGGTTGTGGAGGCACCTTCAACTGTGCCTGTGGGCTCACAGCAGAAAACCACCTGCCAGAGCATCGTTGAACTTGGCGTCCACAAGGAGTTCTCATCAGACAGGGCGGCTGCCATGGTATGTGCCTGTGCCTTTGACAGGTTGACGTGAAGGACAAGTGCAGTTAAGGACAGCTGGGCTAGCGAAATCATTGCCTTCCTAGTCATCGTTTTCAAATGACCATCATCATGGTGAATCGTTTAGGGGCTGTTTGCAGTCATGGAACCAAAAGACACTGCCCCGTGGGCGCAAAAGGTCAGATAACATGTCAGTGACGTACAGTAGACATGAGATGGGGGTGCATGCATGAGCCACATGTGTGCCTTTATGATTGTACCCCGTACTCTTTTCTCTGAGCCACGTTGCATCTTTGAGGATTTCGTCAGGGCCTTGGGCAGCTCAGGTCAGTTCATCTGCTGCAGATCTGTCCAGTGGTGTGGCACCCGAGTGGGGGGAAAGCCCTGGTAGGACCGCTCACTGTTCCAACGCATCATTACCTGTTCAGCAGGTGTGTGGTGTTGCTTGCAGAGGCTGGCTCTTGCTCTCCTTCATTCCAAAGCAAGTGTTGGAGGAGGTGCTTTTGCACCCTTGAGAGCTGGCTTGAATACGTGTCTTCCCAAAGGAGGGGGAAGGTTTGATGAAGACAAATGCATTGCGGCTCCGTGGGAGAGAGCTACAGACGTGTTTCCAGTTCTCATCTCCATCTTTGCTTTCCTTTCCTGTCGACCTGGGGTGACAATGAAACTATAAAAGCTAGGTTTCAGAGTTGAATCCATGGACTCTACAAATATAAAATAGCCGTTCATTCAGAAATAGGTGTTTTGTGTTCGATATTTGGTTGGCAGTGAGCTAGGCAATGACTGTAAATTTCCCACCTAAGACATATATGGTGCCCGTCTTGGATGTCTACGTACAAAACGATGAAACCAGAGCCTTACTGAGCATCACATAGCAACTGACCTCAAAAGGGATCGTGAACCTAAACTGATTGCACAGCGAAATTGTAAAACTCTTAGGAGAGGCCCTGACTACTTTCCGTGACCCTGGGTAAGTCCGTATTTCTTAGCTATGACACCAGCTTCACAAGGGACAAAAGAAAAAAAGAGAAAACTGGCTTCTGTCACAGTAAAAAATGCTGGCTCTTCAAAGGAAGCCGCCAACAACATGAAAGGAAAATGGACAGATGGAGAGAAAATAGGAGAAGCAATGTGGCCGATAATGGACTTACAGGATTTTATTTATAGTGTCAAGAAACAGATCCTACAACTCAAGAACAAAAGGATAAATCGTGGACTTGAAAATTCGAGGAAAGAGTACTGACCATGATTAGCCATCGGGGTACGCAAATCAAAGCCACAAGGATAAAGGATCACAGCACCAAGACGGGAAAAATAAAAGCTAAGGACAGTAGTAAGTGTTGGCGGGGACGCGGAGGAACTGGACCCGTCCAACATTGTTTGGCAACGTAAAACGGTGCAGCTGCTGCCACAAAACAAGTTTTTCAAAACGTGAGACACGGAACTACCATCTGACCCAACACTCTACTCCTGGACATCCATGCAGAGGAAATGAAAGTGCGTGTGCTCAGAGAAATCGTCCGTGTGCGTGCATAGCAGGCACTATGCACAGGAGTCAACGTGGGCACAACCCTGATGTCCATCAATAGACAAGACTGGCTGTCTGTGAGGTGGAATATTATTCAGCCATGAAAAGTGAATGGGGGTGCTGACCCATGCCACACCGTTGGGCGGATTTCTCAGTCCCTGTAAAACCCGTGTTAGCAGGTAGATGGGGGATCTCGGTTACTACAGGCCCATTTTTTCCTGCAAGATGAAAAGACTTTTGTGGATAAAGATCGTGCTGCTGCACTGTCTGCTTTGAAATGGTGAAGAGGGTAAATTGAATATTATGTGCATTTTCCCGCAGTGACAATTATGACTGTATTTCCCGTAGGACTTCACGGGGGCCGGAGGAGGAGGAAGGAGTGAGGAAGGACTGCTGATGGGCTTGAGTCATTTTTGCTGGAGAGGAAATGTCCTACAATTACATTGTGGCAATGTTTGCACAACTATACATACGCTAGAACTCACGGAATGACACACTTAAAATAGGGGAATGGTCGGGGATGGAGGTGATACCTCTGTAAACCTATTTTTAGCAAGCACAACTGTTTCCGCATTTATTAAGCCCAAATTATCCGGCAGTATCTCCTTGGCTTGGTGGTTGGTCTCTGGCACTGATTCATGGAGGAGAGAGCCCTTAGCTCCCTAAGGAGCGGGAAAAAGGATGATCAAGTGTGTGCAGGCCGTGGTACTGGACCCGGGAGGGGGAAACTTAAGGGTTCTGGGCCACACTGAGCCGTGTCTAAGGGAGTGAAGGCACGATGAGTTCACTTTGTGCCAAAAGGCACGTAAAACAAATGGACACAAGGCGGCCGTGGGAGTGGGTAACAGGAAACTGGAGATAAATGGCCCATTTCCATTACCTCGGGCAAACCTGACCGCTGTCCAACGCATACATCATCCTTGGGAGCGGGAAGCTCCCGGTTCGTACGTGGGACTCAGCCGGCGGCCCGCCCATCACCCAGCGATGGCTCTGCTGTCCAGGGTCCTTGGAACAAAGGGACCAGGTCCACTCCTGCCCATCATAACGGCTGGGGGCAGAGGCCGCTGCAGGGCTGAGTGAAGCTTCCACGAGAGAACATTTTTCCTTCTGTATAGTCACTGCAGAGGTGTGTTGAGGAGCCGACTCTGGCCGCCTACCGTGCGCACTGGATAGAAAGGGACCCTGCCATCTCAGGCGGCAGCCAGAGTCCGCTCTGGGCGCACAGGTGGTGTCTCAGGGCGCATGGTCAGGTCCCCACTCCACGGTGCAGAGGCGCCCAAAAGTCCTCCCTTCACCAGTGTCCACAACTAGGGCTTTGTCAGTGCAGACACCCAATGCAACATTTCCTAGACAGAAATGCCCTGTGGTGGGCTCGGTCACCCTGCACAGAGAATGCAGTCCTTAACCCATGATCAGTCATTTGTAGCTTAAAATTGGTAGTTCCTTCACCCCAGCCAAGTGGCTCCATACGTTGGGACACTGTCCTGGGCACCAGAAGGTTGCAGGGTTGACCCCAGGTCAGGGTGCGTACTGGAGGCAGCCGGTCAATGTCTGTGTGTCTTTCTGTCCCTTCCTGTGTCTGTAAAATCAATAAACGTATCAGCAGGTGAGGATCACACGCACAGAGAATAAAGAACAGTATTTTTCCGATACGTGGAGGAACACTTGGATGCTCTTCCAATTCTTCAATTCTCCTGAACTGCATTTTCAATGTTTAAAAAAAATGTACCCCTGAAACACTCTGATTCGCTCACTCGCCTGCATTTACAAATTCCTTTCTCTCTCAGTACGAATGACAAGGAAAGCCTCCGCCAGATGGCTCAGGAAATCACTTGATGTGGTTTTCAAGGAAGTCGAGTGCCTGACCCACGGCTTACCTTTCCCTGGTCCTTTTCCTAACAAGAGGTGAGCTGCAGACTGCATCTGTGTTGCCCCGAGGGGGCATCCTCCGTGGGCTAATCCTCCTTGCAACATCTACCTGCCTCGGTTCCTTGAGTGAAACTCCAAGACCCCGAGAGGCTAAACTATGACCGGTGATCCTCAGAAATGAGGAATAACAGCAGTGCCCAGTGGCCCGCCTGAGGCAAAGCCCCCAGCCACTAAGCACTCAGGGGGAGGCCCCTTCTTCTCCAAGTCTCTTCTCCAACTCTGAAGAGCTGTCCGCACTCGAGCGGCTCATGAGCCCTTGAGCCAAGCTGGTAAGGACGGGTAAACTTCGTCACCATCACAGGCTGCTGTCTGAACAACAGCTGGGACAATGGAGGTGTCATGGTGGGAATCGGGAAGCGCAGTGGCTGGGCGTGAGGTTCCACGCCGGCTCTGAAACCCGTTCACCCCCATCCCAGGGGCAGCCAGCGTGTGTGTGACAAGCTCGCTGTCACACCTCAGGGGGTCCATACCCAGTAACTGGTGTCCTGTCTCCTGGTGGACGCTCTGTGGACTCTAGCGCCCTTCTTTTCCCTGCTACCGTAAAAGTGGGATTGCACAGCAAGTTGACGTGCTGTGCTCGATTCTAGAAAATGATATTTCTGCTCAGAGGGGCTTATGAGGTCGCACTAGGAACCATTGCGTCTACCTGTGTCTGAGTGATGAAGGTGAGCATTGAGGATTCGTGCACGGCAGCCTCAGAAGCCAGGTTGGGCGGCCTGGCGGATTTGCTCAGCTGCACATTCTTTCTTCTTTTTTATTTTAAAAATATCTTATTTATTTATTTATAGAGAGAGGGGGAGAAATATCCATGCGTGGTTGCCTCTCATGCGCCCCCTACTGGGGACCCGGGTCACAACTCAGGCATGTATTCTGACTGGGAATCGAACCGGTGACCCTTTGGTTTGTAGGCCCGGTGCTCAATCCACTGAGCCACACCAGCCAGGGCACGTTCTTTATTTTGACTCCTGTGCCTTGGCCCTCTTTCAGCCTGATGGCACCGAGGTGTCTGGTTGGGAAAAGCATCTCTGTTTGAATCTGGATACATCAACGTATTCTCTAAAACAGTCCCTGATCACGATTTTCGGTGGTGGTGTGTGACCAGCGAGTGTGTTTCACTCTCAAACACATCTTGCGGTTTTTATGACTTTTCATAGCGCAGCACTGAATGTACCACAGGATGGTGCATTTTTCGAAACCAAAGTGGTGGAAGAAATTGCACCCAGGGAAGCGATACCACGGGGGTCCCATTTGATTAGGTGGAGGCTTTTCCGTAATAACCTGATTTGGTTTGTGAAGAGTTCAGTGCCGGCTGCGGGTTCCTCACTGGAAGCTCTAATCCTGTTTGCGATAGAGCCGCCATCTCCTTGGCAACCATTTGTGATTCCACAAATTGAGGATTATGGTGGTGATCCACTGAGCCCAAACAGGTGGTAGGAGGTGAAGGACGCAAACTTTCAAACAAAGAGATTTGGAAAGCAATGTCAGTCCTTACGTGGACACATACGAACGCCCTGCTGGAAGTATCTGCTTCATCCTGGCGCCCACACGCTCAGTCCGAGGGAGGCCCCTGAGTCGGGGGTCCCTCAAGTGGCTCCAGCTAACCCGCAAGGCGGGTCACGGGACGGCAACTCGATTTGTGGGGATTTTGCATGCAAAACTTCAGAAGGGTTGGTCGTGAGTCTTACACAGGCCTCACCCAGTGACAGCTCTTTGCAGCAGCTGTGCCCCGGTGCAGGGTTCGCGGGCAGTTGGCTAGCTTTCTCCACGCGGTGAAGGGGGCAGTGCCTTCCCCAAAGTCAGGGACTCGGAAATAAGACGGCCTGGATTGTAATGTTCACTTCCTGGCTCCACATTCGTTTTCTTCCCAGTGCCCTGTGGAAGCCGTTACCTTGGCCACGGAAACTACAAACATGGAAAAGAAAGTATATTTCCCTGAGCCTTCATTCAAAATGATCTTTTTCTGAAATATAGTCGATTTTGTCTAGTTTTATTGTTATGTGTGTTTTCCAAAGATTCGGGTTTTGGAAAATGAGTGTTGTTGTGTCCAGCATTTTGAGGTCTTTTTTCTCAGTCACCATCCTGTCCGGGGGAGTCGAGGAGCTGCGACCGTGGGGCAGTCTGGAGGGACCCTGTGGCTCACACGGCTTGCCCATTGGCTGTCTCCACAGCCGCTGCTCCTGGGCACTGGACGGCCAGCATTTTAGCCGCTTTCCTGGGTGCATCTCATCAGCATCTTCATCAGTGTGTCAGTAATAGCATGTCGTATGTCCTGAGATCTTTGCCACGTACAATGTGTATGTGTGCATGGGCGTATACTCTGGAAAAAAATATTTAACAACGTCGAATGATCACATCCAGAAACACACACCATTTCTTCCCGTATTGTAGCCCTTGTGCCTGCCTGCTTCGGGAAGTAATATACATGTTTCAAAAGCAATTCATTTTTCTTTAGAAAAGAGTGACAGACAACAGGGAAGGGTGTCACTGGGGGAGCCCATTAGACAAGTCTGCAGGTCCCAGCGGCCTCCGCGGAGCGGACTTTCAGTCTCTGGTCAAAGCCAAGTGTAGCTGTCTTCCTTTTGCCTCCCGGGATGGCCAGCAGTTCTGCTTGCTCTCGGCCCCCAGCTGTACCCCGGGGGGGGGGGGCCCTGGTCTCCTTATCTCTCTTTTCTTTTCACACAGTAAATGGGATTTCCCCCCCTTATATTAGCCTTGGATGACAAATGCCAACTGTGCACTTTCCAGAAATAGAGGAAAAAATTTTTCCTTCCATTCTACTTTGAATATTAAATTTTCTCATATGCATTTTAATAGGAAAATGGGATGTCTTGATCACGTACCACAGTTAGAGTGTTCATGACAAATGAAGAAAAATGGGTGGACGCACTGAGTCCGTGACCTTGCGATGAAATGTGCCAAGGGTAATTCTTTGTGGATCATGGACGAAAATGACGGTGTTTGGGGCTGTGGAGGCATCGCTGAGGAAGGGCCATTGCTCCATTTGGCATTATTGATTACTACGCAGAGCGCCGGCGCTGAGGGAAGGAAAGGGAAACAATATCTATCCACCAAAGTCCCCTGAACAGATATGCAAGGTTTGGGGTTGGTAGGACACACGCCGGGAAAAGGAATATCATATAGAACCCGCCATGGAAAGGCACTCAGTAGGTGCTCACTTGTCAGAGGTGTAGCACACCAGGAAAAGGCATCGGTCTGACCCAGCATCAGTACGGACGGGCTCTCCGGGACGAACTTGTCCCAGGCACATCCGTGCAGAGCAGAGCAGAGGTCCTGTGGCTAGACATCTTGTCCTGTGGCTAGACATCATGTAACATAGAAAGTGTCCCCCCGATAAGGGCACGCCCCACCTGGCACGGGACCGTCTCAAGGGCGTCACAGAGACAGACTGTTTTCATGGAAGTGAACCTTTTCACGGTCAGCGGGTTAGCAAGCATATGATCCACGTTGAAAGGAAGAGAAAGCACTTGCTGGATTGTCTCTGGATGCCCAGGGGTGGCCTCGGCTAATAAAACTGCACGGCTTTCCACAGCCCGGTTTGACATGACCGCGTCCGTGCGCTGGTCCTGGGGCTGCCAATCTGTTCTCTCGGTTTGTGTGCCGTTTGCATCTTTCCCGGGACTCCTCAGACGAGCGAAGTCACATGCTGTTTGCTTTTCTGTGACGGGCTTGCATTGTGAGCTGGGCTCTGCGGGCGGAGAAGCAACACCCGCGTTGTAGCAGAATGCGCAGGGCTGTCTCCCGGGCAGACTAGACCGCGTGTTCAGTGTGAAAGGCCCAGAAGGTGTGAGCAGACACCGCCAAGACAGTGGTCTGTTCTGAGAAGGGCAAAGAGGAAATGGCCGGAGCAGAGGGCACTCCGAGAGCTTGTGTGAACGGTGACCCCTGAGCCTCTCCCGCCCGGGGCGCAGGCTCCCGACCCTGTGGCTGAACATCCTGCCTTTCCTTCCGACTCCTGCCAAGGCCATGCTGCCCGTGGGCAGTGCCCCTCTGTGGGCAGCAGCAGTGCCCAGAGCAACACATTGCAACAAATTGCTCCTCCCCCTGCTGGAGAGGATGTCTCCACACTTTGGGGGGGGGGTGGCCCGAGGTGACAGCCACAGAGAGAAGGGGGACACATCCCAGACTGCATTGCAGGGCCCTACCCCCAAACCGACCACATCCAGAACCTCAGAGGACGACCCTCTTTGCCCCTGGAGTCTTTGCAGATGGGACGCGTTAAGGACGTCCACTGGAAATCCTTCTGGCTTAGCTCGGGCCCTCGATGCAATGGCCGCTGTTCTTACAGCACTGAGGACGGAGGGATATGATTGCAAACACAGAGAGGAAGGCGTGTGAAGTGCTGGCAGAGACCAGAGCCGTGATGTCCCATGACCTACCCACAGGGGCAGGGCCACCGGCCACCAAACACGAGCAAGGCACAGGCTCCAGCGAACCCCTTCACGCTGGGCTTCTGGCCTCTGAAGAGCGATTTCACTTGTCTCGAGATGCCCGGCTGTGGCCACCGCAGGAGGGGACACCAAGACCGTGGGGGGCGCCCACACTTCCTGTCCAGGTCTGGGTGACAGACTTCACCCCAAATGACAGATACACACCATCCTGACAGGCTCTTTCCTTTCTGCTCAGCTGATTATCCGTGGAAAGAACCAACACGGCCCACCTCCCATTGTGGTCTCCTGACAAAGGCCTTGCAATCCTTCCCCCATCGGCCGAGAGACAGGAAAACATCACCAGGAAGGTCCAGCGGCTTCTCGGTGGCTTTTCCTCCACGGCCCCAAAAGGAGCCGGTCCCATGCGGGGCTCCGGGCGGAGCAGGTGGCTCACGGCGCCGAGCCGAAAATAGAGCCCATCTTTCACACACCGTTTTATTTTCGTTTTCTGGCGCTGACCCATGCGAGAACAGAAGCAAGTGTGACTCCTGCCTGCCTCGCACGTCACGGTGTCCCGAGGCTTTTTGACAAACCGCACTTCTGTGGGCCGCACCGCCCCAGCCTGAGACACAGCGGTTTCGCCGAGTGCGGCCAGCTCCCGCCGAGACACACGACATTGTAGGGGTGGCAAGGACATTAATACGGTTGTTTTCGTAAACGTGGGCCAGGCCAGAGGCCAGGGGGGCTGAGAGGGGGCAGGTTGTAGAGGAAGCACAGATGGTGAACTTCATTATTCTGTGTTTCATTTCCCCTCATCTGCCCAAGGTGTGCGTGTCTCTGCCCGGCAGGTGCACAAAGCTCCGTGCAGAACACGGCAGCTGGGGGAACGAGGGTTCTGCCCGGAACGTTTTGCAACGCCAGCCTGCCCAGGAGGACTCGGTGAGCAGGGCGAGAAGGTGGGACATGGGGGAGGCAGAGGGTGACACAGGCCAGTCCTCCAGGGTCTTCCAGACCCCGCTGTCCATCACAATATTCTGTCCGGTGACAGAACCCAGTGCACAGCCAAGGGCAGGAAGAAAAGTAAGCCGACACTTTGCGTGCCCACCGGGAACTTACCGCCCTGCGTATGGAATCAGGCAACCCCACGTGTGGATTCCAGACTTGGGGTCCGCCGTCTGGGTCCGGGGCTGGGGCACAGCTCACCACCTTCCTCTCGGGGGAACTGGAGTCCCATGGTCCTGCGGGAGGCTGACGGGGGACCCCTCGAAGTCCCGGAAGGCTGCCTGCGCTTTCTTGCCTGGTGGCCCCAGGTTGTGTCTCAGAAACTGTCGGATTTCTTTGAGGCCGCGAGGATCCTCTCTTTTCAAATCATCTCCGTCTCCTGATTAGGCCAGGCCCACCCGGGGTACTTGCGTGAGGCTGACGTCGACCAAGAAGCAACCTCACAGAGAGAGAGAGAGGCACTTCTTGTGTTCACGGGAGTCACACTGTCCCCAGACAAGGGGGCACCTCCTGTCGGCAGGGGTCTGGCCCGACTTAGAATTCAGCCTCCCACCCCGATTGAAGTGCTTCGCCCCTGAGCTAGCCCTAGCCCACCCGTGGGTCAGCCGTAAGGCTGACCCACAAGCAGAAGCCACGACGGGACTCACAGCATCCCTGCTGATCTTGGATTTCAAAGCCAAGTCCAAGACGGTTCATCTGCCCTCTAATTTTCCCAGGGATCATTGGGTTGGTCCCTCTAGTCCCCACCCCCAATATATCAGCTTTTGTGCCCCAGCCTTTGCTCAGTGAGCATTGTGACATCTTCTCTGCCAGAAGCCCCTCGGACTCTGCTCTGTGTGCAAGCCGGTCCACCTCTCTGTGCCCATTTCCCAGCTCACAGCCTCAGGTCAGGGGTGGCGGAGCCAGCTTCTGCCAGATCTGTGTGGGAGTGTCTGTCTTCTGCTCACACAGAGCAGGTGTTTGGCACGCAGATCAGGAAAGCAGGCCGCAGATCTGCCGCAGCTCCAGACCGCTGAGCCCTGGGACCTGGGGCTGGCTCCATCCTTTCCAAAAACACCTTTGACAGCACCTTTGAAAACTGCAGAGAAGCCAGATCCCCTTCCGTGCCGACATCATCCAAGGCCCTGTACCTCAGGGAGGGAGGCCTTCCTGACTGGGACTTGGAAGCGTGTATGGGCAGGAATTGCTGCTTCTGAAAAGAAAGGCACTTGAGCCCAGGATTTAAAAAAAAAAATGGTGGTAGGAGACTGCCAGGCTGCCTGTGTTTTTGCTCACACACCTTCCTCCTGGTCCACCCGAGGAAGACGGGGGGAATCGGCCCACTGCGCTCTCTGAGGGCAATGGAGGTGGCTTCCTGGGTGCTCCTTGCAGGGTGGGAGATGCTGTTCCCCACACAGGGGACACCCGGCTGCATCTCCGGACCTCCTTGCCCCAGCAGCTGGGGACGGAGACAAGAGCTTGTGTGCACAGATCCGGGCATGGCAAGAGCAGACGCTGTCCCCGGACATGGGAGAATGACTTGGAAAAACAACACGTGATCGGAAACACGGCCCTTCGATTGCACGTTCATGTGTGCAATCCCCAGGGCGCTTGGCGTGCCTGTCCCTTCGGGAGACACCAATGCATCCATCATTCGGTGCTTTTCAGCCGTGCCTTGCTGTGTGGATGGAAAACATCTAAATCCAAACCCTTGTGTCTGAGTCACCCCAGCACAGAAATGTTCATTAGCTTGACTTCGGTGGCAAGGGGTGGCATTTACGTTGCTAGAGGGTGGTTCGCCTCATGTCTGGTAGTTTTCCGGAGAATGGCAGGGCGTGCGTAGTCAGCGGGGGTCAGGATTTGTCGTCCTCTTCGCCGGCTGAGTCTGCTTCCCCGAAACTCATTGCAAAAGGGTTATCGGTGCAACCAGCAGGCCCTGGGTCACCTGCTCCCTATGGACCAGGAGGTCTCTGTCTTTGATGATGAGTTTTGCAACAGAAAACGTGGAAAGGGGCAAAGTCCAGGGGATGGAGGAATCGTGATGCAATTGTCAAGCAGGCACGTTCATGCTTTGGACGTTGTGTGAGTGTGTGTGTGTCTGTGTGTGTGTGTGTGTGCACATGCAGAGAATTATTTGTGTGGTAAGTGGCATCGCCCAAATATTTTCTACATCAGCAGTTCCCAACCTTATAGGCACCAGGGACCAGTTCCATACAAGACCATTTTCCGACAGACCAGCAGAAAGGGGATGGTTTTGGGACGACTGACCCACATGACATTTAAGCGGACTCCTGCCATGTGGCCCGGTTCCTAACAGGCCTGGACTGCTCCTGGTCTGCAGCCTGGAGGTTGGGGACCCCTGCCCTGCGTCGTCCTCAGCAGCTGCAAAGCTGGGCTAACACTTGGCAAATGGAGGGCGTGTGCCGTGTCTCGGTCCCCTCATTCCGTGTGCACACCTGTGGTCGCTGGCGCTGCCCTAACACCTCCCCATGGGCGACTCCATGGCTGGTCAACACACACTGACTTCTCACCGCCTGCCAGCAGGAACTGTGAGCACAGGGTCCCCGCCCCCAGTCAGCCTCTGGCAAGGACCCTCCTCCTCCCAGCTCCTGGTGGGGGGGCGCCTGATTTCAGATCCTCACAGGGTGCAAAGAGAGAAAATCCTGGCGCCCCTTCTTCTTACAGGACACTGGTCCCACCCTTGGGTTGCAACCCTGTGACGTCATCCACACTGGATGACGTCACGCTGTCTGCTCCCAACAGCATGGAGCGTGGGCATTCTGCAAGAGCCGGGGAGGGATTTGTGGTTTAGCTCATCGGATCTGGAATATCTTCAGAAGCCCATTCCCAGTTCGTTCCGGAGGTAGAACCATGGAGAGTTACGGAGAAAGGCCAGCCGAGGGCTCTCCTTTCTTCTTTCACTTTTTTCTTGGTCTGAGGCCACAGACTGAATTTCCAACAGGGCTGGCTTGTATGGGCCAGAACCAGTAACCATCCCCACTGCCCGGAAGAATCAAACGACACAGAACGCAACGTCACACGCTTTGTGACATCAGCCCAGCGTGGGTGACTTTATCAGGGGCCAGCAGCACATTGCCCGCCATACAGCCATAACCAGGAGAGGATGAACAGATACCGTACGAGTTTCACAGGGAATAAGTGTTTATGGTGATGAGTTACTCAAATACTCATCTTCCTGCCAGACACATAATAGAAAATTTTGTCTGCGGGACGGAGAGATGCCGAAATCTCATCTTCCTTCGGGGACTGAAAGTCCCCAGGGTGTCCCCTTCCCAACCCCCCTCCCACGCTCCTTCCCTGCCAAAAAAAAAAAGAAAAGAGCCATTTTTGCTTAAAACACCCCTGGGGACCGATGGAAAGAAACTTTCAGAACTTGAATTTTCCCAGGAAAAAAAAAAAAGCCAAGAAGCACGGAAAGTCATTTGTATAAAAAAATTTTTGACTTCAATAAAATAAGGGGGAAGCATTAGAATACTTAAATATGGGTGCTACATATGTAAAAATCTTAAAAAGGGAAACCGGCAAAATGGTGTTTTTATGTCATTTGACATGTGCTTTATTGGGAGAGAATTGCGCTATTTGGTAATTACCAAAATTACTACTTTGCGAATGCTCCTTAATTATTTCATGGGGAACATGTCAGTCTGGCCCCATTTTTTCAAGCAGAGATGTTAAACGCTTTTGTGGCAAAAGCGGCTGGTGCCGTGCTTTGAGGAATGTAAGTAATCCCGTGGCTTCCAGGTAGGGGCGCCCCTCTCTCTTGCTCCCTCATGCGTCTCCTTGTGCCCCACGAACCTACTCTAGGGGGCCAGTGGCCGGGGGCACCCTCAGGTGGCCGTGTGTCTGGGGGCGTTGCCTTATGTCTGGGTAGTGCATTCATTTTCAAAGCCCTGTGTTGAGATGCACACAGCCTGTGTGTCTGTGGGAGGTACTTACCCATGTCATGGCCATCCAGGGTCATTTTCTCGGGGGTCACCGCTTGGCTGACCTTTGGAAGCTCTGTAGAGACCCAAGGGCTGGTGCAAAGAGCAGGTGCGTCTGTTCGAAGTCACGTTTCCCGATGCCTGGTAAATAGACACACAGACCGACTTCCCACTGTGCAGCCCAGGTGGTCCTCTCGGAAGCTGGTCGGGGAGGTTAGGGTACAGAAGGAGGAGACCCCCCCCAGGGGTTCCAGTGCCCGGCAGCCCATGGCGGGGCCGGTTGCTCTGGGGTGTCCCGTTAAGGAGAGGCTAACCACAGACACTTTTATGGGTGCCCGCAGGGAGTCGGGCGTCATGGGGAGGAAGGCCCAAGACTTCTCAACACCAGAAAACAGCCAAGGGTTCAGGACCTCGGCAGAGTGGCGTAGTGGGCTGTTCGGTGACCAGGCAAGGATGGGGAAAAGGTGGGGACAGAACACAGGAAGTCAGTGCCCGTGAGACGGATTGTACGCCAGGGTCCTGGGGTTTTATCCCTTCTGGTAGGGAGGGCCCGAGTCGGTGCGGGTTTTGAGTCAAAGCAAGTGCAGCTCATTTTGGATTTGGGTACTGAGATGTCGGGAAGGTTGAGGAAATCCACGGGAGGGTGGAGGTCAACACTGGGGGTCGAGTCAGAACGGAGAGAACCTCCCACCCTCAGAAGCCCCTGGTGGCCCGCTGGCCAGTCTCCAGTGGCTGACCTTCAGCCTCAGTCTGCTCCCCTCACAGGGGCCCGAGGAAAGGCCCCGAAATGCAGGGACGCAGGTCCCACAAACGCCCACCTCTCAGGAGGGACACCTGTCCCACCCGGCTTCCCAAAACAGACACCGCCCCCTTGGTCTGCTTTTCTAAGTGCACACGCGTGGCAGAGACACATTTCCTGCCAAAGGGAATTCAGGTGGGGCTGTGGACGAAAGGCGTGCGTCCCCACGAGATTTGTTTCTGAAACCCCGAGCTTTAGGGGGACAGCACAGGGAGATGGGACCGAAGGGAGGTCCAGGGTCTCAAGGTCTGCCCTTCTAAGAAGACATCTGCCCGCAGAGAGCTGTCCCCTCCTGTCCCTTTGTCTCTGCTCCATGAGGACACAGCAAGCAGGGTGCTGCCTGCAAACCAGGGGCAGCGTCTGAGCCGAACCTAAGAGCTCATCCTGCTGGCAGCCTGATCCCACAGGTCCCCGGCTCCAGGAGGGACCCCAAATACTGAGAAGCCAAACTATTGCCAGGGGCGTGTTGCTCCGCCCACAGCACAGCACAAAGGAGGAGCATCAGTCCATCAACCACGGAGACCCACCGGTGTCCACATTTCCCTGGGGATGATGTCTGTAACACCCGACACGACGCAGCAATAAGTCAACAGTTACACTGTGCGTACAGGCAGAGAAGTCTTCTTAACAGCCAGCACACAGCCCGAATGGGGCTGGTTTGTTGAGGATTTCTGGGAGCAGACAGTGAACTCACCCCCAATCTGCAGGCCACTTCAAACACACGCCCCTGCCCTGTGCACCAGCCCTGGAGTCCCTACGGAACTTCCAAAGGAAGCAGCCTGCCACGGGGTTCTCTTCGCTATTTCCGGCACGTTGCTGAAAATCTAAGGAAATCGCCCCTCCTCCGCAACATGCAATGCATCAGGTTCCCCGTGACCTGTCTTGCAAGGAGACAGATGGGTCTTCAAGACGCCCCTCGCCACGCCCGATGGCCATCTGTCTGCCCGGTGGCCGGGACTCCAACACGCCATTTTTCAGCAAGACTTTTAATTCACTGCCTCAAAGTGTCATGATGTGCGCGCCCGCCTATTTGTCAACAGCAGATAAATTGGACATCGGTGCCAAAGCGGTAGTTTCCCCCCGCCAAAGTGGCGATAAGGGCAGGAGAATCCAGGCTCCCTTCCAAAGCCGAGCGCATCTCAGGGACAAGAAAGTGCTCAGAGGAGCTTGTGAGATCAGGCCCAGGCTCATATGTCCGCGGAGGGACATCATTCCGAGTGTTCTATCATGGGAGTGCTGTGTCTCAACATACTCACCCAGGGAGCTGCGTGCTGTCCCACCCTCTGCCACCTGAGTGGCAGTGACAACAACACGTGTGTCATTATTGGTACTCTCGTTATTCTTATTGTTGTTATGGTTTCAGCACCATAAAAACACTTGAAAGATGGCCCCATTCTCTCAAAGGTTGTCATTTTTTTAAGCTGGTGAAGCTATTGAAGTTTCAGGAATGAATTTCTAGCCTCGGCTGGTGTGACTCAGAGGACTGAGTGCCAGCCTCCAACCCCGGGGTCGCCTGTTTGATTTCCAGTCAGGGCACATGGCTGGGATGAGGACAGGTCCCCAGTAGGGGGCGCAGAAGAGGCAACCACACGTGGATTTTTCTCTCCCTCTCTTTCTCCATCCCTTCCCCGTTCTTTAAAAATAAATAAAATATGTGTTAAAACATTTAAAAAATTAAAACCGTGACTTTTTCAATGTTTTGTGCTAAAAGGCTAACTTGGTAAAAAAAAAAGCCACTGAGCCTTGGACAACAAAACCATCGTAATCATTTCAACGTAAGGGCTTTGCTGAAACCCTTAGGAAAGGCTATCTTTCCTAAGTAGAAGGACAGAACAAACATCTTGTCTTATACATTTAAATTTCAGTACTGTACAGTCTGCACCATTTCCGATGAGCGTGGGGAAGGCGGACGCGGGAGTCACAGCTCTCTTGATAATTTCTCTATGCATCGAGTATAAACACGTAAAGATGAGGCAAGATTAAGTGGAGAGGAAATTCCTCTTCTTTCTGGACATTCAAGTGTCTTCCTCTGCCACCCTGCATCATGGAAAGGGTGTGTCACGTGAACGGGAAGGCGGGTCACGTCCCTGGAAACTGGTAACGCTTTCTCTCACCACAGTTGGCCCAGACTGATCACGGCCCCATGGGCAATGACAACCGCTGTTGGCCAGCGGGGGCCTCCCTCACGGGCCATCGAAGACTGGGAAGCTTCCAGACCTGGCTCAGTTCTCTGCCTGCACTTACTTCATCAAGAAATATGTAGACAGTGCTTGGTAGCATGGAGAATAACGAATGGCACTTTGGAGAAGACACCTGGGCCCCAGGGACGCTGGGCTTTCCTGAAGCCCTGTGGGACAATTCACATCAAAGGTTCAACGGCTACGTTAGAAAAATCAAGCCACAAATGCTACTGCCATCTTTTGCACCTCAGGAGTCCCTCAGAGTTCGGACCGATGCCATGTTAGAATGTGCCCAGGAGGGCTCATCATCTGATGAAATGAGAGGGCATTGCCTCATTATCTTTAGCCACCGGTAGTCCCATATTTCAAAAGAAATTGGATTTATAGTATAAGGTAGTCAGTATAGGTGGTGTGCCGATTTCACTCAGTGACCAGATCAGAAAGAGGCGCTCTTCTCCTATTTTCTCACGTTAGGTGTGCCCGTGTTTGTCTGTATTTAGTACCATTTAAAATGTTTCCATAGTTGTATATAGGTGTGTAAGGGTAAATAGATGAGAGACATAAATATAACATTCAGTTATTCATGGTTTTGGTAGTTACGTAAATATGACCCCGCGGAACAAATTCTTCTTTGGCTTGCTTTTCACGTTAAATTCATGCTTTTTAAAAATATTTTATTTATTTATTGTTAGAGAGAGAGGAAGGGAAGGAGAAAGAGAGGGAGAGAAACATCAGTGTGTGGCTGCTTCTCATGTATCCCCTACTGGGGACCTGGCCTGCAACCCAGGCATGTGCCCTGACTGGGAATCGAACCGGCGACCCTTTGCTTCACAGGCCCATGCTCAATCCACTGAGCTACACCAGCCAGGGCTAAATTCATTCTTAGGAGTGATAAATTCACTCAGCTCTGCGTCTCTAGGAGTAATTGATTACTTATCATGCCTCTAGTGCGTAATCCATTCTATCAATAAACCATCTTCTTTTATTTTCATTTTTTGTCTGTTGCATGTCATATCACATTAGTTTCACCTGTACAGCATCGTGGTCAGGTGTGTATATAACCTACACAGTGACTCCTCTGATATTTTTGGTCCCCACCTGGCCCCATGCACAGTTATTCTAATATTATTGATTATATTTGCTCTGCTGGACTTTCCACCCTGTGACTGTTCTCTAACTACCGGTCTGTCCTGCTAAAACCCTTCACCTTTCTCACCCAGTCCCCATACCCCTCCCCTCCGACAACCATCTGTGTGTTCTCCGTATCTGTGAGTCTGTTTTTGTTTTGTCTGTTCTTTTATATTGTTCATTAGACTCTGCGTATGAGTGAAGTCATACGTTTTTGTCTTTGACTTATTTCACTGAGCATACTACTCTCTCTATCCATCCATGCTGTCGTAAGTGGTAAGAGGTCATTCTTTTTCATGGCTGAATAATATTCCAATCCATATGTGTGCCCCTCTGGGTACATATTTGAGAAAATCCAAAACACCACTTCAAAAGGACACATGCAGCCTTATGTTCATTGCAGTGAGATTTATTGTAACAGCTAAGATAAGGAAGCAACTCCAATGTCCATCGGTAGACCACTTCATGAGGGAGATGTGGTATGTTTATTTACAATGGAGACTTCTCCGCTTTTGATATTGTTTTCTGCTATGATCACCAACGAGCCACGGCTGACGTATCCTTTGGCGTCCTGCCATGCGCTCCGTTGGAAGATAGATTCAGCAGGTTAAACCTCCCGTAATCCATGGGTTATTTCTCGGAAACATAGGTTCTGCCGTGAATCCCTCCCTCTAATCCTAGTGCTCACTGGCATGAAGTGTGAGGCACTTTATCGGCTGGCAAATGGAGTATCTATTATAGTGTTTAAAACTGCCTGTTACCCCTGGATTTCCAAGTCTGCCCATCGGAGCTAACGTGGGCAATTTTCACCAAAGCCTATGTTTGTAATATTAACACACGTCAGTTGCCATAGTTTGCTCCCATGATTCCACACAATTTAATTGAAAACCATGAATTATTGGAGTGACTTGACCACTAGAGTGAACATTATTCCCCACAGGATCCAGCTCAATCTACCCACACACATCAGTGAACAATCACATGTTTATTCGTGGCAGTCCGAATGTCTTGATCACTCACTCCATTTTTTGGTGAAAAAAATAACAAGAATGTGTAGCGTTACGAAGCTGACAGAACATAGATAAATATCGGGGCTTCTCATCAGGATGTGCCAAGGGAAATGAATAGCAATACTGGCCCTGTGTCTATCGTGGTCATCATTCACGGAATCGTGGCTTTGAATCCCGGCTTTCGGGCGAATTAAAAGCTGTTCTTTCCTAAGAGGGAGATTTGCGTTAGAGACTTGAGCATTCTTTTCAGTTCTTACGTCCATCCTGGTTTTCTTCCAAACACCGGTCATAGTTGCAGCATTTCCTTTGCATTTTCTGAGCCACTCACTTTATCCCCAATGACTAATGACAACAGAGAACAGCGAGGCAATGACGTCTTTTACCCAGGAATGTGCAACGGACTCCATGAGCGTGTTGAGAGGAATGGGGAGGGTGATGATCTGAGAATCCAAGAGGGCGGACGGCTCCGCAGCGGGAAGAAATCAGAAGGTCCCTCCCGCACCCGTGCACGAAAACCCTAGTGAAACCCGGCAGACAAACACGCCCATACATCATGTCCCTGGCAGCGGGAGGCCGCAGGTTTTTCATTTCTCCCCCATAAATCTCCAATTAATCACCGGGTTTCGGGATAATTGAGTCTGCACACCTGAGTGCTTCTTTCAGAAGATGCTCAATCACTTATAAGAGCATTTGGATTTTTGCATTTCTGGCGTGTCTTTGAAGGTGCTATAACGAATGGTTGCATCGGAAGCTCTCTGTGTTCCAAACTCCCACTGTCTCATTTACCACCTGGTCTTGGCCAGTTTCTACGCCTTAACCCACGGAGAACAAAGAGCATGCTTCTGGGTCTTCCTAAAAAGTGCCATGATCCTTCCCCAGACAGTCAGGGCTTGAGGAGGTAAAGCAAGCCAGTTCTGAGAAAATCAACAAATGAATCCATCTGAGTATTCACAGGAGAGCTCCTCTTCCTAACTCTTGGGGTTCCCGGCAGAACGAACGGCAGAGGAAACAGTGCTGTAAAAAAAAATTGGCAAATGCCAAGGACGAAAAGCAGAAATGTCTTCCTATCGTGACAGGACTGAACACGGAGAACGGAAATTGGACTCATCAGAGAGACCCATAAACGGGCCTTCTCATCCTTCTATCTCTTCCGACCTGGACAGAGCGGTGGTATTGCCTCTGATCTGTAAAAATGTGCCTGGGGCAAGTGACGAAAGCCAGCTTGTGGTAATGTGACAATTAGTCTCTACTCGGTTCTTACAGCATTATACCCTTCCTTACAAAAAGAAAATGTTAGAGAAAATATCGTCACCATCACCGTGTGTAGCAGAGAGCACTGGAAATCAGGCAAATGGGTAATTTGTGGCAAATTCCCAGGGCTGCTAACAGCCAAGGCCATGTTCAGGGTCCAGAACTTCTCCATATTCAGGCAGCAAAGTCTTCTCCATCCCGGTTTTTTCTGCATTGTTCAGAGCAACAAACTTAGCTAAAAAATTATACTCCATAATTGGAACCTTGAATTGATGTATTCAGTCTCCAATATGCATAGCTTTCAGGTACACAAACTGGAATGATTTTATTGAAACTGGAATCCCAGGGAAAATGAAGCAGAACTATCAATGCTAAAAAAAAGGGGGGGGGGATCAGAACATAAACCAAGAATGTCAACAGTGTGAGGTAAAGATTCTGAATTAATGGTTTTCAGAGTGTTGTTGCTAAGGAGAGTGTTCAGAAGGGTCTCTATAATGAGGACACCTTCTAGTTGAGAAGTCCACAGGGTTGACTCAAAATCATTCACCCCAGGCCCACTTGGAAAATAAAAGCACAACACAGTGTTGACAAAGCCGATGCAGAGAATTCTTTCTCACCGTCATTTTGACGTTTACGACAAAGGTCAACTGTGAGTCAAGTCTCGGTTTCCGGACCTTGTGCTAAGGCCAGAATACTTCATAGGACTTTGAGAATATTCGGTTGTGTGTGTTCATGAAAGAGTTTCTAGTGTCCCACGGATGCTTGTGGAGACCTGTTGGGAGGAACCCTGTGTTTCAGTGGCTTCCAGGGGGGTGACGGAGCTACGTTATTGTGGGGACTCCACGCCTGAGATTCAGGGCCCCGCATGAGATGGCACCGTGCTCCTGCATCGGGGAGAAAAGATAAAAACAGAGCCCAGACTTGCCCTCCATCTCCAAGAACTTCCGCAGGGAAAACACGGTCCTCTTCGGAGAAAGGACACCAGTTTCTTAGGAGGAAGGTGAGCGCACATGGATGGACCTGGTGAAACGATGATGCTGATTGATGCAGGATGCCTTCCGGTGGAGTGGAGACAGCCTGGCCTTTGGTTCTCAGGACGCTGAAAGCACTGGACAGGGAGCTGCTTATGGAGAAGAGGGCTCCAGTCCTCGTCGCTGAGAGTATCACTTGGGAAGGGAATGGTGCCAAGTCTGAATGCCCAGAAGTTCCTTGACACAGAGAGGTACATAGAAGGAACGAGATGCTGGATAAAACGCCAGCCTTGGAAAAGCCACACCCATGCCCGCCGGGTCGGGTCAGGCACCAATACCCATGAATGCTCCAACTGCTGGCAGTCCAGGAAGGATGGCCAAGTTCCCATGCACAAGTCTGCTGGTCGACCAAAGACCTGTGCCCTGGGGAGTCATGGCCAGGTGGCACCAGGGAGCAGAGCCATGCAGCACGGCCGGGGAAACTCCTCTCTCTCAGCAGACTCAGGACGAGCTTGGCTCAGTGCTTCTGGATTGTCCCAGGAGCAGTGGCACCTGGGAAGTTGTTACGAACGCGAGTTCTGGGTCTGCCCCTGGACCTGCTGAATCAGCCAAGCGCAGGGGGCTGCCCTGCCTGGAGCAGGGGCACAGCTCTGCTCTAGTTTCGTTTTGCACCCGGCCTCCTACGCCCGGTCTGGGGGCCGCCCCAAAGAAAAGGCTTCGTGCTGCTGCCGCCGCTACCCCTCAGAGAGCTGCAATGTTGCATTTGGCAAAGATTCCCACTCTGCATCACCGTGTGAGGCATTTGCCATTCGGGCTTGGCTGGTCCCCGAGGTTTCTGTTAAACGGTGTGGGTTCCTCAGGGCCAACCTCCACACACACCTGCTGACTCGGGCTTGTGGCTGGAATCATATGCCTAATGGCACTGGGGCTACGATGATGTCATGTCCCCAGTGACACCCTGGAAACGAGAGTGCTGGGCCAGCTGCCTGCTGCCAGGGAACACATGGGCAGCCTGGCTCTTTGAATACCTCTGAACCGCTGCCCAGCACGCAAAGGCTGTCTTAATAAAAGGAAGAGGCAGGAGACAGGGTTCCCGTCCACTGCCCAAGCTTCAGAGAAGTCACAGGGAACACCTAGAAGGAATTTATATATGCATTTGGTCTCAGAAATATTTTTCAGATAACAATAAAAAATCTAGAACTATTGGTACAAAGCATGGGATCATTTTATCATTCCATTTTCCCCTGCTACTGCCAAGTGAATTTTTAATGCCAGAATCCAGTCTACTCTTACAAAAGAGAACTTTCTGTAGGTAAAAACATATATAGCACAATTCCTTATCAACCATTAGCTTTAGGGGCTCAGGCCAAAGGTACGGGAAACTAACAATTGCCCGGTGAATTTGAACAGTGAATGTGGGACCAAGCTTGTTTAGACAGGGAGCCCAGCTTTGGTTTTGTGTGTTCACACGGGTGTAAAGAGCATTTGCATGTTTAACAAAGGGCTGCCTGGGCTCTTTCGGGGGCTAAATGAGACCTTTGCCACTGCACCGGTTGGAAATTGGATAGGGAATAACCGGGATTAGCCCAGGATTGTTCAGGAGTTGACCGATTCTTGCCGGCTGATGGATCGTGATTTCGGTTAATGCCAGTGGCACGTGGGAATCCATTATCATCAGGGAACACAGACTGAAGAGAAAGATGGGGGTGTGAACAACCGAACCTCAGCCTCCTGCTTTCTGTTTGTCGGAACGAGGTCGCTTCCGACAGTCAGGAGTCACCTGACATGATGAAAGCAGTTGGCTAGACTTGGGCTGTTTGTTCCACATGCCCACCAGTGAGCAACTTCCGGTACGCCCGCCCTGTGTCGGCAAATCCCTTCTCACCTGCCCGTTAAGTGCTGAACCAGAGGATGGCCCAAGGGAGGTATGCAGCAGGGCTCGAATAAGGGGTCGAGTGCACTTTCAGGACAAACGAAGCACTCTGAGTAAGGGCTGGCACAACTCCATATGTGCTCCTCAGATAAACACGTTCAACGTGGTGTGAGGTCTCAAAGGCTGCGGGAGCAGGTGCAGGTCACTGGTCGGCCCGGTGAGTTTGGCATAATTCTCTCACATCTCTGCCCATTGGTTGGATTGTGCAATGACGCGGAGTCTTTACACAAAGCAACGGTGTGTGAACCGAGATGGTGCTCGAAGCTTATTTACTGAACCATGGACTTGAACTCCTCCCTCTCTCTCTCTCAGCATGTTCTGAATATACACGTTCTGCATGCATTCTGCTGAATAAGACTGTTTTAATGAATCACCCCAGGTTGCAGACTTTTTGGACGCGTGGAGAGAATGCTTACACCGTGGCTGTACACCTGTATTCTGGGCATGAAATGAACGGATGAAATGAGAAGCTAGCCAGAGCATCAGGAAACCTCGTGGATATGTTTCTTCAACATATACACCTTCAAGAGGGCGCAGGACTGCAGAGTTTCGGGGAGAAAAATAAACATGTCTGCGTTATTGCATTTTATTTGCAATCGCCAATTCTCTGGAGCACTGAACGAACGTTCTGCCAACGCCGTAATTGGGATTTTAATCTGTGCTGGTCCACCTATTTTCACAGGGGTGCTCAGGGAGACATTTTCTGGGTGTCCATGGCAGCGGTACCTCCAAGTTTGGTTCTAGCTCTCCTTGCTGCCTATTATTATTTTCACTGGTCACTCAGGATCTCTTGTTCATGGTCAGTCTGTCCGCCCTGGGCTCCAAGTTCAAGGGGGTGATTCAGGCACCTCCCAAAGTGCACTAACGCTTAGTTTCTATTTCCTCTGACAGAGGTGCATAGAGCTTTCCCTAAATTCTCAAAGTTAAAGAAAAAATCTAAAGCACCCCTCTGAATCTTGTCTGTTCTGTGTTCAGATGTGAGGATGCAGCACTGTGGTCACAGAAAAGTAGTTACAACTATTGTGATTTTCCAATAAATTTATTTTACTCGTGCTCCCCATTTTCAGCACTTTTCTTGTACTGTGTTCAGAGTGGCTGATCATTGGTTCTAGTTCACATTCCTGGCGTTCCTTGCGTCCGTGGTGGAAATAGAATGTATGGCATCTGCCCCACCATGAATGTTTGCCACGTGGCCAGACAGTGGGAGTGCCCCAGGGCTCTGCACGTGAATCCCCTGTTGCCATTGCTCCAAAGACGCAATTTTGTTGCATTTGGGTGAATCAGAAATTAGGGTTTGGCCCCCGAACAAACATGAATGAAATTTGCAGTGTTCTCTGGAATGTATGTGATTGGTGTATTCAAATATATGCACAAAACTCAAGAGACCAAAGGCTCATTTGTGCATTAGCTATAAAAGATTGGAAAGAAGCCTTGGCTGGTGTAGCTCAGTGGATTGAGTGCGGGCCTGTGAGCCAAAGGACTGCAGTTCGATTCCCAGTCTGGGCACATGCCTGGGTTGCAGGCCAGTTCCCAGCAGGGGACGCACGAGAGACAACCATACATTGAAACTTCTCTCCCTCTCTCCTTCCCTTCCCCTCTAAAGATAAATAAATAAGATCTTTTAAAATTATTTTTAAAAAAGATTAGCCAGAATTGGGGGTTCATAGGATAAAGCAGGGATACTCTAATTCTACGGTGTGGGGGGGGGTTTCCAAGGTAAGCAGCCTACAGAGAAAATCCAGTACGAGAGAAGGTATTTAACATCCCTCAGTTGTGGAAAACGAATGCACATACAGAAATATGCGTGCACCGTTGCGTAAATATAACAGGTGAGGGATCAGGAAGCATCACCTGGCGGTTCCAGAAGGGTCCAGGGGAGGGAAGGTCCAGCACCGGGAATAGAGTGGATAATATCCCAGTACCTACTTGTAGGGCCCCATGGGCACAAGAGTTATTGGGATGGCCGCTTACTCGGTTATGCAATGTCTAATCACTGGGGCGGACACCTGAAACTAATATGATAATGCGTGTCAAGTGTAACTAAAAAATAAAAATGATTAGAGTCACAAAGAGAGACATGCGTATCGCCCGATATGGGTACACAGAACAGTCTGGAAAAGATGGGACATTTTCCTCCTCCTGCCACATCCCTTGGTCCTTCTAGAGGTCTTCTGTCACTTTCAAATTAAAAACCCACTTAAGCCCTGGCTGATGTAGCTCAGTGGATTGAGCACGGGCCTGCGAACCAGACAATCGCGGTTCGATTCCCAGTCAGGGCACATACTGGGGTTGCAGGCAGGTTCCCTGCAGGCCAGTTCCCAGCAGGGGATGCACGAAAGGCAACCATACATTGATGTTTCTCTCCCTCTCTCCTTCCCTTCCCCTCTAAAGATAAATAAATGAAATCTTAAAAAAAAAAAAAAGAAAATAGATGGGGGGAGGGTAAGAATAGTAGAGGAAATATAGAATAAAATATGAAAAAAAAACCCACTTAAAAGCCACAGATGACAAGGGGACAGTGACCAGAGGGGAGGGGGAAGGGAATTTAAGGGGGAAAAAGGAGAGGGATTTGGAGAAGCAAATATGAAGGACACAGGGATGAGAACGGAGGGGGGGGTGGAAATGGGAGGGAGGTGGGGAGCACGGGGTGGGGGGGCTGGGATGGGAGAAATAAACAAAAAACTGTACTTGAAAAATAACTACATAAAATTATTGAGAAAAAAAGCCACAGATGAAAAAGCAGGAGAACTCCAATAAAAAGCATCCACGACCTCTTGCTTCTTTTATTTTATTTTATTTTTTGCACACTGATTTCCCCAACACCCCAGTCTTTCTAGAGCCCCTGGGAATTATTTTTTCTAAACAAACACCCACCAGTGGCTGGGCTCTAACCTGAAATCGATCTCACTTTCCTTCTGACTGATTTTCTCATTTCATATTTCCCGGACCACTCCGCCGATGCATTAGGAATTTACGGTGGCTCCTGATCGCTTGGGTGATGGTCGATTACTGTTATGTATTAGGTGCACAGAAGTCTAGGCTACACATTTACACAGCATCTTTTGAAAGAAAGCTAATGAGAGCTTTACTTCCTAATGTTACTCTATAGCTTATTATATTTCCATGGGCATCGTATTTTTGCTTTAGTTTCCCAATCACATGACCATTCTAGCATCTGTTGCGAGGTATCTGTCCAAGTCTTTGTTCATCGATGTACCTGTATACACCTATCCACCTGCCTGCCTGTCTATTCACCCACCTATGTGTTCATCCCCCCGACATGTGCTTGCCTGTCCATCTCTAACTACACAACATCATTTTCTCTCATGTCCCAATGTAGTCAAAGAAAATACTTTGCTTCTGAGTTTCAATGCCCTGGACTGGCCCTGACTGTGCCACGCATCATTTCATGCCCCCCTCCCACTCTCCAAAGTCACTATGACGTCCCCTGGGTGGGGACTGCCACATGGCCCTGTTTCCTGTCACTGCCTAAAGTCTCCTATGCAGGTATTGGGCATGTCGGCCCGTGAGCCAAGAGGCGACCGCACCGCTAAACGCAGCCTCTGCTGCACAACCGGGTGGGAACACAAATGACGTTCTCTCACATCAACGCCGTCATTACTGAGGACACCGTTGAATTCCATGTGCCTGCTTTCTGCTGCATGCTGTGTCTGTCACCACCACGGATAAACTCCGCCAGTTTTATGTAAGCCACCTAGCTGGGGGATATGCAAGACCTTTCTGAGATGGAAATAAGGTTGTTCAGTTGGTCAGGTCTCCTTCCTGGGCACGTACGCAGAGAGAGAATGGAGAATAACCTGGTCAGCCTTTCTCTGGAATCTTCTCCCCGCTCCAGCCAAGGACCTAATGGTGGGAAGTGTGGCCCTTCAGGGGCTCAGGCGGGTTCCAGGCAGTAGATGGGTGTCTTCCTGGGAGAACAGTAGTGACTTTCCCAGGAGAGCAGGTGGGAGGCAGCCACACAGGGCACAGCGATTCCTTGCCTGGGCTGGAGGGAGGGCATGTACGTCAGGGGGCACGGACTCCAGGTCCTCAGCAGGGCGACCCTCGGGCCAGATCCGCTGGCCAAAATCTGCCACCTGCCAGGTTTGGGGCCATCCTCCGTCCTTTGAGCTCATGCGACCAGGGTATCACTAAACTCTCAAAGTAACATGCACATTTTCAAGCTGCCAGTGTCTTTCATAAGCCATCCCAAGATTCCACATTTGATTCTCTAGAGAGGCACATGGGATGATGGTTTTTTGTACACTTTTTCATTCCCTGTCCACCTGCTTGCAGACTTGAAGAGCCAGAGTCCCCATGGTCCCCACGCCGTGGCCAAGCTGAGGTGCCTGGTCCCAGCCCTGACGTGGGACCCACCCAGGTGCCGAGTCAGCATGGTGCCCGGGGAATCTGCATTTCTAACACATTCCGGGTGGTGGCAATGCCATTCATCTGGGCACCACACGTTAACCGTGTGGGGGTCAAAAGTAACTTTTCTCCACGGCTCCGAGTCCTGGTGGCTGAGCTTGTAATCCAGTTGGCATGAGGCAGATAAACAGGGGGAGTGTGTTGTTTTCTCCCTGATGGACACATGGAGTGTCGTAAGGATGTGAGACCCGAGATGCGCTGGACTGTTCAGGTTTATATTAGATTCTGGACTAGGGAGAGAGAGGCCGGGCTGTGGGGCTTCAGAGCGAAAGCAGGTAACGCCCAGGTGGACTGGAACGAGCAAATGTGCAGGAAATAAATCCTCCCTGGGCCCCCAGAAACAGAGGCACATGGGGGGTCTCCTGAACGGGCTCTGCTGGGTTTCTCCCTGTGGCCACCCTTCACTTCCATCACCGAGCTGTGGCACTGCCGGCCCCCTTTGTAGAAGCGGGGTTTCCCCCTGAACTCCTGTGGGCAGGTGAGGGGGCGGGGCAGACGCTTCTTCTGGGTCTTTTGTTTAATAAAAATGACCAGTTTGAAATCGGCACCCCAAAAGGTTTATGTTGGGGTGGTAACACGTGGAATGTGCACCAAAAAGCACTGTTCTAAAATGTGTTGCTCACATTTTCACTAAATAATTAGATTCACAAGATTGAATCATCCTGCATTTTCGGCTCCCGGTTCACAATGATTCATTCCATGAAGACGCTTGCAACATTTTCTTTTTTCGGTACCCACATCCTGGCATTTTTAAATACGTAAAGTCTGGACTGGACTCGCGTGGATCTAAGAATAAAACCCGCGCTGGTGTTGCTCCGATGTGTCTGTCCTTCTGGTTATTTCTTCTCAGAATCCTGTGCTCTAGGCTCTGTCCCCCTGCATCGAAACCGGTGTTAAAAATCCCTTCTCCCTGGTTTGAGCACCAGTGAGGAACACCTGTCTGCATGTTGCCCGTGGAGTCCCTGGAAGGTTGACTCACTCACAGAAGCTCCCTGTAGCTCACCTGTACCCTGTGCTTCTTACCCACGGGGCCGCCCGGGTGTCCTGCCGCCCCTGAGCACGGGTGGGCGTGTCGGGCGTGCTGAAGGGCTCCCTCTTGCACCTGGTTGTAGCGCCAGGTGTCCCAACCTTGCATTCGCTGACTGAGTCTTTTAGGAAACGAGAAGAAGCCGAAGTCTTTCGGCTTCTATGGAGCCGAAAATGCAGGATGATTCAATCTTGTGAATCTAATTATTTAGTGAAAATGTGAGCAACACATTTTAGAACAGGGCTTTTTGGTGCACATTCCACGTGTTACCACCCCAACATAAGACATTTGGGGTATAAATTTCAAACTGGTCATTTTGATTAAACAAAAGACCCAGTAAAACTTGCATTGAAGGCAGCGCTGCAAGAGCCGAGATGCCAAGGAGAAGGCGTGAGCCATACGTTGTACGGCACTGGATTCCTTTGCTAAGGCCAACAGCCAGTAACTAGTTGGTTTAAAAGAGCACACGTTCATTCTCCATCCTGGAGACCAGATGTCTGAGACCCAGGTGTCCCAGGGCTGCAGGCTCCAGGGAAGGTCCTTCCTGCCTTTTGCAGCTCTTGGGGCTCCAAGAGTCCCTAGGCTGGTGGCCCGTCCGTCATGTCTCTGTAAAGTCACTTCCCCCCTACCCTATTCGAGGGTGGTGTGCCTGGTTCCATGGATGGACGGAGCACCTAAAATCGCACTCATTTCCTGAGTGATACAGGTGAGAACAGTGTCCTTCATCTGTCATAACAAGCCCCTATCAAGCACACCTAATTTACGCTAACTCGTGACCCGTGCACAGTGGGTCTGGTTGCAGGGGCAACCAATACGGTGGGAGAAGGTGGGGCCTTTGAGTCCCACCCGTCTTCCTGGAAGGGGAGGGAGACGGAGTTAGCATGCCCCGTGATGTCATCAGTAAAGGAACCTCCGTCCATCAAGTCCCCTAAAGGCAGGGGACTTCAGCACACTGCAGGGTTGGTGAACGAACACATCCAGGCACGCGAAGGTGGTGCCCTCTAGGTCCACGGGGGCCCACGCTCCTGCATCCGTGGCTCTGTGTTCCTCTCCTGGCTGTGTTGTGCATCCCGTCCTCCATGAGACACCGGTAATAACAGGTAAAGCATGTCCTGGTTCTGTGGACTGACATCCCAGGTCATCGGAATCCGAAATTGAGAAAGGGGGTCACGGGAGCCCCCAAAGCATAGCCAAGTTGTCAGAAGTGGGGGTAACTTGGGGTCTCACGGCTCGTGACGGGCGTCTGAAGCAGAGGGCAGGTGTGCGGGGCTGAGTACTTGCCGGAGGGGCGGGCGATCAACGCTCTCTCAAGGCAGCTTCAGGACACGATGACGTGGTAGGACACGCAGTGGGTGCCCACCGACAACGGCAGCGATTCGGTTCAGAAAACCCTCAGACAGGGTGTCTCACGTGTCAGCAGGGGAGAATCCATTTTCTGTAACAACCAGGGGTGCTTTCTCTGTTCGAGCGAACGCCTCCCCCTGCCTGGCCTCTCAGACTCTCCGCAGTTTTCTCTCCCCACGTATTCTCCTCTCTTTGCTCAGAGAGAATTCTCTAGAAACCCAAATAGGATCCCGTCACAGCTCTGCTTAAAACCCCCGGAGGCCGCCCATGCCTCTTAGAAAAACATAAAACCCTTCAGTGTCTCCCCGACCAAGGAGGGGCTGCTGGCTATGGATGTAATAAATAAACCTGCACTGGGGTGATGGGCGCGACCTATGACCTATGACCTCTGCTGGGGTACGTCTGGAGGTGCTTTGCACTCTGTGCACTGATGATTGAGGACTTTTCACAACATTTATTTTATTACTTGTGTCTGAGGTGTAGTAAAGCGATTCCAGTATTTCAGAACAAAGCCCCATACTCGGTGGTCCAAGAGTGGACCCTTTTTGCTATTACAACAGAGACCACCCACCCTAACCCTAATCCTGACCCTGACCCTGACCCTAACCCTGACCCTAACCCTACCCCTGGCCCTAGCCCTACCCCTAGCCCTACTCCAAGCCCTAGCCCTAACCCTAGCCCTAGCCCTAACCCTAACCCTAACCCTAGCCCTAGCCCTGGGGTTTATTTACTGTGTGCAAATAAATCTGACTTTCCTGTCACTTCCAACACTTCTACCTCTTCCGTGGAGTCCAGGTTTTAGCCTGTTGTCCAGGACTTCCAATACCCATGCCAACTTGGGGCCCCCTATCTTCTTTCTGGTTCAATAAGCCAGCCTGAATTTTATTGGTCAGGAATCAGTTTGGGGGCCTGAGAGCCATTGTTTCATTACGGACCAAGGACCCATGCGAGAGAAAGGCATGACCGAGTCTGTCCCGATGCAGTTTCAGACAGCGTGGCACCGTGGACGTGCCTTTGATTGGCCCCGGACAGACCGCTTGCGCCGAGACTCTTTGCACGTGCAGTGATTGTAAGGCCTGTGTAAAGCAGAGAGGCTTCTGGAAGGACCAGCACAGAGAGAAAGGTCCACATTCTGCTGACCCTTCTCCCTCACGTGCCCGCGTTGGGAAGAAACCCAGGTCATATTCCGCTTCTGTCAACCTGCTCAGCCCCTGCAGCTACAGCCGATGTCCCCCAGCACACTGTTTGGTGATTTCCTCGTAGTCTTTGACTTCCCAGTATGTTTCTGCTTGAGGGTGTGTTGCAACATAGGTTGGGGGCTAGGGGGACACAGGCATCCTATGAGTGAGCTCTTAGCTTAGAAAGTCAAACTGGGCCAGCCTGGGGCACACCCACCAGCCTTAGGACCAGCCTGTTCTCCTGACGGTCGGGCTGAAGCCCCTCGAACCACAACATCAAAGTCCAGGAGCCCAAAGAGCTGTCTATACGCGCCTGTGCTGTGCTATTTCCTGGACAGTAGCCCCAGCTAGTGCAGGTTCTGGTGTCTCTGCATGGACACCAGAACCTGCCACTCCTGTCACCTTCCCTCTCAGGGTGGATGTGGCCGTTACTCCCCAAACGGCACAAATCCGTGGAAGGAATTGCTCTCCTTCCAAAACTGTTCTAGCTTCTTCTGTCTTGTTCAGCTTTGTTTAAAGGTGGTGTCTTTGTTTTATTTTTATTCATAGGCACTCTATCGAGGTATCTATGAGTGTGCTTTGCTGTGTCTCACAGAAACATCTGCTTTGGGGAAATTGGTCTTGTGTCGTTTGTCCACGGCTCCCACCTTCAGATGAAACTAGTCTGCTGTGCTCCTCCTGGCGGTGGTGTACCTCCTGCCTTCTCCCCCGGAGCGAGAATCCACTGGGCAGAGGCAGGCTCCGCAGTTACCTAGAACCTCAGCACACCACCCTTTTCATTTGCACGAACTTTCTTTTATTATTTGCTCTTCCTTTTACGGTCTCAATCGGCCGAACGTCCCTGTAAGAGCAGTGTGGGACCCCAGTCAGTTTCGGCTCTGTCTGATCCCTTGCTCTAATTCCCACCCCCCTGGCCGGCCTGACGGAGTCTGGCTCCAGGTGCTGACCGCAGCTCAGGGGAGGCCCGGGAGGGAGGCGGGCGGACTTGAGGTGGGAGCACCCAGGCTCCCTCACAGAGGGCCCGGGCCTTTCCCTTCTCCCTCCTCTCACTTCCTTCAGCCTGGTAGCCACAGTGTGTGCAATTCTGGCCTTGACTTTGGGGCAGAGATTTGATGTGGGGACGGCGGGCCATCTTATCCCGGGCTTGTCAGCCCCTCAGGAGCTCAGTCCCGCTGACAGCCTTGCAAAAGATGTCCCACCGCACCTTGCCAGCAAGACTCAGAGCCCCTGCCCAGTTTCTGGGCTGGACCTGAGGAGGTTACAGAGCTGGGGCCTCTGGGTACCGTGTCACGGGCCTGTAGTTGGCGTCAGTTTTTCCGTGGGCATGGGGCTGCGTGGGGTGTTGTCAGGGGAGAAAGAGGTGCAGAAAATGCCACTCTCTATTGGACGTATAGACGAGGGGAATTCATCCTGGGGGGCCCACCTCTGGCTGCAAAGCGTATGTCTAGGGGGGGCCTGTCTCCTTTTGCCTTGGTTGTTGACAGACTAAAACTTCTAATGGGATAAGACTGTGAATGCCTGCCTCTGTTTACATCAAGTCCAGCAGAAATTTGAAAAGGTCAGGGGGAAAAAACATGCTAATGTTTATTCCTTATTGGATTTCACTGTCTTTGCCGGACACCACGAAATGAATAACCAGTGCTCCCCACACGGCCAAGTTGTCAGGGGAAGAATGGAAATAACAAGGCTGGAAAAAACACCCGCCGACTTCTCACCCCCAACACGCAGCGGACATTGTAATTACCTCATAAGAGACACTGGCTCCATCTGAAGAGTCTTTACACGCAGGCTGCTGTGATGCAGAACCCACCGCAGGTGGCCCTTCGGATTTGAGGAGAAATAAAACGGAGCCTTAGGAGTTCAAACCAAAGAGCCCCGGGGTGTTTCGGCTTTCTCCAGCCCAAACCTACCGACACTGAAAGTGTAAGTCCGGGGTCCCAGCGGCGTGGCAGGCCTGCAGAGAAACTGGGCCCGTGCATCACACAGACAAAACGCCCCAGCTCCATGGGCAGGGCGTTGTGTGTTTTCAAACCCCCCGCAAATGGGTTTGGGTCACTGCCACTTAGGAGTGGATGCCCGAGGCTATGCAAATCCAGTTCTCAGTCACTGTATGCTTTCATGAGTTTGACTCCACACACCTAGAGACACAGGCTGTTCTTTTGGCAGAACGGCTCATGCCTTACCCTTCGGATAGAAGGAAGGACGGATGGATGGCTTGCTTCACATTTTCATGGGATGAGCAAGAGCCGTTTTCCCTTTATCCATTCAAGAGGCCACCTTCTTCAAGGTCTCCTCGGTCAGTTCCTGGCTTTTCTTTTTCTTAGTTCCCATCAGGCTTCCGCGGCAGTGACATCACAGTCACAGCGCCTTGGTGACCTGCCCTGGAATTCGGGAGTGCCCTGCGTGGTTGGGAAACCTCCGTATTGAAGTACTGCTGCCTTTCTCTGAATCCATGCAGGCTCTGATTCTATGACACCCCGGTCCTCTGTGGGTGTCTGGAAGAGGCCAAGGCACATTGGCCGTGCAGCCGATGACCTGGTGTTGCCTTATTTCTATTTTCATTCTGCGGTTAGTTAAAGGGGCCTGCAAAACTTTTACACCTTTGCAGATTCACGCTCATGTCTTCTGACACTAAGTAAATAGTGGTCCCCAAGCTTTTGGGCACCAGGGACTGGTTTTGATGAAGAGAGTTTTTCCACAGATCGGGGCAGAGGGGTGGAAGGGTGATTTGGGGGTGAGTTAAGTACATCCATTCAAGCTCAGCTCCCGGTTCCTCACAGGCCACAGACGGGTACCATGGGGTCCCCTTCAGTAAGGTGCCCTTATCCACGTCATTGGTGTGTTGCTCACATGCCCTATTCCTATGGAAACACAAACACAGCGGAAAAGTGACCACACCACACCTGAGACACCCGGGTGATCAGAAGCGATTGCACCTGCGTCTGCGTCTCCCTGGGCAAGAAAGACTCTTCCATCCACCAACCCCCTCACCTCCATGGCTTCTTCCACACGTCCCTTGAGGGTCCTTTTCAAATGCATAAACCCGCAGGTGTGGCAAAAGTAGGTCTAAACTTGGGAGTCTGCAAAATACAGGCTTGTATTTTTATTCATTGTGTTATTTTTCCACGCAAACAATGGTAAACCTTCTCTGCCCGCACCCTGTGGAATCATACACTGTTTATTCTTTGCAACTGGCTTCTCCTGCTTAATGCATCTGCCAGCTTCCCGTGTGGTACTACTGGGTGCCTTCGAATTGCTCTGTGAGATTTTGTCTCAGAGAAATTCTCCCTCAAGGTCCTGCCAGGGATGGACACTTGGTGTGTCCCCCATCTGAAACTGTTACAAGTAATGCCTGAGAGCGCAGTCTTGAACACAGGCCTCCAAGCGACCGTGGTAGGTCTCGGGGGTGTGTGTGTGTATGTGTGTGTGAGTGTGCGCTGTAACGATGACGTACCCTTTTCAAAGAGCTGTTTCCGTGTACACCCCCACCAAGAGGGTGAGGACCTTCTGGATGTTCTCTCTGTGTGCTGTGCACTACCGTAGCCAGCAGTCACCGGTACTCATTTCAACTGAACGACAAAGACAAGACATGAAGCACTGGGCTCCTCAGTGCCAGCAGCCAAAGTCAAGAGCACAGCAAGGCTGGAAGCTAGTGGCTCAGTGCTGGGCAGACCACAACAGGACCTTTCTGTCATCACAAACTGGCCCTGTGTCTCATGCCAGGAACTTGCTGTGCTGTGCTGACCAGTCCTAGTGAGTGTGGGATATCACTTGGGGGTTTGTTTACTTAACGGCTACCCATCCAGATTACTTTGCATGCATCCAGAGCAGCCGGACATTCTCCTGTGTGAATTGCCTTGTGTGGTTTCTTGCTGGTATGTTCCTGGGGTGGTGTGCCTTATTTTTTTTCTGATGGATTTGAAGTAGGCCATTCATTACCTAGTCTGCTACCTCCAGCTCCTGCTTCTTCATCTGTTCCAAACCCTTCCTCCTGTGTCCCGCTGCCCCTTTTGCTCCCTTCAAAGGTGACCGCTGTTAAACAGAGCGCCCCCGTTACAAAGCAGCAAAATTTTACAGCTCTTAACTTTCACTTCGGGGCATACCGGGTGCTATTTACTAAAGCTTCGTCCAGCTCAAGGACAGGAGGTGTTTGCTTCTCACCTGGATCCATGGATGGGCTTTATCCAAAACAGCAGCAACAGTACCTGGACAACAGTATGAAAAAAGAAAACATAGAAAAGAAAAACAAAAAGGCAAGCTTGTTAGCGAGTCTGTGGGATTAAGGGAGAGAGATCTAGGTGGCACACTACCGAAAGGACCTCCGATATGTCCCCTTGGTGGAGGTGGAACCCTTCTGTGAAGATTCTAGAAAGAGTAGACTCATTCCAGTAGTTCACGTTTGGTCCGGCCTCATGTTGAACGTGAACACCCAAGATTAACAGGCAGCTTTCCTTCTGGGGGGCGGGGGGCGCTGCCTTGCTATGATTAAAATTGCAGCCATTGATTCTGCGCATAATTCCATTATCATTTCTTTGGGTTCTTTTCCAGGCACTTAAGATCAAAACCACCCAATCTTATATACAAAAATGCCTTCTTTGACTTTATCAACAGGGTAAGCCACCCATGTGGGGGAAAACACCTGCATCAGCCCAAGTGGCCCCTAGAGAGCTCAACTCTTACGTCACACACCACACCAAGTACGTTTGTGAATAATGAAAGGTGGAAAAAACTCACGCATGTATTGTAAAATAGAGACAAATACAGGCAAGCGTTTCAGAGGCAGAAAGAGTTTGAGGGCTTGGCTCCAAATGCTGAATTCCAACAGGAAGGTACCTGCCAGTAGGCATCCAGTTCTGCATCTACGTGTCCTCCCCACTCCGGGCCCCCCTTCTGCCACATACACCCAGGGGACACCAACTCATCCTTCAGATCAAACGTCATCTCCTGCCCCCTGCCCCCCTGCATAGATCAGTTCTCCCTGGGTCTTCACCTTGGATGATGTTTCATGCAACTTTCCAATCTGATACCTGCATATTTATTTCTGTTTTCCTAACTAGCATTTTCTCCAATACATTAAGACACAACACACTGTATCTTTTGGCCTATGGACACCCCAGCACTAGTTTCTTTCTCATAGATGAGGCTCAAAACGATGTTTTCAATGAAGAAAAAAAACCCCGTAGCTTCCACTGTACAGATGAAAAGCTTCTCCACAGTTTAAAGAAAATGTATGTAACAAATATATGAAAATAGCTTTTTAAACATATGGCATGTATATCAAACATAAAGAGCTCTAAAACTTGATAGGGAAATATTTTGGCTAAGGCTCAGAAAACTATTTACAAAAGCAGTTACAGAGCCCATAAACATGCGAAAAAAAAACTTTCATCTCACTAAATAAACAAAAGTGCTTATTTTTAAACACGACATAATTTTTTTCCACCAGACTGACACATAATGAATAAAATAAATGGATAAAAATAGATGTTAAATAACAGAAAATGCAGGCAAGAATAGGTGGCGAAGAACACTCTTGAATGCTTTGAATAATTTTTATAACCTTCCGATAGGCTCTTTGAAAATACATAATAAAAGTCTTTACAATGTCTTCAGTTGGCTTCCTAAACATCGTTTGAGGAATTTAACCTCCCCAACTATCAGGAATGGGGGATGCGCATGCCCAAGGACATTTGTGATAGTAGCAGAATAGCGTGGGTGCAAATTCTTCCAGCAGACGTGGGGGAATTCATTACGATGCATCCACGTAAGACAAGCCTTCCTCTCTCTGACGGTGACCATGGACCCAGGCAAACAGGCTGTTCAGCGACAGAGAAAGAGCAGAGTCTGAAATCAGCGTGACTTTCTTATCTCTCCTGCTGCCCGATGATGGCTGGATCCTTTTGAAAGTCAATTCATTCAAATTTGTATCATTTTTCCTCCATAAAATATTATATAGACGTTGATAGATGCATATCCGCCATGACAGGTCCCTTCATTTATGGTTCTTTACATTTGCTTCAAATATTCCAGCCACTACTAATAATGAAACTGGAATATATTTTCATGTCTAGTCTCTCTGTATCTATAATTTATTATGTATAATTCTTTCATGTTTATGTATAATTATGATATAAACAATCATATATAATTACACATGACCTCTCTCTACTTATAAATTAATATGACATATTACAATTTTATATGTTATCAATATACAAATAGAGAGAGAGACAGTGTATATGAATCTTAAAGGGAAAGATGAAACAGGAAAATTGTGCCTTGAAATCTAGGATTCCACAGGAGAAGTCTTACTTTATTTTTCCTTTCTTGGCAAGCGTTAGGCCTTTGAGAACTGCCTGCTGGCGTCACGCTGCTTGTGTTTCCCGGTGCAGAGGAAGGAGCAGGAACGGTCTGGCCTCTCTGCCATCAGGGGACTCTCTGCCTCTCCCGTTAACCTCTCCGTGAACAGGGTCGCAGCATGACGGGGTGTCTGTGACACAGGTCTGAGAATCCCAAAACCGTGGCAGACATGAGGGTCTCTCTAGAATGATGTTGCCGTGACCCCAGATGCGCTGTGGTGCCCAGAACCAGGGAACACGCAGCCACTGGGGTGAGAGGACAGCAGAGCAGGCCTGTGACCGAGTGGTGTGCTGGATCAAACCGCCCCTTTTCCATGTTCCGTCTCTGTGCTTTCCGCTGTGCTCTAAAATATTTTATTCATCGTGAACGGCAGTGGAATCTCATGCACGTCGTGGGATAGGGACTTACAGAGGGAGCTGATGGACATTCGGAACTGATTTGTTTAAACAGCCAAACCCACTCGTCAGTGCAACAGGCCAGTGGGAGGGCTGTGAATGGCATCATGGACGGTTTTAGGTGCAAGTTTATCAGCGGGAATCCCTCCTTCACTGGCCTTTCCACACAGTAGCCGTGGAAAGCTACTATCCCAGAGAAATTCGGAAGTACACATTCTCTCAAACCAGAACTGCTGACCCACTGTCTTCAGACACTGACTCTAGAAAGATGTCCAAGGCCAGGGCATGTTTGCTCCATGTTCTCTCAGACCTGATTCCCTCCCTGCCCCTGTGATTATGCCCTTATTTTTCACAGTTTCATGATGTCACAGACTAGTCTTCCATGCAATGTTCGCTGAATGTCAGCTTTCCCCCAGGTCTTGTTTCATTCTCAAGAAATTTCTCTGCGAGCACGTGTTGGCCTGTTCCTTGGGTCCTGGTGCCCAGGAACACCAGTTAGGTGAACGCTGTCTTTTGTTGCTCTTGTTTTCCTGGTTCTCAAGAGTTTTTCTCCTTTTCCATTTCATGTTGAGCGATTCCACCAAGCCTATCCTGTGTTTCTGCCAATATCTTAGTCCTTTAAATCTATATTATCCTACTCCAAATATATTTTCAACCTTTTTTTCCTCTTATTTTCCCCTTTCATTTCTTTCCGTAGCTTTTCAAGGCGATTGAAATATTTCTTGGTTGTTTTTGCCATCTCTCTTTTTTGAGAGGTTTCATTACTTTGAAGTCATGTTAACAGAAGAGAAATGGTGTTGGAAATGTGCTGTAGACTCTGACGAGTTACCCGAAACCATCGTTTTACGATGTGAAGTCTACCTTTCATTTCTACACTCTGTTCCTTGCCTCTCAGCTCACCACGCCTGCTTTCTCTGCCGTGTGGGCTACCATTTTCCCTGGGCTCCTTTGTGAGTCACAGTTACCTCAGGCGAGACAACTGGCAATGCACAGAGTTTGACAGGGAAGGGACACACTCTGTATCTTTGATTCACTTGGCTATTTTAAGCTTCCTCTTGCCAAATCAGTCGTTCTTCGCATCTGTCCTTGGATCCAACACTTGGGCGAGTTGGTACAGGTCAGGCAGAAACTCCTGGATCCACGCCCTCTCTGAGGCTCTGGTTCTCATCGTGAATTGGGTGCATCCCCACCATCCACCCACTTCTGCTGGGGCAGCTTCACAGAGCTCGGAGTCCAGGTTGCATGACAGCCACCGGGTGACGGCTTCACAGATGTTCAGATGCTGTCCTTGTCTCTATCCCCACCAACGTGCCTGTAACCTGAGCTAGCCCCCGGCATCTCTCTGCGAGGAAGAGAGAGGTGGAGGGACACTCACAGGCAGGTTCCAACATCGACAGTGGGACTCTGCGGCGGGCAGGGTAGGCTTCATAGGCAGAATTTGCCAAGGGGAACGATTTCAACGGGTCCATTCATACCCCGTTCTCATTACTACATGAGCTTTTTGGTCCAACATCGGGCACTGTCCCTAGGAACTGTTTACTCTGACGGAAGCTGGGTTCTCTGTACCTCCCTCTCCTCAGAGGCTCGTCACAGTCCACTACAGTGTTTCTGACGTTTGTCCTAGAAATAATGGCAAGTGCCAACCCGGGGATGGGGCGGTGCTGTGTGCGGTCAAGGTCAAAAGAGCCGACTCTGACTCATCCCCATAGAACATAAATCCCCGGCTTAAATGGCATTTTGTCCGCAAATTCTGATACCCCTGATTTCTAGCGGAATGAGCTTTGTGAGTCGACTTGCCATTCTGGGCACAAAACATCTGGATTTGTTGAAAAGGAAGTGGATTCCTCCTGGAAGTTAACTCACTGAGTCTCTCTTTGAGGCAGGCTCGCTGTGTACAAGGCCTTTCTTCTGCTTTTTCAAGTAACCATCCATCCTCAAAACCTGATAGACATCATTTTAGTTCTAGTGCATTAAATTTTTCAAACCAAGTCTTACACAGGTGACCTGGTGGGGTGGAGGTCTTTATTCATATTTGACATATTTTGTTCCTGAATATTCAGAATGTGTGTTAGTATTAAGCTTGCGTGGTAGTTAGTCCTGAGCTCAAAGTACATCAGAGATTCAAAAAATGTTAATGCACATGGTATCGTCCTGGTTAAATCTTGGTGTCCTACTTGGGACAAAGAGAGAGTGACCTTACAGACACATCCCTAGCCTCAGTTTAAGGTCTTAACCTCTGACATGGTTTGCCTGGGATAAAGCAACCAGATTGATTGGAGTTACTTAATATTCATTTCAAGCGCCCATGTTTTGTGTTAGAAAACTAAGCAATTAAGATGATTATTGACCATTATGGATGACAATATAAATGCATCCCTCCAAGGGGAAGACTTCTAAATATTTCATCAACGGGCCCGATCATTTAAACTGGAACCTTGTGTACTGGTCAATGACGCTTAAATAATGCAGGCTGAAACACATTGCATTGCTTGGAAAACTGAACAAATGTTGATTCTGCATTTTTTTTAAGTGCAAAGGAAGCACTCTCACTCAAGAAAATGACTAGTTACTCTCTAAATTCCTCAGGCACATCCCCAAATACCGAGGAAATGAATGAGCATGTTGTTCAGTTCAGTGTGGCAGCGATTCAGGGAAGGAAAAGCCATCCAAAAACTCACGGCGCCATCATTTGGACTTGATCTGAAAGAAATGATCTGATTTGCAGGAAGATGTATGTGTGAGGGTGTTTATCACTTTGTGCATAGAAGTAAATACCAGAAACGAGTGCAAACGCTCAATGAAATTACATGAATTGCATCTATTTGAACAGTAAAACTCAGGTGAACTAATATGTCATGTGGGAAAATTCTGAAAATACAGCATCATTTTTATGTTTTACAAAGATTTTTATTTATTGATCTTTTTTTAGAGAGAGGGAAAAGGAGATGGGAAGAGAGGGAGGGAAACATCAATGTGTGGTTGCCTCTCATGCGCCCCCTACTGGGGACCTGGCCCACAACCCAGGCATGTGCCCTGACTGGGAGTCAAACCGGTGACCCTTGGGTTTGCAGTCTGGCGCTCAATCCACGGAGCCACACCAGCCAGGGCAAAATGCAGCATCATTTTTAAAGCAGAATGGAAAGTTAGATACATAGTAAGACCCTAATGTTGTAAGCATTTCACATATCATATATAAAACACGCATTATGGAAATGATTTAAACATTTGCCAAAATACAGTGTTCATCTTTGGGAAGGAGAGAGAGCAGAGATTCTACCTTATTTCTTTTTTACCTCTTACTACAAAAGTTTTGCAGTAAAACCATGTTTAGATGGAAGATGAGATCAATTCACATTATAAAACACGCACAGTACTTCTTCCTCCGTTTAAGGGGGAAATGCTATAAACACTGTTGACCAGGTGTGAGTGCCTGAGGCAGGTGTCTGCTCTTCTGCATAAACCCCATCTCGTCCTGTCTACTTGGGCAAGGGAGACAAACCAAAATGAAAAGAGATAATGTATGTAGAATGTTGGGTGTCTTAGGGTATGCTCAGAAGAGAAAAGTCCTAAAAGTACACAGACATTGAACATGGGGCAAGGGTATGTGAGGAGCAACAGCTTTGGACATCTTACTCCTGAGAAGGTTTCTTTTCCGTAAGGGTTCTGAGGATAATAAGGACAGAACACAGAGAAAGAGTCCCACTGGAAAGGAGACATGCACACGCCCAGGGAAATTATGGCAGCTGGGAAGAGGGGACTCCTCCTGCCATTTGCTGCAGAGAGTAAAGGGATCTGATGTGCGTCTTTCCCGGGGCCACTGCTGTCAGCTCCTGGGGACACCCCACTCCCCCGCTGTGCCTTTGGGATCAAGTTTCCGTGCGTCCAACGTGCCCCATTCACCCGTCCAGCTGCCTGGCATTCAGCTGAGCCTCCAGCTCGTTCCTGACTCTTGCAAATACCTGCCCGGAGTCACCCTTCGATGGCCCATTCTTCCTTGTGTATGGGAGCCATCTGTGTAGTGGTGTGTTCTCCGACGTGGCACTAAGGGGATTTTATTCAGTGTCTTTTCATTTTTCTTGGCCATGAGGACATCGGGCAGCAACCACGATGGCGTCTTTCAGAAAGCCTACCTGAGGAGGCAAGCGTTCAAACAAGAGATGGGAAAATAATCCTGACATCGAGAAGACATGATCAAAAGGTGTGCCCAGGTGCACTGGATCCTTTCCCCGGGTGCCCTGAAACCTTTTCAATGTGGTTGTAAGCGCCAATGATGCAGAGAAGTGTGGAAACAAATGGATGGAATGATTGTGACTTGCCCTTTTCACGGAGACAATGTAGTGAACTAAAGGGGAGTGTCGAGAGGCAAGAAGGAGCTGGGGAGGTCTTTGTAGACAGTCTAACCCTCACCTTCCATAGCAGAGACTCTGGCAATGCCCCTAGTGCCAAAACCGGCCCAGAACAAAAATCCATCTCTCACATTTATAAAGACGTGTGATCTCCTGAGAGGGCTCCACAGAACACATCTTTTGGAATATGAGTAGTATTTTCAATGTTGTTTTACCTTTCTTCTCTTACATGAAATAACTGCACTCTCTATACTTAGCTACTTGTGCTTGAGTATATGAGTACAGAGATGCCAGGCATGGTATGGACTCAACATGGACCACGCTTAGTTTGGCTGACTGTTTGGAGTATTGTTGAAACTCTTTTGCAGGACCTGAATTTATTTTTTAACTAAAATATTTTGACCGTTGAAGAAGAGAAAGAGAACATGCATTGGTGGAGAAACAAGGTAATAGATTCATGAAAGCCAAAATCCACCCGCAGCTTCAGGCCTTGGGTCTCGCTTGCCTAAGCGGGTCAAAAGTGGAATTTTGAGGCCAAAACGTAGACTTCCTGGGGGTCCTTGAAGGGCGGTGTTGGACACCTTCCATTTGCCCCCACACAACCAGGGCCCACAGACTCCTACATTCAATTCAGGACATGAGGCTCAATTCTTTACATCCCCCTTTTCTTCATCTTAAACACATAAACTAAACTCTATGAATAAATAAATGTTCTCGAAACATGTCCTAGTCCCGAAATTCCGAACATCATGTGCTTGTCCAGGGCACACACGCTGGCTTTTTTAAAATCCCCAAGTCGTGACATGTTGTGGTGGGAACAAGTGTCTCCTGCCCCTTCCCGCTGGGGTCCGCCTGTTCCTCTGCTCTTGTTCTGGGGCACCCACACCCCCCAGTTTGCAATTTATCTGTCCTCACTGAGTAAAAACCAAGGCAGGGCCTCGAAGTTGTCTTTCCTTGACATGAGCATGACAGCCGAGCCAACCTCTGAGGCCGTTCCGGTCAAAGATGGGAGAAAATAAGCGCACACCTCTGCATTTCCTTAGATCCTTGCCCAGAACACGTCTGGGGCCATCACACACACAGCCCCGGACCCCTGAACCCTGTGGGAATTCAGATGCTCCTTATACCTATTCCTTGCAGTAGGGTGGAAATAAAAGGGAATTCATTTCCCAGCAAGCGGATCTGAGTAGAGAGCCCACTCTCTCTCCCAGGACTAACGCTCGTTCTTAGGATTATTGCAGATACTGCTCCCTCTTTTTTCCGCCATCCTTCCTTGACCACACCCATCCAGATCTAGGGAGAGATTAGTGCCCATGTTAGCACTAATGTTAGCAGGAAGATGGCACCTGTCTTTAACATGTGGCTTTATTTTCAATAAACAGAGAACCCCGGGCCTGAAATTTATATATAGATTCATAAGTGTGCAGTCCAGCTATATGGGTGTTCATTAAGCTAAAATGAATGCTGTGTAAATTAATTAAACCCCGGCCAGGGCTGTGCACTTTCATTTGACACAGCCATTTGAAGGGGCTGTGATTGATACCTCATTAGAAGAATTAGGTTGGAGGTGAAATTAGTTATTGAACCGCCTCCAGGCTGCGACTCTTTCCCTGGCGTGTGCTCGGGGCCCCGGCAGCTCAGGGCTCCCTCCCCATCCATCAGGTGATTGTGCTTGGCGGTTCAACTTCCCTCCCCGAGAGAACGGTGCCGCCCCCACAGAGATTAGAGCACTTTGGGGGTGGAACGTGCCTTTCCATAAAGTTGCCTGTGAGTTCATTCCCACCGTGAAGGAATGGCTGCAGCAACTCAAGTCAATGTGTGGCCCCAGCAACTCCATACGCAGGAAACAAGACATGGATGATGCCCGCCCCTTTGAACGCAGGCACCTCCGGGTCACGAGGCCATCTGGGACTGACTTCAGTGACGTGGGTCCCAGGGACACCCGGCTGCTAACAACTTTTCCTTTCGTGAGGCGCTATGGTCATCTTTATGATGCTGATGTTGAAATGCAGCATGATGTCAGGACACTAAGATAACTGAGCAAACTATGGATAACAGCAGCTCCAATACCACTGAGGCTGAAGGCAAGAGGGGCTGGGGCTGAGTGAGAGGTCACCGGGCAGTGGACAGCACTGCCCTCATCCCCTGCGGCTCGTTAATTAAAGAACTCATTGAGGTAAAACGAGGCTCAGTAGCACCCACCCTAGTGATTACTGTTTACCATGACCACGTCTTTTATAAAACCCTATGTTTTTATAAAGCCACACATTGAGGTCCTGGGGTGAGGGCTTTGAACCTTCCACTCTGGCAAGGGGTAGGGGTTGAGTTCCCCACTGAGCCCGTAAGAGGGAATAAATCAGGGTTCGCACACGCCCTTCCCTTGCACAGCTGTGCTTTCTCCTGAGACGGGCTACGGCTTCCCCTTCCTTCTCTCCCATCAGTCACGTTCACCCTCAGACATTCCTTCCTCGGCCACGGTTAACAGACATGGGAAGTGGCTGATTGATACTCACCCCTATTCCGCAGCAATCCCGTTTCACTGTGGCAGCTGAATGACTTCTCTGTCCGTCCTTCCAGACACCCCCTGCCCCCAACCCAAGGACGGAGTCAGGATCACCCTAAACATCACCTAAACATGGAGAGTATTGGGACTCATTTGCTCTTTGTTTCCCCTTAATTACAAGATCTTTAGAAGTGAAAGACCCCATCAAGGTCCAAAGTGTAGGAAAACCAGTTAGCAAACTCTGTAAGTGTTTGCTTATGTTTTAGTCTGGAGGATGGTACGTTGTCTTAGATGAAGACTCCTGCTTGAACGGATGCCTTCTGCATTAAAGCAGCTTGTGTTTCATGAGTGTTTTTCTAAAATAAAATATATCCGAACGGCCAGTCTGATAAGTGAGCTGATGTGGTGACCATGCACCGGGCTGAATCGTTACTGATGCACTAACCTGACGTGCAGGGCTAGAGAGACCAGTGCATAGCTCTGCCAATGTTTGGATTTCTGCAGACTTCATCTGAAGAATCCTATTGCATCGTGGGAGGGAGAGGTGTTGTTTGGGGACACAAGAAATCCTATGCGATGTGGACATTTTCAATTATTTATGTGGTCCGATAATATTTGAGAAACTTGGTAATAAGGACGGGTTGATCCGAATTTATATTTGAGGATCCATTCAAGCGAATTATTAATTCATGAAAAAACTATTTATCTTTGCTCGTACTGTACGCAGGACTTTATGCTGGGAGTTTTGGAGGAAAAAATGGCACAAGAGAGTGGGATCAATGCTGAGAAGCAGGCCCACAAAAGCGATTCAACGTAAAGTATGGAGCATGCGAGTTAAGAAAAATTATACTAATGTTTGTCCATTTTAATTAAGTGTATGGGGTGTCACTGATTAATAAGATGATACAGGTTTCACGTGTACAGTTCTACAATCCATCCTCTGTTTATTGTGCTGGGTGCTCACCATCTGCAGGTCAGGTCCCCTTCCATCACCATTTATTCCCCCTGTATCCTCCTCTTCCTCCCCCACCCCTTCCCTCTGGTCACCCCCACCCTGTTGTCTGTGTCCGTGAGCTTTTGTGGGGTTTTTCTTTCAGCTTTAAATCCCACATACGAGTGAAATCCTATGAGCTGTGTCCTTCAGAGGAAATAAAAGTTTACTTGCAGAAGGGAAACCAAGGGCCTGTTTACAAGTGACCTTTGAGTACCTCCCTAGAAAAGGAGGGATTTTTGGACAAACACGCATTTGGTCTTCCAGGAGGGCAGAAGTGAGTCAGCTGACTTTTAAACAGAGGCTATTTATAAGCAAGCCCATGAAAAAGAAAGAAAGAGGGGGCTTCCCGTACAGACAAACTGCTTTCAAACCCACATCATCAAAGGAATTAGTGTCTCTAGTTTTATTTTATTTCGGTGTAAACATAAAAAAATAAATAAAAGTAAAACACCCTCTGCTTGACCAGGTGATGTAAATGTTAACACCCTGGGCCTGGTTCATGGGGGAACAGCTGTTTTTCTGTACAGCATCTCTCCTCTGAGTTTGAATTTATATGATATATCAGAGCAGGAAGATTTTTGTTCAAACAAAGTCAGTTACCAAAAGCAAGGAGCAAGATCCAATAGTCACTCACATGGACCTAGAACGTATGTCTTTGCAGGAAAGAATGACTTGCATAATTTGAGCTATTTCAGAGGTAAGTCTTGGGGACCAAACAGGCTAATCGGCATCGTAACCAGCAGGAAGAATCTAGGTCTGGGGATGTTGCCGTCACTTCCATAAAAATCTAGATGAAAAGATGATTGTTTTAAGTGTGAAGCTGGACCATTCCCTTCTAACATAGACTTGGAAATAGAGGAAGGCCCAGTCCAGTGCAGTGGACTGTAGGTGGGCGGGACCACACACAAGAGGAGACACACATGAGCAGTGGCCTGCTGTTTACACCGCTGTGATGCATCGTGGGAAGCAGCATCTTTGCCTTCCATCCTTCAGGGACACTTCCCCACCTGGGAGACCGATGCCCCTGGGGCAGTCTCATTCAGCTGCAGGGAATAAGGGCTCATTTGAAAGACCAAGTTATGGTGACAGCAATCATGTAGGGAGACGCTCTTGCTGTTGTGGTCCAGAAAAGGGCAGGATTTTGCAGAATTACACACCATCTATGTCTCATGCCACCTGGCATTTACTGAATATACCTCCAATGTCCAGTGCGGAGAGTTTTGTCCCCAAGCAGTCCTGTCAGATGGTATGAACTAAGTGGGAACATACCTCTGTCCTCAGGGTGTGTTACCGATAGCCTTCCAGATGAAGTTCTGGACACAAAATACAAGTTTTCATCACAGCAACACGCAGCATCTCCGGCAGACATGGGCAAAGCACCAAATTCTCCCCCCAGCATGCCCTTCTCTTACCTCTTTCATCACACTCTTTCTTTCTGGGGCCAGGGAAGGAGCTTCTTGTGAGTTTACGGTAACTGAATGCCTTCTCTTTGCCGCCTGCTTGCGTTACAGCTCAGACCGCTATTACCGTGAGATCGGCCGTCCTCAGTGCCAAGGGCAAACGCATCCTCTGTATCTCAGTGAGCTGTCCTCACACATGATCCCCAGACCAATGAGAACAGACACACCCTGTAGAGAGCTCCATTGGCAAAGGACTGAAGAAGGATGCACAGGAACAGGAAAGGTGGACAAGCTTGTTCGGTGGCATAATGATCTCTCTCAAAGTTATGAAGGCCAGGAGCCGCTCTTTAGTGTGAGTCAGGAAAATGGGTAGAAGGGATCCTTTGTTTCATACCACATTATTCTCACTCGGGGAAGTACAGTACAGTTTCTCCCCCAAAGAGTCATTTTCCTGAAGGCCTCTCTACTTAGGGAAGCAGGCTAGCATTTTTGGAATCACGGCTTAGTTATTCCTCTTCTGTCCTACGAAACCAGACACTCGAGTGCATATTTTTACCTTTCAACCTCTTTCAATGGGCTGCAATAAATAAGTGTCCTCTTTACTACGTGAACTTCTTTCCCCAAAGATTCAGTGGTTATAAAATCACTTCTCAGCTAATTAGCAGGGACGTTTTGCCCACAGAACCACTTCACAAGCCACGGCCTGAGCCTTCTAGAACAGGGAGCTGGTGGTGTTTGTGAGTTGTTCGCGGTTTATTCAGTGGGAACTTTCTGACACGCCAGTACAGTGCGGGGGGCATGTGCACCCTTCATCGGGGTGCATGGCTACGGTGGTAAGAGGTGGGACCGGAAATAGAAATACCAGTGACAGTAAGAAAAAGTTCAACGGATGCGGAGTGCTGCGGTCTTTTTGGCCCCTACACACAAAAAACACACACCCCCCCACCTCCCTACTATTTGGCCATTTCTACTTCTAAGCAGTCATGTGTGCCCATAAATATTCATTCACAAAGGCACCAGCTGCTGTATCAGGCAGCTTCTAACTTGGGCCTGAGTGATCCCCAGACTTGACAGTCACGCCCTCTTGTTGTCCCCTCTGCTCACTTCATGTGTGCCATGCCAAGTAATTTCTAAGGAACAGAGTACACTCCACGGTGGGTTGTCATAGCCCAGACAAGAAGCCCCCCGCCTTGGGACTCATCTCTCCGGCGCTTGCTTGGAGGGGAGCCAGTTGCCGTCTGTGGAAGGATTCTTCGGACAAGATCCCATCTTGGACAAATATTCTCTCTGGCCAGCAGCCAGCAGGAAGGCACGCCCTGCCAAGGACAGGTCAGTGAGCTTCCGAGTGGACCCATCCCAAGTCAAGTCCTCCAATAAGGCCACGGCCACCCTGACCCTTCACGGCAGCCTGGTAAGAATCCCTCAGCCAGCGGACCCGGCCAAGCTGCTCCTGCGTTTCTGACCTGCAGAATGAAGGAAGGACATCAGTGCTTATTCTCAGTGGCTGACGTTTTGGGTCACTTTCTATGTCACATGGCATAGTAAATACAATGATTCTATCTCGCCGTTGGAAATGAATTCAACTTCCAACAGCAGGGGCTTCGCCCAACCAAGGACGGGATTTGCTGAAGAAGTCAGACCTCTTGAATGGGAACACCATGGTCCTTCTTCCCACATCACCCGTCATCTAGATGCTTAGGTAGCATAGCTGAGCCCACGCTGAAAACCACCGAAGGGCCCCTTCTTGTGGGTGAATTATGTGAGTTATAGCTCAATAAAGTTCTTGCACATGAGAGTGTTTTTTTATGTTGTAGACTTTTGTTCGCCTCCTTAACCATTTTGACATTCTCCGCTGTGACTGTATATTATTGTAATCATTAGGGACTCTTATTAAAATGGTAACACCGACCCCAATTTACACATACACGCCCTCCCCAAGGAGACAGAGGCTGTGTCTGGTCATCTTCCACTGCTGGGGGCCTCTCTCTAAATGCAGACAGCTGGAGCCGGGCTTATCAGCCCTGGCAGCTAGACACACAAAGAACATCCCTGCTTCTTTTATTTCTGTCACTAGGAAAGCCAGGAGTTTATCAGTGGGTGTAAGCGAATCTGGTTGCCGTGGTGAAGATTCCATCAAAGTAAGCGTTGGAAATAATCCCCCAGTATATTCTCCTGTAACTTGGTTTAGAAGCCCATCAGAGAAAGAACTCTTTAAAAAAAATGCCCAGCAGACAGTATTAGTTGATCAATTATCACGCACCCAGGGCCATGCTAAGCATGTCGCCTTTATTACATCTTGGAATAACGCCACGTCCACCCAGGAGGGGACTCTGTGTCTTGCTTCTTGAACCATGGTTGCTAGTGTTCCCACCTCCTATCTCTCCAAGGCCTTATGCCCTTGGGACCCAATGGCTTCCTTCTAATGAACAGGACACAAAAGTGCTGACGTGTCTAGTATAGACACGCCACTTCTATGACACCAAGAGGGTGATGTCCATCTGGGCAGTGGATACTTCTGCCCTCCCAACCTAAAAACCCTGATCATGGAAGTCCCAGTGGGGTGGTGGGGGAGGGCCCACAAGGCAAGACACCAAGGGAAATCTCTAGCCAGCACTCTCAAAAGAATCTACTGTGAGGAGCAAATTGCGTGGCAAATTGTGAGGAATGAAATCGTGCTAGCAACCATGTGTCTCGGGGATACGGGGGAATTGCTGGAAGCCACCAAATTTGGGCGTAACTTGTCCTGCAACAAGAGACAAGTCATACAGTCCATTATGGCATTTACCAGACGGGAAAGGTACCATGAGGGGAAAGCAACCGCCAAAAGGCGTCTATTTTCAGATAAGCAGGCAAAAACATGTGAGTCCTCCTGTGAGGGGGTGTTCCAGCCAGGCGAGAGGATTTCAACAGACTTTACGATTTTTTTGATAATGTGAGGTTGACCAATTCTTTACTCATGCGTGCTTCATAGGAGCTGAGTTTTCGACCCTTTTAACCATGTTGAAAGCAAACTTATCTTCTCACAAAAGGTGGGAAGGTGTGTAGCTTTATCGGACAGAAACCCAGCTCCATGGGGGCCTGTCCTGGGGCATGGTTTATTAAGGAGAACTGCCTTTGGTTCTTGGTTGGTACCAGACAGCTTGATACTATGCAGTGCTAAGCCCCCCTTCTCAGTTCTCAGGAATCCGGGGAGTAATTTAAAACCAGTGTAGAGACTCACTTCAGTCCACGCTCTAAGACGGGCTCCCGGATGAGAGTACATTTGCTTTCTGAGCGGATACTCCCTATCGCCTCCGTCATGATGAGGCCTTTGGGGTAATAGCGGGTTCACATCTGGGCGTTGCCCACAATGCTACAGGTGACCCACCTATCGCCACACCTGTTCACCTCTAGACCTGGATTTTCAGGTGTCTCATGCTGCATACTGATCACAGGGTCATGCAGACACACGGAATGCTTCCTGGGCAGATTTTGGGACTTTCGATAAATTCTTCTAATGGTGAAGAGGGACTTGAACTTTGCTCTGTGTCTAAGACATGAATGGCTGTTCCAAGAGAAGCTCACCTTGTTCTGTAGACTTTATTGGATGGACTCAAATGTGTTTGTTCCTTCCCAGGGCACCACTGACCGAGGCGTGGGGCAGGCAGAGTGTCCAGCACACAAAACATCGGTTTGAGAGTCTTGGCAAACTCTGATGAACCCCATCTTTATTTATATTATTCACTTATTTTTCTTCTCCCCCAAGAACATGCTTATTGACTTCAGAGCAAGGGGAATGGAGGGAGACAGAGGGGGGAGGGAACCCTTGACCCACTGCCCCTTATCAGTGTCCAGACCAGGGGTCGAACCTGCAACCCAGGCATGTGCCATGACCAGGAATCAAACCACAGCCTTCTGCGTACAGGGTGATGCTCCAATCAGCTGAGACACCCGGCCACGGCCTCTGTGTCTTTTAACCTCAAAAAGACTAAGCTTATAAGACAAATGCCTTCTTCTCTGGACAATCTTACATGGCGTTCCTTAAAAGGTAGTAGTTATGCCGAATTTCTCAATGTACCTAACTTCTAAGGAAACGTTGAAAACTGGAAACAGCATCAACTTCTGCACAATAGTTCCACAAAATGTCCAACCGATAGTTTATGTTGATCAAACGTGACGATAATTTTAGTTCTAATACCACACCTGAAAAACAGAAAAATTGTTGTTTTCGATCCATGCTCATGAGTCGTGGTCACTTTACTATAGATACTGGGAAGCTGTCTCCTCTGTAGCACATGTTCAGTGGGGACTCTTTAAAAGATGATTTCAAAGGGAAATGGGAAAGTGAACACAATAGCTGTTTGTCTTGCCCATAAACCAACCCTCCCAAGCTAGTCTGAGGCAGGGTAGCGTTGCCATGGACACACAGCTATTTTTATAATAAAGATAAAACCAATGTCATTGTTTCCCAATGATGTTTTGAGCCAATTATGAATATTATTGAACTCTCCAGTCTTCTAAAACAGTGCAGTTATTAACTGAAGATGGTCAATTGAGGAAGAATTAGTCAAGGTCTAAAGGAGGCTTTATTTGGGTAAATGGAGTTGGGGAACGCTCATTTTCTGAAAGTCACACATTATCGTAAGCTCCAGGGAGTGCATCTACGGTATTTCATTAAAGTTCGGACCGAGGCCTCGCAGTGGTTGACTCAGGTAAGGGCTCCAATGGCAATGAAGAGAAGACCCCAAAATGTTCAGAATTCCGTCGGGATCTTCCTCAAGGATTTTGATTCGCACACTCAAAATCTGCCATCACTATGCCTGTAAGAGTCCAGGGTTCTCCCCCAAATACTCTCAATATCCAGGTCAGTGAATACCTACATTGGTTCATTGGAATGGTGGAGGTTTGTGTCCTTATGGACATGAAATGTGTGAAGGTGGCTGGAGGCCATTCGCAGGGCCTAGGGGTCAAAGACCAGCTCTACTCTTCCCCTAGTTCCTGATGGAGAGGACTCTTGTCCCGTCTAACCTCCGTGTGCTCAACTGTAAAATGACAAAGAAAAGATAAAGACGCCCCCAATACAAATGTTACAGATAATAAATTCATACCTGGGAAACACTCATTACGGTGGCTGGCCCATGAGCCTTCAAGAAAGATAGGTGTCACCCCAGCTGGAGTGGCTCAGTGGACTGAGTGCCAATCTGTGAACCAAAGGGTTGCCGGCTCGATTCCCAGTCAGGGCACATGCCTGGGTTGTGGGCCGGGTGCCCAGTAGGGGGCGTGCGAGAGGCAACCACACACGGATGCTTCTGTCCCTCTCTCCTTCCCTTCCCCTCTCTAAAAATCAGTAAATAAAACCTTAAAAAAGAATGACAGGTGTCATTTGGATGGAGGCTGACCAGAGGTGGCTCATGCCCACATTTTTCCGTGAACTCCTAGCTGCGTAAAAGATGCCCTTCCTACCAGGGGAGAAGCCGGGGAGCCAAAAAGAGGCGATCGGGTAGTTGCTGGCATTGAGGAGCTACATCTGCATGCGTTCATGAGCGGGCTGGCGTACAGACAGGAGGTTAAACCAAGGGGCTACTTTTGTTCTTCCCCGAGGGTGTGCACGTGTGTGTGTGAGAGGGACATCAGGAAGTTATGGAATCAAGGCCAGCTTCCCACCATCCGATCTACCTGGAGTGAAAAGGCAATATTTTACTAAACCCAGGTGAGCCAAGTGGTGTTTATCCAAAGGTCCATTCTTGCTGGGAGGCAGGTAGGACCTTCAGAGAGGGCGGGCAAGACCAGGCGCCTGCTGATGGCCAGGTGTGGCTGGACAGCCGAGATGCAGCTTCCGGCTCTGTCCTCACCTGGATGAAGGGTGAGGGACATCCTCCTCATTCACAGGGGCTCCGTCCACACGACCTCCACGCCTCCCGAAGGCTCCACTTTCAAACACCAGCCCAGCAGGGGTCACGTTTCCATGCACGGGTTTGAGGGGGACACAGCGTTCAGCGTAGGGCAGACCTGGAGCGCAACTCAGAAAACACTCTCCCCCTGCGCATCGAACGTCATGTATCTGTTCTTAGTTATGGGCAGTGAATTTCCTTTTCTTTCCTCTTCCTTTATAAATCGTAGGCTTAACTCAAATTGCCCCTAGGATAGAATCCACAACCGCAGCAGCCTCCATTCGTAACATGAATCGCATTTCCAGGGAATGATAATTTGATCCATAAAAAACGCATACTGCAATCGCTGAGTTGGTGGATGGACGCACTGTGACAATCATTTGGAGGGAAACCTTGAAATGTAACATGCAAAAGAAAACCGTGTGTCTCTGAGAACGTTCACAGGTCAAGGCGCATAACTCGAGTCCACAGTGGAAAGGGGCGTAACGAAGAAGCAAAGCGCCTGTCACGTTGAACTCAGAGGCATCGACAGTGTTGCCAGAGTTGCACCAGATTACTGAGCAACAGTCTATAGGGAAAAAAAATTAAAACCTCAGGAAAAGTGTTCAAGGACAGGACGATGGTGAATGCATGCAGAATATACCGGAATGCGCTGTTTTATGAAAGCATAAAACCAAACTGAGAACTCCTCACAGAGCAAATATCCCTCTCTCCTCTGCGTTTGCCAGGAAAATTGTAAATTGTGTTGCTCAGTTCTGCCTCAGACAACATGCACCTACCCATCCTGCTGGGGGTAGATGGGGGTTCCCTGAACTCTCAGTTGGCAATGATCTTCCAGATTTGAGTGTGCATCCTTTCTCCACAGGAATCTGTTGAAAGATACTAGTTTTAAAAAAATTGCCATAGGCTTCCTAATCTGTTGCATGAGGGCTGATTAATTTTGGTCATGATGGGGAATACATTCCAGGTTGTGTGTGAGTCAGTCGAAGGGAATGTAATCCCTGCTGAATACATTAGAACCCTCACCTGTGGCTCCTGTGTGGTCTGCTCCCCAAAACAATGCTGGACCACACCTGGGGTCCGGCAGAGGGGAGGCCTGCTGGGGGTGTGGTGGGCAGGGTCATAAAGTGGGCATAACAATTTATAGTTTTCACTCGAACCTGTCACCTAAAATGGCCCTTGGTGTGCTTGAGTGTGGTATTGTCATGTTACAGAACAACACACTTATGCTTCTGTACTAAAAGGTTGTGTAATAAGAAGGGGCGTTATTTGTGCTTCCCGCTGTCTACGAAGGTGATCCCGTGCGGTTATAACGTGGATGAAACTTTCCGACCACACGTGACATCCTGGCCACCATAATGTCCTAGTGCAACGGGCTAATCACACGCGCGTGCTGATGCTGCTGTGAACACATGTAACTGCACTGCTGGCTGTACAGTTAGTTGTACTAGGCACATACAGTTGTGTGTAGAACACAATACATGGCAATCCCAACAATGGACTCTGTCGTTGGTTTATGTCTTTACGCGGCCATACTTTTGACTATTGTTTTAGAGTAGACTCTTTCTACGGAGAAAAAACGTTTTCTGTAGCCCCCACTGGGTGGCTTGGTTGGTGGATTGTCATCTGGTGCACCCAAGGGTTGTGGGTTCAGTCCCCGGTCAGGGCACGTACCCAGGTTCTGCGTTTGATCCCCGGTCAAAGCATGTAGGGAAGGCAACCGATGGAAGTTTCTCTCTCATACTGATGTCTCTCTCAGATCCATAACCACATCCTCAGGGCAGGAATTTTTAAACAGTTTTCTGTGAACCCACACATACGTCACACAAGCAGCCCTAAAAGATGACTGCATCTCTTGCTTGCATGGTTTTCTCTCCTGCTTCAGTTAATCTCATGCCGTCTCATGATTCAGTGTTGTCTGAGTGAGCAGCGGTTATAAAGTCTCTGGTCACGTCCAGCAGCGTCCTGGGCATTCACTGACTGCTCAGTGTCTTGACTCAGTGACAGCAGCTTCTAGGACAGACTCCTTGTCATCTCGGTCTTTATACTAAACTCCTTTCCGCCCTTCTGTGGTGGGTTTACATAATCAGGGGCGAGTCGACTCCTTTTGCCGCAGTGTAGAAAGTCCAGCATCATGGTATTCATTTCCCATCTACTTACTTTAATAACTAAGGCAGTGAGTTCCAGTATCACTGCTGGAGTTCACTGCTCGCCCACCCTCCGGAGATAGTCCAGCAAGATACCTTTCCGTGGTTCATTCTGGAAGGAAAGCACCGCTTTGGGTCAAGCCATCACTTTGGATAGTCATTCCACCTCCACTGGAATATCGTTACAGAGGCCTTTCCTCAGCAGCCAACGGGACAGGGATGGCAGGCAAAGCAATGAGATGCTCTGAGTGAGCAGGAAACAGGACGTCCCGGCCAGGTGGGCTGCAGAGGTGGGCTTTTCCTGGTTCTCCATCCCCCTGGGGGGTGTTCAGAGGGACACACTCCCAAAGTGAACACCGTTTACGAGCATGTTTGCCTCGGCGTACGGTATTGAAAACATAACTAGGGGCTCTCTGCGATGCTTAACCGTGCCAGCACCCCCAAGATCCAGCCACGTTTATTTTTCGACATATACATCAGCTCGAACAGCACGTCACGATTTTCTCCCGTTTGGGGCAGCCGAGTAACTGCCTGGGTCCCCTTCAGGAAAACCCCATCTGTAAGGGAGACAGCCTCGCATCCTGAATTGCATGTGAAGCAAAATCCCAATAATGTCTTATAGAAGACGGTTCTCAGGTTCATTATTTCATGGCACAAAGCTCGTGGGGAAACATTTGACATTGGGAAGGGACACTTGGTCCAATGTATATCCAGGATGAAAAAGTGATTCCAGAGTCGTGAGTGAAGGGTGCCAAAATGGGCTGAGTAAATAACTGAAATTGCCAAGCCTCATTCAACGAAAGAATATCACCCTGGATGGGGTGGCTCAGTGGATGGAGCACCAACCTGTGAACCAAAGGGTCGCTCGTTCAATTCCCACTCAGGGCACATGTGTGGGTTTCAGGCCAGTTCCCCAGTAGGGGGCGTGCAAGAGGCAACCACACATTGATATTTCTGTCCCTCTCTTTCTCTCTCCCTCCCCCTCTCTCTAAAATAAATAAATAAAATCTATATGTAAAAAAGCATATGCACGAAAATGAACATCCCAGTACATTTCAGGGAATACGGTTGACACGTGTTTAGAAGACTTAAGATTCTTTTTTTCCTGGTGAACTGGATTATTCGGGAAAACCAGGAGCTGCCACTTTTAGAAAATAGCTAAACAGGTTAGACTCATCGAAGGACCCATTTGTCCCCCCAAACTGGAGGCCCGTGATGGTCTTTGTCAAGGGCTTCGCCCTTCACAACTGTTCCTCTAGTCCGATCCCCGAGTTCACTCATCTTTCCTTGGTTAGAAGTAACGTGGCTTTTCCCGCAGACTCGGGGTCAAACATGTATGTGCCTGTCCAATTAAGAAGCAAGCGTGTGCCCCTGGGGGGCGCGGAGGTGCCCATCAGGGCCCAGCGCCCCGAGGTGACAGAGGTCAGAGCCGGAAGAGCTGGTGGACGGCGGCCAGTGAGGACCGGCCACGTGATCTCCATGACACCAGTCACATCCATTTCCTTGCAGGACTCACTGCCACCTTTGACTTTGTCATTAAAAGAACACCTCTATCCAATTCTGACTGTTGCTCTGCCTAGTCAGGGGAGGTGGTAAAAGAGCTTCGGTCACATAGAGCCAATAGTGGCATCCCATTTAGAGAGTGATTTCATCATCAAAATTTCACCTTGACTTTTTAATGGCACAAGGTGACTTGGGAGGGGCCAGAACACCTCCCTCTCCTCCTCCCCCCCCCCCTCCCCCCCCCCCCCCCCCCCCCTCCCCCTCCCTTCCTTCCTTCCTTCCTTTCTCTCTTTCTAACTAGAAAGCATATGCTTCTATGATAAGCTTTGCTTTTCCTTCCCACCTCACTGCTGTACCACCTGCGAACACTATACTCTCAGAAAAGCCCCCACTCTGGAGGGACCTCCAACCCGGGACGGCCCAGGCACACATATTGGGGGCCCCAGCATCCCCCATTCCCCTGCCCCATGCCCATCTCCACAGGCTCTGCCTCGTTGGCCTCGGCCACCTTGACGTCTGACACTAAACCATTTTTCCTCGTCCCCAGTGGCTCCGAGCTGTGAGTGTGCAATTAAAGTCATTTCTTTTTCGTCCAAGTTTGACAAATGCCTCGTCCCTGACTGTGGTTGCCGAATTGTCACTGCAGAGTCACACAAGCGTTCCCACCCACCGGGAAGGACCCTCACATGTCTCAGCCTCGCGCCCCCGTGACTTTCCTCCGGAACAGCCGGCGCAGCCAGGCACACGTCAAACCTGTGCCTTGTAGGCCCCTTGGCACGGCCCATTTGTCATCCAGAAGGGAGTTTGGCCACCTCTGAGCAGCCATAAGAAAAGACCAATGAGGGCTTGGTCCTGGGGCCCTGCTTAGCTGGCTCCCTCTGTCACTCCCACCGCTGAATGCACCTGCCATTTGTCATCTTGTGACCAGTGCGGAGAATCCATTCGTCCAGTATTTGTGGTTCCATATTATTCTTCCTAAGAAGCCTGATGTGTTTTTCTGCGGTTCGGTTGTAAGTCTCTGTCCTGCTTTGTGGGTCAGTAGACGCTGCCCTGCTTGGCAACTTGCCGCCACGCCTCTGCACTCGGGACACCGCAGAGAAAGACGGGGCGTAGCTGTGTCCCTCCGGAGACATCTTCTACACCATTCTGTCTGGTGTGTTTCAGCCCCTATGCTGAGGACATGAGTTGTACTTGTGTGTGTCCAGGGCAGCACGGCCATGCTGGGCATGCAAATGGCCACGGGTTCCAAGTTGCAACTTTGCCAGTCTCGTGATGTTGGCCACCAATGTGTGAAGGTGGCTGCCACGTACAAGAGTCACTGTGACTGCATTGCCGTTAAACTTCATTTACACACACAGCAATTTCAGTGTCACACAGGTTTTTTTCACTGATTGAGTTTTAGAGGCAGAGGGGAGCTCTGTCACTCTGCTGCTGATGGACGCATCCATTGGTTGCTTCTTGCATGTGCCCTCCCCGGGACTTGAACCCGCAACCTTGGCCTATCGGGATGATGCTCTAACCATCTGAGCTACCCAGCTAGGGCCTCCTAGAGGTTGCAATGGGCTACTTGGTGGAGCACCCAAACTGAACAGGAATGAGAGAGATTTCCCATGTACCCCCACCCGGCACACGTTCAGCCTCTGTCACTATCAACGTCCCACTGTATAGCACATCTGTCACCATAGATAAACACTCACAGACACGTCATCATCGCCCCAGGCTCACGGTTGACACTAGGGGTCCCTCTTGCTGTTGTACATTCTCTGGGTTTGTAGAAATGTCTGATGACGTGTAGGCACCACACAGAGGAGTTTCGGTGCTCTATGCCCCACTATTCACCGCCTCCGCCCCCAACCCATGGCGAACCCTGGTCCTTGTCCTGGATGCGTAGCTTTTCCTGTCCCACAGTGGGACCGAGCTGGAGTCCCTCCACATGCAGCCTTTTCCCGTGGGCTTCTTCCACTCGGGGATGTGCATGGACATTTCTGCCATGTGTTTTCATGGCCTTGTTGTTCACTTCTCTTTAGCCCTGGTGATGTTCCATTATCAGTTGGACTGCAGTTTATTTATGCAACACCCACTGAAGGACCTCTTGGTCCATTCCGTGTTGTGTCTGGGTGAGTTCAGCCCCTGTGGGCACTCTGCTGCTGTGTTCTCTGTGGACATACATTTCCAACCCCTTCAAATAGCCACCAAGGACGATGATGGTGGGATTCTCTATTCAGAGCAGAGGTTCGTAGAATTTTCACAGGTCACCAAATACTGTTCTTCTGTTCTTCTCTGATGAGCAAAGCTGTTTTTTAAAACGTCTTACCCCACAGGCCAGACACCAAACAGAGGCATCGCGGTGAACGAGGCCCTCGGCATAGGCTGCGCATGTTGGCCTTCTGCGGGCTGCGGGAGCACTCGGTTAACAGTGCTCCCCCGCCCTGTTTGACATCTCTGCCGGGTGAGGACGGGCTCCTACTCATCCTCACCTCCTGAGCATGGTGCCAGACACCGTCAGTCTCTTGCTCTTTGTGCAGAAGACCGAATGCCACTATTGCTTTTCTCCCCAAAAGTTCTTCTGTAGTGGAGAACTGGGGAGCTAATTTGAAGGTCTGGCTCCTACTCAGCACTTGGCTTCTGTAGGTTTTCCATACAGAGCTGAGTCACATTGGCCAGGCCAAGACAAACCGGTCCCCTATGGTGATCAGCAGATAGAATAAAACTTTGGGAAAACCCACTTATACGTGGGTGATAACTGCTCAAAAACGACCTTGAACATCCACCCAAAAAAGTTGAAAATGGATTTGTGCACCACCCTTGGCCATGTGCACTTGTGATATAATGCATAGAGCTTAAAGAGGGATTTAATATTGAATGTGAGGCCCCTCAGACAGATGGGCATATTTCCTGAAAGGTATTTCAGGGATGCATTGAAAACACTGGGACATGCAAAGATTCATCCAGGATTGCTGAGCTGAAGCTGTTCTATGGATTCTGAGCAACGAGGGGCTTGCAGTCTTCATGCACCTGCTCCTTCTCAGACGGGTTAGTGGAAATGCACATTAGCTTAGAGAGACGCACGTTGGCATGTTCCCACCATTCTCTTGCTGCATGATTACTAGGTATAAGGGGTTGAATCGTGCCCCTCCCAAATGCTCCCCTGCTCACTTCTGGCCCCTGCAACTGCTCCTGTTTGGGGAGTAGGGTCTTTGCAGGTGTGACTATGGTGAAACCACACCGGACTAGAATGGGTGCACAGTCCAATCACTGGTGTTTTCATACCAGACATGAGCAGACGATTTGGATACAGAGAGAGACAGGAGAAAACCCCATGCAGGGAGACGTGCAGATTCCTGATGCATCCCCAAGAGCAGACATCGAAGTTTGATGGCAGCTTCCAGAAGCTGGGACAGTGGCGGAAGCCAGACTCTCGTCACCACCCTCTGGTGGAGGCAGCCCTGCCCACACCTGAGTGTGCTAATTTGTCCCCACAGCCCCAGAAAACGAATACCACAGGGATAAGGACCATTCAATGAGGTCTCTCTGGAGAAGCAAATCAACCCTTTACTTCCAGAGAATCGCTCATTTGGAAAAGCATCCGTTCTGGGATGCTAACAGATAATGTGGCTCAGGGCTCAGGTTTCTTGTTTTTGTTTTTTTTCCTTGGTTGTAGTCTTTTTTTTTTTTTTAAGAAATGGAGAAGCTATTTCTGCCTTTGCCTGCAGAGTTATCACACAGACTAATGGCTTGAAGTAGCATCTCTCTCTGCTCACACGCAATGGATGCCCTAAGACTGTGCCTCTCACCCCCTCAGACACATCAATCCAGCCGCCTTCTAGTAACGATTTCTTTAAGCGCTGATCCAGCCGATGCTTTTTCCAACCCAAGCAGTTGAACCCAAGCAGGCACATCTTTGTAGGTTATTTCCCCTTTCCAGCTGAAGAAATAGACACTCAGAATGGTTCTTGCCCAAGCTCCCGCAGTCCCAATTGAAGGGTCAAGGAACACAGGGGATGGTGGAGAGGCAGCCCTCCCACCCCCTGTATTTGAGGTGGGAACCTGCACTTCAGCCTCCGCCGGTGGTAGCGAACCAGCGGACATGCACAAGGCTTCAGCCTCTGCGCCCTGGACTCTGGGGCCAGCTCTGCCTGGGGAGGGGGCGGAACCTCTTCACGCCTCCCTTTTAGCACGGGGACAGCTGCTCACTGTATCTCCTTCATCTTGCTGCGATGATTAGACACCTGGCAAGGACCGGGAGCATAATCAGCATCGTCACACGCATTGTCACCACTGAGAAGGCAGTCATAAAAATCATCCTCATTCCACTTACCAGGTGACGATTGCTCTTTAGCGTAGTGCGTGTGACAGGCGGGTAGGATCTGCGGAGACGGAAAGAGTCCGGGAGTTTGTCTTGATTCTGGACGATCGTCCCCAAAGTTTGGTTTGGACCACAGAGCCGACAAACAATAGACACGGGCCCTTTGCTCATGTATTGTCTATGGCTACTTTCCACTCAGGCACAACACACATCAGACAGTCTGCCCGCCAAGCCTGAAATATTTACAGTCTGGTGCTTGACAGCGGACGTCCGGTGACGTCTACTGCACAGGGTCTCAAATCCTGTGCGACCTGAGCATACAATGTGAATGCTTTGTCCACCTTCTCTCCTGGAATTCCCACCATCCTGCCTTGCACCTGTGTCTAGTGGTAGATTTTAGCGGAGCTTCGGGAGGGGTAAATGATTCGTAAAATGCCAAAGCAACAGAGAAGCAGTTGTGCGAGCATTGGGCGTCCCTAATGCAAATTTGGGAGCTTTCTTCTTGTCCACCTCGGAGAACTGATGGTCATCACGTTCAGGCTCGGGTACTTAGAATTGGGGAAGAACTGGTGTTGGACGTACTCCATGGCTTCGGAGAATTTGGGGTCAGAGAGATGCCCCTGCTGTGTAATGAGGAGAGATGGGTGAAGACCACCGAAGCAGGCCTTCCCCTTCAGACAGAGCAGAGGGTCTTTGGACACCGTGTCTGCTCATGGAGGGCTCTCGCTGAGCCCGCCTGTGCAGACAGAGCGGTCCTTTATAAACACACACAGCCCATTGCCTGAACATCCAGGATTCATGTTTACGTGGCCGCACACTGTCAACATTGCTCAGGTCAGTACCAACAGGGTCTCCCCAGAGCTACTTCTGGGCAACTGATGGTAATTTCTACGCCCGCGTGTGGCCACAGGACTCATATGAGAACACCATTTGTTCCAAAAGACTATCCAACGTTAAAAAGGATCCCAAAACCTCTGTTGGGTTTGTGAATGCAAACAAGACACATCTCAGCATTGCCGGTGTCCACAAACAAACCAGAATGAAGGGCTTTTATGGAAGTCCACAGCTCTGGGCTGACTACAGAAATAAATCAACACCCAAAGGATGTGGTCATGAGCTCTGAACGTCACTTTTTTGTCTCTATTGAAAGCAGCGAGGGTGTTTCTCTCGTGAGATCATTGTCACGGTCCCCCCCACTCTTAGCTGCACTCCATTTCAACGAGCGATCGGGTCTGAAACCCATCAACTGCGAGCCAGTTTCTTGGGCCTCTGCTGGAGGGAGTCCATCGTCGGTGGGTGTGGCCTGCGTGACGGCCAAATGAACAAGGCAGACACATACATCTCTTGGAAATCACATTTCCTTGTTGGTCGACATGCTCAATAGACTTGATGGCCTTTTGTTTCTTTGGTCCCGTATTTAATAGATAATTATCCCATACATCAATTAATCACCATCAATATCGCCGTCATGAGCCAACATCAACATGGTAATGCCCTTAATCGGGTTAGAAAATCCTGCGAGAAGCACATCATGAAAAATGTCATGGTATTCCTGTCTAGACTAGTGCCGTCTGACAGAACTTTCTGCGCTGAAGAAAATGTGAATTCTGAAGTTAGAAATGGGCTTTGCTTTACCGCAGTAAGTGTACGGTGATGCGCGGCAGGGTGGACAGAAAATAGGGATCGTCCCGATACGGTCTGTGTCCCTCGGTGAGGAGGCCACTCCCTGCCGAGTGCCGTTCATGGCGCCCTCACACGGGTTAGCAGGCGGTCGCTCCGGGAGCAGTAGACTCTTCTCCTTCTGTACACAGGTCATTGACATTTCTTCCTGGAGTTGAAGAAGGTTAAACGGTGATCACCAGCCAACATCCCTGCCCTGGCTGCTGTGGCTCAGTGCATGGAGCACCAGCCTGTGAACCAAAGGGTCGCCAGATTGATTCCGAGTCAGGGCACCTGCCTGAGATGTGGGCTGGGTCCCCAGTAGGGGGTGTGTGAGAGGCAACCACACATGGATGTTTCTCTCTCTCTCTCTCTCCCCCTTTCCTTCTCTAAAAACAAATAATAGCCACAGCCAGAGTTTCCACAGCCAAGTGGTCCCCTGGATGGTAAATCTCATCAATGCTCAAGGTCTGAGACTCCAGGGACAGCCGCCTTGCTCTTGGCCTTGGCCTTGGCCAGCATTGTAGTAGTTACAGCAGCTTAGCCATGACTCTGCAGACCCAGGGTTGGTGTTTACGGACCTGGGGCCGACTGGCAGCCCTCCCCACACTCCTCTGTGGCCTGCTGAGGCTCAGCACAGCCACACAATGTCAACACCTAAGCACAGTCGTCTTTTCCTGCCATTGCTACGGGCAGCGTGGTCTGTCTGTAGAGAGCCCTGTAAAAGCTTGGGTTCACTCTGAAGCCACTTAAGCGACCCCTTAATAATTATGTGCCCTTCACAGCCGGCGTCCAACAGTGGGATTCATCACCACCCTGCTTATTTATAACCATTACACTCCATTCCGCACATATTGATGGAGGGACCACGAGTCTCAGGAACCAATGAAAGTCTATGGAAATAACCAGAAGGGAGGGGCAGGGTGGTAGGGGGCATGACCATAGCTCAGGGGCTGACTCCGCCAGGTGCAGAAGACTGGGTGGCATTGGAGAGGCGTGGCCGGTTCTGCCCAGAGGGACCACAACAAGGTCCCCCAAAAGGGACCCTTGGTCTTTAGCAGCCTGCCAGCAGAAAAAAAAAAAAGAAAGAAAGAAAGAAAAAGAAAGTAGAAGACAGCTCAAGTTGAAAGAAGAGGACATAAACATAACGGGAACTGTAAGGATGTTCAGCGTGCCCTGGCTGGCTGGCTCGGTGGGTTGGGCATCCTTCTGTGCACCAGAAAGTTGTGGGTTTGATTCTTGGTCAGGGCACACCCCTAAGGTGTGCGTTCAACCCCCAGTCAGGGTGCACAGCGTAGGCAACCGATCAACGTTTCTCTCTGACATTGATCTTCCTCTGTCTGTCTCTCTCTCTAACTAACTAAAATCAATAAACCTGTCCTGGAGTGAGAATTAAAAAGTGTAGGTCATGGACAGAGCCTTGACTTGAGCGGTGAACCCACAACACAGCGCACTGAGGACATGTTGCCCTCTTGCTGATCTGGTCTCTTTCTTGCATAAACCTGATGTTTCTGAAGCATCCGAGCTGCCTGTTTTCTAGACGGCTCCTTAGCCTGGACCTGGGTCCTTGCTTCCCTGTCACCGTTAGAGTTACAGGGACCTTTGTGGCAACAGTCTTCCCTGTATGATTTTGAGTCAAGTCTATGCAAACTCAGATGTGAGTTTTGCACCTTTGTTTCCAGGGATTCTCTCTGATGTAAGGTGTGTGTGCCCTGAAAGAGGGAAAGAGGTGACCAGGCCAGTTGGGACCCCTGCTACTGTTCATTCTCACCGTTCCATCTTCCGAAAAAAAAAAAAAAAAACAGGGAGAGAGAAGGAAGGGAGGAGGAAGGGGGCAAAGAAGGAAGGAAGAGAGGAAAAGAAGAGGCAGAACAGACCACTTTAGCTAAATCTCCCTTTGGCATCGTCTAAGTTACCTCTGATGACCTCCGGAACAAGTGCCGAGGTTTTCGAACCCCCGTGTGAAAAACGAAGCATGTCGGCGTAGCCTGACACAGAGGGGGACGTCCCTGTGAGCACTCTCAACGCCTCCGGCTGACGGTAATTGCCCCAAATTGCCATAGTTTTCTGTGAGACCGAAATGACCCTCGGTAGACCTCCAAGAAGTTCCCAAAATGCATCTTTCAGGCAAAAAAAAAAAACCCCAAACAAACAAACAGGACGTTTCTCCTAAACCAGCCTGGAATCAGGCAGTGTCTTTGAAGGTGGCCAATGTGACTTCCCTTCCCAGGGAGCTGTTACCGACTGAGCACTAATGGGATGGACAGCCAGCGTGGAGCGTGGTGTGTTGGGCGGGGGGCTTGCCGGCAGCGAGACCCCACCCCTTCCACAGCCCACAGCCTGTATCTCAGAGCGTTTCAAACCCTGTAGCCTTCATGCAGAGCACATGTATTATGTTGAACTGGAAAAGAGAAAAGGGGCATTTTTAACTTTTATAGTCTGGCGCTGAAGCTATGAGCCTATTAATTATCCTTATCTGAACAATGATATGTGAATATGTTTTAAAATGTGTCCATATGTTCATAAACCCTCGGGTGTGCGACATGCACACACCTGAGGATCTCGTCTCGACAACATTCATGGAACGAACTGAGATGTCTGAAAACTTGACCACTAGGCAAGTAAATAAGACCCCCCCCTCCCACAAAAAAGTCTGTATGGCAGCTTTATTATAAAAACGATACGATAAATTCAAAGAACTGTATGTGTAAGTTCTATAGTTCTCTGTTTCCCTTTAAAAAAAAACCAATTTCATATTGCATTCTGTCTAGACTTGCCATTTTATAAAAATATACTAAAAAATGCAGAAGTTCCTGCAAGTTTAAAATTTTTTAAAAAAATGCGTGTGTGATAACACATTCTTCCGAGGTAATTATCATCACACATTAATTTTCACAACTCATTTTTGGCTCAGATTGGTGAGCGTTCATTTCAGCCACACATTATAGCATCCTCCGGCCTGCAGAGAGCATTCATTGAATTATTAAACAGATCGCGGGAGAGATAATACATTCTTTTTAAAGCTCGTTTTTTTTCTGTGAGTCACTGCCTTCGGCATGCCATGATTTTAAGTCTTCTTTTCCGTTATGATTTCCTCCTGGTAAAAACATAGGGTGTTTGGCCGCAACGGGGTCCGCAGCCCTTGTTAAATCATCTCTCTCCTCCAGGCTGTGAGGTTCTGTGCTTCATTTTCCTGTGCAGTTTCATTTTTCTGAGGCTCTCAGGGAGTGAAGGATGCATTGCTTCCTTGAAGTCACCTTTGTTCGGGAATGTCAGGGCCAAAGCAGGCTTTTGTGTCTCCCAGTTTTTCCGAAGATGCTCCTGTTTCCAGGGACGAGACTCAGACGAGTTGTGGAAATCCAAGCACTCGGTGCCCACTCAGCATCAACGGCAGTGGAGAAAAGAGGAACAGCATCTCGTCCTAAAAAGCCTATTTTTGTTTGTTTGTGTTTGCTCTTAGAGATAAACTCTCTGACGTGTTTAAACTCCCACTCTGAGAGTCCGCATTGGAAACATTTCAACATAGTTCAACATGAATTGTCTTCATTGTAGGCTCCAGAGGGGCCTCGCTGAGACTTTCTGATCAAATGACACAAATCCCCTAGGATTTCTTTTTCATGCGTGGATTCCAAGAACGGGACTTTGCAGAAGGGGTTTTTCTACGACCATGAAAAATAGTACAAAAGAGTTGTACGCAAAAGTAAAATTTTCGGAGAACGGAAAGATGCGCTTCACAGATGGGGAGGAGATGCTGGTGGCTGTGGTTTGGGTCAGTCCTCCGGGCACTATCTGTCTGGGAATCCCGGTGCCCATGGTGCATCGGACTCCACTGAGTCCCCCTGTCCGACTCACCTCTGGTCACACCACAAGACACACACAGGCTCCAGCCAAACTGGGCCAGGTCACAAATTCCTGATACTCTGGGTTTCCCTGCCGCACACACCGGGACCACCAAACCTGCATCTCCCCGCCCCTCCCCATGGTTCATATGCTGTTTTTATTTTCTGCCACTTACTCATTTTTTTCCATTTTTCAAAGGCAGCTGACACACATTATGATATTAGCTACAGGCAGACACCTCACAGACTAGACATTATAGGATGCACTGAGTGATCACCCCGGTAAGTCCGGTGCCCATCCGACCCCATACATGCTTATTACATTTTGTTCGCTCCATTTTCCACGTGGACTTTACATCTCCCTGACTATTTTTTTAACTGCCCATCTGGACTGCGCAATTCCTTTACCTTTCTCTACCCCGTCCCTGAACCCCCCTCCTATCTGGCAACCATCAAAATGTCCTCTGCGTCTCGAACTGTCCTAGAGTTCTGTTCCCTCGTTTATTTGGGTTTTTAGATTCAATGGCTTCTCTTCGGAGCATTAGGAACCTTTTGCCACCAAATCTTGCTGTTCTCCGTGCCCCCACTTAGGGGGACTGGTTTCGGTCCCAGTCCCAGCCATGCCCTGAGAAGCAGCTAAGTAAAGAGGATTTGCACACCCCGTCACACTGACTGTCTCTTGCGTTTGCTGTCTGTGACTCTGTGTATGCATACCATGTGTGTGCTCACACAGACACACATGTGCAACCTCTTCTGCACCTGGAAGACCGGTGATGTCATGCAAGGCACACAGCTTCAGAGTCAAGCAAGGGAGACTGCGAACCTTAGCTTCACCACTTCAAGCCCCCTCTTCCACGCGCAAAGTGGGGCACCGCGCCCTTCCCCTTGAAGGGACGGCTGTGGATACAAATCGGTGAGGAGATGTTGAGAAAACCTGTGCCCCAAACCTCCCAGACCTCAGAGGAACACTTTGCAATGCTCTCAGGGTACAGGGCACTCGGTGATGACAAGGGGTAGCCATCGATTTTTTAAATTGATGAAACGTCCACCCAGCCAATGATGCCTCATCTGTTTTCAAATGGCGTGAAATGAACTCCACGTATCCATGATAAGACCCTGGTTTTTGCTTCCTATTATCTCTTGACGAGTTCCTTTCAAAAGTTCTAATATAACCGTCAGCCAAGATGCCTATCATTTATTCCACCCACACCTTGCAGAAGGACTCTGTCCTTCTGACCATGCCTGGGACAGTGCTGGTTTCCGGGTCTTCCCTAAATAAGCCAACACCAGCACCCCAATTTGTCCTGCAGCTACCTTCTTCCTTTAAGTAAAAACGAGTACCGTGAGGGCAGAGTGTGGTTCCGGTGGGGAGCACCCTTTGGGCTGGTAGAGTGCCTGGCGCTTTCTCCAGAGGGAGTGCAAATAAATTAATTCATTTTACAACTGCAGAGTTGTCTGGCAGGCTTGGTTTTCCTCCCGGCTGGGGAGAGGCAGTTAATTTCAGCTCATTGAACTGACCATTTGATCCCGCTAAGGGGCAAAAAGCAGCGCAACCTACCCACCTCTCCCAACACCTAATACGTAAGCAGTGAGGGCAGGTAATTGAGTTGGCCATCCGTTCGGCGCTGCCAGAGTTCGGGAATCTGATTCATTTTCCCCAAAGTGCAATCTGCCCGTGTAATGAACTTCCTACCTGTGCATCCTAGCATTGGGTGCCCTGCGGTCCGTTCAGGACCCCTGGGAAGAGAATTATGTCTATTTCCACCTCTTCCTTTGTTATTATTATTATTATGAGTTCAAGGATGGGATCTGAAGTTGTTTTTCTTACCAAGGGCTTAATAAGCTTTACAGACACGTGTAGCCTTGTTAGTGTTTTCAGAGTCGTCACAGAAACTTTTTGTGTGTAAATCGGAGTCTAAACCCTGCCTTCATGTTGATGGGTGTGTTGATTAGCTACTTGTCTGCGACACATTGTCCCCCAGGGTTTAATCAGTGCATGGTGATAGCTCTCAGTATCCATGGCTGGTATCATGGTAACCATCTATGTTTAAAATAAGGAATACACATTTCAGGGCAATCAGATCAACGAAAGAATGCAGAATGTCCCCCGAGGCACTGGCCGTGTAGCTCAGTTGGTTGGAGTGTCTTCCCGACATACCAAGGTTGCAGGTTCAAACCCCAGTCAGAGCACTTGTGAGAATCATTCAGTGAATTCATCAAGAAGTGAAACAACAAATCCTTGTTTCTCTCTGTCTCTCTCTAAAAAACAAAACAAACAAACAACCCCAGAAGTGCCCTGGCTGGTGTGGCTCAGCGGATTGAGCGCCAACCTGTGAACCAAAGAGTCCCCAGTTCGACTCCCAGTCAGGGCACATGCCTGGGTAGCAGACCAGGTCCCTAGTAGGGGGAGCATGAGAGACAAATCATCAATGTTTCTGTCTCTTTCTTCCTCCCTCCGTTCCCCTCTCTGTAAAAATAAAATAAAATGTTTACAAAAATTGAAGGCGTTGCTGCTCAAGATGAAACTGGAAGAAGAACAACCCACAAATAACATGATTTTATTAAGAGCCAACATGGAAAAGGCTTCCCTTCCTTTACAAAAGTGTGGGTTTTTTTTAAACTAGAATAAAACTCAGTCATAAATATTTGCAAGGAGATACAGCGCTATGTGCACGTGCATTTAACAAAGCAGCATCTGCAGCCACGACCACACAGCTGTGGACCACTTTTGGTAAATAAGCCGGTATTGGAGGAGAGCCCTGTGCACTTTTCTGCGTGGACCCTAGGGCTGAGTTCCCCTTTTCCTGGCACCGCCGAGGGATTCTGCTGTGTCTGCCAATCAGAAAATATTTCCTCTCCAGCCCTGCCCAGAAAAGTTGGCCAAGTCCTGCTCGGCAACCCACGCAGGCTTGGTGAAATGCATATATTTCTTCAGATGTTTTGTACCTCATGGAAATATGTGTGGAATGCTCTGAGCGGTTGGGATAAGGAAAGCAGACCGTATAACGCCAAGCCAAAGCATTAAGATTGTTACTTAAAATGAGGAGATCTCCTGCTGCAGACATGATAGAGCTGAAAGCGCCCCAACATGGCTTCGGTTGAACAGAAGCCACTGGACGCGTTGGAACACGAGACTCAGCTACGCGGCAGGTAAAACTCATCAGGGGACTTGTTCAGCTGGCTCATCTTTGTAATGTTATTCTCCGGTGTCAGGCATTTGTTTTACAATGGCCCGAGGCCAAAAGCAAGCTAGAAAACCTAGTGCTAAACAGTTTCGATAGCCGTTGGAACCTGTGATCGAAAATTGTCCCAAACACCCGGGACCCACACACTTGGCTTTCCTGCTTCATGGAGAAGGATTCCAATAAAACAGACTCAGAAGCACTTGTCCTCTCCTCTCTCCCGGGGGAAATCCCTCTGAATCGATACCACTCAGCTCAGGAAACTCTCCACGGTCCAGAATCCTGGAAGCCTTGTCCCCACCTCGCCCAGGCTGTCTCACTTTGTCTTGGAGCCCAGTCTGCTGGCTTGCTCCTAGATAACACAGGGCATTGGCTGGTGGTGCACGGGGCGTGCCAGAATTCCTCTCACTCCTCTCAGGGTGTGTCTGTCACCTTCGCAACTAAAAATCCCGCCCCTGCACAGCGGCAGCCTCCACAGGGATTGCTCCCTGCACCCTCGGCCTCCCACCCTCTCTCCTGGGGGGTTGGCAGCGGTTCTCCACTGTTCCCCCAGCCCCAGGTCCCTTGTAGTACAAACCTCCGAGAACCGGCTTCTCCACGGCTCCTGGCTGCCTCCTGATCTCGCAGCTCGCTTTCCAATTCCCATCTGGATGCCTTTTCTGGCATCTCAGAATCCTGCTTTCTCCTCCCTGTCAGCGTTGGCGGTCTTTGGGTTTTGCCTGGAAGCTAACACACCACACCCTGGCAACGTCCCAACCGTGTGATAACGGCGTGTTGACACGGATTTGGTTGAAATGCTTACGTGGCTCCCAGGAGGCAGGAGACAAGCTTTCTCACCCTCTAATTGACAGCGCTGTGTTTGCAAGTGTAGACTGGGAGACACCCCCGCCGTCTGCGGAATGTCTGTTTTACTTGCCTGGTGTGCACGGAATCCTGGCCAGGCTGGGAAGCCGGGGGGGTTAGGAAGCTGAGTCTCCGTGCTCCACCAGTCATGGAAAACTGATGCAGACTTCCAAGTTCGGGGCCCCACCTGTGAGGTGTGCACAGCATCGCCCTCTTCTTGTGGGATCAACATCGGAGGGACACTGTTGTCTCTCCGGAAGACACGGTCTTCTCTCTCTGGAAGCGGCTGGCCCTGCCCGCTGCCTTGCTGGTCAGGGGCCCTGGGCATCTGGCCACTTCTCGAGGCAACACAGAGGGTTGGGCATCTTTTTAAACCGACTTAGGTGAAATGTGCTCACTCCTTCCTTCACATTTTGGAAGAAATGTTGGCCGGGTGGGAGGGTTTGCATTCGACAGGCACCCTCTGCTGGCTCTGGGGCATGTGGCCATTCGCTCTGTGGTGTTCGTCTCTGCAGCGACTGTGCTGGGTGTCAGGTGGTGTGTTGGGGCTTAAGGGAGATGCCACCTGTGAAACCCCCAGCTGGGGCCTCGCACCTGCGTCTCACGGGGCAGCCTGGTGGGTGCTGGGCTCAGCACGGGCAACCGGCAGTCACTAGGGGACTTCTGCAGCCGCAGACTGCAACGTCTGAAAGGCACACCTTGTGTCCTGTGCCGTGTTAACCTGCACCCGCCTCTCCAGGTGAACGGGGCATTTCCCCAGCACAGCTGCTCGTGCACAAATCCTCCTCCTCAGCAGCTTCCATCAGATGAGACTTTTAACCTGGTCCACGAATACCATGGGACCAGACACCATGTGGGGTCTCCCTGTGTGCACGCAGATGGGCTTTTTTGTTCAAGGACATGAACTCAGTCATTAACTACATCCACAACATCCACCCCTCCCAACCCCAGATATTGACAACATTTATTGTTACTCTTTTCTCTTATAAATCCAATTATGAGTCATGGCCAGAAAATCTGATATTCTCCAAAAGCTGTGTTTTCGTCAGACGCCACTTTCAAGAACCAAGTTGTGTTCCCCCCTTTTTCGTTTTTCCTTTGACCTCATCGAGGGCAGATGGGTTAACCAGCATGACTCCTGACTCTGCCGACATGTCCCAGTCCTCTGCCACCTGGTCCCCTCAGCAGCCGCAGATCCGTCTCCTTTCCCCCACGTGCTGCGTGTTTCCCACAGAGAATACTTAGCGTTCGGAGAGCAGACTGCAGCTCCTGCATCGTGTCTGATTTCAACGTGACCTCGTGCAGGACGCTGTCACTTCCCTCACCACCGACGGGGCCCATCACTGCCATCGGAGCCCGGATGGAGGACCACCCGGTGCCTCCCAGCCAACGTCCCTGTTGCCTGTCGTCAGAACACAGAACCCCTCCCTGCAAACTTCCTCGGTTGGTCTTCCCCTGTTGGAATGCAACCCTCATGGACATGGGGTCCCCTTTTTTGGATCGTTGTCATGTTTCTGTTTCAAACTGGAGTAATGAGGGGACAAGAACGAGGACCGTAGCTGTGTCTTAGAGCTCAGTGTTTAGTCAGCCAGAATACCCAAGGGTTTCTTCTTGCAAGCAGGTGCCTGAGCACCACCCCAAAGAATAACCTCGTGCACGGTTTAGTTTTGCGTACAGATGAGTCACACGCAGGCCTGGGTCACCACAAACCTGGCATCTCACGTCGATCACCAACGCCAAGGAAGGCTGAGATCTGGAACAGAGCAATCCAAGACATCCCGAACGTGGGGACAGTAGCCTGCTGTCCAGCTTCATCCAGCTCAGCGGCGTAGCTTGTGGTCCTGTTTTCTCCTTGCTTCTAATTTCAGAGGCTGGATGAGAAAGCAGAGGCCAGTGGGCAGATGCAAAGCCCAGCTTCTGCCCTTCACCACAGACAGAAATTCTTCACATCTTTACTGGCCGATACTCTACTTGTCCCAGGCTTTTAAGGGACACAGCATGTACTACCACACGGAGAAGGGTGAGGGGTGGTTCAGACGTGCATTCTAGAGAAGGATGCAGACAATGGGAAATACTGCATTTTGCCACGTGTGATGTGCACCCACGTTTTTGGCCCCAACTTTCAGGGAAAGAAAAATCTTTTCTTTTTAATTTCTTGCTTCCATTTTTTACATTTCTTTATACTGAGAAAACCGATGATTGTATTCCAGGGCATTGTTTTGCCTACAGAGATCGTCGTTGCTTTCTAGAGTTACACTTTTAGTTTACAAGCATAAATAAAAGAATTAAAAACATGCATAGAGACCTGGCTGGTGTAGCTTAGTGGATTGAGCATGGGCCTGTGAAGCAAAGGGTAGCTGGTTCCATTCCCAGTCAGGGCACATGCCTGGGTTGCAGGCCAGGTCCCCAGTAGGGGTCACATGAGAGGCAATCACACACTGATGTTTCTCTCCCTCTCTTTCTCCTTCCCTTCCACTCTCTCTAAAAATAAATAAATAAAATATTTAAAAAACATTTATAGAGACATACAATTACTACCCCTGTATAATGTACATCCTTACTTTTCCCTCAAAAATTTGGGCAACAGTGTGCACATTTTACACGGTAAAATCCAGCACCTCATTGTGCTCTTTGAACACATGAAGCAACCCCTATAGTTTGTGCTCCTAGCTAGGACATTTTTCTGTACAGCACATTGTTTTACAAAGATGTCACATTCACTTGATACAGGGAGGGTTTTATTGATGTAGTTCTTCCAGGGAGTGTGAGTACAGGAATTGCTCAGGAAGTGTGGGTGAATGGGCACCCTGTTTCCCAACACCACTTGCTCACCCCGTCAGCATGCACCCACATTCTGATGGGCCTTGCTGGGGAAACCCGAGCTGTTCTAGTCTACCATGCCTGAGGCACCCCGCTCTTTGCGGAGAGGGACAGACCTGCAAACTAGGCTGAGCGGAAGCTTTGCATCAAGTTTTGGAACTACCTGCAATTTCATTCTTAGGGATTCCCAGGTGGAATTTTTCTGTGAAAAATAAAGACAAGGCCAACACGGTTCATTCAGCTACAGTGGGTTTTTTTCCTAGCCTAAATCTATTACATCATTGTGGGTATAGTAAAAACAGCCCCCCCAAAAAGTCTGTTACAGACGGCCATGGCTCCCCACAACAGAATTACGTCATTGAACCCCAAACCATGGCACGGCACCTCTTGACGGATGTCGGTAATGACCTCTGGCAGGCTTTTCATTCCCACTTCTAGCACGAAAAAAATCCCTGCACAAAGGTGCTCACATGAAGTTATAGCTGCTTGCAATGAACGGAGGAATACATCCAAACAGTAAGTGGGCATGATCTCTGGGTAGGATTTATCTCCAACCCAGCCTTGTCTACAAATGATTGAAATCCACAGAGAGAGTCAATTCTATAGGGAAGATATAATACTCCTGAAATGTAATAAGCCATACAGGCCCCCCTCAGGCCCCCTAGTTCCACTCTGGAAACCAAGGATGCCTTGCAAACAGACCATCCGCTTAGTGGGTGGGAGTCGTGAGCTGGTTGCAAGCTGTGTGGATTGGAGCAATCCAGTCCCTCGGACGCTGTGTCTCCCTTTCTTCTGCATAACAACGGTCCACTCTGACTAACCGTCCTTCTGATAGGAAGTCCAGGCAGGGGCGGATGTGACCCCCACATATAGAAAGCAGGCTGGCCTTCAGAAATTCTGAAGAAATTCTGGGGCGAGACTCATCATCCTGTTTCACGGATGAGGAATGTGGTCCTACAGGTACTCAGAGTCCTTATTGAGACGACTCAAGTTGACTCTGAAGTGAGCGGGCAAGTTTCGGTAAAACTGCACAGACAGGCAGGGGGCAGCATTGGGCCCATGGGCCACAGTTCCCTGACCTCCTTTGTAAAGGGCCGTTGCATTGTGCTTTAATTTAGTTAGGTGGCTGACCAAGTTTTGGACACATCCTCAGTATCTCCTGTTACTCACTGGGGAAGGTCCCCCTGTGAAAGCACCGGAGACTGGTAGAAAATTCTAGAAAGTGGCAATGGTGCGTCTTGAGGAGATAGTCACTAATACCGCATTGGGGTATTTCTCTCTCTTGCCTTGGCTTTAGCCCATCTTGTGCCTGGGTAAAACTGTGCAGTGAGTGGCTTGCTATGCCCTCTCTGCTTTCTTCAACGGGCCTCGTAACCATTTCTCTTTGCCCATCAAACACTCCACGAACATCATGTCGGTGTGAAGGTCTGCACAGCCCGGCAGCACCTGTTGCCTGCAGCCAATGACAGGCTAAACCCGCAGCCCAGAACGCGGGCCCTTTTGCCCTTGGGTGGGTGCCGTGGACTGCATGTTGCTGTCCCCCTGCCCCTCGAATTCATAGGCTAAAACCAACCCCTACTGGGGTTCGGGTGGTAACTGGGAGGTGACGAGACCCTGAGGGTGGAGCCCCCATAGATGGGATGAGTGGCCTTATAAAACACACCCCAGGCCATATCCCTGGCACCTTCCTCCACATGAGGACACAGTGAGAAGAGGGCCCTCAATAGACACTCCCTCTGCTAGGAAATCGAGCTTGAACTTGAACTTGAACCTAGCCTTCCAGCCTCCAGAACTCTGAGAGAGGAGTGTCTGGTCTTTGTGTACTGCCCAGCTCTGCAATTCTATCACAGCGGCTGAAACAGGTGAGCACAAGAGTCCTGAGTGTGAACTGTGCCTCACGTTCCGTATCTCCTATGGCAGGGCTGCCGAACCCATTTGTACACGTGAACCTCTCGGTTGCCTTCCAAGGGCCGGATGTCATTTCAACTCCTTAACAGTTAAGGAGTCGTGACACGTATGCAGTCCCAAAATTATTTCAGCCCTTTCAAGGCAACTGTGAGGCTGATGAGGCCCCCGGTGAAAATGAGTTTAATGCCCCCGTCCTATGGGATCAGGTGAGGTACGAGTACACCTAGGACCAAGCTCCCCATGGCTTCTCCCAGCCCAGCCCTATCCCACTGTCCTGCCTGTCCATCCACAGCAAGCTGTCCATCAGATTTCCCCTGACCATGGAGCCTTCTCATACAGCTTTAGTCTGGGAAACCAGACCCAAGACACTGATTATACTCATTTCTGAACAGCCATTCACATCTTGGTCTTTGAAATCACAGGGGAACAGATCCCACGTCTACAATGCGCCCTGGTTGTACGTGGCAATCGAACTGACAAAGTTTGAAAACGAACAGGAGGGAGAAATATATTCTGACGGTTTCCTAACAAGAGTCCAGCAAGGGGCTGTGTAAAAGCTTTCGGGCCTCATCGCTTGCTCCGGGGTACGAGAAAACCCATTTGCTGAGCGGGATGATGGATGCATGTTCCGTGTATTTAGCATCGTCTGACAGTCGGTTGGCAAGCTGTAGGTGGTATGACGGAAGAAAACAAATTCAGAGGAGCAACAGAAAGGGCACAGCCAAAGATTAAGTTTATTTAAAAGTACCCCTCGAGAGGAGCAGAAAACGAAAATGTTTAGTTCTTCATGTTCTGTACAAAATACGGAGGAAGTGACCTGTGTGGGAAGGAAGAAAACAATAAACCACTTACAGAGTCAATCTCTCCCCTTCCCCTCTATAAAAATAAAATCTTTAAAAAAAAAACAGACTACAGAGTTCAAGTCTGAGAGACAGCCTCAGTGTGAGCACCAGTCAGAACCCACTGTTCCTCCAACGGGGGTCAAGGACTGCCTAACCTTGTCACTGTTCCCGCAGTAGCACAGGGGAAGCAGGCTGCATTTGTATGACGGTGGTGAGTGTCTTTTCTTGTCCCCAAATAGAAATCCCTTCACGCAAACGGCTACTTTCACAAACAGTGTAAACACAACACAGGAAATGAAGGCATAAATCTAACTCACTGACCTTTTTCTTTAAAGTTTCCTAAAACGAATTTTAAAACTCTTTCCATGATAGTAGATGCGTAATGTTATATTGGTTTTTACGGATCTTTTTGGCAAGTGACCCGAAACCGTGTTTGAAGTAGTCATAAAGACGTGATGTTTTTGTCTTTTGCACAATGAACTTGCACATAGATGCTTCCTCAGAGGCTGAATTTTCCCCTCAGGTACCAAAGCTGGAAGTTGTTCAGTTCTGTTTGTTTTCCAGGGATGGCCGGCCCCATTCAGTGAACCCTTAGATGGATGCGTGAGTGATTCATCTTCTGAGCTCGGCGGCTGCTCTGAGGCCACCACTTTCTCCATGACGTTTTCATGCTCTTTCTTGCCGTGACCGTGGGTACACACAGCCTCTTAGCGTGGAAAACCCTGTAGCTCTCATGCGAATCCACAGTGGTGGGTGTACCAGATTCTGTGTGTGTGTGTGGGCTCTGAGATATTGAACGTAGGGACTTCTAATGACAGCTTGTGAAAGTTAGAATGGAGGTGATGGAAGCTTCCTAGATTTCCATTCCTTTCATTTTGTTTATCTTTACTGTTGACACTAATACAGATATCCCCATTTCCTCTCCCTTTGCCCACCTCCACCCAGTCTCCACTCCCCTTCTTTCCGAGTCTAACACACTTTTGTCTGTGTCTTTGAGTTATGCATGCAAACTCTGTCCAGAGGGTATCCTGCTATGTACCATGAAAAATAGACACAATTATTGAAGAAGATACAAGAAACATTATACATGGGACAAGGATGCCTCAGTCCCCTTCAAAGTAGGCACCTTGGTACCTCACACAGTTCTCCCAGTCACCACCAGCTGCCCTGTTGTATTTTCTTGAATCTCATCATTTGTCTGAAATCTCTTCCCTTTCCAAGGTGCTTTTAGTTTGGGGAATAGCCAGACATCTCAGGGCACAGAATCTGGGCTGTAGGGGGGGCTGAGTCACCTGGGTGATTAGATGTTTCCCCAAAAACTCTATAGCAGACATGACGTGTGAGCGGGTGCATTGTCCTGATGAAGCTGCCGACCACCAGATGGTGATAGCTGCGGCCTTGTGAATCATCCAAATAGTTTCCATGGAGGAATGTTCAAGCTTCATGCAAAATTAGATGCAAGTTCATTGCTCTACTCACTCAGGCATTTTGAATGCAACAGCCACACAGGACACATGCTCACTCGATGGTGTCTACTGCCCCCACTGACTAGTACAGTCAAGTCGTCATTGTTCACAGTGTACATTCCAGTCCACTCCTCTTGGCTGCCAGGTTATGTCCATATCACAGAAACTGTTCTCATTGTATAAACGATGGCAGGACTTTTTTCACGTAGGCCTTATATATATGTTCTTTGGCTAAAATCCCTTCACTTTCTTTCATCTAGCACCATTTCCCCCTCCCGCTCCCCCATAACAGCCCAGGCCGTGGGCCCTGGCATTGCTCTCCATTCCGTGGTTGGCTTGTGTTATGCTTCCATTTAATGGACTCATACCTGCTTCTCCTGCACTTACTGACCTGCTATCGCCTGATGGCCACTCCTCTTTCCTAATTCCTTTATACGACGTCTTCTGCTCTCTCTTATTCTGTGCATTTTGACCGTCAGTGTTCCTACAACAAATTCTTCCTTATTTCCGAAGGTCTACTTGATATTATGTTTCAGCCATCATGCTCATTCTACTTTAGTGGATGCCATTGCTTTGAAATATTTCATATAAACCTGTGACTGTTGGGTGTGTTTTACATGTCTGCCTTGCTTATCTCATGGCCCTGAAGCAGCCTGACCTCTTCTGATGTGACCTTTCCTTCTTGGGGTCTGACCCTTAAGTATCCCCCTGGCAGGAAGCCACCAGCCTATCCCATGAAAATCTCTCCAGCCCAAATTGTTACCTTAATCCCATCTGCAAAAATCCCTTTCGCTGCATGAGGTGCCATAGTTCCAGACTCTGAGAAAAGGAAGTGGATATTCTTGGGGGGGAGGGGAACCTCTATTCAGCCTTTAATGCACAGAGAGCATTAAAAAGTGAGATGTACCCTACACTCTTGTTCCCAGGTAACTGCCCCTCCCAACCGAAATGACCTGCACAAACTATTTTTATGAGTTTTCCCATTCTACGCCAACTCCAACAGGACCTTGCGTGCTTTCGATGGAGGAATGTTTAAACATTTCATGGGGAACCGTGGCACTGGATGGGCATTTAGAAAGACGCCAAGGCAAGCAGAACACAGGCCCTCCCATCCAGGCGTTGCCATCGGGAAAATATCACAGAAGGTCGATTCATGAATAAATGATGGGCTCCGCTCTCCGTCCACCTCCCGGAAGCTCATCCCAATTAGCACGCCAGTCGTCACAATTTATCACTCCGAAAAGATGACGATTTCATTCCCCATAATGAGCAGACTGTCCGCGTGGGCTCCGGGATGTTTATAGTTGACCCCAGGCTCATTAGGACTGCAGCAAACTGCTCGCCAGATCCTATTAATGATGCAGGGTCTTGCCAAGGGAGAAAGTCAGTCTAAATCAGTGGAGACTGCAAATTTCTAGGGTGCTCGTTTACAGATGAACTGATTGCAGAATTGGTCCAGAGGGCTGACGGCAGTGAACGAAGCATACTCATCCTCATTATTGAGTTAATTGTGGTCAAATCCATCGTCTTTTCCCGCCCTTGCAGGACGTAGGCCAAGTTAGCCACACCCTTAGAAACTCCCAGTCCCCTTTGATAAATATCAGGAACTTCTGGGCCTACCATTGGCCCAACCCCTTGGCTGGCAGGTGCTTGAGTTGTGATATAACACAAATGTTCCTTGGCCCACAGACACAGTTTAAGGAACTCAAGAAAGTCTCTAATCTTTGTGTTCCAACCCCCTTGTTTTCACAAAAGTTACAAGTCTACCTAGAAGGATTTCCTGAAGACAGAATTCGGGAGGCCCTAGGTTAGTTTGGGCAAAGGTCTGCTTTTGAAATGTGTGTGTGTGGGCTCAGGGTGTGGCACAGGATGAATGGGACTATAGACTAGGAAGGTCCTGAACGTCTGGGGGAGCTGACCGGTCCCCCACGTCCATGGCAAGCTTGCTTGGTGTGCTAGCTCTTTGCAACTGTCACAACACACAGCCACACCCTGGGTCACGACAAGCAAGACCAAGTCAGCACCTTACCATCCTGGAGACCAGAAGTCCAGCATGGGTTTCTGTGGGCTGAGATCCAGGTATGGGCAGCGCCCCTTCCTTTGGAAAGCCCTACCAAAGAACCCAAGTTCTGGGCTTCCAGTGTTGGGGGCAGGGGGCTGGCAGCTGTCCTAGACCCGTGGCTCCTTCCTTTGTCCACTTCCAAAGGCAGCAGTAACAGTTAGGCTCCTCCTTGCCCACTACACTGGCCTCTTCTGCCCCCTTTCCCCTGCTAACAGCCCATGCAATTCTGTTGAGTCTGCCTGGATAACCCAGGGTCATCTTCCCATTTGAAGGTCACCTCGCCAGCATCCTGCATGCCACCTGCCACCTGAATGGTCCTTTACCATGAAAGGTGGCCCATGGCCAGGTGCCAGGGGTCCCTATGGGAACATCTTGTAGGAGAACGCTGATCTGCCCACCACACTGGACAAGGACATGTTTTGTCTGCATGTGTGTCCCTGGAGAAACATATTGTTGCTATATCTGTGATAAATAAAGAACCTCTGTAGTCATTTCCAAATGATATTTACCCTATATACTTTGGGGACACTTAAAGCTTTCTGATCAGGGACACAAAAATGCTGGTTTTCAACAGTACGTGACCAGTAGTGTCCATTTTCATAGGGACACACATGATTCAGCTTATAATGAACTATTTTAAAACAAATTGACCAGAAACAGTGTAATCCCATGTGTTCAACAAAACTTGTAGTATCGAGTCAGCTGAGTCGTAGCTCGTCAGTCAAATTTAGCAAATACTTTTTGCGTGAAAAGTCCCCAAAAGCTAGGCTCAAAAGAGATGTCAGGGTGGGAATGGCTCCTAGGTAGGGTTGGCCCAGTTCCGTGTAAAGTGACATGATTGGTCACCTGCTGGCAGTCACACATATGCTGGCAGACGGAGGAGGGGGTCTCGCGGTTCTAGACTCAAGTCTACTTGTAGTACCAGGAGTAAAAGTCTACCCCTCATCTCTGATCGTAACCCTCACTGACGATTTCTCAAAGGTTTCCCTTCATAATTATGAAAATTATTTGACTTTCAAGGAACAGCTCTCGACTTGAAATTGTTTAAACAGAAGCCACCGGCCAATGGGCTGTGTCCTTACTTCAAGTGTCAAGTGCCACTTGATTCCTTTTATTCATTGTCCAGTCGGATCGACGGGGAGGGTGAGACCTGAAGCCGCCCCGTGACCGAGAGAGGCCGCTTTGCTGTGAAGAAGTTCTGAAAAGGCCCATTGGGAATTGTGGTAGGACAGACCCAAACGGACCTGCTTTCTTCCACAGACAGCACCCGGGCGTGTGACCGGCTAAACATACAGAAACATGAAACAGCCTCTCCATGGTAGCCACGTTGCCTTCTATTGTGGTCCCTGTCACTGTGGACGTCCAACTTCGACAAACTCAGACAAAGGTGAGTGCCCATGTCTGTTTTCTTTGGAACTGCTGGATATGGATTCTCTCATCACATTAATGTCACAGTTGATACTCACGGGGTTGAAATCACGCCCCCCCAGTCCATCTTTAATTTACGCAACCACGCAATCGTGGCAAACGTTTCTGTTCAGACCAGCAGACGCTCACATCTGCTGAAGTTGAATTGCAACAGTGAGATTGGAGGTATGGGATGCTCACAGCTGACCATGCTCAGGGTCTCGGTCCACAGACAAGGGAAGTGAGGGTCAGGAAGTTTATACGCCTAGTTCTAGTCCACCCAGCTGGGAGCCTGGGAGGCTCTCGCTCAGCCCCAGGAGTCTTCAACATCAGTCCCAGCATACCTAGCGGCTTCTGGCTATAAGCTTCATGATTTCCCGTGCACTGAGCACTCACAAAAGCGCGTGGACTCCAGCACTCAGGGGACAGAGTCTCACCCTCTGATTATAGACATGCTGTTGGAAGGTTGTCTTTGGGGGAGCAGGGGCTGTGTTGTTGACCTTGCAAGGGTATATGGGAGCCATCGGTGACTCTCAAACCCAACCAGGTGAGGAAAGCAGTCTCGATTCTTGACCCTTAGAAGGATGTTCTTCTCTGATCCCATACAAGACCTGCTTTGAAGACTCGCAGAAACTCATCTCTTCTTTCCTTGAGAGGTTATTTACTCAAGAATATACTTGTCCTCTCGGGTCTCCTGGTCTGGTGAGGGACGCGGTCATAGGTGTGCTCTCAAGGAACTGAGTTATTTCTGATTAGAAAGCAGAGCCCAGGATGCTGAGAAAAATGGGGAGGAAAGAAAGCCTTTGCCCACAAGAACCCAATAGCTTTTTAAAAATCCTGGTAGCAGGCAGAAACAGAATGCTGGCAGAGACGTGCCATTGAATACAAACTCTTTGTGTGCAAGAGCATGTTGCTCTTGATGGCTTGCTTTTGTTTTTTTGGTTGTTATCATTATTATTATTTTCGATTTTTACCACTTAATTCCAAGTGCTGCAAACAGGGACACTGTTGAGTGAATGAGTTTTTCTATCCAGGGCTTAATAAAACTCCAAGCCCTAAGATGGTGCTAAATAAATGCTCCGTGAGGAGAGAGTGATTGGCCGCAGCATGAATGCGTGAGTGGATGGATACACAGAAGTCCAAGAATAAAAATAATAATGGGGGTGTGTGTGAGAGAGAGACCTGAAGATGAAGGTAAGAGTTTCTGATCAGAGACAAAAAACAAGAACCTACTCTAGCTCTTGATGTCACAAGACAAACAAGAAGAGTCGATGACAGAAGGTTCGGAAGACATTGCTGACACTCTAGATTCTAGTCACATAATTTCCATGTCTAATATTCTCCACAGCATCGTACTTAACATGTCCTACCTTTGATTCAAATGGTGAGCACAGGAGGCAGCTGGTCCGTCCCATTTTTATGACACTTAAGAGAATGTATATGTTTCCTCGGCTGCTTTGCTCCAAATCCCTTCCATGAGTAAGAAAAAATTTGCTGCCCTGGCTGGTGTGAATCAGTGGATTGAGTGCCGGCCTGCAAACCAAAGGGTTGCCAGTTCGATTCCCAGTCAGGGCACATGCCTGGGTTGCAGGCCAGGTCTCCAGTGGGAGCCACGTGAGAGCCAACCACACATCGATGTTTCTCTAACTCTCTCCCTCCCTCCCCCTGTCTAAAAATAAATTTTAAAAATCTTAGAAAAAAGAAACAGCCGTTTCCACAAACAAAATCCCCCATAGCACTCAGACACAAACAAGTAGAGGCTTGTAATCCTGCGATCCAAAGGAATGCCCAATTCCCCACATTTTCCCTGATAGGTGGGAATTTTGTAGAAAGTCGGTTTCCTGTCTCGATATGAGCAGCCTCTGAGGTGGGCCTGCCGGTTTAAACTTAGAAATTATGAAGATACTGTGGCTTTCAGCTGCCTTGTATCAATATGTCAGTAAAAAAAAAACATTGCAAAACTAATTTAAAAAACCTCTGTCATGTCTCCACTTAACCTCACAGAGAGTGAGCCCATTTTTTGGCAAATGCTTTAAAAATGCAGCTTACCCCAGTCAGGGCACATGCCTGGGTTGCAGGCCGGTTCCCCGCAGGCCAGTTCCCAGCAGGGGACCCACGAGAGGCAACCACACATTGATGTTTCTCTCCCTCTCTCCTGCCCTTCCCCTCTAAAGATAAATAAGTAAAATCTTTTTAAAAATTCAGGTTACACTGGGAAGGTACAGATGCCCTGAGACAGCTAAGAAAGCAGGGGATTCAGGCGTTCAGTGGGGTTCGTTGTTCATCTCCGCTGTGTTGCCCACAATCATCTCAGACTTTCTGTCTTGATTCTTAGGAACATAGAAAAGAGGTTGACACCCCTTAGCTTGCTTTCATAGTCCTTGCGAGTAGAAAGGACTCTTTCAGTCAGAAATGTCCTTCATTCTCTAGACAGGGCTCTGCTCTCTCTCTCTCTGTCCACCTTATATCCGCCTCCAGCCCACTTACAGCCTCGGCATTTATTTTATTTTCACCCGTGACTTCTGAATGGCAAGCTGGTAATCTCCACAGGAGGCTTGGTGGAGAATCCGTCTCGTGGGTTTTCAGAGTGAGATGTTTCCCTTCCATAGTTTCAAGCTTGGCCAGTGCTGAGCATTTTTCGGTCGGGCAAATCTGAGCCGCGGGGAGGAAGACATGTGGTCTCATTATGGGCCAGGGGAAGCTAAAAGGATTTTCCGTCTCAGAGTTCCCCCAGCCGGATTTATCGCCGATCCAATAATTGCTTTAAGGGTGGCTGAGGATTCGGAGCGCGTCTTCAGGCCTCTCCCTCCCTCGGATAATTCCCAGGGACTCAGAACGGCACGCTCATTTGCGGTTTAATCACAAGGGCTGGCAGAATGGGCCCAGGGTGCCTGGGAACCCGTGGCCCTGAGTGAACAAGCAAGGTTTGGACTTGTTGACTCTGTGGCTGGTCGATTCTAATTTTAAGCGAAACGTAAGGTCGGTTTGGAGGGGCCTGTTCTTCAGAGAGTGCAGTTTTAGGACCAAGTGCAGAAACTGGATAAGACAGCCATTGGAGCCTATTCCAGCCCTCAGCTGTCCTCCTTGGCACATACCTAGGGTGCAGGCTTGATACCCGGTCGGGGGACCTGCGGGAGGCAACTGATCTCCCTCTGTCTCTCTCGTGCCCTCTCTGTCTATCTCTCTCATCAGTAAACACATCCTTGGGTGAGGATCCAGCCATACTGTGACGTGTACTCTCCCAAGGCACACAAACTCTAGGGCTGTGTGCTTCCGAATCAGATCAACGTGGAGACTGGGGAGGTCTTCACCACGAAGGGGCAGCATTTCCCTGGGGCCATGGATCTCGTGCAGAGAGCGCACCAGAAAGGCCACCCGGCCTCACAGCTCCGGACTCCTGCTCCCTTTCTGACGGAATTCAGAGGCCCCTCACCTCTGTGCTGGTTCCATCGCTGGTCTTCACACGCAGCTGGCTTTTCAGGCCAGTTGCCCCTGTGGGAGCCCAGTGGCATGTAGGTCTAGGAGTCCTGGCTCGGGGTGACGCTGAGCTGTTTCAGAACAAGCGTAAGTGTGTTAGATGGCCGAGACGTGGAGGGAAACAGCCAGACTGTCGGGAGAGGAGGCGCCTGGAAGCATGGCATTGTCCGCAGTTAAAGAGCCTCTCGCTCAAACGCCCTTGTGATTAAGATTTTTCTTCTTTCCACTTTGTTGACCATCACCCGTGTTCCTGGGGGCTGGGGCCCGAGGGTGGCTGCGGTCCTGCCTACCCATCCACCAGGAGGCCACACTAGACACATTCATCTCCACGTGACCTTAGTTCACTGCTCTGGAGATTTCGCTAGAGTTTTTATCCACTTTTAGCATCGTCTTTTAATCTTCGATTCGCCGAAATGCAGCTCCTTGGAATTGTAGGCTACAGACAGTATGCCTTATTCCCATTGACAGATAAGCCTAGAACACGCAAGACTGAAGTCAACCAGGCGTGTTTACAAGACGCTCTCATGTTCTCCAAATAGGAACAGACTAATGAGCAACCCCAACTAAAGAAGAAAAGATACCGTCTTTTCCTTGACAGTGATGTATATATTAGTCATTGACAAATTAATCTGTCTTTAGATTACCCCAGGGCATACAAGAAGCTTAGCTGCTTTCAATACAAATAAGAGAGGGTTCGGCGTAATTACAAATAGACAAGAGTAGGAATCCATCCTTCCAAAGTGTTCAGTGATGGAGATTCAGCATCTTTAATTAATGGGCTGATATTATACGATGATAACTTTGTTTCATTGGCTCTTCAAAGGATGACGGGATTGGAAGGAGATAACCTTCGTTACTGTCCCTGGTCTGCTGTTTCCTCCTTTATTTTGAAGATGCATCAACATTTTTCATTCTGTAAGAGGTTTCATTGCTTGTCTTTTGGTTCATTATTTGTTTTTTGTTGGTCGTAGAAAAGTGGATTTTTAACCTTTTCATTTACCCGTATTCACATCTGCATTAAGGGGGTGAGAAACTCACTATATTTTAACAATTATTTATCCCTAGAAAAACCCTCTATGTTATTTACATTTACATGAAGGAAACATCCAATTAATAATAATAGCAAACCTAGTAATCATGGGCAAATCCTATTACCAGAGCTGGTATGGTCTGTTGGTGAGCTTTTCTGGACAACAACAAAAAGTGACCATCTTTTCCCAAACAATCTACTTTCTTCTATGTGCTTATTAATGTTTCAGCCAATACAAGTGCATGAACAGCTTACCATATTTTTCTCTTATAAAATATTGTAAATTGATCCAATAGAACATGCATACGTGGAAGTTCTTGAAAGGCAATTGATCTCAGTGTAAAATAGCCGGTCCCTATGTACACACTTCCATTCCCCATACATTTTCCCAGTGTGACGGTTTCAGCTTCCACCAGCCATGGCGGTTGGTTTGGGTCATCTCAGGACAGATGCCTCAGGGGGTTGGGGAGGACATACTTCTCCAGATGCCAGTGTGTTCTGAGTCTCGCAGTGTAAAATCCCGTTTGTGCCCCTCACACTCCAGAGGGTTGATGCTGCATGAGCACATTTTACAAACCAGTTGTGGGTGTTCTTGATGTGCCTGGTGCTGGCCCGGTCCCCAGGGCATTTTAATCTGCATGACCGGTGTGATAACAGGGACCGGGGCCACCAGGACAGCTGCTCTGGGTGTCTCTCTGTCAGGACAAAGAACAGATAAGAGCCCAGTTAATGCACTCTTGCTCTGATTAGTCCAAGCGACATGCCTCTTAGACCGGCTTGCTTTGGAGACTCCTGCATTTCTGGGTCGGTTTCAAAAGAGTTAAGCTTCTTTTGAAGCCCACAGATGGAATACTGAGACAAACAATTCCGACAAGGCGCACAGTCTCTCTTGTACTGAATAACAGTTAACGCGTATGCTAGTCATAGACAAGCAAACTCGACTCTATACCTCGTGACAAAAAATAGCATCCTTGATACTCTATCAGAGGAAGCTTAGCGATAGAAGCCCACTTCTAATGCTTAATAATGGCAGCATTGTTCATCGGGGACTCAGCTAGCGAGAGTGGTTCGCAGTCTTTTTCCTTCGCCGTTGTACACGGTCCCTCTGACACTTGGCGTGGAAATGAAATTATTTTTCCTTGCATGTGAAAAACACAAGAAACTGGTAGAAGCAGAGATAACAGATGGTGGAGGGGGGATGCGTGAGGGGAAGGGACTGTGGGTGGACAAGAGGAGAGGAACTGCAGAGGGCTGTCATCTTGCACAAACTACGGCACAGGACAGACCTGGGGATTCCTGATGGACTTCATAGTTCTACGGGTTGGTATTTTCGTAACAGCTGAAGGGGAGCAGCAGTACCAGCCGGCCCTGGACGGAGAGTGTTTATAAGGAGGTTTGCCATCATGCACTTGGACTTGCCACGTGAGAGGGCTGGCAGGCAAGATGGTCCAAGGGAAGCATAGCTGTTGGGCATTATTGCGTCTTTCTGGACCTCATCTTTGGAGCTGAGGTTGGCTACAAATATCAATGGGTCCAATGACCTGCCTTCCGCTGAGGGCACGTTGCGTGGTATAGCCTCCTGGTGCGTGTCTAGAATAGCAAGCAAGCGACTGCGTACAGGGGAAGCCTCAGTCTCCAGTGAAGGCGGCCATGGAACCTGTGGTCCCACCTGGAGACTCTTTGTGGAAGCCCTATCGTGGGCTTAACCTGCATAACCCACACACCAGTTCTCACATGTGCCCGCAGCTACACCAAATGTCAAATGGGCACAAGACCCAGGAAATGTGGCCTTGGTATTATCACACCAACGTGGTCCTATCGGAGTTGGGAACTCGATGTTCTGCTTCAGAAAAACAAAGTAATGAGTCGCACCTCACGCTATTTAGCAGGTTGAGTGTTAGGCAAGAGACGGCCAACTCTATACAAACAAGGACATACTCGATCACCGACTGTGTTTATGGAGTTCAGCAATGCCCGTTGGGAATGGAAGAAGTTGCATGCTGCAGAGTTTAGGGAAATGAGGAATATCTTGGGGGCAGGGTGGTAGGGCACGTGAAGGTGTTTCGGCCAGGCCAGCATTTCTCGGGGTGGCAGCTTCCTTCAGCTGTGTGCTTTCGGGAAGGAACTCAGGCTGGGGGCGAATGAAGAAAGTTTTCACACCCAGAGGAAGGAATCTGCCCTCCAAGACAGAGACGCAACCATTTGCAACAAGATCCCTTTGCTTCCTCTGCTTGACCCTTCCCGTCTGATAGCTAAATGGGCTGCTTACTTCCCAATCCTTCGAAATAGAGTTTTGGAAGGTCAACAGCACCCTGTGGAAGCATGCCTAAAAAAACTAACACGCATATAAAGAAAACAATTGGCCCTACCTGGTGGCGTGTGCTGAGCCCGGTGAGATGTAGCTTGCAACACAGATGGTGTGGCACGGTCTCCATCGCTTAGTACGGCACAAAAAATAAGTAAGGGACAGAACATTTGTCCCCCCATAAAATGAGAGAATGCAAGAAGACGAGGTGTAAGATGCTTCTGACTGTGACCTTCTGCACCACTCAGAACTCAAAAGAGAGGGAGCCATGCAAGCCAGCTCAGCTACAGATGATTTTCCTACAGGGCACGGGTCTCAGGTTGGACCTCCAATTGGGTGCCATCTAGACACCCAGGTTGGAATCACGGAGGACCTGCGGCAGGTGAGAAGTATTAGCACAGGTTGAGGGAAGCATTATTAATGTGGGCGAACATGAGGCCGTCCCCACTCAACAGAGAGGGTTTATCAAGAAGTGAAAAGCTGCCAACGTGAACACAAGTGTGTCACTGATGTTCCGTGACCAGAAATGACATGTTGACAGGTGAATTCTCAACGTCTAGGCAGAACGAGGAAGTAAGGCAACGAGAGAGCAAGGGAAGATTCTGCTCGTTCGTGTAGATTGTAGAAGAGAGGATACTAGGGAGATGAAATTAAATCTGTATGTTTTAAATTGCTTATTAGCATTAACACCGTCTTACTACTTAGTAGTAATTAGACACATACTGTTGCCCCTTGAACGATGTGGACTGGGATTGCATGGGCTCACGGATATGCAAATATTTAAGTGCTGTAAATATATTTTCTATTTCTTATGATTTTCCTCATGACCTTTTGTTTTCTCTGGCTTACTTTATTGTCAGGAAAGAGTATATAATACCTATGACCCAAAATATATGTTCACTCAATAGTTTGATATGAGCGAGGCTTTCTGTTAACCGTCCACTCTTAGCAGTGAAGATTTTGGGGAGTCAAAGTTATTCGTTGATTTTGGGCTGCACCGGGGCATCAGGTCCCCGACTCTGCAGTGTTCCAGGGTCAGCTGTCTGTGGAAAACAGCCAACTCGGGGTGCCTTTTGTAGACGCAGACAGGAAATGTAGAACTAACTACATGTATAGGGTGGAAGAGGAGAGGGTATGAGCAGTCAGCGGAACTGCAATGCTGACTGAATAAATCTGGGAGATGAATGTGTACAGATTCAGAAAGAAATGATTGTGTACAATAAGCCACCAAGAAAACAAGCAGATTCCTGGCTGGGGTGGCTCAATGGATTGAGCACTGGCCTATGAACTAAAGGGTCACCAGTTCGATTCCCAGCCAGGGCACATGCTTGGGTTGCAGGCCAGATCTCCAGTAGGGGGAGCACGAAAGGCAGGCACAGATTGATTTCTCTCCCTCTCTTCCCCCTTCTCTAAAAATAAATACATAAAATCTTTTTTTAAAAAAGAAAAAACAAACAGAATATCCGTTTGTCCCAAAAGACAGTAGGAAAACAGAGGGAGTTTGTCTGAATGAAGAGAAAAACAAAACAAAAACAGCAACAATGAAAACCCACCATGGACTCATGTAATAAGGAGGAACACACAAGCAAACGAGGTTCAAAGTGACAAGACCAACGTCAGGTGGACCAGGCACCTCTGCTTGAGGGGTCGATAGAAAGGGTCGGGGTGCACAAAGCTATCTCCCTAAGCTTGCACAGGTCGCCCCATTCGGCTGCTGAGCCCTGCCTGGCGCACCTCTGAGAGGCAAACAGAGGGGCATTCCCATCAGCCCTGCTCAGCAGGGCTCCCACGATTATCAAGAGAAGGCAGTCCGGGATTCCTTAGTCCCCGGTGATGGGCTGAAGTGGCCACGGGTGGAGAGGCTGGGATCCTCTCCCTCCCCATCCGCCCCAGGGCCTCTCTCAGAATGGCTGTGGGTGGAGGCAGCAGCTGTTTTTCTCAGGGAAGGTTCCTCTCAAAGGTGGGGGGTGTGGGGCTCTGTTTGGGTGAGAGTTTTACCCAGGAGGGACTCGGACGCTCAGCGCTGTGATGCAGCAGGTCAGGAATGGTGCCCCTAGCCGGATGCAACCTCCAGCCGCACTTTCTGGCACCAAGGTGCCCACACCCCGAGCAGTCCCGCCCCGGAGATCCTGGGCTGTGGGAAATCCTGGGGAACAAGCTCCCTGAGGGGCAGTGATTCCCTTCAAAGGACTCTGGTGGTGGGGGGCTTCCCTTCACTGCGAAAAGCCAGGCGGTAACAGACTTAGAGCTCCAGCCAGGTTCCTCCTGCTTAATTGGGAGACTGGCAAGCCCTGCTCTCTCCTCCCCTTTGGAAAAAGAAACTATTCAGGATCCTTCAAACACAACAGATCCCTTTGACAAGCATGATCTTTGGTGTTTGCAGGTGAGCCTGGTGCCGAAACAGCTCTGCCATGCACGTACGCCAAGGGCTCCATCACCCACCAAGGGCTCCATCACCCACCAAGGGCTCCATCACTCACCAAGGGCTCCATCACTCACCAGTGCCCCAGCGACCGCCATGCCCTGCGTGTGCGCCCTGGGCTCAGGAGACCATAAGTCCTGCTCCTGGGGATTTTTGACTTTTTATTCTTTGGCATGGTGGAGTCACCAATGTGGGGCAAGAGCATCTCGATTTCGGATGGAGAGGCGGAGTCCGGTTTTCTCTGGAGATAATGAGCTGAGTGGTGGTCCATCCTTCCTCTACGAGGATAATGCACAGGTTGCCTTCCTTCTCCTGGTACCACGGATGCTTGTTCCGTTTTGTAGAAGGCAGACAGGGGGCTCTCTCCACTTCTCCCAACCTGAACTCGGGTAAAACCACTGGCACCCTAGGATGGGGCTTCCGGACCTTGCTCCGGTCCCCCCACCCCTGTTCCATTCCTGAGCCCTTCCTGGGCTAGACTGAAATGGACATGTTCCCCCAGAGTGGGCACAGCAATCCATGGTGAGGTGGGGACTCCAACAGCGTTTTCACGGTGAAAACCTCCACATCTCTGAGGACGGGAGTCCCTGGGCAGCATGGACCCCTGGGGCAGAGATGTGGGGCTGCCTTGAGATCAATAGCTCCACCCAAGGAATCTGGCGCCCCCCCCCCAACCTGAAACTCCACGGGTATAGGGCAGCTCTCGGTCACAATGTCTGGAGATGCTTCCTCCAGTCCGCTGAGGTCGGTGTTTGTGGGGAAGCAAGCACAGGATGTAGGTGCTCCGTGTACGTTACAGAAAGGCGTGAACACACGTGTGTCTGAGATGCAGGAACCGGGGACACTATGTGGCTTCCCAGGGCTTGGTGCCCTGCTCCCAGGTTCTACGGGTGCACCAGCCATGGGTCCCCCACACCCACGCAAGGGAGTAGGTCCGTCCCTAAAACTCCCCCACTGCCTCCCCACACAGCATCTTGCGTTCCGGAACATAAAGTGAAGCAAGTGTACAACAAAATGAAGGGCTGCAGTCCCAAAGACCATGCTGCTTTTTCAATCTCTGACACCCGTGTTATTAGCCTATGAGATAAAGGTAGTTATTTACAGGTCTTGTTTTTGAAGAGCTGGACAGCTATAAAAGCAATAGGCCCCTGCCGGATTAATAACGGCCTCTCAACACAGCCAGTGTACACACTTCTCTCTCCACAAGACCGCTGCTTAGACGTCAAGGGACCAGAGAGTTTTCCCGAACCTACTCTATTTTATTTTATTTTAGCTCTACTTTTTATGGTTCAGTTACTGTTGACATTTGATATTATTGTGTCCATTTCAGGTGTATACCACAGTGGCTAGACATGGTGGTTAGCTATCTCCCAGTTTTCCCAACCCCCACCTCACGCCACATGTTGTTGTTACAATGTTACTGTGTCCTCTCTGTGCTGGACTTGACTTCCCTGTGGTTACTGTGTAACGACCATTGGACTGCGTAATGCCTCCACCTTCCCCCACACCCCACCCCCTAACCTTGCCCCCGGCAGCCATTCGTCTGTTCTCTGTGTCCGTGAGTCTGTTTCTGTTTTCTTTCTTCCTTTATTTTGTTTGAATTTTCCACATATAAGTGAAATCATATGGTGTTTGGTCTTTCTCTGTCTGACTTACGTCACTGAGCATAAAACCATCTCGGGTCACCCATGCTGTCACAAAGGGCAAGATTTCACCCTTTTTTATGGCCAAGAAATATTGCATTGTCTTCAAATTCCTTATTTTGAAGCATCAGAAAACCCCGTCGGTGCAGAAGGCACGAGGCCAGCTTATCTTATGCTTCTTTTGGCCTCTGACCTCACGCGGTTTGGCCAACTCGAGGCAGTTTCTTCAGAAAGCCGGCAGCGATAACCTGTAGAGAGCCTGTTCCCTGAACGTGCCAAGAGGAAGGTTAGCGAAGAAAGGTTACTGCGGGAAGGGGGATGAGCCGTTGCTCAGTGTCAAACGAACCCTGCACGGCCGCATCCCGTTTAACTTCCGCCCTGCACAGTTGGTGGAGGCTCCGTGGCTTTGGGGGGAGCCCCGCGAGTCCGGTGGAAATCAGGAAGCGTGGAGAAGTAAGCAAGACGTGTCGACAGGGGTGCCCTGCAAGGGCAAGGAGCATGAGGCCAACCGTAGACTTCACGTGGCAAGTCCTCCTCATTCCACACGCTCGTGGGAGATAACGACAATCACAGTCTTAAGTGCCAGGCAGAAAGAGCACATAGGTGTGACCGCTGCCGGGAAGGCGTGAGGGGTGCAGGAGCGTGACATAGATCACGGTCCCCGTCCAAACGCCCGAGAGCCAGGGCCGTCTGTGATGTGACCTCCGGTGTGGAAGCAGGAGGTGCACAGCGCAGTTCAGCTCAGGCAGGGCGCAATTGTCCCTTTCCACGCGTTTTCCTTCCCCCCGACCACCCCCTGATGAGACGAGGCCCACCCACATTGGGGAAAACAGTCGGCGTGACTCAGTCCACCAGGCACAGCGATGCACCCAGAAGCAGCAGCACTCGGCCGGCGATGTGCGTGTGCGTGGCCCCACGAACTCGGCACAGGACATTAACCACCACAGCCCCCAGCCCTTGCCTGCTGGGATTTGGCCTGCGCAGTCAAGCTAAGCTGGGACTCTGCTTCCCAGCACCCCCCACCCCCACCCTGTGTGTGTTATTATGCCCCACCCTGTCCCTATGGACACACCTGATCTTTCTCAGGCACATCACCGCATTTTATTCCCACCATGTTGGTCTGCCCAGCCTCCGGGAGGCATTTTCCACGGCGGAGGCCAGGCTTTCCAACGCTCGTCTTCACAGACGGGTCTGCTCCTGGGGGGACAACATGGCAGAACGCACGCAGCCAGAATGTGGCTGCCTCTTCCTGGTTCCCTGTGCTCGCCTTGATGGCACTGAGCGAAGCCCCAGTGTCCCCTCGACACACAGTCACCATAGTAACAATTAGCCAGCGCTCCTATGAAAGAGCCATTCTGTTCCCATGAATAAAGACAGAACCGGAACATAGCTGGGAGCCTTCCTCTTGCCCCCCGACCTTATCCCACCTTGGCCTGCATCCTCACCTAGACCGCGTCCGTGAAATGCTTCCCCCAAAACGCTTTCCTGCTGTAAATCCTTGCCTGGTTGTACACGTGGGTGCCCAGCTGCTGGGGTGAAAGGCCAGGGTGAACGACGTCTCTGAGAGACTCGTGCGTATTTGAACACGGGGTGCTCTCGGAGGCAGGGAACTTCGCCTGCAATTGCCGATGGTTCCCTCCAGAAAACCAGCTCCCAGGTACCTCAGCGGCGTCACCAGGCCTTATTTAAGAGGGAAGAAATGATCAGCAGAGCGGAACAGAAGCAAAGCTCTTTAAGTGAGAAAATGGTTTCGGTGAAAGCTGAAAGGACAGAAGAGACAGCCCCCTGGCTGGGGGGGGGAGGGCGGGTTCTTGTAAAACGACTCCGTGGCCCAGCCCCTACTGCACAAATGCTCAACCTCATGTTTAAACGGTCTAACGCCTGCCTCCAATACCTGCCCCACCTGTGGGATTCTTTAGAAAATCCTCGAGGCCCGGTTTCAATGAAATACATTATCTATAAAACCAACATTATCACCCAGGTTCTGCCAACTTCCTGAAGGGCCCGCCGGCATTTCAGACTTGGACACACCAAGAAGCCGTGTTAAGGAGATTAACGATGTGGGTACGTTTCCAGTGGTTTGAAACCCAGCCCCGGGGGAAACGTGCAAAGGATTCTCCCCTCGGCAGCGGCTGAAAAGCAAGCAGACAAAAGCAGCCACACGGAGGCATTGTGGCTTCTAAGGGGTCCGAACTGGTCCCAACAGCCGTACTCGTTGCCATTCCGGCAGTCATGATAGTACGAGCCGCACACTCGCCGAGATCGGCGTGGCAAAAGCTACTGGAACGCTATGCCACCCATGCTCTCATTGGCTCTGCTGAGTTCCTTCTCCCTGAGCACCAAGGTGCTCTCCCTGTGGCCTGTTGCCAGGGCAGAACCAGCTCGATTGAATGCAACGAGGACAGAAGCGTCCTCTGTTGGAGAGGTCCATAAAAGGGACATGATTTGTGGGCTCAGCTGGCACGGGAAGGATGGCCAGGCAGCTCGCTGCCTGGTGGTATGGACACTGCTCCACCAGACAGAATTGAGAGAGCAACAGCAGGCAATACCCAATCCCGCTGAACCCTCCCAGGGATTTTCCAGGATGCAAGGTGCCTGGGCGGGTCTCCAGTACACACTTTGGACGTTTATCATCATCTTTTTTTTTTTTTTGCATCAATGGTCTTCAGCTGAGTTGTTGTACAACTGAACAAGGTTTGAACCGATGCCATGAGCATCCTACCGAGATCGAGCCATTTTTTTCCCTGAAACCCAGGCAAACGCAAATGCAAACTCACCCTCCTGGGGGAGACCGGGGGCATCATCCAATTAAGTGGTGAGGGGAAAGCAATGTACATCGGGGGAACCTTGGTCCCTTGCAAACTCCTAATGGCTGTTTTGGACAAAACTAATGAGTGTGGTCATCTTGACAACGTACTAAAGGACTGGAAATTAGTAATTATCTCAGCAGGAGATGCGTGGCAACCTCCCAGAGCCAGTTCTGACCCTGGGGTCAGGCGGTCCAGCTCCTCAGCCTCCTCGCTGACCAGCGGTCACCCTGCACTTAGGAGCTTCTGTTCTCCTTTGTGTTCCACACACAGGGATCCTACTGAACCAGGAGAGATCTAAGATGCCGGCGAGCGATACACATTTCTGTAACGGCGTGTTTTCCAACCTTAGAAAAACAATTTGCTTGTAAACTCATTGATTTGCATCACCTGCTTGGTATGTCTTGAAATACCATCAGGAAAGTGATGGCACAGAAAATATCTTGAAAAGAAGCCATAAAAAAGGAAAGAACTCTTACCCTTTGTGACAGCATGGATGGACCTGGAGAACATTATGCTCTTTGAGATAAGCCAGGCAGAGAAAGACAAATACCGTGTCATTTGCCTCCTATGAGGAGTCTCACGAACCAAATAAACTGACAAACAAAATAGAGACAGACTCGTAGACACAGAGAACAGACTGAAAGCTGTCCATGGTGGGTGATTAGGGGCTGGGTGAAAAAGGTGAAGGGATTGAGCCAAAAAAAAAAAAGAAGAAGAAGAAGAAGAAGAAGAAGAAGAAGAAGAAGAAGAAGAAGAAGAAGGAGGAGAAGGAGGAGGAGGAGGAGGAGGAGGAGGAGGAGGAGGAGGAGGAGGAGGAGGAGGAGGAGGAGGAGGAGGAAAGAGAAAGAAAAAAGAAAGAAAGAAAAAAAGAAAGGAAGGAAGGAAGGAAGGAAGGAAGAAAGAAAGAAAGAAAGAAAGAAAGAAAGAAAGAAAGAAAGAAAGAAAGAAAGAAAGAAAGAAAGAAAGAAAGAAAGAAAAGAACAGAAAGAAAACTCAGACACGAACAGTGTACTGATGGGAAAGGTAGAGGAGGGTAAGGAGGGATCAACAGTGATGCAAGGAGACTTGACTTGGGGTGGTGAACACACAGTACCGTGAACAGATGATGTGTCTTAGAATTGCACACCTGAAACCTCTATTTTATTAACCAGTGCCATCTCAATGAAACAAATTTTTAAAAAGCATATGATCCGATAGAGGTGTAAGCCGTTGCCCCACTGCTTGAGCATGTTCCAATAGATAACTGTTTGCAAAACACCCTGGGTTATACGTCCAACCCATTGGAATACAAGACACGCAGAGAAGCGTCTTCCGAGGGCCACACCCACCGTAGGGGGTGTGGACTGGGAGGGCACCGCACTGTCCAAAGGAAACCACTGTGGCCTGAAACATTTCTATGTTCGCTTCCCTAAGTTCCCTTTGCATGGGGAGGGTGCACATATTCCTTCTACATGGGAGGGATTTTAAAACTTTGCACTGTCAAACACACATAATACCATGTTAACCATTTTCTTAAAGGCCTCATTCATTTATTTTTAGAGAGAGGGGAGAAAGTGAGGGAGAGAAACACTGATCTGATCATTAGGGTCTCACACACCCCCAACCGAGGACCTGGTCTGCACCCCAGGCATGTGCCCTGACCAGGAATCGAACTGGCAACCTTTCACGGTGCATGAGGATGCCCAGCCCACTGAGCCACACCAGCCGAGGCTACTCCTTAATCATATTTAACACCACAGGTCAGTGGTGTTTAGTACAAACCACATTGTTGTACAAACCGTCTCTCCGTCACCATCTTCAGAACTCTTCCTACACACAAACTGAAACTCTGTCTGCATTAAACGCTAACCCCGTCCCCCTCCCCCCAGCCCCTGGCACGTACCCTCCAAATCCAGTCTCTGTGAGTGTGATTCCTCTGGGGGGTCCTAAGAGGGGAATCATGAAACTTGTCCTTTCCTAAACATCTTATTACCCTCCAGCATAATGTCCTCAGGGTGAGCAGAGGGAGTATTTTTTAGCCTTGTCTCACAAGACAGAAATGCACAGTCCAATAACCCCAATCTACGGATCTTTGGGACAAGCTTGGCTGGAATTTATTTCTCTAAAACCCAGCCACGGTTCCTCATTGTGCGAAGATTAAGAGCGTCGTTAAAAGGCATGTATTCCTCCCTCAAACGGTGTTCACTTCCTGTAAAAAGACGGGGGCAGATGTCGTAGCTGAGTCTGGGGATTTAATTAGAAACTGAGCACCATGAGAGAATGTCTTCCGATTAAAAAAAAACAAATAAACAAGCCAGGGCACAGGGTAATAATGAGTAAAAGTGATTTAGAAGTCCGTGGGAAACACACCCTGATGTCACTGTGCCACCGACATTGTACTGGGGACATGGGCGTTGGTGGCGCGATCCTTTTCAATAACAGCCAAATGGGCGCAATCTGGGGATACAGTGCAACACGCTTTTAATACAGGCTGCCCGCTGCACTGACTGTCCCCAAGTTTGGCATTGTGTAATAAGAAGAGCCTTGGTCATCCTGCCGGTTGGCAAAGATATCACACAGCCAGAGTTCTGTGGCATCAGGGAAAATAATTTTTTCCTGTGTTTTTTCACGTCTTCATGTTCCCAGCTTGTTCTTCTGTGGGTGCTGATTTCAGGGAGCAATCGTGAGCGTCCCCCTCGGAATACCAGGGAAGGATGACCTGCTGGGGTACTGCATGCAGGGCACTCGGCCCTGGAGGGGTGGGGGGTTTGGTGTGCGTTCACCAGGAGGAGGATGAGCCTGCACCTCAGTGTGAACTGGGAGGAGAATGCACAACCCGTCCCGAGGCCTGGATTTTGGGTTCGGTGGCTTCTCCATCCCCACAACCTGCAAAACATGCAGTCAGGCCCTTGGATGGATAAGGGATCTTCAGGTGAAATTGCAATCCATTCAGAAAAATCAGGCATGAACCAAAATGCACATCTGTGACTCTGAATCTTCCTTCCTACTCCTGGCAGGCTCAGTATCACCCTGGGGAAGTTGGCTGGGGGAGGGGTCAGAGAATATAAGTTAGGGAGTATTGAAAACACCATCCAGCTCATGTTAGACACAAAAACACTCAATTATTTTAAAGCAATATGAGTGCATTTGAATGCACAAATGATTATTTTTTCATTTTCGCTTGAGGATATGAGCAAGGAAGGAAGAGAACCATAGGTTGGTTGTGTCCTGTACATGTCTTGACCGGGAATCAAACCTGCAACCTGGGTAAATGCCCTGACTGGGGATCGAACCCATAACCTTTTTGGTGTATAGAATGAAGCCCAACCAACTGAGCCCACCAGCCAGGACCATAGGGTTAATATTTTCTAAAATAAAGGACACCATTTACAAAGGGAAAAGCCAAGAATGTGCGAAGACTATTGGGAACACATTTGACTCCAAATGTTTATGATTAATATCAAGAAAATAATAAATTATAGATTCATACATATTTATTTACACATGAAGAATTTAAGAATGCATAAGAGCACACACATAAATTCAGACCATTCAATAAAAGAAAAAATTCTATAAAAAGCAAAGAAATAGCCCTGGCTGGTGTAGCTCAGTGGATTGAATGTGGGCTGCAAACCAAACTGCCACTGGATCCATTCCCAGTCAGGGCACATGCCTGGGTTGTGGGCCAGGACCCCAGTAGGGGGCATGTGAGAGGCAACCACACATTGATGTTTCTCTAACTCTCTTTCTCCATCCCTTCCCCTCTCTCTACAAATAAATAAATAAAATCTTAAAACAAACAAAGAAACAACTATAGAAATTTAGAAGAAAAAACCTGGATGACAGTAACAAACAAAAACCTGTCTTTTATTCACGAAGAGGGAAATTCCAGTGAACACATCAGTGAAGAAACTTTCTTAAGATGGGCAAGAAAGAAACGTCTGACAGTATCAAGTACGGAGGAAGACGTGAAGCCAAAAATAATTCTCCTTGCCCTGTTGGAGACTGTGTGGACTGATGAACCCACTTTGGCAAGCTTTCTGGAAGCCTCTGGAGAACTGGAGGTGCATAAAGCCTTCTGGTCACTTGTCCTTCCTGAGACACCTTTTTATGTAGGCACAGAAATATTTATTATACTGAAATCATTGTAACCTGGCAGCCAAGGAGAGTGGACTGTAATGCACATGCGTGAACAAGGACGACTTCACTGTACTAGTCAGTGGGGGCGGTAGACACAGTTGAGTGAGCCTGTGTACTGTGTGGCTGTCGCATTCAAAATGAGCAAATAGAGCAAAGAATCTGCATCAGATTTTGTGTTCAGCTTGAACATTTCTCCATGGAAACTATCTGCATGATTCAGAAGGCTGCAGCTATGGGCAACTGGTGATTGGCAGCTTCACCAGGACAATGTGCCCAGTCACACATCACATCTTGTGCAGAGTTTTTTGGTGAAACATCCAATCACCCAGGTGACTCAGCCCCCTTACAGCCCAGATTCGGTGCCTTGTGACTTCTGACTTTTCCCAAAACTAAAATCACCTTTGAAAGGGAAGAGATATCAGACCATCAATGAGATTCAGGAAAATACAACAGGGCAGCTGGTGGTGACTGGGAGAACTGTGTGCGGTCCCCAGGTGCCTACTTTGAAGGGGACTGAGGCATCATTGTCCTACGCACAATGCTTCTTGGATCTTGTATTTTCTTCAATACATGTCTCTATTATTTCATATTACATGGCCAGATACCTTCTGGACAGACCTCGTGCAATTATATTTTGCAGCATTATGCATTAATAGATTGATTATGAATGGATATATGAATGATAGCACTGCACAGAATTATTTAGAGTGTTATTTGTCACGTAGCTTTCTAAGAATGAGACAGTTTATTCCCTTCACAGCAGCCATGGGCTAGAAGCTATTATACCCACTTGACACAGAAAGTGTTATACCCACTCGAAAGCCACACAGGTAGGTTACCTGGGGTTTCAAAGCAAGCCAGGCATGCTGAAGGCAAGCAGTGGTTGGGTTCAAGGCAGTTCAGTCCTACTTCAACGACCAAGCATGCTTGGAAACAGCCCCTGGTTTCCGCTTTCCCCCAGGTGCAGGCCGGCACCTCAGGAGGACATGAATGTCCACACACACCTGCCACGTTCAATTTAGATGACAGCATCGAGGTGAAGAAGCATCCCCGTGTAGAATGAGTGTCCACCCTTACTCTTTTAAGCACTCTGCCAAATCGCCTGTTTGTAATGTTTGCACTTGCACCTCCAGGCCACCAGGGGGAGATAAACAACCCTTGGCACCACGTGATTTACTTCCCAGGGACCCAGCTGCGCAAAGGAAATGTTTAGGTGCCTCTAAGTTAATCACCAAAGAGAGTCACGCAACAGCCTTGGGTCTTTGTAAGTAGCTCCTGAAGGGGGCAACCGTTAGGTACCAAATGTTTTAAGCCTCATGATTATCGTCACCATCCGCAGCTGCATCCAAGCCGTCCAGCCACTCACGGAAAATATTTTGCTAGGTCTCAGGGAGCTGTGAACTCATTTCAGAACGCCTGATGCTCTTAATGCATTGCCTCGGGGTGGTTCCAGGCTGGCTTTGGGAGTCGGAGAGCCGGCATCTCACTGCAGCCTCTCCTGTACGTGGGGACGCCCCGCCCCTCTTGGCCATGGATACCCACAGGCTCAGGTCGCCAAGATGTCACTTGGATCACTGAAACTAAAAATATGCCCTTTTAAAGATAACAACGGCATGTGTAAAGTCCGCTCTGATTGTTGTCCGAGGAGACACAAAATGAAACAAGAGATGATATATGGTTGATGATGTCGGACCTTGAGATTCTGATGAAGGAGCTTCTGTTAAAAAAAAAATAATAGTCACCTGTGACTGTGAAGGAGATCTTGCTGGTCTTCAGTGAATCTGAGTGGTGATGCATGTGTGAAGAATTGTTAGAAATAGCCACAGCCTTGGGTTGGGTTCCTTTGAAAGACCAGAAACAAGCATTGAGCACAACTAATTCATGGAAGTGGGGCCGGGCGGTAAGGAAAGGGCAGGAATGAGACATGGCCAGCCTCCGGTAACACCTACCCTTCATCTGATACCATGGTCCTGGGTGGGGAGTTAGCAGGTAGCTACTCAGACGGGGCCACTCCTTGTCAACCAAATATAATCCTCTAGACAGGAGACCAGCTCGGAGGTCTTGGTGGCATCGCTTCAACCGCTGAAGGACGTGAGCATTTGTCTAAAAGAGAGGTTTGGGGAAAGGTACCCAAAACAGCATCCTCCATCCTATTAACACCTGCCCGTAGTCATCTCTTTAAGCACTTGCTTAAAAGAGCATGCTTCTTCATGCTTGTTCCTCCTAGGGACCACTCAGAAGTTTTAATGTGTGCAGTTCAGATTCAGTCCTGGCTTAGCATGTTGGCCGAATCGTAGAGATTTGAGGTTCTGGTTTTTAAATCTTTCACTTCTGTCCCAAGTGTAAGTTAGGGATTTGTAAATAAAAGGTTGTTAGGGTTCGTTTTTTTTTTTTTGCAAGATTTATTGGAGTAATTTCAAAACCTGTGGTTCGTTTCATCCACAAGTTTTCCTGGTTTATAAATCCTCGCGCTGAGGTAGAACTGACACAGAGAATAATGGTTCCTCAATGAGAAGCTGAAATGGATTTATTAGCAGGCTTTATAAATCAAGCACAAAATATAGAGTTTAAACTTCTAAGAGTCGAGATTGATGTATCCTTGCAATAAATCAGGAGAATAAGTATCCACAAACTCCTATTTCTTTCTTTCTTTTTTTTTTTTTTTTGGCTAATCCGATCAATTGCTGGGTAAATACTTTGTGGCTTTTAATCCATTTCATATTCATAATTAGAGCTCATTATTTCAGTAAATATCTGTCGATTTATGGCCATCTGAAATGCATGCATTTAGAAGCGTTGGACGCCTGCCCACATATTAACTTGCAAGGATAAGGAACGCTATTAGCATGAGAATAAGTGAAAAATGACAATAATAATATTGAATCCCATAAGCAGGGGATCAGGCAGAATTTAAACAAACTCCGCTTCCATTCTCCAAAAAGGCACCACTTAATAATATTGCCATGTGGCAATAATTCAACCTCACCACTGGGCTTTGTTTTATAATGGACTTACACTTCTATGCCTGCTGCTTCATTTTATTCCGACACTAGAATAATAGGGAGATTCGATGGGATTTTCTTTTCCAATCGTGCTGATGAAACAGAGACTCAGACCCGTCCATGCAGGGCGCACAGACCCCGAGAGAGCCCGGGGTTGGACCAGACAGGTCCTGGCACATGGGAAATGGTCTCTGTGGCCAACTTGAAATCTTCCAAGATTTCATACCCAAGCATTGAGCTAGTGGTTCAGACTCTGACCTTTCCATTTCTTTCTGCCTCTTGCCATCATGGAGGGAGGGGGCAACATGAAATAGAATCACCATCAACACAAACAACTTTAACAGTTGTCACACGGCTCTCCTTTGCCTATGTGGTTGCTGACCAGAGCACATGGACCAGACATACCCATTATAGTTGTGTCTAATGCACCCCCCCTGAAACCAAGGCCAATGCACCCCCACCGGGGATCAAACCCGCAATGCAGGTAGGTGCCCAGACTGGGAATCAAACTCACAATCCTTCAGTTATAAGACAACACACCAACCAGCTGAGCCACCTAGCCAACCCTGTCCTCATTTGTACCTACTCTTGCTGGAGGTGTTTTCTGCAAATCCCTGGGTTTGCTGAAAAACACAGTCGTAGATTTAAACTGCAACATTAACAGCAGAGGGACTATAGCCACACATTCAAACAACCCTGTATAGGCTCCTAGGAGGGCTACTGCCAGTTTCATTCAGCTTGTAAGTAATGTGGCCTTGTTCCCCTGGAAGTTCCCTGGGTGGCTTCACCTCTATTGTGGGCGGTGCCCCCGGGTCCCCTGACTGGGGCACCGGATCACCAGTACCATGGCTCGGCGGCACCAGAGACCTCAACAAATACCAGCTTCTACAGAGCCAGTCACAGAAGACTGGAATGTCACTGGGGAGCTCTGCCCAGCCCGACCGATCTTAAAGCAGTGACACAGGTAGCTAAAGATAAAGATTCCGTGATGACCGCCCGTGGAAAAGGCTGGGGAGTCACACGCCAGATCATGCTCACGTGTGAAACCTGTCCCAGACAAGCCAGGAGGAATGGCTAACAAATCCAAAAAGGAGGAGAAAAATTAGTCCAGAACATCGTGCAACACCCCAGGTCCACGGTTCCTGACTTCGGACGGAGTGAATGATGACCGTGACCGGGGAATTTGCTGAAAGTCCGTGCATGTCTCCCGAGAAAGATTCACCTGCACTGCACGGGGTGCTTGAAATTCCAGAGTCCGGGGCTTCCTGAATGGCAGCTGCAAATAAGTCTAGGATGGAGGCGATGGGGGTTTCGTTGTTGTCATGCAATTATGATAATTTACTGCCCTCTTTGTTATGTAGTGGGCAGGAGCCAGCAAGGATAAAGAGTTCAGAGTGTATGCACATCATTGACCCAAAACAGAACCCAACAAACCGACAAGGGAAGGTGCCATTGTCCACAGGACGTTGAAACGTCCGACCAAGTAGCCGTTCCTATGCACAAGGGCTCAATCATGACCTGAAACCAGACTCTGACTCCGGTTGAGGTCTGAACTCGAGGAGTTATTTGACTGTATTATTATCATTTTTGTGTGTCTGAACGGTTTGCAGGGACCCTGACTTTTCCAGAAACACAGCTGCCAAGTAATTAGAGGGGAAATTGTGGTTAATTTGTCTGGAAGCTTCCCAAGAGCTGTTCACGGGTTCAGAAAAATTCTAGCACCGCTCACTGCAACTGTTGGAATCGGTGCCGAGGACAGTTGACCGCCCCCCACCCTGCCGCCCCAAAGCTTTGGGCCATTTCACTGTGTCATGGGGTGAATATACATGTTATATTATTGCATATTTCTTCTTTGTTTGCATTTAGGGGGCATGTGTGTTGCCATTATTATTAAATTATGGGTATTAGTTATAGCATGATGGGTAAGGAGACTGGATTCATATTTGATCCTTAATCAGATGTGTGGTCTTGGGCAAGTCATTTCTCTTTGTGGGCCTCAGTTTCTGCATCTGTAGAATGGGGATAAACAGCATTTACTTCAGCCCTGGCTGGCGTGGCTCCGTGGATGGAGCACTGACCTGCCGACTAAAAGGTTACCAGTTTGATTTTGCATCAGGACACAGTCTTGGGTTGTGGGTTAGATCCCCAGTTATGGGTGTGTGGGAGGCAACTGATCCCTGTGTGACCCTTCCCTCTCTCCCTCTCTCCCTCCCTTCCCATCTCTCTGAAAAGTAAGTAAATAAAATCTTTGACAAAACACTTCATAGATTTTTAGAGGATTAACTCAGTCATTATTTTTGTATGTCACATATTTGAGCTTGGCACATAATAAACACTGCGTACAGTTATCATTATCATCCTCATTATGCTTACAAGGGGGTATCTTTTAAGGACTTTAGATGCTGCAGAACAATATATAAAGTGTTGTCAGATAAGTACAAATCTGTGCCTCCTAAAGTTTAGAATTATTCTAGAAACTTTGGTGAGTCCAGGTGAAGAGGTTTAAGAAAACATGGCCTTCTAGTGAAAGACTTAAAGATCCACTATTAAAAAAAAAAAGAAAAGTAGCCCTGGCTGGTGTGGCCCAGTGGATTGTGTGCCAGACTGTGAACCAAAGGGTTGCTGGTTTGATTCCCAGTCAGGGCACATGCCTGGGTTGTGGGCCAGGCTTCCAGTAGGGGGTGTGCAAGAGGCAAACCACACAGGAATGTGTCTCTCCCTCTCTTTCTCCCTCACTTCCCCCCTCTGTAAAAAGATATACATAAAATCTTTAAAAAAGTAAATGAATAAAAATAAAAATTTTAAAAACAGGTATGTTTTAGTAGTCTTTCCCAAAACTTGTTCTATTCTTGACACCCCAAAACGCTTCCCCAACCTAGAAAAGAAACCCCAGTAGCACTTACACCTTTAGATAAACGAAACGTCCTGCATTTTGCCCAGGACACGAGTCCATGTCCTTCCCAGCACTCGGTGTTGACGGAAACGGCTGTCATCGAGAATCCTCCTCCGCCTGCAACAGTTTTGCTCTGACAAAAGCACCTGCGTGGAGTCACGTGGCCAACTGTGGCCGTCTCTCCTTCATGACGCCTTTGGTGCCCACGCCCGCCTGCCTCCCAGTCTCACCCAGGGACACCTCGTCATCCCAAGCGTGTTGGCCCTCTGTGCTCCCCCCGGCTCCAACTGCATAAAATGCACCTCCCTGGGGAAGCCTCGTCAGCTGGGCTGCCGTCTCTGCAGCAGACGGGATGTCTCGTGTCTGCTGGTAAGAGGCAAGAACCCTGAGACCAAAGAGATTCTGAGAAATGGCGTAAATCAAGCAACTGCTTGTAATAAACGTCAAAGCATGCATTATTTTCTTGGCTCTGTGTAAGGGCGGGGGACCAGGGAACCTTGCTCCGTGTAAGTGTAGACCTTCCTGAAAGAGTATAGATTTCCATTCCCCTTTTTCTCCTCGCTGTCTGGTTCTCCTCGGCTCCTGGCCATTGGCCCTGCGTCCACCCTCAAGATCCGTCTTGTCTAGAATCCATAACTCATAACAGGGCATGTGGACTCCATGCTGTTTCTCTTCTAAAAGATTTTATTTATTTATTTTTAGAGACAGAAAGGGAGGGAGGAACAGAGGGAGGGAAACATCAATGTGCGGTTGCCTCTCGTGTGCCCCCTAGTGGGGACCTGGCCTGCAACCCGGGCATGTGCCCTGACTGGGAATCGAACCCGTGACTGTTTGGTTCACAGTCTGGTGCTCAATCCACTGAGCCACACCAGCCAGGACCAAGCTGTTTTTCTTCATCCTGAGAGTGCGTAGATCCACCAAGTTTCAATATCAGAGAAGAGCAACTCTAATTATTTATTGCAGTCCCCCCCAAATTCATACTATCTCTCCCCAAATTTTCATCAAACCTGGGTGGAACAGTTGAGGGTAAACCGAGGGAGTATTTCAGCTCTTTTCTAATTTCTCAGAGATTTCTCAGGAGCTAGTGTGCTCTGTTTGAACAGCATGCTCTCGGCCAGCTCCAAGTGACAGCCAAGTTCAGCTTTGATATTAAAGCATCAGTGTAGGTTGAAGACCCAGCCTAGAAATGTCCTCACAGCCACCGTGCTATCAACTTTAATGACAGAACCACAAATATCGCCTTCCCACGTGCCCATATGAAAACCCATCTAAAGAAAAGTCCCACTTTATGTTGCAGAATGCTCTCTTTTTCTAATGAGTGGTCTTTATGTTTGGTAATGGAAAGTCAAAAGTTGACTGTTTTTATTCATTTAAAAGGGCATTATATTTTTGATAGTTCGCATTTTTATTTGTATGTGTTTTTTTACATGGTATCATATGTGGGTATCGTAAAGTGTGAGAAATGTCACCATTCATTAATACTATTAGTTCCACAGTGTGCATCTCACTGTCCTCTGTCATATGTTTCTGGCGTGTCATTCTCATGTTCAGGAGTGCCTGCTGAGAGCGCTGACATGCGGGCATGTATGTCTGGGAATGTATGTCACTTCTTTGCATCATTACAGCGAAGCCACATGGCTCACGCATCCATCTGGCCTTGAGCTCCTGATGCTGTAGTTGGTCTCCAAGATCTCAGCCTGCAGGGCCAGCCTTCCTCCTCACCTATTCTGTCCAGCACAGGAGCTGGGGGGACTTCAGGGTCCCCATCATGAGGACAGACACACTCGTATCTTTCTCAGCAGAGAAGGGAGCTGGCAACGACCCCGCAAATATGTCCATGAGAGAAAACGCTCATCCTGACATCAACTGATTCTAGAGAACAGGAGAACAGGGTGTGAGGGGAAAATACCCCGGGATGTTCATCGCTCCCCCATCCATCCCTACAGTCCGAGACCAGGGAAAAACCACGCCATACGTCGGCGACCAGAAGGGGAAAAGAAGCAGATGGAAAAATTCAGGCACCACCAGCTCTGCGTACCTCAGCCAGTCCTCACCAAGCGCCCAGGGCAGCGAGAAACTTCACATTGAAGTCGAGCTTCTAGGGTGTTCATTTCTTTCTTTGTTTTTGTTCGTACCTGGATGTTTCCATGACTGAATCGAAAGGAAAGTGGGTTGTGCGGCCAAAACCAGTGGAAGGGGAGACAGCCCTCACTCCTTGGCGGGGTCCAAAGGGCAGAGCAACATCCGGCTGGATTTGGATGCTACGTCAGGGGCTCTGGTTTGTAAAGACCCAGTTGCATTCCAACGAGAGCTACAAATAGTGCTGAGAAACCAAGAGAAGGAGCCATGCTGCCTGTGCCAGGGGAACTGGTGAGCAAGGAGCGAAGATGGAGCCGTAGAACCACACAGAACGCTTCGCCCTCCTGCTGCTGTGTCCGCGGTGGCTCACCTAGGAACGGAGTGGTCCCCCATCACCGCGGGCAGCATCGTGGGTAACCGAAGGAGCGGCGTCCTGTTCTCCACTGGTGCACAAAACGATAATCAGATGAGCGTTAGATTATGTTAACTGAAAACAGACCATTCCCAAGGCATTTCTTATGTGCTATTCTATTAAGATCGTTGAACATTCTAGTAGGCACTGTGGAATAAACGGATCATTTTTAGAAAGTCTTTGTGACAATTACATCTAATTGGGAAGGCGATGTGAAAGACCATAAAAACAAACAAACAAACAAACAGTAAGAATCAAAGTGTATTTACCTGTTCCTTTGAAGCAATTAGGATCAGTACTTTAGGTTTTAATAGGATCAGGGTGGGTGTGATTAGTAAAGGAAGCCTCTTAAACAGCGTGGGACGTGAAGAAGGATTAAGACTCACCCCCAAAATAAGGACAGAGAGAAGCCATTTTATACAAAAAAAAAAAAAAAAAAAAAAGGATTACATGCGAAAAGGCGCCAAGCCTTAGAAGAAGTATTCCTAGACAATGTCCTCAAATTCAGATCTACACAGAACAATGGAAGAGCACCGTAAGGCTTGGAGTAGCGAGTTGGAACACAAATAAAACTCTTCAACAAGATTACACCCACAGCAGTCATTATGTGTAAAAAAATAAGAGGGTCCCCAGTCGCAGGAGATTTGGGGGTATCTCCTGGCGTGGTGCGGTCGCAGAGACGAGTAAGAAAAGCAAAGGGAGAGTAAAGCAAGAGACGCCAAGGGTTTTTGTTTTCGCCAAAACGGGGGACCGCTTCTGCTGAGACCACATCCCCCACCCCCAAAAATATGTAGAAATTCCTGGAGCAAACATTCTCTTAAATGCACAACAGATTATAAGAATGTGGATGTAATGAATCGCGAGGGGCTGTCATGGAACAAGACAGGAGGTGAGAGCATTCAGGCAGCTCCAACCTTCTCTGGCGCAATGAGCCATTTCTAGGGCAGGCAGCACCCAAGACCTTGGCCTTGGAGCAAGCATGAACTTGAGATTGAGACCCCTTCCCACAGCCCAGACACTCTCCTATCAGGGCCAGTGGTACACGGGGAAATGACCCATCTGCCTGCTCATACGAGGAAATGATGAAGAAGTGTGTATGATAGTCCCTTCCAGAAATGGGTTCTGCCTCCCTCCTGCCAGTCCCATAAAGAATAAACACATTTATTGGTCATACATCTGTAATCCTCTAACTTCCAAAAACACCTCCTGGGTCTGCCATTCCGGAATCCACGAACAACAAAAAAATATGTCTGTCTACAAACGCCCCGATTTTGTCAATGTCCGTCATAACTTCTCGCTTTCTTACACTTTCCAGAACAATCAATATTTACCCTACCGCTCCCTAATGACCGTTACTTTAACATTTTTCTTCTAGTGAATCAATACAAGAATATCAATCTTCAGTTACCCTAGCCTCTTTCCCACGGAGACATTGATCCAAGCCACTTGGACATTTTGAGGTGTTTGATTTCACCTCTTGACTGCTGCAGATACAAATTTTGGTGACTCATTCTCAGAGACATGAAGAGGTTCTGCTGGCTGTCATATATTTTAGATGTGAGACCACTACTGAGACTGGCCTTTAAGTGCTTACGGGCTCTTGAAATCTTCTCTCTTGAACAACTTGCTGAAGGTATTAAGAGGCAATGAATTGCCCACTTATGTTGCCTTTTAAGGATGATTGCATCTGTTTTAGTAAAAGAAATACACAGTAAATTCCCCACAGAGGAAAGGAATAGGAGGCCAAGTGGGGGGTGGGAAAAGATTTTTAGCAGAGTAGGACGGAACTGATTAAAAAAAAAACAAAAAACCTTGAACACTATCAAAAAGAATTCTGCTAAATATGTAGAGATTTCTTAAATAATTTATTAGATTAAAATACGGTGCAGAATAATGTATATAAAGAAGTACCATTTATATGTGAGAGGTGTTAAAATGGTTATATATTCCTTTCTGCATTTGTATAAAGGAAAAGATGCATAAAAATCTAAGTGCTTATTATCTAAAAAAAGATGAAATGTGACCGTAAGAAGTCACAGTGCACACTTACATCATTTTTTTTTTCATTTTAACTGTCTGGCTTTAACATTAAATGAAACTTAAATTTTAAAAAGCAGTGTGGGAAAGTGATCAACTATGGAGATTACATTGCTAATTTCCAGTTTTCTGGTGGAAGTTCACTGCTCAGGACAAAACTCTGACCAAACATGGGGAAATGGCTGAAACGGCGGTATTTTGGGAGTGAGCACAATTCAAACACTCTTTGGGGAGTGTCCCAGTCATACGGGGTGCACTTCAGAGGCGCCTGCGTGATTTCAAGCCAAGGACTTACCGATGTATATGTTTCCACAGCTTGAGACGGTCCAGGCAGCAATCACCCGAGGAGCAGTGATATCCTGAAAAATGAAATTGTGCAGGCAAAAAGGAACTGAGTCTGAGGATCAGGGAGGGTTCTGACTCCAGAGCACGTTCAAAGGAAAAGCCCAAGTTCTGTGACAAGCCCTCGGGGGCCGCAGAAGACCCTCTCAGCCTGTACATTGTGTGTCCAGAAAGCTTAGGTTCAGGAAAACTCGGTGGTTCAAAAAACGCAAAGTACAACAGAAAGCATTTATAACTTTAGAGCTGCCATGAGAGTGTCACGACCTATCGCTTTTTCTTGCTGAGCGTGAGGGAAAAGCTCTCTTTGGTGAGATCGATTGCTGGGATGAACGGAATAGAGAGAAAGGGTTGCTGATAGGCGTGGAAATCCAGGAGATGAGAAGGTTGCCCGCCCAGTAATCACTGTCATTCCAACTAGGGCCCTTTCGCTCTGTTCTGAGTGGCCACCTGTCCCACTAGAAAAAGATGACATGGTTCATCCTGCCTAGAAGCTGGTGGTGACATGTGACATAGGCCCAGGCAATGGAAATTGACTGGAAGTTTTTGTCTTGGGCTTGGCTTTCCACAGGGGAAAGCCTTGGCAGATACTGGGCTTGGCTGGCTTGTCCCTTTATTCTCCCCTCTTTTTCTCTTCCTGCCTGGAATGGAGACGTGAGAGCCGGAGCCACGGCTGCCATATTGTGACAAGCAGGAAAGGAGAGACTAAGAGAATGGCACCCAATATATCCTTCACATTTCTGACCCCTCGAGCCAAGGTAGGCCCCTGTCTTTCCCCAGAACCCTGTTCTAAAGGAAAATGGAAACTCGATTTACTTAATAATAATCATGGCAACAAGAGGTAACATTCTGTCGGCACCTAGGATAATGTGTCAGGTTGTTTTCCAGAACCTCCCCCTACATGGGCATGTTTCATCCTCATCCTTACGGTGAGCCCATCTGCAGTAACTACCACAGTCATGCCCATTTGATAGAAGGGGCCATGCAGCGGTCACCAACCTGAGCAGAGGAGGTGCTAAGGAGGCAGAGTGGGGACTCCAACCCCAGGACTCGGGTCTAGAGGCCCCATGTTTGACAGGGTTACATCGCATCCCCCTCCTCACAACACTGAGCCCGACGCTGTGAGTCTCAGCTGGGTGCAATTCTAACAGAGCTGGTCCAAAGGGTGGAATTCTACTTGGGGACATTCTGAATGTACCCAAAACATTCACCCCACACACACACACACACACATAATGGCCACCTAAGACATCAAGAGAATGTCTCAGACATCCTAACATCCGTGAAGAGTCGTCATCGCCAGGAAAGCTGCTGATACTTAAAGATGAGAATCCATATAGCAACTCCTGTCTGGATCTGAGTTCCAACAAATACATTCCACACGAGTCTTGTCTCATCACATCCTCTCGGCATCCGTCACGGACAACCCACACATTTCCTTGTGTGTTTATAACAGGTACCGTGCAAAGTCAGGGCCTTAAAAATAACTTTCACGCTGCTACCTGGTGCCCCCACCCCATCCTGTTCCATTTTTCTATTCAGGGAAGCAAGCCCAATTCATGATTCATTCCTTTTTTTCTTTTCTTTGTTGTCTAGTCTTCATGCATAACCTTGTAGTCTTCGCACAGACACAGAAACACACACCCATAAAGACAGACACACACAAGTAAAACCGATGCCCATGCTGTGGCCCCAACAGCAGAAGGAAGCATGAGAAGGGAAGGAAGGCCCTGCTCGCCAGGGCCTGGGGCGCGTTAATACCACTTCAACTCAGAGGTGGCCTGTAAGTCGATGTTGCTAGTGAGCATTGCACCGGATGGTGATGGGGCCAGGGAGGGAGGGCGGCAAAGAGGCTGAAAAATGGAGAAAAAAAATCACAAAGCATTGGGGAGGATGTGGAGTTGGAAATGCCGGGACTTACTGGATGTGTGTGTGGTATTCTTTCCTGTACAAATACAGAAGCAGAAATAGAAGAATCCTGTGTTGGTTGGCCCTCCTCTCTTGCTTGGGGGACATTGGTTTTCCCGTCTTACGCAGCTTTTATCGGCCCCTGTTCTTCTGTTGAGCAAAGCGAATCCCTGAATTCAGCATCTGTCTCACCTCCATCCGTAGGAGAGGTTTGGCAAATTACCACTTGGAGAAAAACACCGTTTTGTCCTCTCTCGGAAACACCAGACGTGACATCATTTCAAATCGGTTCGCAGGGCAATTCTGTTTCCCCGAAATCACTTGTTCCGTCCCACGATGGTGGCCTAGCGTACCAGCTGACCCTACAGCACCTTACGAGTTATTAACATCGTCTTCCACTGCCACGAGCTTAAATGCACTGAAGAAAGTCCTTTCCATGCCTTATACAAGTTATTTTGCATGCAGAGGACAGGATGGGAGAATAAGGTCTCCAGCGTATGTCTGGGAAGAACGACGTCTAAAACACCAAGAAGTTATCAGGCTCCTTCCCGTAAACCACCTCTTGCAAAATAAAGGCCGTTCCGGCTCAACCTACTTCTCGGTCATTTTTCCAACGTCTCCATCTGCCATATTTATTCTCCTGCAAAGTCTAAATAGTCCCGTGATGGTATTAACCGATTTAGCCATGGGCAGGGACCTCCTCGGCCTTTGGCCACCTCTGGAAGCTACGGACACCCACAGAACATCTCAGCCAAGAGGGTGGTGTCAGCCTATCTATTCCGCCATGTTTTGCCATGGAGAGCTCTCCATAAGAAAGAGGTGTGAGCATAGAAACTTACTGTTTTCTCTTGGCTACTAAGCCAGTGACTGTTAGATATCAAAGTGTTCCGCATTGGCTGTGCTGGGCACAGGATTTATTATGGGTGGGGAAGCATTCAGGGGTTACTGAGGTCGGTCTAGAACACCCTTCCTTTGGGGACAAGGAATGCATTTGCTGACTCAGGTACATGGAGACACAGTTTGAGGGGGGAGGTGGATGAGGCCAGGGAGAGCCATCGAGGCTTTGGCAGTGGACGTGGTGAGGCAGGACCACCGCTTTGCAAGTGCTACCCATCACGAGAGCCACAGCCTCCCAGGCAAGAAGCCAGGTTGCCCAGAATTGCCATTTTTAAGATCAACCCTCTGCCCCTCGGCTGTGACTTCACTCTTCAACGCAATGTAGGGTGAGCCACAGGGCTGATCAACACTCAGCTGTCTGTTTAGAAAATGCCAAAACATCTTGTAACCCGTGGGAAAAAAATAAGTATTAAAATTTCTGCTGGTTATCATGGCAACAGTTATCCTAACTTCATGTGCAACTGGCCTGACAGTTGTCACAATATTGGCAGCCAAATGGGACCGGAATGTGTCACTTGGAAATGACGCACTCTGCACCTGCCGTGTTGGGCTGAGTGCTTCGCTGTCAGAGCCGGGGGCTCGGCTGATCTTTCTCCGAACTCACTTTGGCTCCACTTATTTTTTTGTATGTGTCTTCCACACCTTTCTGCAAGATGGAATGGCAATAAATCATTGTGATTTCATTCCTCTCTCTACAGCTTGCCATTCCCAGCTAAGCCACGCTATTAAGAGACACTAATAATCTCAGGCTGATCGAATTCACTGATTCTTCTATTTCAATTTTGAATCAGAAATGAACTTTATCGATCCAAGTCTTATAATCAGCCAGGTGCAGTTTTCATTAAAATAAGAGATTTTGCCGTTGACTCCTCAAGGGAAAAGTTTAAAAAGTCTTGCTGCATTGCTACCAAAGAATTTGGTATCTGAAAGTGTTACTTCCACTCTCCCGAAACTTCTTCCTCATGAAACATCGACTGAAAACTTGGGATGTACTGGGAGCCGTCAAAGTATAAGTTATGAAGATTGCATTTTCTGTGAATACTGTGTAAATGATGCAATGTTTTCTGTAAACATTATATACATTCTAAAAGGTCTAGGCAGGAAAATACGGAGCACACACCTAGTGACTTACGACTCTTGACACAGGGACAGAGGTCAAGGGAGGGGACAGTTACAGCTGGCCAGGAGCCCTGCTTTGAGGGCACCACCACTACACTGTCCCCTTAGAGATGGGGACCACGTAGGGGGGAAGGAAAATATAAATGTTTCCCTCCCCACCACCACCAGCCGCAGCCCCCTCTTGCCTTGAAAAGACCCCACGTTCCCAGAGCAACCAGACAACAAGAAGACCTGGTTCACGACGTGCTGAGGAACCAGAAGGGAACAGAGCTACTGGCGGAAGGAAAGAGCGGACACCAGCCGGTGGGTGAAACTTCTCCCTCCAGGAAGAAAAGGTGAAGGAGCAGTTCTCCCCAGGTGGTCCCTGGCACAGGGCGGCAGTGGTGGGCCCTCGGAGCTGTGTGGGGAAGCTGACGTGACTGGTCCCTGGCATCACATGCAGCCTGGCAGGTGCCACTCTGCTTGCTTGAGGACCACACCCAGGAGCCAGGAGGTCCCTGCCGGCAGCCAGAATTCCAGGGGTTCCTCGTTTCACTGGTTGACATCTTATCCGTCTGTTTTTGCAAGAGGGCGTACCCACGCATGAGAACATTGGACGTATACAGTAGGCACACAAAAACACGAACGGCAATAACTAATCAATAGAACAATCGCCACAATGCCCTGCAGTGAAAGTCACAGGGATGTGCCCGTGTGAGGTCAAGGAAAGCACAGTGGAACACAGACACCTCGATTCCTGGACAGGGCGCCCGGGCCCCCCAGGGCACTGCCAAGGGACAACGGAGCAGGTAGCATCTAGCAGGGGTGTCCAAAGTCTCGGCGTCTCTGGGCTGCGCTAGAAGTCGCCTTGGGCCGCACCTTAAACACACAAACACTAACGGGAACTGAGGATGCACACAAAGGCTTTAAGTGGGCTTGTGGTTTTGTGTTGGGCTGTGTGGAGAGCCATCCTGGGTGGCATGCGTGGGACTCGGGGCAAAGCACAGTGTACGTTCCTGACAGTGCTGAGGGAGGTGGCCCGAGACTTGCTGTCACGAGTGTGTGATTTACAACTTGGAAATTGTTCCTTTCTGGAATGTTCCACCCAGTAGTGGGAAATTCAGACCACGATTCTTCACGGGCATCCGAGACCCACGGAAAGTGAATCAAACGAACTTTCCATGTGAGTAATCGCTGAAGGCTTCTCTCTCTCTCCCTCACTTATACACAACCCCTGCCATTCCATCCTGGCGCTCCTGTTCCTTCCTGGGTACACCCAGGTCTAGGAAGCTTCTAGAAGTTCCTCCATCTCTGAGTCAGGCTTCATGGCTTCCCATGGTACCACGTGAGGGTACATTGTTGCAATTCCTCCAGTTGGTTCTTGCTTGTTCTTGCTAATCTCTTGCTCTACTTTACAAAGAAAACTTTATCACGGGTGTGGACTTGTAGCAAAGAACAAATATGGTCTGGCATTCTCTGAAGCTTCAGCCGTTCACTGTGTGGGGGTGGGTATACCCCACTCCCGGGGCAGCGGTTCAGTGATGTCCCCTCTAACTGGACATTATAACCATTATGGGTGCCTATCAGATCCCTTTGTGTTGGTTTTTATAAACCAGGGAGGGCCTGGTGCAGAATGACAAAGTGTGCTCATGTTCCGTTTACTTCTCAAAGGCAATCCAATGTCCCATCCATCTCAGGACGCAGGCTAGGCAGTCTCCCACAGACCCCTTACATGCATGTATCGTTGCTGATTGATCTGTGTTGTAGGAAAAAGCAGTAACCTGGTCTGAGCTGTCATTTAAACAAATTGTATTCATAGCAAAACGGTCTACCTGCCACTATGCCGTATGTCTAGATTTTCATAAAAACGTTGAACATGTCTAAGAGATATTCACAAGATGTGTCTCCCTGTTGGGAACCGCTCTGCCTGGTTTCAGGAGTTGTAACTGCCCCCCCCCCCACAGCAAAGGCTGAATGAGCAACCTCCGGAATGCGAGCCACTAGGGAAATAAAGCTTATCTCTGGCAGCTGCTTCTGCTTCATCCCTTGCCCCCAATGCTTGGTCGGTTAGTCTATGACATTTCAGACCCCTCAGAGGAGGGCCAACCTAAGCCAGACACGATCACCCAGAAGGCCATCATGGAATGACTCGGGGGGCTGCAACAAAGAGGGAGCGATGGATCCTCGTCCCCCAACTATTCTGACGTAGCCTGAGTCCCCATTTCCATCTGGGAGAAGCACTAAATCCACTTAAGTCTGAAAACCTATGATGGGGAAGGCGGTGCAGCCCTGTGCTGGAAAGGGCGGGTTCCCAGAGGTAAATCCAGCCTAAGAAAGAATATGTAAAATCCTGTGAAACCTGCTTTGTTTAGAACACTCTCCTTTAAATGATAAGGGTCCAAGCAAGAAGTTGGTTCCTCAAAGTTTTATGGCTCATAAGCTATCTGACTCCGACTGAGAATAAGCCCTCATAGTTCTTTGAATGCTAGCTATTGTTTGATCCTTACCTGTATTCCTGTGCAGACGAACCCAATAAAAGCCCCTTGAGCAGGGGCCTCTTGGCTCTTCCCCTTTGAAGGATCGGCCACCTTTCCTCCCCAAGCAGATCTTGTCTTAGCAGTGTTTACTTTTATCCATGGTGGACAGAGCGGGGGGGACTTGAAAGGAAAGTTGCCCCCACATCTCCCTGTGAATTATAGGCTCTTAAAAGCCTTCATGAGATCATTGCCATAGGAGCACATGAGATAATGAATTGTTATAGTAAATCGTTTGGAAAGTTCCTTTTCAATGAATATGCTTTAATTGTGCGGCGTCCTGACCGATGGGGTATCCCTTACCAAACCTCAACTTTTTAATTTCATGATCGACGGAGATTGAAAAAGAACCCTGGGATATTTCAGGGCTTAAAAAAAACAACCAGACTCTAAAATAATCAGAATGCATATTCTGTCCTGCTTCTTCCTGTCCTCGATTGTCCTGACTCTAACAAAATAATTAAAATTAATTTTATTCCGAATCTATCACAGGCAGATACGAGCTGTTAATGAACCGGCACCGCGTGAGCACGGCCGTACCGTATTTTCATTTTATAAATGTCGGAGCATCTTTCATAAAGTGATATCAACTGGATCTAGACACTGGTTTCAAAATGGATCCGCGAGATGTCACTTAATAAGGACAAATGCACTTATAAAAACAAGTTATTCTTCTTGAGCTTATGTCTTATAACATTAGGAAATCGTTTAGATGGTCTAACAAAGCAATGGGTATGAAAGAGCCCATTTCCGATTGTGTGTCCTTTCAGTTAAGATGTGGTGGGAATTCCTAGAAAGGGACCATCTGATCCTAGAGAATCTCGCGTCCATGGGCAGCGGTGCTCAGGGATCTGGACCCAGGAACCAGAATCTCCCGGATTCCTCTGTGTGCGCAGACCCCCTGAGGTGCCCCACGGGGGAAGTCACACAAACTCACCTTGTCTTCATCTGCTGATGTGTATGTCATGTGGGGACTACGCGAGGAGCTGCTTTGGGAGGTTGTTGGAGGAGGAAGTCAGCAACGTCTGCAAGACCCTGGCGGCAGAGGCTGGCATGAAATAAGCACCATCCATAGTGGTTTAAAAATGGTAGGTCTGGCCTTGGCTCGTGTGGCTCAGAGGACTGTGTGCTGGCCTGAGAACCAAAGAGTCGCTGGTTCGATTCCCAGTCAGGGCACATGCCTGGGTTGCAGGCCAAGTCCCCAGTAGGGGGCGTGGGAGAGACAACCACACATGGATGTTTCTCTCCCTCTCTTTCTCCCTCCCTTCTCCCCTCTCTAAAAATAAGTAAAATCTTTAAAAAAAAAAAGTCTTTCCTGGCCAGAGTTGCCTCAGTTCGGTGGAGCATTGTTTTATAAATCAGAAGGCTGTGGGTTCAGTTCCCAGTCAGCCACATACCCAGGCTGTGGGTTGTGTCTCCAGCCAGGGTGCATATGAAAGCAACTGAGTGATGTTTCTCTCTCACGTTGATGTTTGTTTTTCCCTCTCTCTTTTCCCCTTCCCCTCTTTCTAAAATCAACAAGCATGTCCTCGGGTAAGGATTAAAAAAAAAACAAAACAAAACTGGTAACTCCACAAAGGAATTATAAATGTTTCAGGGGAATAATGGGAAAGAAAGTACTATCAGTGATTTCAGGAACCATTATGCGGACAGATAGCTCTCTCATTCCAGTGGTAATGGTTTTATCAATAAATTATGCTTCAATCTTTTATAGCATTATATCACATCAGTATTTTTTTATTGGCTCATCTAGACAAGATTGAAACTAAATCATGGGTGTTATTTTTAATTCAGAATTCTAATGGCACTTGCTACAAAATACATACAGAGTAATCACCGGCTCTCCAGGTACTAACAAACAAAAAATATAATTTTTAAGAGAAAAAGGGCCCTGGCTGGTGTGGTTCAGTGGATTGAGCACCGGCCTGTGAACCAAAGGGTTGCCAGTTTGATTCCCACTCAGGGCACATGCCTGGGTTGTGGCCAGGTCCCCAGTAGGGGGCGCACGAGAGGCAATGTTAAAGGATCTGCTGGACCGATTCGGTTCGTGCCCAGAAAGTGAAGAGGGTTAGAGGTTTCGGAGCCGCGCGTTTGCTGAGCGCCCCGTGTATGAACCTGGGTATGTATCGTGTGGTCTCCAAACGGTAGGGCAGTGACCACCTTTCCCACCTTGTCACGGCAGAAACCAACTCGGAGTCGGGACGGACTCAGCTCCCACTGTCAGCACCCAAACCCTGTCCACTGGGAACATTTTTGCAAACGGTTTAGTTGGTTGGTTTTGGCCACTTCCACCCTTTTTTGTGTAACTCCTGTCCCACCTGCCTGTCATGGACACACCTGGGTGTGGACTGCTGACGGGTTCGCAGGTGCATCCGTTCAGTGCCCTGTCTAAGGTGGTCCATGTCACCGGTTTTTGGAAAGATCTGTGGGCTGGCAGCCAGGAAGCCCGGGTCTCCTTGGGTTCTGACTCCCGACCTCTAGCGGCCACATCGCGGTATGAATGCTGCAGGAACTCCGGACCTCAGGGAGGCGGGAAAGTGGGCGAGCCTCCTGTCACGTGACGCACGGTGTCCCCAGGTTAGCAGGAGGCTGTGGGCGCGTCAGCAGGTGCCACCCTTTCCTGCAGCCATGTCGCAGGCTCGGTGGCCGTGCGCCACCTGAGGAAAGGCCTGGACACTGCAGCACGGCCGGTCCCCACGGGGGGAGGATGCACTTACACGTACGAACTTCAGCCTGTCCTTGTAGGGCTCCGGAGCCCACTGTGGACTCCAGGCTGGGTTCCATCCGTCTCACTGAATGTGGCCTGGCCACCTGCCCTCCTTCAATGCCAACTCCCCGTCTTAGGAGTCTGCTCAGCCAGCTCCACAGTGACGCCAAGCGAGGCCCTTGTGACCAAGTGCATACGCACCCTCCAGGGGGTCAGCTCCTAAGACAGCGTCCTGCTGCAAGGTCAGAGACAGCAAGGGTGGCAGGCACAGGAAACAGGGGACTGAGGAGCAGGTCGCAGCATAAACAAATGCCTACAATTTTGCCATTCAATTTAGTTCTTGCATGGATTTCTGGGGCACCACTCGTGAGCTGGGGAGTTGGGTATAAATGGAATGAATGAGATAATGTGGGGTGAGCCAATCCACTGAGTATTTTCAAATGGGACCTCCTTGCATCCAATGCGACTCGAGCCTTTGGCGACCTCGGCCCTTGCGTGGCACAAAAGCACTGACCAGGGGCCCTGGGCGGGTGGCGTGGCTGGTAGGAGCATCGCCCAGGACACCAAAAGGTTATCAGATCGATCCCCAGTCGGGGCACCGGTGAGAGAGAGGCAACCAATCCCTGTTCCTCACACCGGTGTTTTTCTCTCCCCCTTCTTCTCGCTCTAAAAATCAATAAATCTATCCTCGGGTGAGGAAGAATAAAAAAGAGACAGCACCGACCAGTGAGGCATGGTTGGGCGTCATTCAGCAACGTGGAAAGTTACCGGTTCAATTCCCACTCGGGGCACATGACAGCTTTCGGGTTCAATCCCTGATCGGGGGGCCGTAGGAGAGGCAGATGATGGGCGTTTCTCTTCCTCTTTTTTCCCCATCCTTCCCTGCTCTCTAAAAAATAAATAAAATCTGGCCCTGGCTGGTGTAGCTCAGTGGATTGGGCGTGGGCCTGGGAATCAAGCAACCACGGTTCGATTCCCAGTCAGGGCACATGCCTGGGTTGCAGGCCAGTTCCCAGCAGGGGATGCACGAGAGGCAACCATACATTGATATTTCTCTCCCTCTCTCCTTCCCTTCCCCTCTAAAGATGAATAAATAAAATCTTAGACAGAGAGAGAGGGAGAAGCCGTGAGTTACTTCATCATAGGTGCGTATGCATAGGAAAAACCATAGTATAGGTAGGGTCTGGTTCTACCCACATGTTCAGGGATCCATTGGGGTCCTGAAATGTACCCCTATACATAAGGGGGGAACTGCCGTACTTCTGACGTGAAGACCTTAAACACGGTCAACTATGAAATTCCTCAAACATGTTTCTTTTCAAGTGAGGCGCGTGGTGAATCAATTATATCATAAACAGCATAGTATCTTCCAGACGTCTTTATTTGCCAGCTCAAAGTGTCACTGGTTTTACAAATGCTCTGCATTTTCCTCTCCGGCGTCACCGCAGAAGGTTTCTGATGGTGATGAATAGCCTGCATATTCTTTCCTTCCTCCCCATCCTGACTTGGATGTGCCTCGCAAAGAGGTGTTGGTAATTGATGGGGAAAGGTGCACCTGTAACCTCCAATTAGGCAGCAATTCATCCGCCCATCACAGGCAGAGGGCTTCAGACGGGGGCTGAAAAGGCTTGGCTTGCAAGGCGTGTTTCCGTGAGAAACACCCCGCAGTTACATCCTGACACCCCAAAGTGAAATGTAAATTTAGCAATTACCTTATTAATTCCAAGCCAAGCCGTGTTGAGGTCTGAATTATGTGCTTCAGTTCTTTTGACACTAAACAAATGAACAGGGCAAGCATTTTCTTTTTTTTTTTCTTGAAGAAGCAGAGTAAGCAAAGGAAAACAAAGGGGAACAAGAGTCCGATGGTTTGCAAAACCCGGCACACAAATTAAAACCCAATCAGGACATTTAGAAACACGATTATGGATTGTGCATGAAAATGTGTGAACTCTGTAACCCTTCCATAACCTGTTGGTGACGTCCAGCCCAAAATCAAACACTAGGGACTTACAAAATTCCTCTGTAAATGTGTGTGTCCTGTGCCGTTTTTTTTTTTTTCTTCCAAAACAATGCTTACGTGGGCCCCATAGGTTTTCATCGTGCATTTAAACCACCTCACAGGAGACGGGAGAAAAATGGCATTTCTTTTGAAAAGTGGGGACAAAACAGGGGGGCAAACGTCAGTTTACAGTTGTTGGTATAGAAAATATATGGTCATTCATGCATAAGAATTCACCATTAAATTCCGTGCCTCACGTACTCACAGCCACAGACCTCCTTTGGAGCCTCCCCCACCTTGTGTATCAAAGGACACTGATGTTGTCCCCTTTTGGCATTAAACTATTTCATTCTCCATTGAGAAGCCGGTTGTGATTCGACATGGCGTCCTAGATAGTCTGTTCTCGCACCAGCTGGCCGCAGGGAACCCAGGCTGGGCTTGCACCCAGTAGGGCCCGGCGGTCACCCCAGGACTACTTGTTGGATGTGTAGAAGTAGCCAGTCTGGATAAAGACAGATGTGCCAGAGTTTTGCTCCTTCCCCCATAAGAGAGTTTTCTCATACACAGCTCATCAGAGAACAAAACCCTTCTATGGCCCCTCGGACCGGTCCCCGGGGACTTACGGGCTCCCAACAGCTCTCATTCGTGCTCTTTCTGCAGGTCAGTGTTCTGAGACGGACCTTGCTTCTGCAGGCTCTGACGGTGCCAGGGGACGGGGAGGTCTTGCAGGTCCCTTCCCAGCCTCTGGCAGCTGCCTGCAATGCTTGGCGCTCGGACCCTCCCCCAGCCTGCACAAAGAGCCAGGGCAGATTCCCATCCGCTCACACGGAGCCTCTCCTGGGTACAGGCCCTGCTGATGGTGCCCGAGCACCTCCCTAGTCCAGGGCAATCCCTCCACCCCACGACCTTCAGTCTCACTTGCAAAGTCTGTTTGCTCTTTTCGGTCATCAATTTGCAGGTAGCAGGAATCGGTGCCTGGATACCTTTCAGGTGCCTATTTCTCAGCCGGCCACAAAGTGAAACAGGACCAGCCCATCTCTACAACAAAAATTTTCCGTCAAGACATAAATAATCCCATGCTTGTAAGCTCCCATCTTTCCCCATAGATCCTAGTGTAGGGTATGACAGGGGTTTGAAAATACTCAGTGGATTGGCTCACCCCACATTATGTCATGCATTCCATTTATACCCAACTTCCCAGCTCACGAGTGGTGCCCCAGAAATCCACGCAAGAACTAAATTGAATGGCAAAATTGTAGGTCGCACGTCACCTTTTACCATCTTTCATGTGCTAACCTACATTTTATTTAGGGAGACACAGCACACGGTTCTCTTCACGCTTCTTTTTAACTTGTCTTTGAAAGGGGTCACATTGATTGGGAGACAAAAATGCAAGACATACAGACACACAAATAGAGGACAATGACATAAGTATCACTCAGAGGTGAGCATTGTTAACAGATTCCTGGGGAACGTCCCAGAGTGTTAGTTACCCCAGATAAACAGAAGCTTGTGTCTATCTCTATTTCTAATGACAAGTGGATCATGTTCAAAGTACTGGACTTCCAACTGCTTTCCTCACTCAATATATTCCTGAATCTCCTCCCTGTCGGCTTAAATCTGCATTGGTCTTGGGACAGGAGGGGCACACTCACTTGCTATGTATCTGTGAAGTGTACAGAGGAAATAAATATCCCCTCTTGCCTGACTCAGTTACTACGTATCTGTGGGGTGTACAGAGGGAATAAATATCCCCTCTTGCCTGACTCAGTTACTACGTATCTGTGGGGTGTACAGAGGGAATAAATATCCCCTCTTGCCTGACTCAGTTACTACGTATCTGTGGGGTGTACAGAGGGAATAAATATCCCCTCTTGCCTGATGCTCACAGAATCTCCTATGTACTCTTTTACCTCCACCAAACATTTTAGAAGCACCTCATGGCCTTACTTTTCAAACTCTCCTGAAGAATCTGCGAAACTTACTCTTCCAAATGAATTTTGAAATGATTCATCAAGATAGAGCTTTGATATTTTGCATGCATTCATATTTCATTGTTTTGAGTGGGATTTATCTTTCGAAGGGTACATCTGCCTAGACCTGAACCGGGCATGTCTCTCTGTGTTTCCTCAGGGCTTTTTAGGAAACCAGGTCTATTATTTTTTTATTCCCTCACTCTGAGTTGAAGAAATCCACATTTTGCCCTGGCTGGTGTAGCTCAGTGGATTGAGTGCAGGACTGTGAACCAAAGGGTTGCCGGTTCAATTCCCCGTGAGGGCACATGCCTGGGTTGCAGGCCAGGTCCCAGCAGGGGACACACGAGAGGCAACCACACATTGATGTTTCTCTCCCTCTCTCCTTCCCTTCCCCTCTAAAGATAAATAAGTAAAAAAAAAAAAAGTCTACATTTCATCATGCAGATCTAAAAACGTTCTCATTTTGTTCCTTTCTGTTTTCATAGCTATTGTGTGAACAGCATTTTAAGATTACCTTGTTGGAACTGGTCGCGCTGTAAACATTAAAAATTATATTTATGCTCTAACATACAATGTTGGATACTTTTACTTTGAGTCTTTTGGTCAACCGCCAAACCACCTTCAAATATCAGTCATTGTGCCTCTTCTTATTGAATGTAACTCTGTGTCATTCTCTGAAGGAACATCGTAAACAAAAAAACGCAACGAAGACTCTTGTCATATGATTGACAGATCCTAAGGGAAAATGTGTCTCGCTTTTCACATTTAGAATGATAATATTTTGACATAAGTGTCTTCTTCATCATGTTAGGAAGTTTTCTTCTCTCGCTGCTTCACCAAGAGCCCTCACCACCCTGAGAAGTGTGGAAGTTGAAGTCTATCAGAATTCATTAATGTTATCTAATTTATGAAGAAAACTGCGTCCTATTTCCATCGCATGGCATTACTATGAGTCGGAGACCTGGATTTTACAATACGGACCTGCCTTGCATTCCAGAAATAGTCTCTATGACATAGTGGCGTGCTATCCTGGATCTCAACATCCTGGTTTCCTTTCTGTTCTTCGAGGATTATAAGTCCATAGGACCCCCCCCACCTCCTCAAACTTTACAACCATGCACGACATTTTATGGCTTCATGTTGGGACAATCCACCAGGGTCTTCCGGAGTCACTGGTCTAAAACTTTACCTCTGCTTGAATCCATTTGCACACTTGATGTCTTTGCAGAAATAATGCTCCCATTCCTTCTCGTTTTGTAAATGTTCTATAAATATACATGCGCACAGTACATGGATCAAAGATGCATGTCTTTGATAAGTATTTCAATTTCTCGACTTATAACTCTCTTCCCTCAGTGTGGATGTCTGTAACTTTTTATAGTGCCTTTCACAGTGACATATCTGATGCTACATATTTTTGTTTGTTCCGAAGAAATCACGTCTAGGATGATTTTCCATGAACACATTTTCTCTTCTCTATTTCATTAACTCTAATCGTTGTTTCTATTAGTGCTTTTCCATGTGTCTGCTCTGTACTTTAAGATCTTTAATGCATGTGAAATTGCCTATCTTCATTTATTTTTAGAAACAAACCAGCCGAAAGATGTGTTATTTCCCCATGAGTGTAACACGCCAGTGTGCTGTAAGTTGAAAATAAGTGATTCCCATTGTTGACTTTTCGTCTATGGATACAATTTTAATAGACAGCTTCTCTCCAATGTTATTCCCTTTTTATCCCCCACATTTCCGACGAGCCCTAATGACCCCGGGAAACACACTTGAATCCCGCATTTCCTGGGAGATGTCACTCAAATTCTTTAGTAGGAAACATGCTGCTCTTTCTGATCTGAACTGACCTACTCCTTGACCTTGAAAAGTCCTACAGCCTCCACTGGAATCCCTCCGTCAGATTTATGGGCCAGTGTAGGATTCTTCACCAGAATCACAAAACGCCTCCGCTATCTTCCCACTGAAAACACTCGATTCATCCAGCTTTGACTCAAGTTCTTTCATCCTGTGAGGTCTTCTTTGCCCTCTACCTGCAGAAATAAGCACTTTTGACTTTCTTACAGACTTGATCACCCCTCTTATTTCTCCACTTTTATTCCCGCACTGTGCTCCGGCTTCCCCCCCTCCTGTTCTCTTTCCTTTCTTTCCCTTCCATCTGCCCCTTTGATGTCCCCTCAGGGGCTAACAACCACAACTGCCAGGATTCCCAGCCCATTTCGGTCCAAGGGAGCAAGCCACGGAGAGGAGCTAATTCACGCCACGGTGCTTCCTGACTTCCTTTACCGTGACAGCTTCTGATGGAGTCACCACTCACACAGTCACGCCCCGAGGGACAAAAAATGAGCGGGTGACTCAGACCCACAGTACAGCCACCTCACAGCCTTCCTGCGCTCAAGCCAATTTAATCCCCCTGGGGCAGGACCAGTCTATGATATCTTTGCGGGTCTGTTGCAGAGTTGTAGCCATAAAACTCCAGAACAGAAGTGACTTGGAAGGCAATGGATCCTGTCTTGTAAGGAGGCCAGGCGAGCCACACTGTTCCTGGTCTACAGATGTCACCTGCAAGCAGGTATCCTTCCCTGAAATGCACTCCGGTGTTTGGCCCCGGGGCCCTGAGGGCTGACCGCTCTGTCACCTGCCCTTCATCCTCTCCTCTGTTCCTGCACCCCCCGCCTGTGCTGCCAGGGTGCAGTAACCACCCACGGGCCACACCCCCAACCCCAGGGCACCAGGTAAACCGGAAAATCCCTCTCTGCCGCTCTCAGACCTTCCCACCGGAAAAGGAATGACCTAGGACATGAAAAAATATTCAGTTTAAGGGAAAAAAAAAGTTGCCTCTATTGCTGATGAGGGTCAAAATCAGCCCCATAGTTGGGGACGGTTTCTTAGCCATGTGCCTTAGAGACTGCAAAGCTTTTCACAGCCAACAGCATAGATGACGCTAGGCGCCCCTCTTCAGGATGGTGAGGCCCTCGGCCCGTCTCCTGGAAACTGCTGACGTCACAGATGCGCCGTGACGTCCATGGGGGGCGGGGCTTCCACCAGTTGAGAGGCGAGAGATGCCTGCTATCCACCAACCCGTTTCAGCAGCTCCCCTAACCCCCTGCACTGACCGATGTTGCAGAAGATGATCGTTGCAAGATACAAGTATTAATACATATCCCGTTCTCTCCTCGCCACTGATGACGTCAGAGACCTGTGGGGCGTGGAAATGCAAGTGACGAGGGAGAAACTCCGTTCTCGGCGGGAGGCTCGGTCCAAGATGGACAAGCTTCAGACTTTGTCCATCAAAGATGGGCCAAGAGGATGGTCATCAAAGATGCCCGTGTTGGACTCCAGGGAGGACCTAAACTTCAGCTGAGTCCCCCACCTGGTATCTTTGGAAGTGGGGGACCAGGAGATCTCTCCGCCCCTAGAAAACAGATGTGTGCAGGTACGCCCTTCTCCTGCCCCGGGTTCATCTCTCCACACGCACATCACAGTGAATGGTCTGATGCTGATACATTATTCAAAAGAGGACTCTCAGAAGTGTGTTTTCCTGGCACCGGCCTCATTTCTGGTAGCTTCACCCACTTGTTTATTGGAATGGCTCTCGGGGTGGAGGGAGAAGATAACTCCAGTGACCCCGCTGGTGTTCTGGCCAATGATCCTCGCAGTGACTGTGATTACAAAATGAACATCATCCTGACAATGTCAAATGTGCAAACTTTTCAAAGAAAAGAAGTGTACATCATGATAATGCCTCTCTCTGCCCGGGTAGTAGCCAAAAGCATTGGTACACAATCTACCCCCGATTCCTTTGTTCCAACGCTCTTGATGTCTCTCGGTAAAAAAAAAAAAAAATTCCTTTTCTTCCCATGAAAGGCATTCGATCTAGCAGATCAATTTTCTCTACCGATCTTTGTAGCTGTTCACCAAATAAGCAAGCAAACAAACAAAACATAAAACAAAAAAATCCTTGAGTGTCGAAACCTTCAGTAGACTTTAAACTGAACTTGAGGCTTTGGGGTAACCCAGCGTTGCGGCTCAGTAAGTCAGAAGCGGAAGAGGAAGGGGTGAGCGGGCCCCACCGAGGTCAAGTTGAAAGGCGGAGAGATGAGGAGCGGGGAGGAAGGAGGCCAAACTCACGCAACTGAGCCCTAAACCGATGTGAAGTGAGCCCTGTTTCTGAGGGAGAGTCCGAGATCTGCCTGCACAGCTGTGACACCCACACAGGTGGCTTTCTTTCCAGTGTCATTGGCGGTACAGGCAGCGTTGCTCCCCACGCATGAGCTAGTCTATGGCCAAAGTCATTGTGAGTCTCGCTTCTAGCATCTGTTGCAAGTAGCCAGTTCAAGCAAAAATCCATTTTAGCTTCACAATAAACATTCTCTGTGTTTCCGTACAGCAATGAGAATGATGGGAATATCGGGTAAAAGGTTGGTGGTCACTGGCTACACGTGACGTTAAATATTTCACGGCAGAGAAGAACATGTTTTACTTTGCACAATGTAATCCTTAGAGGGACGGGTGGGCTTTGAAGCAAGGAGTTGGAGGCAGGTTCAGCTCGCTAGGAGCGGGGAGACCTCTGTCCCCAGGAGAGAGGAGAGAGAGGTTTCAGGTGGGTTTTGTGGGGTTTTTTTTTTTAATTTTCACAATGGAACTACTCCCACCCAGTTTCCAAAGTATTTGTGAAGATTGAAATGAACACTATTGGGAAGGACTGTGATCCAAGAGAACCCCTGTGGAAGAACAGGAACCCCCACTCCGGGTGGCCCGAAGCCCGGGTCAGAACTTGCTGACAGACCCGGCGGAGCTATTCTTGGAAGTCACATCATGCGATTTTGTAAGACTAATTGGATTTTGAAACCAGACCTTCCAGTGACAAGGCTCTCACTGGGTACGCTTTCTGCAAACATCAGGCTTTTACTGTTCCCTCCTCACTCCAAGGGAAAGGGCTTAAATAATTAATGGATGGAAGAGAAATGTTGAATCATTATTGTTAAGAATGTACCGAGATAATGGGCTCTGTGCTGAAAACAGACTGCAGAACAAGAGCTGTTTTCCTCCTGCCTCGCTATGGCTTCAGATGCACCGGGTAGTGTTGAGAGGAAAAGTGGACAGTACTCAGAAGTATGTTGGAGCAAAACCTATCTGGTGTGGACATCTCGGGGTATCCCCTAGGGCAATAGGAAAGACTTCTTGTGCAGCATGATTCCTCATTATGAGAATGACACCCAAGAGGTAAGGATGGACACGGGGGTGTGGGGACAGCGGGAACAATGAACCAGGAAGCAATACCCTCCAAAACCTAGGTAGACCGGAACAAAATCCACTAGATCTTTTTTCAGCTCCCAGTAGCTTTTTTTGCTTAACCAATAGGTACTCATTTCTTCATAATTCTCAAGTCAGATGTCCAAGATTAAGGTATCAAAAGGGCTTTTTTCTTTTTTTTATTGAGGTATAATTTACACAGAACCTTATATTAGTTTCAGGTGTGCATCCTAGTGATTCAATATTGGTGTACGTGGCAAAATCATCACTCTAAGTCTAGTTGATGTCTGTCACCAAGCCTAATAACACATTTCCTTTCTTGTCCTGAGACCCTTCACTGCCTCGTCTTAGCAACTTTTAAGTAGGAAATACAGGACTGCTGTCCCTAGTGGTCAAGGTGTCCATGGTCCTTGGTGACTACAGGCAGTTCGGCATATCTGACGTGTGCCTTGCAGACCCAGGCTACAGGAAGGGGTGCCCCAAAGCTCCTTTGGTGAATGAGCTCATGGATGGGGCTCACAACATCACACCTAGGGTAAGACCAATGCCACCACACCTGGGATGGGTTGCAATTCAGAGAGGGAGTCAGGGAGGCATCCTTCATGAACAGATCACAGTGGCAAGAAGGGGGACCCATGCATAGTCAGTCACAGCTGAGGTGGACGAATGATGAGCAAAGATAGAGAAAGATGCTGTGAGCTCCAGAAATGCTCTCTGGAGCAAATACCGAAAGGATATGTGTTTTCACACCCATAAAAACAAACAGGAAAACTGGGACAAGCCCAGTCTGTAAGATGGAAGGTCATTTACCATATGGACACAAATGCAAAAAAAAAAAGGGGGGGTTCGCAATTTTATTTTTTAACCGGTGAGAGATTTTATCAGATTTCTGGAGGCCAAAGAACCTTCCTTTCACCTTCGAATAATAGTGGGGACTTGGGGAAATAAAGACCCACGGAGGAGAGAAAAAAATGCTAAAAATATCCTAGAAAAAATTTTACTAAGCCAAGAGGATCATTGAGTTTGAAGAATTTCATGGAAAAGGAAACATCATCAAATCTGTACGCATTTGAGCAGGAGAAAGAACTGACCTAAAAAAAAAGGTGGAAGGAAAAAATAGATTTTCCTCAGGGGTTTTTCCATGACAAATGGAGTAAGATGATTTAAAAATAAAGCACAGACTTTAAGGAAAGTGGTGGTGGAGCGTCATCGGCAATTTTCAGCTGATCTGTGCCTGGGAAATGCAGAAGTGGTGAAAATGGGTCAATAACTTATGCGTCTACTATTGGTATTTGAGTCAATGACATCGTATCAGTTCAATGGACTATCATACGTCAAAAACAGGAACATGAAAAGCATATACAACTCTAGAAAATGTCATATCCTGTATGAGGTACTAACACATAAATTACATTTGAGATAAGTAGGATTACAGAACATCAAACTAACAGTTGAAGAATCTGTGGAATGAAATATATACCTGTGTTCATACTAATTGTCTTTGGGGCGACGTTATCATTTTTTATTGTAATAATTGCCTGAAAGGTAAAGCTTTTTATACTTAGGCTGTATAATTTAACACAGGGAGACCAAACTTTGTATTTAGTTCTGTCTGAAGGTTGACTCACATCACCACAAGAACACAGAACATTCCACTGGGTAAATGTCCCATAGCTGTTTCATTCACTCATCTACCCATGGCACAGGAGATGTTTCCAGATCTTGTCTTTCCTAAACAACACTGGCAGAACACACAGGGCTGTATACCTGCTCTCTGATTGGGGTTTTGGAGTTCTCAGGATATTTCCCCAGGAGCGGGATTTACATGGGACAGACAGACACAGACCCCAGAGAGGAGGGAGGTTGGGGGGACTGGAAGAGATTAGCTGAAGGACATGTATGCACAGACGTATTGCCCCATGGACACAGACAAGAGTGGTGAGGAGGGGGCGGGGCTGGGCGAGACAGGCCAGAGCGGGGAATGGGGACATCTGTAATAGTGTCAACAATGAAAAACTAGAATACATTCACCTTCAAGGCATTTGGGGACTAAGAGACTCGCACCTCAGGGTGTCATCCGGCTAACTTCACAGGTACCAGATGCTCTTTCTGTTCTTTCTAATTTTTTTTAATACTCACATGGGAATATATTCATTGATTTTTATTGAAAGAGAGAGACAAAGAGAGAGAGAAACAGCAATCAGTTGTCTCCCGTACACACCCTGACAAGAGATCAAACCCACATCCTTTTGGTTCCTGGGACCATGCTCCCACCCACTGAGCAACCCACCCAGCCATGCCTTCTCTTTCTATCAGTGGATTATTCTGGGAGGCCTCTCTTCTACCTTTGTCTGGCCCTTTCTCGTCCAGTTTCCAACCCCTTCATGTCCCCTCCCCCTTCTCTCTACCTCAACTCCGAGGCTGCTCTCTCATAAACCTGGGCTTTCTCGTGGTATCTCCTGCTGTGACCCCTGGGGCATCTTCCTCCTTCCTCACCCCCTCCAAGCTCCAGCAGACCTCACTGCCTAGCGACCGTCTTATTGAGATTAACGAAAGAAGCCCATGGCATGTTCTGTCCCTGCACTCCAGACCCCATCTGCAGGCGCCCACTTCTCCCGGGCTAGGTAACCCCCTCTGTTCCCCAGGACAGCATTCGGCACCTTCAAATCAGACACCCTGCACCCACAGCAGCTCATTCCAAAGGGGGCAGAAGACCCCCTGATGGAAGACGGACAGATTAAACCAGTGATCATTTTGATGACGGGTAGTTCTCAACACACACCAGCCTGTTACTGTCTAAGGCATTCAGCTTCGTGGGATAGAAATCAATTCTTGCTTCAAGTCACAGCTAATTTTTTTTCCTCCCACCTAGTTGCACCCTGAAACCCCACGGCATGGTTTTTTAAAGCATCTGTTTATGAGCTTCACGAATTACTGAAAATAACTTTAATAATGCTCTCTATCCAGTTATGTGCCATGTGCTGCTTATTTAATTACTGTAATAATTTTAGGAGGCTGGTGTTATTATTACGGCCAAGTCAAGGCTTGAAATTCAGGATCCATTATACTGAAAGGTTTTCTTAGGCTCTGCCCAGGAAGAAATGCCAGTCAACCACAAAGTTAGGCAGTATAGAGCATTATTGGGGTTTGTGCACCCGGGTGAGGTTCTCTGGTCTACAGACTGGGGCCGGGGAAGTTGCCCCCAAGCAGGGAATATGGCGGGGTTTTATTTTGGTTGGCTCTCTTTGTGGGAGCTGGGGATTGGTCCCCTCTGAACAAAGCGGCAATACATCATTGGTGGTTTTTCCTTGGGCTCAGGTTGCTATGCAGATATCCGTTTTGGCAAAGCCCACCCTTTCAGCTCTCTGGTTTGACGTCAGCCATCTTTTCCAGGTTGTCCTTCAGCCGCCATTTTGGGTTGTAGTCCAGCTGCCATTTAGTCCTACCTCGCCCACCCTGACATAAACTTTTAAAGGAGACCAGAATTTGCCACCCCAAGATATCCCTCTTTGGCATAAGGATTATTTTTAAGTGGCTAGTTTTTAAAATTGATTTTAGACAGCGAGAGAGGAAGAAGAGAGCGAAACACTGAGCATCAGTTGGTTACCTCCTGTACACACCCCAACAGGACATTGAACCTGCAACCTATGTATGTGCCCTGATTGGGAATTGAACCTGCAAACTTTTGGTGAATGGGACAATTTTCCAACCAACACACTCACCTGGCCAGGGCTTAAACTAGCTATTTTTTAAGAAACAGTCAGCATAGCAATGGATGTGAAAGACTGAGGAAAAGCTACCCTTTTGCAAGGAAAAATTTACATTTATGATGGAAATCTGTATTTGTAAGGGTGTCTTTTCTTCAGAACCAGAAAGGAAAGGATGACTCAGTCTCTAGAAACTCATCAATGGGGAAGACAAGAACTTAAACCGGAATAAACCACTTATTCTATTTACTGTGCTTTGCCCCTTGACCTCCTATAACCGCCTGCCTCCCACATGTTTTGTCACTGGCTGAATAGGGCATTTAAGGCAGTGACTTTTGCCCTGTTTGTGACTGGCTTTGTTTTCCAGAGTCTCTGCCATGCATTGGAGAGGTATACACGTTGTGAAGCTTTTGTTTGTTTTTCTCCTGTTAATCTTTCCTTCCTTCCTTCCTTCCTTCCTTCCTTCCTTCCTTCCTTCCTTCCTTCCTTCCTTCCTTCCTCTTCCCTTCTTTCTTTCTCTTTCTCTCTCTTTCTTTTTTTCTCTTTCTTTCTTTCTTTCTTTCTTTCTTTCTCTCTTTCTCTCTTTCTCTCTCTCTCTTCTTCTTCTTCCTTTTTTTCTTCTTCTTCTCTCTCTCTCTCTCTCTGTCTTTCTTTCTTTCTTTTACTGTACAGAATGTCTCAGCCAAGAACCTAGAAGGGCAGAGAAAAATTACTCTCCTGCCCTGCACTTGCTACTGTGAAGGACGGCTCTCATCTACCCCACACAGGTACAGGTGAAAGAGGGAGCATATCTTCTCTGTCATCAGACGGCCTGCTCTGTTTTGTAGACTCAAGACAACTCAACATTTTTGAAGGTTCTCTGTCTCCTCCTCTTGGTAATAGTAGCCGCAACACTGGATGTATCTTTTGGCACCACAACAGAGGTGAGGGAAGAAGAAGTTGTGGAATATTTGGATCACTCAGCTACATACACCAGCTTTGCTATGACGCTGTGGGAGGAAAAGACAGAGGGCCAAGTTCACACCAAGGCTGAGGAAGACAATAGCATGGGGAGTCCTGGAGGAGGCAGGCACAGGCCGGAAGGTGAGGCTGGCATCAAACCCTCATGGCCTAGGGATGTTAGAACGTAGCTGTGAGATGAAATGATGGCATTAGCCCTCGTCATGAGTCATGGCTGCACTAGAAGGCATCCAGAGCTGGGATCTGTTGGGAAGCGAGTTTCAGAAGGTGTTCTCTGCTTAAGATAAGACCAGAATGCAGCCTACAAAGCTTAACACCTAGAGCTCTGTTCTCTCCTTCCTGCTCTCAAGAGAACACTCCCAATTGCCACCCCAGGAGGCTGTGCAGACCTCTCCTGTTCAGGATCACTGGTCCATCTTCAAAGAAACCCCACCTGGGTGCCACCAGGAGCAGAATAAATCAGACGGCTGAAGCTGGCAGAAAAGCTGACGCACCTGCACAGCCCACACCCTGGAACCTCCGAGTCATCATGACTGGTGGGTTTGGCACCGTAACACCCACCGCATGCAAGCCCTCAGGGGTGGGGGCTTTTCCAGTGCCCGCTGCCCGTTCTCTGTTGTGCAGGGCTGACCAATGAATGCCACTTTCTGTCCCTGGCCCTTGGCGTCGGCGTGATTGGCTGCCTGCACTGTGGGTGTATGTCCTCCACTCGGATACAGAGAGAAGCTTGCACTAGGAGACAGACACCCCAGCACACCCTGGGCTTTAACTGGAATTCCCTATTTATATGTGGCTCTCTCTCTCTCTCTCGGACAGAACAGATATTATCCTTCACCACAGACCGGGCTATTCTGTGTTTCGTGGTTGTTCAGTGTTTAAAGTACTTGCCCATGGTCTAGGAGAGGCAGCTGTTGTCCCATGGTCAACACTCAGGATCAAAATAATAAAGTCAGTGCTACTGTGAGGAATCCAATGAATTAAAATAAGCAGTTGCTACGTGTAAGCTGCTCTATGGTGTTTCTGGGACTTGCTGTGAGCTGATCTACACAATGACGATCTATGTTATGTGGAAAAGGCAGCCACAATGGTAAACATTAAATGTAACCACGTGTGTGTGGCCTCTGGTCTCCTACCATGAACGGGCTGTGCTCTGATGTATTATTGGTTAAAGTGACCTCTCCAAGGTCACTTTTATCTCCACGTTGCCCTGTTTATAGCAAGCTCCCCACTTGGCTTCATTCTCTGCTGTCACGCTCTTGAAATTCAGAACCTTTAAATTTATTTTTTGTGTGCACAGAGTTGGTGTATGATCTTCCATTGGTTATATTAGTTTCAGGAACAAAGTATAGAGATACGATATTTTTTATGCGTTGCATTGTGATCCCCTCACTAATTCCAGTGATTATCTGGCCCCTTGTAAACACATCACAATATTATTGACTATATTCTCTTCCCTTCAACTGATCTATGACAAAGGAAGTAAAAATAGATAGTGGAGTAGCAATAGTGTCTTCCATGGGACAGATACATGCACCAAAAAATGAACCTGGGCCCTAGCTGGTTGGCTCAGTAGGTTGGTGTATTTTCTCCATGTGCCCAGGTGGCAGGTTAGGTCCCAGGTTGGAATAAGTGCCAGAATCAACCCATGAATGTGTAGGTGGGTGGAGCCAAAAATCAACACTTCTCTCTCTGTTTCTCTCTGTCTGCCTTCCTCTCCCCCTCTAAAATCAATGAAATTCAAAACTAGGAAGTTGCACCTCTCTGTTACACCGCACACCAAAATAAACTCCAAAAGGTTAATGCTTACAGGTAAGGCCTGAAACATCGAAGCCCCTAGCAGAACACATCGGAAGCCAGCTACGCGCCCTCAGCCACCCTGAAGACAGACGCTCAAGCTGGGGAAAGAGAAGCAAAAATAAACACAGGGGATGACACCTAATAAAAAGCTTCTGCAGAGTGAAGGAGCCCTCAGTAAAACAAATAGACATCCTGCTAAGTGGGAGAAATTACTCACAAATGATACCTACAGTAAGGAGTTGGTAGCCAAAGTATAGAAGGAAGTCATGAAATTTAATAATAAAAAACAAAACAAAACAAATACTCCACTTCAAAATGGGCTGTGGACCTGAGTAGACACGTCACCAAGGAGGACATTCAGATGGCTGATAGACACATGAAAAGATGCCCAGTATCACTCATCATCAGAGAGATGCAAATTATTAAAACTCTGATGAGATACCAGCTCCCACCTGTCCGAATGCCTGTCAGCCAAACAAGGATTGACGATGGCGTGGAGGGAAAACAACTGATACTTTTTGCTGAGGGTGGAGCTCCCCTTTTCATTGTGCACTGGTTCTGAAATGGGGTGCAGCCAATCTGGTGGCCACTATTTGACCCACAAGCACCAGCCTGCAGTCTGGACGTTGGAACCCTGAGTGTGTGCGAGAACCATTCCGGGGGTTCTTTGGCTGAAACCCCGTTGGTCACAATTCCTGGGCATGATTGCCTTTTTCTCCTATGTTTCCCTCACCAGGTTAGAGTGCAGTTTCACGGAGGACAAACGACTGGACGCAGACGCCAGCGTGGGAGCCCAGCTGTCTGTCATCAAGCTCGCTGATGAGATTCACACAGATAGAAAAACAAACTGGGACCCGAGTGTTACTTTTAATGTCATTATTTCTATTCAAACGTTATTTATATTCCCCTGTAATGGGCATACTATATCCCACATACATTTCATGGTGTAATAAGCAAAGACTTGAAATGCTTCTGGGTTTTCTACCTTGGTAAATATGGACGGACAGAACCCATACTGAGAGTGTTCTTCAAGGTCCTCGACCATGTGTAAGAGGATAAAGCTGTGTCCACACAAGACGTTTTGAAGACTTCTGGTACGGGGTCTGGGGTCCCCTGCCTGTGCCCTGACGTAAACACCTGAGACACGTTCAAGGCTGTCTCAGTGAGCTGCTGTGCGTGGATCTGGGAATCCAGGAAGGTGCCCTGCTGGGACCCTCCAGGAAAAGAAGTCAAGTCTCCTTTGCCACGGACCCTCGTTATTCCTCAATCTCAGACATACACACGCCACACTACAGAGCCTTCTGAATACTTAGCTGTCTGTCTTCGGTGTTAGTAGTGACGGTGGCTGAGGATGATAATAAAACATCAAGGCAGAGCCCCCGGTGCCCTGAAATCGGTCTCAACTGAGGGAAAGGGGGAGGAACTCTGTGAGCGCAAATGCAGTTTCTTATACACACACGTCCTGGTGCGGGAAGACAATGAAGGCTACAGGATAGTCTCACCTGGCACGGTCCGTAGGGGCTGGAAATGCGGCAAAAAGACTTACAGGGAAATCTATTGACCATACAGGGAACCGATAACAACACAATGGGAGTTCCTATGACGCCTCATCAGCGGGACAAAGACCCAGCAAGGAACGTGATGACCTACTTTAGGGACCTGCTGTGTAGACAGGGTGAGTCCCACGGCATCAGTGCCATCGCCGAGGGTTCACGAGTATGATTCTTACCTAGCTGTTCCCCCAGGCAAGTTCGCCTCTCAGGGACCGAGCTCTCACACAAAGACATCTTTGCTCAGGTGGCTCTGGGTGACTTTTCTCTGCAACGGGACTTCTTGTGCATTCATGTGCCTGAATCTCCAGGGGCTGGGGGTCTTCTCCCACCGAACCCTGACTGAGCAAGTCTAGCATGAAGCTGAGACTCTGTATTGTTTCTTAAAGATTTTATTTATTCATTTTTTTAGGGGGCAGGGAAGGGAGGGCAAGAGAGAGGGAGAGAAACAACCATGTGACAGAGAAATATTCATTGGTTTCCTCTCGAACACACTTAACCAGGCCCACAACCCAGGCATGGACACTGACCGGGAATCGAACCAGTGACCCTTCTGTTTGTAGAACAATGTTCAACCCACTGAGCCACACTAGTCAGGATGAGGCTGTGTATTTTTTAAGGAGCTTCCAGACGATCATGATGTTGAAGCCGGCGGGCCAGACATGGAGTATAAAGCTTGTGGACACCGGCGTGTGTCTGCCTGCCTGGTGCACTCTAGTGTGGAGTCCATGAGAACCAAACCAGCCTATGCCACAGACAAGATGCTTCCAAATTAATACTAATAGTTACGCAGGGGTCTTTTCTCAGCTCAGGTGCGTTAGATGCCTTTCCCTTGGAAAGGACACTTTGTCTAACTTATAAAACCTTCTGTATTTTCATCTTGCTCATTAAGGGAAATAGACTAACACAGGACTAAACGTCCTTAAAATTCTAAGACCTGCCTCATAGAAATAGACTCAAAATCCATAATATTTTTCATCGTTTGCCATTATGTCCAGGAAATTTCTTCTGAAGAAGCCCATGCTTCACGTCAGCGCCAAGAAGAAGCTGTTTTCCGCGTCCGCCGTGCAAAGTTAGCAAGCCAAATGAACTTGAACGGCCCCTCGAGAGAACCATTGTCATCCTTGTTCCTATGACTGATTAAAACAGGGGGCTATTCTATAAAACATAAAAATTAAATATGGACAGCCTCTAAAGAGAGCCATTTACATCTCAATTTTTAAACATACACCTTTAAATGATGTACGTTTTATCTTCCTATCCAAACACGGAAAGATTCTAATCAAATGTCATCTCCTCTGCTATGTGCCATTTCAGGAAATGACTACCCCATTGGATAATTTCGTGTCCTGTGTTAGGTATTAGGAAAAACTCTCAAGATAATACAAGGATAGAGTTGAAGGACGTTACAACCAGGCAATTCTCTTGGGTTTATACCTCTTACACTTTTCTGAAATTCTGAGTCAGAAAATTCAAAGTGGAGTTTTGAGGGAGGAATGTTAGTGGGTACTACATATTTTGTTTTAAATTTTTTATTGTTGTTCAAGTACGGTTGTCTCCATTTGCCCCTCACCTCTCCCCCCTGCCCCAGCCCTCCCCACTTCCCACCCCTTTGGTTTTGTCCACGTGTCCTTCATACATGTTCCTGAAAACATGTATTTCTTTCCCCCCATGATCTCTTCCCACCTCCCCTCTGGTTACTGTCAGTTTGTTCTTCATTTTGATGTCTCTGGTTCTATTTTGCTTGCCTGCTTGTTTTGTTGACTAGGTTCCACTTAAAGGTGAGATCATATGGTGTTTGTCTTTCACCCACATAAAGATATCACATATTTTTGACGACTAGTTTCAAGGCAACAGAAACACACACACAAGGACCCTGGTCAGGAGGCTCCTTTGGCTGGGGCATCGAAGGGTTGGGGGTTTGATCCCCAGTCACGTTGCATAAGGGAGGCACCAATCCATGTTTCTCGCTCACATCAATACTTCTCTCTCTCTCTCTCTCCCTCCCTTCCTCTCTCTTTAACATCAATAAGCACGTCCTTGGGTGAGGATAAATATACACAGATAAACAAATACGCACATACACCCTTCTGGTAAGCGACTGACTTCTGGTTGCAGACACCATCATGCATTCCTCCAGTTCCTCAATAAATAGGTCTTTATTGTGACATGGAAACCAAATAGCTCACAACGGCCAGACAGAGGACTGTGTTTGTATGGGGTTTGTATGGACCCATTTGTAACGTGTGGGATGAGGAGTCCCATGGCGTGGGATTCTTTGATCCCCTGTCAGGACCCATGAACGAGTCAAGCCAAGAATGCAGAAATAGGTCGAACAACAAATCGATGTCTCTCTCTCTCTCAAATCATTAAATAAAAAAAATTAAAGTGGCATGTCCCCAGTACAGTGGGCTCTTGAATATTTTTGAATGGCCATCTGGAATTTCACTGCTGTAATAAGCACTTTTATTTTCATTGCAATGGAAGGAAAGGTTTCATATTTTGAAACCAAACGAACAATGGCCGAGCCAGGCAAGTGTTGCTCTTGACTTCCAAGCAGCCCTGTGACCCCATATTCCTGACTTAATACTGGTCGGTATCAAACCCTAAGAGCAGGCGGGTCCATCCAGAGATCTCCATCCCCTTTAGCATGGGGGCTCCTCTGTGAGAATGGGCTTCATTCTGGGAGCCGAGCTGGGCGTATTGCATCCTACAAAAGCGGGAACTCACTGTTCTCCATCTCTCTCTCCCTCATTCTCCCCTTTTCGCTTTCTTGGATCACGCGGGTGGTAGGAATGCCGTGAAAACATTTACACCTCAGCGTTGCCCCACTAAATGTTGAAACACTCCTGTTGCAACAGAACCCGCTGCGTCCACGGCCCTGCCAAGATCGGCGAGACTAAATCACGCCTCCCAGGAGTGTCCCCGGCCGGGAACTTAATGAAGGACAGCCGTCCATGGCCACATCCATCTTTTCTATTGCTTGCCGCCAAAACAGCGCTTGGGAGATCCATCTAGAAGTTCTCTAAAAATAATAAAAAGAGGAACGGAAGGAACAATAGAATGGCAAACAGTTACATAATTCTGCAGGTTATATTTAGAATCATTTCCACAGTGCGAATAATAAGCGAGGAGAGAATGGCATTAATAATGAGCGTCTGGCTCCCTAGTAGGGCGCCGAGCTTGTGAGCAGGGTTTCACGCGGCCCCCGTTCCCCCACAAAAACAGCTCTGCCCCCCGCAGTCCCCGCCTGGGCGTCTCACGTCTGGCCACGCACGGCAAACGTCCTGTTTTTAAGCCCAGGAGTCCTTGCCGGGAAGGAGGGCAGCCGATCCAGGCTGCCCTCCTGGGCCCGAGGTGTCTGTGCCCCAGTGAGGAGCCGTGCCAGCCTGTCTTCTCCTGCAGCCGGGAGAAAGCACAGTTGCGCCGTTTTGGACAGACGTAGATTCCATCAACAGCCCTGCACCTTCATGCCTCACTTTGTCCTCAGAATGGTAGCGGTGTGTTTGTTTTTTCCCAAATCCTGCTTGCTTTTCAGAGGAGCTTGATTTCTTCGAGAGGCATGAACTAGTCAACGTAGCTATTCCGTTGGTCCGTTTGGTTTTTTGTTTCCGTTTGTTTGTTTTGGAATGTCCTGGGAGAAGAGCCAAGGGGACCACCATGTTCTGGGCTTTCAAACAAGACAGGAACATGACCCCACCCTCCCGGAGATGGACACCCACCCAGTGAAGAAGAACTGGGTGTCCTGGAGGACGTGCTAAACTGGGAGAGCAAGGGGCAGCCGGTCCCAGTAAGAAGGGATGCAAGACACTCCCAGACTGGGTTTATGGTGAACGCTTTTATTTCCGGAATCCCGGGACCATGTGGTATTCCTCTGTCTGGTCAGGGACGGTGGAGGGCAGACTTCCTTCTTTCTCTGGGGAGGGAACTTTCCGGCTCATCAATACGGGCGGAGGAGCCCGCGGTGTCCGCTGGGGTCTGCACTGCGAGGGCGGAGTGGACACCGAGGGGCTGTCCCGCTGCTTCCCGCTGCTGAGCGTGCCCCTGAAGGAAATAAAATGGGGGTCTCCAAGAGATACCTGCACCCCCTTGTGCCCTGCAGCCACGGTGTGCAAACAGCCCACATGTCCACGAATGGGTGTGTGGATAAAGAAAACATGGTCCATGCACACCAGGGACTGTGCATCTGCCTTAGAAAGATGGTAATCCCACCACCGGTGACACCATGGATGAGCTCAGAGGATGCCATGCTAAGGGAAATAAAGGCAGACAAGGAAGGAGAAATATCGTCGGGTGTTGCTTATTGATAAGTAGAATCCAAAGTAGTGAAACTGAGAAAGAGAGAGCATGGGTGTGGCTGCCAGGGGCTGGGTGGAGGGGGTGGGCACAGGGTACACAGTTTTGCATACACACTTGGATGAAGTGCGGGGACCTGCTATCGGCCTAGAGCCTATTTAATTATACTGTGTTATGTACTGAAGTTACTCAGGGGGCCCTGGGTGGTATGGCTCAGTGGATGGAGCACCGGCCTATGAACCAAAGGGTCCCCAGTTCAATTCCCAGTCAGGGCACATGCCTGGGTTGCAGGCCAGGTCCCCAGTAGGGGGCGCACAAGAGGCAGCCACACACTGATGTTTCTCTCCCTCTCTTTCTTCCTCTCTTCCCCCGTCTAAAAAAAGAAATAAACTCTTTTAAAACAATGTTTCCTACAAATCTCTTTCTTCATCTAACCATAGCAATACATCTCTAAAAAAAGTTACTGAGAGAGTAGATCTTAGGGACCATGGTCTTATCACAGGTAAAAAATACTAATCATCAGTAGAGTGGGAGGACCCTTTTTGAGGGGCTGGATACCTGTCCGTCATAGTTGGTACTGATAGATTCCCAGGAGAGTACGTACGTCCAAACTGACTAAGTTGCAGACATTCAATAGGTCCTGCATTTTTACACCAAGTGCTTCTCCATGTGCTCGGTCATGAAATCAAGCAATATACCCAAGCCCTCAAAATGTATGTTTCTCATATAAAAAAGGAGCGTTCACCTGGATATATTAGACATTCAAAAGTGGGTTCACCCTTTCTTTGTCCACAAAGGAACTCATTATTCATCTTTATCTCAGTAAAGTGATTTTTTTTTTTTGAAAAAAGGTGTCCCAGTGCAAATCAAAACAGAAGCTGTGATTTTCCGTGGATGTGGGTTGGAGCCCTTGTGTACGAAAGAAATGTTGAGGAGCTGATTAATAAAGCCATTCACCCATGCCCGCGATGTGAGCTGTAGAAAAAGTTAAGGCACTTTTTATACAACGGCAGAAAGATTTCAGAAACTGTTTTCTCCATTTCTACGGGGCTGAGTGAGCAGGATTTGCTGTGCCTTCTCCCGCTGCATTTTGGGGGAGCGCACCCCCTCCTGGTAATAATCTCCGTCCAGAATTGCTCTCTAATTCTTGCACTGAACCATTCCCCCATCCCATGGGCTGCTATGTCTATTTCCCTCCTTCAGGAGATGTGTGCAGGCCCCTCTTTGGGATTTGCAGAGCAGGCCTTGAGCATTTTAAAATTCCCCGCCTGTTGTTTAAAAGCTGCCATCGTGTCTGAGCCTTCGGAGGAGCAAAGAGCCCTTGTAGGAGGGCGTCTGTGAGTCACGGTTCCATTGTCAGGTGTCTAGCACCCCCGAGATGCCAAGGAAGGCCATCTTTAGCATCGGGGACACATTGGTGACTTTGTCCCCCTGGGCTGTGACTCTCTCCCGGTTGTCAGCTATACGAGCCAGCCTCTCATGGGAGCAGAGCTCCCCCTCATAAGAGCTGGTGAGATTCTGAATCACTCACCTTGGTGAAGGGCCCCCTGAGGACCTGCGTGTAGGCGGCGTGGTAGGGACTCACTCCTGTGGAAAACAACTGCCTCTTTCTGTCCGCTCCTTCCCACGGGTGATGGAACTAGGCTGCTGGCGCCCCTGCTGTGGGCTGAACCCTGTCCCCTCAAAAACACAACTGAAGCCCTCAGCCCCGGCCCCTCGGAATGCGCCCTTGTTTGAGGACATAATGCAGTTAAGGTGAGGATGTTCGGGGGACTTCTGCTTCCGTTGGCCCCCTCAAAAAGGGAGGTTGGAGTGCACAGATTCCTTCCCAGAGACAGCAGCATGTGAAGGCATTCAGGGGGGAAAGGACCCTGTCAGATCAAGGGGAGGCACCTGGAGACAGCCCTGCCCATACCCTGATCTTGGGCTGCACCCTTGGCCTTGCTGGGAGGATACCTTTCAGCCGAGCGGTCGGCACCTGCCCGGACATTCTCGGACTAATCATGGGGCAGAACATCTGCCCCACGGAACTGGACTAACCTGACGGCCTCTCTACAAACACACCCTTTTCCTGCCCAGAGAAGGGAGAGTAGACACAGGCCTCCCCTCGAGAGGAGAGCGGACCCTGGTGCCCGGGGTCCCGGTCAGGAAACCAGCCCCACGGTCCCTACCAAAGTATGCCTCACCCCCAGGCTGCAATTCCAATTTACGTTCCCAGAGAGCGTTTGGGCTCGGTGAGACCCAACTTTTGAGGCACGTGTGTGTTTCTCTTGTTTAAGAAAGGGAGAGTATTTTTTAAAAAATCACAAAGCACAACAGAAAGAGAAGACTCACATCTGAGGCTGCCGGGCCCTGTGGTTGCACCTGGAAGAAATCCAGCATTTTTCTGTGTTTTCCCCCAAACCACTGTTGTTTTCTGCAAAGGGGAGACACCCATCCAGAGCTCTGACCCCACCTTCCTCAGGGGGCAGTGTGACGTCCGAGTCCTCGGCACTGAAGTCCTCTTCCTTCCAGCACCTCACTGGGCTCTGGTGGGCTCCCCGCCTGCCCCAGACCCCACCGCAGGTTCCCCCACCCACACCGTATCCAAACATCTCCTACCATAACAATACTCCTTCCTCATTGAGTCCCACCTTCTCCAAGGGTCCTGCTGGGCATTTCCTCATCAGAACACCCAGACACGCCCGGTCCCTCTTCTCCGACCTTGTCCATCCCAGGAGCTTGTCTGTTTGCTCTTCCGAAGCAGAAGCTCTTTCCTTCTCAGGAGAAATTAGAGTTCTTCCGATAGCGAGAGAGAGAGAAAAGTTGGTGGCAGCTGGCAGGTGACTCCTCTCCCGCCCGGGGCCACGGACTGTCTCAGCAATGATTAGGGATCCGTTTGGGTGGCAGTATAAGCCACCCAAGACATGGCTACAGTTTTATTCATCAGGGAAGTCTGCCTGTATCTAATGGACATAGGAAACCCTTCTTATATCCACAGGAAAGGGGGGAAAAAGCAAGTCACAGATCTGGAACGTCAGTATTTTAGGAAAAAAATACTTAGAGATCTAGAACTGAGCAATGCCTCAGGACGTTGGAGCAGGAGATCTTTTATTGCCTAATTAATGTTTTTTCTTTTCTTTTCTTTCCTTCCTTTTTGGAATTCACTCTTCACCTGTCCCCAATACATATATCTAGGTCAAAAATGTGAATCTCTTGCTCAATGGCACCATGGCTGGGTTGACCTGAATAACATTGTCTTTACAATGTTGTGTTGGTTTCGGGGGTAACACAGTGGTTAAGACAATCATCCAAAGCAGCCCCCCCCACTACCTCCAGGACCCACCGGGCACCCCACGGAGTTATTGCTGTAGTGTGATGCCATTTCCAATGCAAGTAGCCAGGTCCCACGGGTTCATTTTAGCCATGCCAATGATCACAGCATCGTCCACAGGAACACTTCAACGTTGCAGAAAATATCTCTAGGATCCTCACTACTCCAAATACCTGTGCAACAATTTTAAAAATAATAAAATCAGTAGCATTTAATGTATAAAGGGGGCTCTAAGTCATTTATATCTAGTGTTTCATTGAATCTCCGTGACGAACTTTTTAGGTAAGTATGGTAAGGATGTTTTTTTTTCCTGTAGGGATTAGTTATATTTTTGAATGTGAATGCCATGTTTTTGTGCAATTTATTATATTCAAATGAAGAGTCGCTGTCACTGATCTGTTGAAAAGTTTCAATATACTGGAAACATAAATCAGTTGAAAGACAAAGGTACACACTCAGGGGCTGTTGAGTCGTGTGGAGGTAATTTTAGATTTATTCAATAGCACTACTTTCTGGATCTCCCGCCTCAAAAAAAATCCAGCAAGTAAAAATAAATAGAAAAAAATATCTCCATCAGTGTCCTCCAGTAGAAAAAGAGAGGTAGCTCTGTGAAACTTCAACATTTCCAAAAACTACAGGAAAATAAGTAAGGCCAAGCAGGTAACATGTATTTTAGTGACCTATTTGATATGGCCCACATTCTATCCTTCCCACATGTGACCAACGGTGATCGATGTGAAATATTAGTTACACCTCCCGTATTCCTTTTTTTGTTGCTTTGGTGATTGTACACCTTTGAAATCTGACGTGTGTTTCACACTCGAGGCACATGTCTAGCTCACATGGCCACATTCCATGTGCCTCTCAGGTCGTTACCACCAAGGCCACCACCATCATCATCATTTCTTTCTCCAGCTCATGACCTCTGCATCTGTCACAGAAATGGAACAGCAGAGGAGGCGAGAAATGGGTGGGACCACAGTTACACTCCCCAAAGATGCGTGGCACCAATGCCAAGTTCAAGTCTCGGAGAGTTTAACTGGCCTGTGCAGCTCAGAAAGTTTATACTGGACTAGAACTCAGTCCCCAGTCCTGGGCTGGTACCTTGTCTACCTGAGTGTCTGTGTGTTTATGTGTGTGCTGACGTGTAATGGCCACACGACTGTTCCTTACTTCTAGGACCCTGGAATTTCCATCTGTGGCAATGTCACTCAATCTGCAGCAGCCGTCATAAGGGTCCCACAGGTTTCCCATCCCCTGCTGGTCATGCCCTGGGAAACCCATTTTCTTTAAATCCGAGCAGGCTCTGGGATTTGCTTCTAGTCACAATGTGGCCTTAATAAAGGAGTTTCTCAGGCATCCTGAACATCCCAAATCTGTTGGTTCTGAATTTGTTAAATGGAAGATCTTCTTGGGTGGGCTTCACCTTGTCCAAAGAAAGTCCTGCTGTGCTCTGAGCCCTGACTGACCTCCGAGACCCTCCCTGCAAGCCTGGGAAAGTTGACACCCAAGCAGGAGATGCCCACGGGCTGAGCAGTTATGGGGGGCCTGCAGGAGCTGTGGGTGGCCCCTGGGACCTGCAGGAGTCTCTGGTCACCAGGGCACCAACATGTGGGACCATCAGTCGTATACCTGGGAGGAGGCGAGTTTTGCTGAGAGCATGAGTGAGTTTGGAAATGAGTTTCTCGCATCTCATCCTTTAGAGGAGAAGCCAGCCTTGGCACTGTGTTAACTGCAGCTTTCCGAGATCTGGACCAAGAACCCAGCAGAGCAAGACCTCCAATTCCCAAAGCACGGAAATGAAGAAGCCGTAATGGATCTTAGTTTTGGCCTCTGGTGTAGGTCCTTCATTGGACAGCAAGAGAAAAGAAATAGAACATCTGCTCCCAAAGGTCTACCACATGCCCCCCATTGAGAGCTGATCTGTTCTCAACAATAGAAGGGTTTATTTTTCAAAGACCCTTGCGAGCTAACTGTTTGCGGAGAGGAACTGAATCAGATATAATAAATGAAAATCAAGTAGTACTTGTTAGGCCCTCGTAATGTAGCTCTTGGTTGTATCTGTTGCTTTTCTTGTTGAATGCATTGTTGTTACAAAAATCAAGTCACCTGGGTGCCAACAGAGATTTTTTTTTTGTAAATAACAAAAGGCTAAGAATGTTTACTACAGCTGCAGATAGATCTTGGAGATCCTGTGTGTCCTGAGCCACCGCAGTGACACCAAGGTGACCGTAAAGTGAGTCCCAGAAATGGTTTTGTTTCTTTTTGCACATAAATGTTACCTTCACAGCATACTGTAGTCCTACTAAGTGAACAATCGGGTTGTGTTTTTAAAATGTACATTGCTTAATTAAAAATACTTGATTGCTAAAAAAGTCTCACTGTCCTCTGAGCCTTTACTTCATCACAATTTTTTTTTGTTGGTGGAGGGTGTTACCTTCACTCTGCAAAAAGGTGCCCGATCTAGACCTGGCCAGATGGACCAGCAGATCAGAGCATCGCCCCCGTACCCCAAAAATGATAGGTTGTATCCCCGGTCAGGGCCCATATATGAGGCAAACAATTGATGTTTCTCTTTCCCTCTTACTCTGTGTCTGAAAATAATAAAAACATATCCTCAGATGAAGACGAAAAAATGTAGTGTCTATACAACACGTCGAAGGATGATACAATAGAAGGAGGTGTGCTTGTGTAATGAAAATTGGAAGACTTTTAAAACGGAGATACTGAGAGCTCCAGAACAGAGGCAAAGTTGGCCCTTGGTAAGGGGTCTCAGGGTTTACCACCATGGGGTGCCCCAGAGTTTCAATGCCGGGGCTGTATAAGGGATTCTGCTTATGAGCCTGGCTGATGTCTCACCAGCTGCTTCATCAGAGGACGTCTGCTAATTTCCACAGAAGCCGGCACTCATTTGTGACAAGCCCTTGGCATCGTAATAGGAGTGGGCGAGAGAGAGAAAAATCAATGTGTTCCCTTCACAAATCGATAGATTGCTGAGGTTTGGGGGTGAGCACATAATTACAGGGATCTGCGGAGGGGACAGGGGTACTAGTTAGACTTGTCACACGGCCAAGAGAGGGTTGGGGCATCTAAGAGTGTGCCTTCCTCAGAAACCCTCTTCTGTCTGTGCAAGACTCGCCTTTGGTCCAAGGAGTGGAAAACATTCTAGCTGAGCAATATGACTTTCTCAGCATGATGAGATTCTTGAACAGGGACACAAAAAAACAAAACAAAACAAAACACTGATAGTGATAGTTTTATTCAATGTGTACTGTAAGTCACCCTGCTAAGGGCTCTAAAATATCGATCCTTCATCCACATAATAACTCTCTGATAGGAGGGTTGCTCTTCGCCCCGATTCATCAACCAGCGACATGAGTCAGAGAGAAGCAGCAGCTGTTTAGATCCCGAAGCAAGATCTCGGTCTCACTGACATTATCATCAGATCTTCTGAGGATCTGTTATCTACGGCTGCTAACACATTTTCCCCCAAACCGGCAGGCGTCCAACATCAATTCTCTTAAACCCTGCGTTATCTCACGGTTGCCGTCGCTCATGGTTGTGGGTCGGACGCCCGGGGTCTCCAGGGCCCAGCTGCGTGGTCTCAGCTTTGGGTTCCCAAGGAGGAAGACTCAACCGGGGGCCTGGAGTGGGGGGGCCCTGCTACGTGAGTCAGCTTCTCTCTGGAGCTGAAGCACCGGTGACATTTTACAGGAGCTGCGGGCAGCAGACCAAGAGGACAGGGCTGGAGTTGGGCAAATGGTGGGAGAAGGAGCTCAGATCCATGGGTCTACCTGGAGAGGGGTCTCACCCCAAGGCCACCCCCTGGCTGTGCTGGCTTATTGGCCACGGTACTTCCTAATCAAGCTGAAACGTACGGAGCTGGTACCCAGCCCACAGCCATTGCGTGGCCCAATACAGCTGTTGGCCCTGGACAGAGTTTCCCTCTTTACATTCTCGCTGGCATCGAATTGGGGCCAAGCACCACTGGGTGGCAGATGTGTCTTCACATACAGAAAACTTGAGCGGACAAAGTGACCCAGGGATATTTGGAAAACGCATCTTCAGTGGGAGTTTTCGAGGGAACCCCTGTCGAATGTCATCAAAGGAAAGAAGACTGAAAACAGAAAGAAACAAGCAGAACAAACATAAAATCTGGGAGGCGGTCACACTCAACGATGGCATGGATGTATGTTAAAAATGGCATGCAGTGCCTCTCACAAGAAGATAGAGCGCATGATTTTCTCAAGGCATCTCCATCGCGTACAAACTTTCCCCTGGGCTGCAAACGAAATCTCAAACGTACAAGCAAAGCGTCAAAATCATCAAGACATTGCCCCCTCTCCAATCTGCAATTATATTAGATACACCAGCAGGAAGGCAACACAGAACATATATATGGGATCAAAATCTATAATAATGCAACCGCCACCTATGAAAAAATGCAGTATGCCTTGAATGGAAGAGTGATTGAAAAAAATTACCCACTATTAGAAAACATGGGAAAGTGAGTTTAAATGTTTGGGTGGGACTGTAGGGGCTCACAGCTAGTCACCCCAAGATGTGGGTCTCTGGCTTGTTTTAAGCCAGGGGTGTCCAACTTTTTGGTGTCTCTGGGCCACAGTAGAAGAATTGCCGTGGGACATGCACATTAAATACACTGTGACGTGTAATCACACACACAAAGTCTCGTCATGTTTTAAGTAAGTTTAGGATTTTGGGTTGTGCTGAACTCACAGCCACCGCAGGCTGCATGCGGCTCATTGGCCACAGGTTAGGCACCCCTGATTTAAGCTAAGGGCAACTTTAGCAGGGGGCTCCGTAGCAACATCTGCCCTTCCCTTCACTCCCTGGAAGAACTTGAACTAGGGTGAGACAATATCAGAGAGAACCTTTTTTGGAACTCTCTGTAGGGAAGGACAAAGTTCTATTTCCCAGCATCTGCCTTTCTTATCGTCTTGCAAGGACCCTTTGAAGCCCTGCAGGCATCTGGCCTCACCCTTAGCACAGGACGTCGTACAGATTCATGTCTGCTTTCTGCCTCCCAGTCTCTCATGCGCATGGCGTGTCTGAGCCTCATGTAGGCAGGGTTCTCAGGTACATGTATACATTGCATTGGGTTACATGATTCCCACGCACACGTATGCATTGCATTGGGGTGTCTCGCCGATCTGTCTCGTGCCCATTAGATTTCTAGACCATCCAGAAGGACCCCAAGGGTGGAGAGAACTTCTTCCTCTCCAAGACAAACCTTCTGCCATTGTTAAATCGACTCATTTCCCCCCCACACACACACACATTTTAGTTCATCTTGTTGTTCAGGTCCTGGTGTTGCCATCGTTTAAGCTTCTTTATAGCCGCGACCTGCTCTTGCTGTTCATCCAGACAGTGAGCTTGTGCAAATTACTCATAAATATCGATTTTCACCTGGTGGGACAGTAGTTGGGGGAAGAGGCGTGTGCCCAGCGAGGAGAGCAATGCGTGGTCAGTCCCAGCGGTTTGCTTCTTTGGACTCTCATGTGGAAATCACATGCGTTGTACCATTGTTACCACTCGGAGAGTTAATTCCTTCTCTTTTGTGCCGGGGGCACTTCTTGGTTTCTGCTGTGCACATCCCAAGCCTCCCCTCTCCAAACAGGTGTTGGCCCGGGGCTCATCCTTTGTGCCCGCCCCTCGGACGTGGAGACCAGAGACCGACCGGATGGTACCTGAAAACGTGTCAATCTACCATTTCCCTGAAACATCCAGGCAGAAGGTGAAAAACAGAAAAAAAAATCCTACAGAAAGGTGAAAATAAGGTGAGATCGCTAATTATGATTTTTTAAAATGTTGTTGAAATTTTTATTGCGGATTTTCTAAAACTGTTCTAATGTGACAAGACCTATAACGTTCTTTGCCTGGGATACTGGATCCCCTTCAATGTCCGGGAGAGGAAAAAAAAGCCATTTTTTTTATCACAAAAAAAACCCAACTATGGCTGATAAAGTCAACCAAAAGACGGAACAATATACAGAGTTATGTTAGAAATGTCCTTCTTTGGAAAAGTTCACCTTACATACACATCTAAGATAATTTTCTGACTCTACCTTTTCTCTAACATGGTAGCTACAATTTCCCTCTTTGCTGAGCTGTGTATGACTTACCAATACAGTTGAGTGAACCAGCTCACACCTGAGGTCATCGGAACACTGGGTGAAGTTCCACTGGGAGACGGATAAGAAAAAGTCGTGCGGCTGCCCATTCTTTGACATCATCACGTTAGATAACAATGCAATAATCACATTCCACTCATCACCTCTCCATAGAAGGTAGTCTTATAATAAAAAGGAACTGTGGAAATTCAATTAGATGCAGAAGAGTATTAACCCGAGCACATTTGATTTTAAGCATGAAGCAATTAGAGACAACACAACACTCGTTTAATTATTTTATCTACAATAAGATTATCTTCTGCATCCGCTTGGCACTTTTCAAAAACATTATTATTTTCCTCCCTCCTTCCTGTCTCCAAATATATATTTGGAGAGCGATTCAGGCATCGATGTTCTCAACGTTTAATAGCTCAGAGAACAGGGCAAATGGAAGTTCATAATTGCAAAGATCTTGGGTGATCATTGTACCGAAACATTTTCTTCTTTATAATGGCAGGGTGTAACCCCAGAGCCAGCCATCTGGGTACCCCTAAGTCCATTGTCCGTCTTTGCAGGTCCCCTTGTATTATAACAGGCACCTTTCAGAGGAAAAAATGGTCCATCTAGTATCCCAATGTGATGGCTTGTCACCATCCACAGGGATTTCAGGGGGGTTGCAATCCCTGGCCACTCACTCACGTTTGGGGGTTCATCTCAGTACCTTCTGTGCCTCCTCCACCACCTGCCACCCCCTTGGCTGCAGATGCCCCAACAGACACCCCACAAACCACGGGAAGTCTGGAGCATTGAGGAGGGACGACAGAGAGACCGTCCGACATAAACATTGCACATAACATAAACATTGCACCTCCCCCTTGACACGATTCTTGGTTGTCCCCAGCGGATGCAAGGAATGTCCTGCTGACCACTCTGAGGACGCAAACACTCATTTTCCTTCTGCCCTGCTAAGTTCTTGTGGCTGGACCGATCACCACATGAACAGGAGAGAGACGAGCAGGAGAAAATGACCACATTTGCTACGTATGTGCATACAGGGGGCCCGGAGAACATGACACCCAGGACGGGTCAGGCAGTGGAGACTTATGTGTGGCTCAGGGGAAGGGCGCTGTGGTTCGGAGCTTCCGAGGGCAGGGCGGTGATTCCCATGGAGATGGAACCGCAGAGGTTTGGAAAATGTGTGTTTGCTGAGGCCTCTGTAACCACCCACGAGACACAGAGGGGACTTGGACCAGATGGACCCAGCTAGCTTGCTCCCTGCCTGTCACGTGGAATTCATATTAAATGACAGTTTTCTGTGATGATATTCTCCTTCCTGGGTCTTCTTGATTCTTTCAGGCAGTTCTCATGCACAACCATGGTTTTTCTGGAGTCTTTCCTGCCTTAACCATCATCATCATCACATCACCCAAGATAAAGATCAGGAGAGAATCTTAAAACCCAAGACAAAAGGAGAGACTTACCTACAAAGGAGTTCCCATCAGACTGTCAGGTGATTTCTCAAAAGAGACCTTACAGGCAAGAAGGGGCTGGAAAGAAGCATTCCAAGTCATGAAAGGCAAGGACCTACATCCAAGATTGCTCTATCCAGCAAAGCTTTCATTTAGAATGGAAGGGCAGATAAAGTGCTTCTCAGATAAGGCCAAATTCAAGGAGTTCATCATCACCAAGCCCTTATTATATGAAATGTTAAAGGGATTTATCCAAGAAAAAAAAGATAAAACATATGAACAGTAAAATGACAGCAAACTCACAATCATGAACAACCACACCTAAAACAAAAACAAAAGCAAACTAAGAGGACAGCTAGACCAGGAGCAGAGCCACAGAAATGGAGATCACATGGAGGGTTAGCAACAGGGGAGTGGGAGGAGGAGAAGAGGGGAGAAGGTACAGAAAATAAGTAGCATAGATGGTAGGTAGAAAATAGACAGGGGGGAGGGTAAGAATAGTATAGAAAATGTAGAAGCCAAAACTTACATGCACGACCCATGGACATGAATTAAAGGGGAAGAATGAGGGTAGGAGGAGGTGTGCAGGGTGGAGGGAGTGACAGGAGAAAAATGGGACAACTATAATGGCATAATCAATAACATATTTAAAAAAACCACCAGTGTCCCCAAAGGGCACATTTGGAGAGGCAGGCTCTGGTTCCGTGCACCAGGACTGCTAAGATGAACCCCTGATGCAACCTCGGGGGACCCTCTCTCCTTTGGGGTGTGTTCTCATGCTCTACCCCACACCCTCATGCCTGACACCTGTACCTTACCAGCAGACCTACCTTGTCAGCCAGCACGGGTCTCAGGGTCTGAGCGGTTCTTACAGAACATTACTCTTGCACCACGAGACCGTGGAGGACACTATTCTGTAGACACAGCTAGAACTGGAGGGAATTCAACCAGGTCGGTGCAGCCGTGTGCAAAGAAGAGATGAAACAGAACTGATTCGGTGCTGTGCGTAAGCCACCAGGAAGCCTCCAGTTGGGGGCACACAGCTTTGGGTGGGGGTCCCCCATCTCCTTTACTTTCTGCAAGTCCATAAAGTGCCCTGACAAGGGCCATCATGTCGCATTCTTCTTTAGAACATTTCGAATCCCAGACCATTCTCCCCAGACGGACCTTTGAAAACCCGCATTCCTCAGCGCTGCCAAACAACTGATCTGTCTCCTTGTTTGCGTTTCTTTCCACAGCTCAGGTGCAGAGAAACCGCCCTTCACACCCAGAGAGGCACTTCCAGGAGCCTCCTTTCCCCCAGACGAAGGGAACGTGTCCCACAAAAGGACCAGCGGGTGGTGGGTAAGCCCTTGGGGGCCTGGCGGTTTATGGTGCAAATTGGGGACTCTTCCAGGGCAGCCCAAAGAGGAACGGCATTTCCGGGACTCTATCGGAAGATGTGGGCGTGGCTGTGAGCCAGTAAAACAGTATCCGTGGATGCTGGCGACTTAAATTTCACACAGTCCTCATGTGTCCACAGAGATTCTCCTCTTGTTTGTTTCTTAGCACAGAAAACGGGCAATGCTTTCATGGTTGGCTCTCTGCGTGGCTCTGGGGCGGGGGATGGACGGCTTGGCCTAGAGACTGTGGAGTCTGAGACCCTGGCATGAGGGATCCAAGTGTCCTTCACTAGGTTCCTTGGCACTCACCTGCTACGCAGAAATGGCGGCAGGCAGATTTTGTGAGTTCGCACGTAAAAAGTCAACCACATCAACAGGAACATGAATCGAGTCAGAAAAAGGTGGACTGAAGACCCAAGTCAGGGTCATTTAGGTTATGACGGACACGCTGTGGAAAATGACATGGGTCTTTGGGTCTCCAAAGACCCAACAGCTGTGGAAAATGACGGGATTGCAGTAATTCCTCTCTTGCTTCGTTGGGTGGATGTTTGAGCAGAAAATGGGAAGGCCCTGGAAGAGAGACACACTGTGCGCTCTGCACTGTTTCCTACAAATGCAGATCAGCTAAAAGGTTGCTCACAAAGCGGGGGTTTGCTCCTCCTCAGCCCTCCAAGGAGAAAACATGTTACTTAGAAGAAACACACCAAGGAAAAGAAGGTCACCGAGGAGTGTGACCACATTCTCTCTCCATCATTCTGACCTTGTAAGAGTATTTCATAGCCCAGGCCACATAGCTCAGTTGGTTACAGAATCATCCCAACATGATACACCAAGGCTGTAAGTTCAATCCCTGCTCAGGGTATATACAAGAATTAACCCATGAATGCATCAGTAGGTGGCATCACAAATCTGTCTGTCTGTCTGTCTCTCATCAGTAAATAGAAACGAAAAGGTTATTTAATAGGCATGGTATCATTTGACTCACATTCCAGAATTGGGTCACCGCTGGGGCTGGCCCTCCCAGTGCCAACTGTCGTGCAGTGCTGTGGTCAGCCCTGAACCTTCACTCCAGAGGCCGAGTCGGTGGCCAAAGGACGTCTCCAACAAACCCCATTTGCGTAAGAATTTCCCCTTCCTCTCTCTACCCTTGGCCTCTCCAACGACCCCTGCTCCTCCTGCTGTAGGTGAACGGGCAGCAAGCATGGGTCCAATTCTGGTGAGAACGTTAACTTCGAATGTCTGTGCTGCCAGATACATCTCCTCCTCCTTTTTTATCCCTTCGTTTTGCCACTACGGTCTGATCCGGTGGTTGAAAAAAACACGCCCCATCCCACAATGCCCTTCACTAGTTATGGCAGGCACACACCTCAGTCTCCTGCTCCGAATAGCGAGGGTGATTGGGACCTTCCCATGGGAACACACAGCATAAGCCCACCCACGCTGCCAGAGACAGAATATCACGTCCAGTGCGAAGCCTGCTGGAGCGTGAAGAACATCAGGGTGTTCAACTCATGCTGGACGTTTTATCTGCAGAAAGATGCGATGGTAGACGATGCCTTTCTGCGTGGGGTGCAGGGTATGATACTTCATAAATGATAGGGGCAGCAATGCCTCGTACAGTAGTCTCACCTGAACAAAAGCCACCCTGGTTTAAGTAAATGACTTCATTGTTTAGGGCGCAGGGTCACTATGGAAGAACTTGCTTCTATTTTTCTTTCTAGACGTGTTCTGAAGAACGGGATGGAGGGAAGAAATGCACACTTCGGGGGTGGGAAATCCTATTATCTCAAAGTGCTGATAAATATTTTAATATATGTTTATTGATATTAGAGAGAGAGGAAAGGGGAGGAGGAAGACAGATGCAGAAGGATAGAGGCACTCATGGGACAGCAAAACATCAGTTGGTTGCCTCTCGTATGCACTTGACTGGGGATTGAACCCACAACCTACGTATGAACCCACAACCCTTTGGTGCACAGGAGGATGCTCCAAACCATTGTGCAACCCACCCAGGGGAGAGATAAATACTTTCAAATTGAATTCTTCATGTAGACGTCCATATTTTCGTTTCCGGGGAGAAAACTATCGTGTGCTTTTCTCAGTCTTCCTATAGTCTTGAAATCAAAGTTTTCCCTAAGCAATGCCACATGGTGACTTTAAACGCTTTAAAAAAAATCACTCCAACCTGTTGAAGCCTGACTTAATGGCCGGAGCAAATCAAGACTGACTTAATGGCCAGAGCAAATTGGATGTTCAATGTCAAGGTCCACCTCAACAAATCGAGTGCGCCTTCTCATTTCTACGGCTGCAGGCCTGTTAGAACAGCCGGTCCCTTTTGCAATGAGACCAACAAAAACAACTACAAGTTAAAAACAGAACCTTCCATTTCAGCTTGCTGTTCCTTCTGCCTTACCCACCGACCGAATCCACTGTCTTTGGTTTCCCGTTCTCCTCCCGCCCATGGTATTTTCTGTCCTGACGTTTCTTTGGCCGGACACGCATTGGTTTGCAGATCAACACTCGAGCGTTTCAACACATGGGTTAGCAGTCAGACTCCTTGTGCCTGGCGTGGAAACAGAATAAATAACGTATCCTTTTCTTCTCATTTTCCAAAAGGCAAACACCCCATGGGAAGTCATGCTCGCAAAGAGGTATATATTGGTTTGTCTTGCCAGGGAAACAAAGCGTCACAACAATTCCAAAAGGCCATGTGGCCGAGGCTCGTTAGATGTGCAAACCCACCCAGGAAGCCGGACTCCTGGGGACCCTTCAAGATTCACACGCTGCCGTTTTCCTTAGCGAATTTCTCCCCGGCTGTGTGTAGCCGCATTACCTTTGAGGAGGTGCTGGGCGAAGACTCAGCCCACTCCCCCGAGTCGGCAACAAGCAGAACAGATTGGGAAAAAATGAGCTGTGAACAACTCCGACTTCCCCACATAACACTCGTGGGCACTGCTCAAACGTCGCATCTCCGGCAAGGGCAGTCTGGGAAGAGGGAGACAATTTCACGACCGTAAGGAGCTCATTATTTCAAGTGGGTTCCTGACCTTGGCATTTGGGGTGCTGTTGGAATATTCAGCGATATTTTTTGTCCCTTGGTGGGAAAATTCCGTTACATAAAAATCACCCATGCCCCGAAACACCCACCTGTATGGCTCGTGAGCTCCCGACACTGCAGAAGCCATTTGCCACCAAAAGCTCATTGCCTTCAGCACCATCCAAATAACTCACTCTGGTTCCAACGTGTTTGGGAGACACAGCCAAGTATTCTTGAACACATTTTTTTTTTAGACATAGTATTTTAACTGTACCTCTCTGGATTTCGTTCCTAGTAAAATTGTTCTCCGTGCCATCTGAATGCCATTTAGATGACAATACAGTTAAAGAAATTACAAGTTTGCCACTAGAAATGACAGAAGGTTCTTTGATATGCCTTTCCAGGCACATCCCGAGTTGAAAAACCAAGGGCTCTGTGCACCTTTAAAAATAAAAATGTACCACAGCATTTGCGCAGCATCGACAAGGGGAAAATGGGTTGTTAAAATGTTTTTTTTTACATGTATCATTGTCATTCCTCACCTCAGCGTTGACCAGCGTAACCTTTTGAGGGTGGCTTTGTGTCAGGAGATGTGAAGGACCCGGTGGGAGAGAAGGTGTCCGGTCTGCGAGCCAACCGCGGGGTCCCAGGTGACGGCTTCCTGCCTTCCACCTCCCCAGGGCTGCCTGCGGGAAGTGGAAATGAGCAGGTCTCCACCGTTAGAGTCACATTCTACTCCCAGCCGCTCCCCCCACCCCCCCACAAGATAAAACATTCATCCACTGCAGATGCTCAAGTTCAGTCGCGGTGTGAGTTTTACTGAAATGTCTGCTTCGATAAGAGAAAGCAAGGAGACAGATCGAGTTAGAAAAGAACGTTGGCAAAGGTCGGACGACAGCCCCCTGAAATTTTGCGATGCCTTTATGCATAGAAAGTGTCTTATAAATGTCTCTATTTCTCTGTGTTCACAAAACAAACACCCACCACCTCACAGGGAAGAAGGATGTTTAATATCATATCTTTTAATGACACATGTCACCCGCTTGTGATGAAAAGGGTGGTCAACTTGTGACGGAGACCAATGGAAGAAATGCTCTTTGGTGTCTTGAACTGAATCGGGAGAAAGGGCGGGTAGACTTTCTGGATTCTTCCGTGGGCTGAGTGGGGCTGGGCTCGTTAACCCTCAAGGAGTCCAGCGTGACGAAAACATGCTTTTTGTACCTCCTCCGCTTTGTTCAAAAGTTCTTCTAAAATCCTCAAACACTACCAGAAAAAAAGAACCAATACAGTTGGTAGTTTATAGAAAGATGCTCTCTTGCACGTTGGAGGTATTGGTTCAGTTAACTTTACTACCTTTCTCCTGAACCTGTTCACACCATCTCATGCCTCAGTTTCTCTCCCCCCAACCCATCCTTTCCTCCACCCCCAAATCCCGAGAACCGCACTCTCTCTCCTTTGGGTCAGACAGAACCAATGACCCAATTTGCGTTTTTAAACCTCCATTGGCATTTTCCCGTCGTGGGTTTGGGGAATTTGCATTTGGAGGCCTTACTGAGAGCTATTTATGCTTTTTAAAAAAAAAATATGAAAACTCAATGACCAGAAAACATGGTTGTTCTTTTAAAGAGTTCTGGATCCATAAGGAAAGGACCCAGAGCCCTCATTAGGGGGACTTTTGTGGATGCCCTCACCTGCTGATTACATCCAGGTGCCGCGGTGCCACGCTGGACTCAGCCCGCACAGAACTGCTGACCGCTCCCTTTTCAGGAACTTCCAAGACTGGTAGTTAAACACAGCCTCTATTAAGAATCTAATGATACCATCTTAAAATTAAACACACGACATAAAACGTGGTCAAATGCTTGAAACTTACCACTGGCTCATGGACTGACTACAGCTTAATATGATGGATATTTTTGTGTTATTTAAGTCAGATGGACCCTCATGCCGGGAACCCTGGGTCGTCTGGGACACCACACATTCCCAGGTTCATGTCTTGGGACATCACACTATACAGGATACAGGCCAGGATCCCAGTATCTCATCCCAGAAACCAGAGACCCAATCCTTAAATAATTTTTAGCACAAAGTCATTTTTCCTGTAACTTTTTTCCATAATGTAAGTACACTCAATTTCTTGAGGACCATAACATATACCAACTCTTGCATTTATTAAAGTACGTTTCATTCCACCAAGCCCTTGTACGTTGAGTAATTCTTATTTCCTTCACTTTTGGTGAGTGGCTACAGATGCTCTTGGACAAAACAGTAATATTTTACCATTTGTTCCTCAGGGCGTCAATTCTGTGACTTGGATCGGTATTTACCAACCTGTTGCCCTTCATCCGGCAGTCCCATTTGTGTTCCCTTGCATGTGGACTCACCGCCATGGAGGACGTACGTGGGTCATGGAACATGATTGACATTTGTTACTGTAACTTGTCATTCTTGGGAAGTAAAGCCCTATTGTGTGAAATTCTTTTTTCAGTAGGTGATGGATGTCTCTTGCCTTCTCTGCTTCTGTGTAGAAAACAAGAATTTCTCTAAAGCCTGCTCTTGGTTTTATTAAGTACTCTGATGCCGTGATTTATGCAAAACATGTGTTTCAATGGTGTGCCTGGTTCCTGGCTCCCGGCTCCCCAACCCCTAGGAACTTCCCGAGTGACAGAAGTAACTGGGACATCAGCTGGTACCACTTTCAGGCCCCTTCTCCTTTGCTCCTTCAGTTCAAAGATCAATCGCTTCAAGGACACAAAGGGGGAGCAGGTGTCTTCTTGTGTACACAGTACGACCTTCCAGCCACACCTGTTTGTGTGACTGCGACCACACTGGGAAAGTACCCAAGATGGGGACCAACTGCTGGGGGGACCCAAGCAGGGATGGGGTCAAGACTTGCAAATTCACCCAGTGGTCTCAGACGGAGGTGGGGACAGGGGCTGGAGACTGAATTCATCTCCAATGACCAAGGACTTCATCATCACCACCGTGCACTGAAACCTGTATTTATTCCCCAAACAAGGTGGGGGGCACAGGTTCCAGAATTGGGGAGCAGAATGCATTCACTTCTCACCAGCCTGGAACTCCCTGGTGAGAGAAGCTCCCTTGTGCCCCTCACTTGGTTATGGATGAACATCCTTCATCACACACCAGGGATCTAGTGAGGAAAGTACTTTCCTGAGTTGTGGGAGCTGCTTTGCCCGTGTTATCAATCCCACGGAGGGGACAGCTGACGTCCAGCTGGTCTGAAGCACAGAGGACAACCTGTGCCTGCCATCAGCACTGATGTGGAAGATGGTCTTCGGGGACGGGAGCCCCTAAGTCGAGAAATCAGCTGCTACATCTGGTAGGGGAAGGACTGTCCCAGGTGTGTCAAACGAGAGGCTGTCACAGAAGTGCTTTGTGGTGTGTGTGGGGGGAACCCGAGCCATGGGGGCTGGTGGCTCGAGCTGTGAGCTCCGTAAATGCAAAGCACGCTTTGTGCACATTCCAGGGCTTGTGTTCCTCATCTGCGTGATGGAGAGGAAATGCCATGTTCACCCACTGTCAAAAAAATAAACTCGGTGACCTGATGCCTTTGGAAAAGCTGACACACCTCCCGTGCACTTTTCAGCACAGGGCTGGGTGTACAAAATAACTGTTCTTTTTCTCCGTAAAAGATTTTATTTATTTATTTACTTGTTTATTTTTTAGGTGGGGAAGAGAGGGAGAGAGAGAGAGAGAGAAACAGCATTGTGTGGTTGCCTCTCGTGTGCCCCCTACTGGGGACCTGGCCCATAACCCAGGAATGTACCTTGACTGGGAATGGAACTAGGGACCCTTTGGTTCACAGGCCAGGGCTCAGCCCACTGAGCCGCACCCGCTGGGGCCAAAGTCACTGTTTTCTGTAGTGCCGTGATGAGCTTCCATTTACAATGGGTGGTGTGTTACTTTCTAGGACTGACAAAGGCTGATGAGGCTTCGGAAGGAAGAAGATGATTCTCAGAGACGCAGAGTCCGAGAGTCCCTGCGTCATGGTTTCTAGAACCGGATATAACACAGTTCTCAGAGAAGGTCATCCCTCCTCAAGTGCGCACAGGCCATCTCAGTGAAGTCACCTGTGTGTCATCCTGGACCTGGGGCTGACAAGAGACAAGAAAAAGAAAGTGAAGAGAAAGAGGAGAACAGAGAGAAAGAGAGGGGAGAGAAAAGGGGGAAAAAACGTTTTAGTTATCTTTTTTTAGTATCATGAAGTCCAGTTTCAATGTGAGTTTAAAAATATGACCTACCGGTGAATTTATTTTCCTTAAAGTGGCCAATGTGACATCAATATTCCTTTGCGGTCTTGAAACCCATATGCTTTCCCAAAGGACTGACGGTGATTCCCAGAGGGCCATCCAAGAAGCCTCGTTGTGGTCTTCTCGTCCTGTCATCACAGACCAAGGGCTTCATCAGCTACGTGTGTGGTACCCGAGATGGGCCATACCCTGGGCTTGGGGGTCCTGCCTATTATCTGTGGCCCCCGCCCCTTTATGCTCTTAGTAAAAATCGCGTCACTTCATCTCAGACCAGAAGGCCAACGATGGGACGATTGGGTTCGTCACCTTCGGTACTGTCTTCCTGGCGGCCGGACCCATGGGGGACGTCATCAGTGGGGAGACAGCGTCAGCACTGGCTTCGGGACTGCTGTACATCCTGACCTTCATGGGGAGGCTCTTTCTGAACAGTAATACACTGGGGAATATATACGTTCCCATCACCATTTTTTTGCCTGTGTCTTGCTGTGTGCCACGGATAGGGGAAGCATTTTGGGAGATGCTTCACAAAACTATTACGTGAGTGGTTCCACAGTAGAAGAAAATGCGTACTTAGAGGAAACATGCTTTTCTTCCACATTGCACATATGCATTTTTTCGTATGCCTCTTTTTAATCAAGGGTGTTTTTATACATAGTAGCTCCTTGCATCGTCCCAGGAAGCCCACCAGAGAGCCACAGTTGAACACGGCTATTCCCTGAGACTCACGGAACATGACGTACTTCTCAACAAGGCCCAAGTGACAAGGGCAGGCATGGGATGTGGCACGAGCCCCGCTGCCCCCTTATTCACCACGTCCCCCAAGATCCCTTCTCTTAAAACTCGCGAGGAACTGCCCTAGAATGTCGTCACAGCGAGTCATGACACCCGCTTGGGCGTCGGAGTGTGCGTCCTAAATGCAGAAGGAATCGTGCGAGGGTTCTGCAGGAAGGGGACACGACCTTCCGTGGTAAATGAATGCATAGGCCCGGGGAATAATTGTGAGGAAAGCGAACAGGAGTTGGATGCATCCAGCCCGACCAGTCCTGTGTTAGCCTCCCGCCAGCACAACACGGAGGCGGGGATGATTTTTGGTTTCTCCACCTCCCCGAAGCAGCGTCTGGGACAAAGTGTTTCCAGGCACGCCTGTGGCCCTGCACCGTCACAGCCCACGCGTGTTCCCACGGCCACCACTCCACACCGTGTCCGCCTGTTTATGGACTGGGGACGCCACGCGTTGCCCACACGGTGCCGGTTCTCTCGGACCCGACGGCGATTGTGAGGCCATCTCAGCACACGTGATGTCCACTGGGAAGGGTCAACTCCTGGGCCCCTAAAATCAAGAGGGGTGTTGGCATACTACTGGATAATCACAGATCGCCATACGGCCTGTATGTCACGTATCAAAAGGCCGCTGGTGGGTAAGAAAAAAAACCAAACAAACCAAAAGCATGAGCAGAGCGGGCACTGTTGAGGCTCAAGTCAGGGTTGTTCTGCCCTGAGGGGACCCGGCTGGGTTGCAAGTTAGCTCCTGTCACGCAGGAAAGACGACCAATGGATGCTTTTTCCTCACATGGATTTGTCTCTCTTCCTCTGGTTCTCCCTCCTTTCCCCTTTCTCTAAGAGCAAGGGAGAGATGTTCTTGGGTTGAATATAAAAGAAAAAAACCACATACCTTCACCCAGCACCTGGGCGTAGGAGAGGGAGGTGTTTGTCCTTTGTGAATCTTTATTCTCATTTAGCTGCCCTCCCCAATGGAAACCATTGTTTCGACTATTTTTTAAAAAATCACGGTAAGGTCCAGGAAGAGCAGCCTCGGTCAGCCTGACCAGCCCACACAGCTCCCCAGGCCGGGCCCTGCTGCGGAGGCGGCCCGAAAGAGTTAAACCGATTTGCAAATGTTGCGCGGCGCTTGGTGCAGAGCGCAGGGCGCGGGGCGCACAGGCTCCGGAGCAGGCTGGCCTGCGCGCCCCCGGCCCGGCGGCCCCGCGTGACGCTCACCTGTTCCGCCGCCCGGGCAGCGGGACCTCTGGGTTCCAGCTGGTTTGCGCCGGGATTAGCTGCTCTTTCCCGAGGCCGGTGGCGGCGGCGGCCGTGGTTTCTGTAGCGATGGGCCGACTGCGGGCATCTATTGGCTGCTAGCTTCCTGAATTTCATTCAGTTTGGTCCAATCGCGCAGGGGGAGCAGGGAGGCTTCGGGACCACTCGCTGCCATCTCGCCTTTTCTCGCCGCCCGGACCGTGTGTCTCCAGCACAGAGGTCTCATTCAGGCCTCGCTCTGCCCTTCCCCTGCCGACTGGGCTGCGTTCAATTCCTGACCCCGGGACCCCTGGCGACCCCAACCACGAATTTCCTGCCCCTGGCCGTGTCTTGGGGTGGGGTGGGGGTGGGGGTCCTCACATTCCTTTGGAGAGACGCGAGTCTACTTGGAATTGGAGAAAGCCGAGGAGCTGGAACGGAATCCATCCTCGCCGTGCGCACCTGGTAGGGTCCCCGAGGAAAATCCGGATGCGTAAAAAGAACAGTCAGCCGACGCAGCTTCGCCACGGCTAAGGTAGGTGCCGTTTTTCGCGTGTGTCTCCGGGTTATTTATTTATTTTCTGAAGCCTTTGAAAAGGTGGGATCTCGAATGCGCTGCCCGGCCAAAGGCGATCAATCTCCCTGCAAACGTTTGCGCCTGAATCCATCAGACATTTTTTTTTTTTTGCCCCTTTTCTTCTGAAATTTGGACAGCATGTTCCCCCATCTGTCGCTGCATTTCTTCGGTGTGGGAGGGAGTGTGGACCTACGTAGATGGACAGGCAGCGTGTCTGGGTAGGCTTTTCTGCACATCGCGACAGAAATGTCCCGTTTTTTTAAAATTTGTTTGTTTGTTTGGACTTGGAAAATAAAACCGGGGTCCGCCGCGGCCGGGCAGCCTTTTGCTGCAGTCAGCTCTTTGCGAGGCTCCGGGGCCGTGTGTGATGTGTTTACAGAGTAGCGCTGCCTCCCATACACATAAACAGAAGAGTGTGCCGGGCTGAGGACGGCACGCAGACAGACATCTGCAGTGAGGGAGAGACGGAGCAGGCACCAGGTCCCTGCAAACCGGGGCCGCAGGCGGGCCAGGCAGGGCGACTTCTGCAAACTGTGAGCAGCCGGGGGCTCCCCCTCCTTCTGCTTGGAGGCAGCTGTCGGCTCCTGCCTCCCGGGCTGCTTCTTTGGGGGTTAATACCCACACAGGAACAAGGAAAACGGGCTCGGCTGGGGTTGCATCCAGCGATCTCCCCCCACCCCCCCACCAGCCCCCCTTTCTCTGGTGCCTGGGATCAGAGGAAGGCTTGTGTGAGGCACGGAACTGCGCACGTGATTGATGAGGGACCTGGCTGGGGTGTGCTGGGGACCCGGGCAAGCCGGAGACCCCGGGGTGGGGGTGGGGGTTGGGGTTGGGGGGGGGGAGACGATATCGCTGTGGCTTAGCGCTGTCCCTACAAAGCCGGGGAGCGGGCTGCCTGCCCCCTTTTCCTCGTGCGCGTGGGTTGGGGGGAGAGGCCGGCGGCAGAAGGCGCGGGGGTGGGGGGTAGTGCTTTTTTCCCCCTTTTTTGGAAGCCTTGGGGTCTGGCCTGGCGCTTTCCAGCGGGCGCGCAGCGCCGTCGCGACCTGCCCGCGTTTGCGGAGGACCACAAAGTTGCAGGCTGCGGGCTAGCCGGGCTTCTCAGGGGAGGCGGGCCCCTGCTGGCGCCCACAGAGGGCCCGGGTGCCCGCGAGCAGAGCCTGCGGACCGCACGACCGGCCGGCCCCCTGCCCGTGGCGGGGGCTGGGGGCTGGGTAGTCAGTTCCAGGCTGTGGGACCGGCGCCAGGACCTTGGGCAACGTGACAAATACCTCCCACCCCCGAGCTGTGTGCTGTCCCGCGCTCCTAAGGTCCCCCCGCCCTCGCCCACGCTTTGCCCCGGCCGATGGCATCCTGGACCCCCAGACACCCGCCTTTCTGCGCGGCTGGTCTCGGCCGCCCCTTATTCCAGCGGGAAGATCCGAGAGCCAGAAGCAGCCAAACCCGCAGCGTTGGGGGGGGGCGTGGGGGTGGGCGAGGGGCTTTGAGGCCCCCCCCAAAGCAAGTGAACTTGAGTCCTGCCCTCTCCCCAAGGCTGCGGCGGAGGCGGCGGCGGCGGCCCCCCCGACCTGCGCCCGCGCTCCCGCGGCCTGACCTGCGGAAGCGCGAGTGAGGTGCGGGTGGAGAGGAGGTGCTGCCTGGCGGAGGATGCGAGGGTCCGGGGCCAGCGGAGGCAGGAGGGGCGGAGGTCCCCGCCTGCGCTCGCGCCCGTGCCCCGCAGCTGTTTCCTGCCCCTCCGCTCGCCAGGACGCCAGCCGCCTCCCCGGGAGCACTCGCTTTCTAGGCTCCTGGACACCCCCGGCCTCTCCGCTCTGGCCCCCGACCTGCCCCAGCTGCTTCACCCCGCAGAGAAGTGGTAAGCTGGTTTCCGCCCTGCGGGGGTCTCGAGCCGGCCCCCGGGGTTTGCGCCCCCGGCTTGGGGCCCCCGTGCGGCGCGCAGTCCTGGGCCCCGTAGCTCCATTCCGGCGCCTGCTCGCCGCTAGACACAGCGCCCTTTCTTCCCGGAGCGGCGGGGGCGGCCGCCCGGGGTCCCTCCGGCCCCCCGCAGCCCCGTGGCCTGGCCGGGACCACCGTGGGAACGGATGTCTCGCCTGGAGGGCGAGGGCCTGGGAGGACGTGCTGTGCATCCAGCCAGCTCCTTTTCCTGGTGCCGTTTTTATCCCTTTCTTTTCTTTTCCTTCTCTTTTTTTTTTTGGTTACGGGTTTCCTATTCTCTGACTCCTTCTTGTGAAACCGACCTGCAGGTGAGGGTTTTCTCTATTTTTGGAGCCACTACGCTCCTGCTATTTCGGGACTGGTGACGGAGGGGGGTACAGGAGGCAGTCGGGGGTGGGGTGTCCAGTGGGTGGCGGTGGGGTGGCCCCGCCATGCGCCCTGGTTTGCAGCTGCCGCCGGCGCGGGGTGCGCGCGTAATGCCCGAAACCCGGTGCCTGCGCGAGTCTGGGGCGCGCGGCGTCGGCTGATCCCAGTGTGCCCCTTGGATCCGGCTTCCATTGGGGGTGAGGGCTGGTGGGTGCGGGGGCTACCGAACTAATAAGCAGGTGCTGTTTTTGCGAGCAGAATCCACAAGGTGGTAGTATGGATTTTTCTTTTGATGTGATTTGATATTTTTTCCTGGTATTTGGTCAGTTACGGGGGGGGGGGCTGTGCGTTGGTTCATGGACTGGGATCGTATGCTTTTGAAGGGGATCCACCACCCAGAGCGCGTTGTGTTCCACTGCTTTCTAATGGGAGGGGGCGCGAGCCAGCGTCCTCTTTTGGGTGAGCGCTCACCATGATTTGAGTGGACCCGAAGGGGTGGAAAAAGAAGGAGAAAAGAAAAAAAAGTTTGGGGCGACCCAGGCACCCTGAGGAAGCAGAATTTCCAGTTTGTGCAGGCGTTCTGCAAGGAACGTGCAAAAGCATGCCTGGGACATTCGGGGCAGGGACCTTCTCTGGCTGCAAAAGAGGGCTCACCAGCTCGCAAAAAACCTGGCTTTGAATCAGGACCAAACAAGGTCAGCTGCTCAGAGAGCTGCCTGGTTGGAGGGCGGGGGTGGGGGGGGGTGTGGAGCCGGGAGACATGACCCCAAAGTCTGCCTTTCTCCCTGCCGTTTTCCCAGATGTGTGGCGTGGGCGGGCCTGGGGAGTGGAGAGTTACTCCATGTCTTTAGCTGGCTGTGGGCAGAAGCCACCAGCCACCTTCGCAGTGGTCAGCACACGAGTCCCTGTGCAGCGAGGGCGGGAGGCAGGGCGTGGGGTGGGCCAACGGCTCGGGCTGGCATGCATGCCTTCGTTCCAGAAAAAAAAGATCCTCATATTTAAAATCTGTCCCCAAATTAAGAGCATAAGAATTTCGCCAAGGCCTCTACCTGCACATATAAACAGGTGCATCGATATTTGTTTTTTCAGGTTACAAGCTCAGTATTCTGTTACCCAAGAACACGTGGGGGAACATATACACACTGAGGTGGGCGTAGGTAGCTGGACAGCTGGGAGCCCAAGAAACACGGAGCTGACTCTCGTATTATTATTTGTTCATTCGTTAACGGTCGTATTGTTTGCCGCAGGAACACCTGTAGCCCTGGTGTTGGCCAGCCCAGCCTGTGTGCACGCACCTGTCTCTGGCCAGGTTCAAGGGCGTCTTCCTGGGTGTTTCAGGAAACCCGAATCTAAGACTAGAAAAGATACTTCTGTGACCAGGTGCTCCGTCAGGTAGATACAGCGGGGTGATCCAGGCCAGCGGACACTTACAAGGCAAGGCACTGGAGCATGATCGAAGTTTGGTTTGCTGCCTCTTCCTTTTTTATTTTGGCTTGGAGCGTAGACTTGAGATACGTGCGTGATTTTTGAAAAGATTTCTGAGCTTGGCCTTTTAAATGTGTGTTGTGGTCGTGCGTGGGAAGTGTCTGTTCCCTGCTCAGGGGCGATTCTGGTTACTAGGTTAGCCCATGTTTTAGTTACATTGCTCTCACAATGTGCAGGGGGGGTCGGTCTCTTTGGGAACTCTTCCGAATCCAGTGCGTTTGTGCCTCAAACATGCAGAACCCTGCTCGACATCACCCCCCCCCCCGCCACCTGGAAAGGTGCCCACGTCTGAACCCTTCGTTGTCCCACGTGTCAGCATCGTCAACCATGTCGCTTTCCGATAGAGTTTATTTCCTCCCCGTGAAGCCACGTGCTGGAAACCGATGTGACAATATTACGAGTCCTTTCGTGCCGTCCCACACTGGTTTAAACATACGCAAGTTCCAGGGTTGGTGACAGCTGATTGGAGGCAGGTGCGAATCTGGTGGAAGGAGAGGGTTTGGAGTATGGGAATCAGACTTCCTGCTTTCTGTAGGGAGGGAAGAACAGATGTCCTGGGTTTCGTTTAAATCCGTTGCCCTATTTTTTTCTCTCTCTCTCTCTCTTTTTCCTTTCTTTCTGGAAGGTGTCTTTCCAGAAGAGAGACTTCATATGCTAGTTAATCACGGAACAGAATTCCGAGGCAGGCGATGCCTTCTGTGTGGCAGAAAGGGGTGTGTTAAACTCTGCGGCGACCGGTTTGGAATGAATCGCACAGTGGTGCCCGGTTCCACGAGGGACCGCGGGCCAGTGAGGTCGCGAGGGCCGGGGTCATCACTCATAGGCCAGTCGGGCCAGGAATATTTTCCGGTTTTGTCATCTTTCTCTAAACAACCCCATCCATCGGGTCTTTCAAAGCGGCCACTGTTCTTTGCTGAGTGAATGGCAGGGCAGGGAGCCCCGCCTCATTTTGGGGGGGGCACGGCGGAATAGCACAAATGAACAGGGGGAAAAAAAGGAGGTGCCGCCCAGACCTTGGACAGACGTGTGTGGCTTGGAGTGAATGTATATGAGAGGGATTCCTGTCTGTGATGGTTTTATTAAAGAAAACATGAATTAAAAACCCGTCAAATCCGCACATGGATGGAAGGTGAGCGAGCCCAACGGAGGCGCTGATTTTAAACTTCAGGTGTTTGGTGTTGAGTTCACCTGTCCCAGATGAGACACACCCGAGAGCCACCGACCTGTGGAGACGGGGTGGTCTCCACTTTCAAGACAGATGCTCTACTCCGGTCCAGTCTGACCCACCTGCCTTCTCCCTGAATAACCCAACCAAACCCCAACCAAATAGCAATAGGTACTAAGACGAGGTTGCTTTAAGTCGATCCCAGTATAATTTAGGAAGGAAATGAGGGAGCAGGACCCCCCCCCCCCGCCGGAGGCCTCCTAGGAGTCAGTCTCGAGCAGAGAAATCTTTCTCTGAGCACCGGAGTTCACCAAACGAGAGCATGTCCACAGCTCTCTGGAAAGGTGGGAAATAACCCAGAGCTCTGTGTGGGTGGCTTCGTGTAAAACTCTGTAACAAAAAAATAGTGCTTTGTCATAGTCCTGGAGCGCTGTTTCTCTGTTACAAAATCAGACCTCCTAGCTTCTGTGTATTGATATCACTGCCCATATTGGCGTCCACAGGCTAATAAGCCCTGATTGGATGAGGGAGCCCAGGGCCGTGAACTCATCTTCTAAAACGCGTAGTTTTATTTGGTGTAAGAGCACTTAGTAGGTGATCTATCCTCTTCACACATTATTTTTAAAGACTTTATTTATTTTTAGAGAGGGAAAAGGAGGAAGAGAACAATCAAAATGTGGTAGCCTCTCATGCGCCCCCTACTGGCGACTTGGCCTGCAGCCCAGGCACGTGCCCTGACTGGGAATCGAACTGCCAACCCGTTGCTTCACAGACCAGTGCTCAATCCACTGAGCCACACCAGCCGGGCCATATACCGCTGAACATATTTTTAAGCACATGAGACAGAGTTGTTGAGTGTAGGTGTGATGTTGGAAGCACATCTCTGCAACTCCTCATCCTCCTTGATTGAAACTTGATGGCCCTTGATTCCCACCTCTCATGTTCTCCCACTCCTGCTCCTGCCCCGGGCAACCCTCATTTATTCTGTGAACGTGACTAGGTGAGATAATCTTCAGGTATCCACCACGGCCTCCCCCTCCTCCAGGGTCACGTTCCAGTTCTGGTTTTGCTTGCTTATGGATTTGATGGAGTGGTGGGTTTTTTTGTTTGTTTGTTTTTTGGAGGGACGGAAGAGGACAACGCATTTTGCAAAAGATACATCTTCTGAGTGTGCGATTGTGCCACTTGTTTTTGAGCATTAAAAAGAAAATCGGCTTAAAGAGGCAGCGGTTGAGACCGTTGTGTGTGTCTTGGGAGAGAGCCAAGGTTCCTCAGAGTGCGCTTGGCCTTGATTAGAAGCATTGAGATGTGTCGATGTTCGTTCTTCATTTTGTCTCATTCTTCCAGCTGGGTTGGGGGGTGCAGAAGGGGCCCTGTTCTGTGTTTTGTATTTCAGCACCACACAGGGGGCGGGTGAGGACCGTGGCAAACACTCGCGTGGTGAGCCAGCTGGGGTCTAAGAGTTCCAGTCCTAAACACGTCCAGGGCGGTGGTGGAGACCAGGGCCTGGGGCAATCCAACGATTGTTCTCGATTTTCCCTCCTTAAAAATAAGCGTCCCTCCACGTGATCTTCATTTCTATGGTTCACTCCTGATCTAGCTGCCCTCTTAGTTTGCTTTTGTTTTAGATGTGGTTCTTGATAACTGTGAGTTTGCTGTCCTTTCACTGTTCGTCTTTTTTATCCTCTTTTTCTTAGGTAAGTCCCTTTAACATTTCATATAATAAGGGCTTGGTGATGATGAACTCCTTGAATTTGGTCTTATCTGAGAAGCACTTTATCTGTCCTTCCATTCTAAATGAAAACTTTGCTGGATAGAGCAATCTTGGTTGTAGGAGGATTAGCAACAGGGGAATGGGAGAAGGAGAAGGGGGGAGAAGGTACAGAAAATAAGTAGCATAGATAGAAAATAGATAGGGGGGAGGGTAAGAATAGTAGGGGAAATACAGAATCTAAAGAATTTGAGACACGTGTTCATGAACGAAAGGGGGAAATGGTGGGGGAGGGGTGTGCAGGGGGGAGGGGAATGAAGGGGGAAATAGAACAACTGTAATGGCATCATCAATAAAAAAATGTTAAAAAAAATAAAGTCATGCACCCATAAAAAAAAAATAAGCGTCCCTCTCTGAATGGGGTGGGGGGCGAAACAGAAAAACAGGCCCCTGGAAGGAAATGAAATGTCCCTGTTCCCCCGTCTCCGTGGGTCACTCAGGGATGCCCTCGTGGCTTCGAGCCCCCTGGGGACTCTTGACACACGCCCTGGCGTCTCTGTACATTTGCTACCAGACCAGTGCAACCGATCTCCTGCACAAAACGTCCTTCTCAGCCTCGGCCCCGTGTCACAGCAAAGCAGAAAACTCCAGCTGTCAGCAGGAAGGATGTGAGTTTGCCTTTGCCGTTCTCTCTTACTCCTCTTTGTCGTTTTGCCGAACTTATCTGTCGTGGAGGTGGCCTCGTTTGCCCCTGCAGTGTGCCCCCCCCCGGGGAAGGCAAACACCCTGGTCAACAAGGGTAAAGAGTGTGTGTGTTTTGGGGCGAGCCTCCAGTGGGAGCGGTGTTTGCTCACAAGGCCCTGTCCCTGCGTGTACCGCGGTGGAATAATCCGTAGGGCAGGTGGGATGTAACACTGCTCCTCCTTGCACTTCTGGGCGACGTGGGCCAAGGCTCTGTCCCAGGGAGGGCCGTCGGACAGTGTTTACAGGAACAGACTGCTCTCTTTGGAAAAGGGTAAACTCATGACGCTTTTCTGGGCGCCATAGGAGAGACGCCAGACTTCCTGTCCCAGCCCCAGGGCTCCGCGGGGGTGCGGACTGCTCCCCTCCAACCTGCTGGCTCCTGCTTCAGCCCTGCAGACAGACCCGGCATTCACATCGGTAAACACCGGAAGCTTGAGCCCCGAGAGCTGAAAAACACACAATAGTCCCTTCATGGTCTCCATCTCCCTCACTCCTGTCGGGGGTCTTTGCCTTCTAAGGCCACCCGCACTGCTGAGGTGCAGGTGGGCGTGCGGAGCCGCCGACCCGCGGAGCCCAGGCCCCAGGCGGCCGTGGGGGGCTCATCGCGAAGCCCATCCTTTCCATCAAGTGGTTTCATCGGCAGATTGCTAGAAAGCCTTCAGTGTCTACACTCACTCCCTTGCATTTAAATAGCCACAATGGTGGCTACGTTACTGCAAGCACATTGTCTTCGTACTGATATTGGATGTCCTACACATGTCTGGGGCTGCATTTATGTACACCTGACGGAAAGAAAGCCTTTATTATCCAAACAGTCTGTGTCAGACTCCATTGGAAGACTTCTGTGTCACGAGTACAGTTTGTTCAGCCCCTATAATTGTTACAGAAACACAATGCTGAATTACAATGTTGCATAGCATTGTAGACAAATACATAACCTATATCATAAGTGACTATAAGCATGTAACACTGGTATAGAGATGTGAAACAATGTAAATGTATAGTGCGTACAGTAGGCAGACAGGCAGACAGACAAGCTGATGAGTAGGGAGTTGGATGTACGTACTTGCAGCAAAAACTGTGTTGCGTGGTCCAAATTTCCAGGCTGGTCCCTGGTGTCTGCACTCGACGTCCACCTGCCACAGAAAAGTCGTGACTGTTTCTGGAGAAACAGGAATATTGCAGAACTTGCGGAAACAATTAGTGGATCCTCTGAGAGCTTTTGTGAGCCTCTGGGGCACTTCCCCATCCGTGGGCACCGATGTGGGGCCACATGTCTGTCCTGCCCAGAAGGGGAGGCATCTTCTGCCGCTGGAGTGCAAGGCGGAATCTCTCTGAGGGGCGTGCAGCTCCGCAGGGAAGATGCCCCTGCAGCTGGTGGTGTGGTCCCTGCCCCTGGGGGCGTGATGGTGCAGCCCATGGCACTTCTCCAAGCACCTCTGTGCAGGGCGTCGCCGCGCCCTGGTTCAGGAGTGCAGCTCCTGGGCGTTGGCAAGAAGGAAACTCGCTGGCTAAGATACATTTATCTCTTTTTCTGGAAACCAGCATCTTCCTCCAGCAGAAAGTTGTTGTTCATGCCCCTTCTTTCACTCATCACCTTTTTTTAAAGAAACGTTTTTTTTCCCCCAAAGATTGTTTATTTTTGCAGAGAAGGGAAGGGAGGGAGAGAGAGAGGGAGAGAAACATCCAGGTGAGGCAGAACCATGGATTGGTTGCGGCTCCTACGCACCCGGACTGGGGATTGAACCGGCACCCTTTTGGTTTACGGGCTGATGTTCCATCCAGCCGAGCCACACGGGCCTGGCTTCATTCGTTGCTTTGGTTGAGCATATTCTATATGCTAGTTACAGGCTCACAGGTGGATTGAGTGCTGCGGATACAAATGTGAGTTGGGCATTTATTTCCCTGTTCTCAAGAACCCCTGCCCAGGTGAGTGTTCATCTGAAGGTTCTGAGGGCATTGAGTTCTTGGATAAATGAGCCCTTCCCATTTGCAGGTGGGCATCGTGGGGTTTTCGTTTCTTTATCCTTTTCCCCAACGCTCCTTCTTCCTTCCTGTCTTCCTGCGTAGCTTTCTTCAAGTTCAAGGCATTGCAGTGCCTCAAACCCAGAGGTCCCGAAAATCTTGAAGGGGAGAGGAAGGCACCCTGCTGTAGCTAGAGGGATGGACCGGCAAATCGGGAGAGAGGAGTACAAAGAAAAGGGGAAAAAAAGAGAGAAGAAGATGGCTTGTGGAATGGAAAAGAAACATTTCTATGGCAATTGAGTAGAATTCTTCGTGTGTCATTTTTATGTAGCTGAATATACTTTCAAATAGCTGTCCAATTCGATACTTGTACAACATGGATTTTCACTTTAGGAAATCCTGTGAGTAAATAACTATGTAAAACATTACGTTGATTCAACAGACACTTGAGTTCCATATATAGACACACACACACACACACGTGTGTAACCTGAGGTGGTGGGCAGTCCCTTTCCCACAGTCTCTGAAGTCAATAGGCAAAAGTTTCTCAAAGTTCCCGCGTTTTGAGGGCACCGACAAGACCTCAAAGGCACAGAGACTGTGGAATTTCAGGTGGGTGTCTCAGACTTGCGCTCACCTGAGAGGATCTGTTTTTCCCCACCATTTAAGGCGCTTTGGTTCCGTGATTCAACCTGGGTACTAGACAGCGTCCCCCGTACTAGGATTGCGTCACTAATGCGGTGTAGCTTGTTGCGTCATCTCAGAAGGAAGAAACATTGATTGGGGGGAAGAACTCCCAAGTCTGGATGCCTTCCTCCCTTCCATCTTTCCTGTTTTTGCACCTCAGTTTTAATTTGGGGGCACCACCGTGAATCCCTCCTATACCCTCTCCCATCCTCCTTCCGAGATTTGATCACCGTGCAGACTCCCCGCTGCTAAGTCCTTGATGTTTTAAAACTGATCTCATTCTCTTACCATGACGGCGTCGGCTTTAATGGCACACTTTGATGCGCACCCAGGAGTGTGTTGCAGACGTGCGTCTCCAGAGGAATCTTCTGTGCGGTTCTGGGAACCGGGTCCTTGTTAGGAGTAAGTCATGGAGGTGCATGGTGGCTTTTCAAGGAGCTTGTTAGGACACAGCGGTGTTTGTGTTTTTCTCGCAGGGTAAAAATGTGTATGGAAGGAAGTATCGAAATTTCGACTCAACGTTACTCATCATTGCACAAGTCATGGTTCAACCCTAAACAATTGATGTGACTTCTGGTACCAATTTTGTGGATATTTTAAACAAAGATGGTCGTTATCGATCTATATCTACCTTTTTTGTATCTGTGTTATGTGTAATGCGTGTGTATATATCTGTACAAATCACATCTCTGTCAATTTCAGTTTCTGACTCTTGGACACTGAATTTATGATAATTATCAACATCATAACTATGATATCTAGGACTATACATACGTGATATTGTACTTACCTGTATTTGTACTCAAATTATGCCCATATTTAGATCACTGTGTTCACATTTTATGTCTCTATAGTATATTTATTTCTGTATCTACCTGCAGCGATACCACTTTGAAGATAATATTTTCCAGAATATTATAGCAGAAGTCACTCAGGACTCTTACAAATCCTCACGAGCATCGTTTTTTCATGATTAATTCTCTCAGAAGGTCACGACGGATTAATTATTCTTTACTTTTTTGATCTTTCGACTATTTCTGCACTTTTGATCCTATAATGTCTTTCCAAATTCTTCCGTGGAAATTCCATGTTCTTCGTTGTAGCGGTATTCCTTATTTTTTGTCTAGTTTTCATACTGTTTGGTTCGTAAACCTTTTTTTGTGTCCTCTTAAGAAGCACTTTTGTGTGTACTTGAAGCTTCAGGGAGTATGGGATTGTCAAACATTTCAAGTGCACACAAAAACTACAGACATGGAGGAAGGAACATGGGGGACCCGTCACTCGGGGGCAGCAACTAGGGGTGCGTGAATCATCTCCGGGGTTGATCCTAACCCTGTTCTTATCAGAACCCCAAGAATCTGTCTCAAGGATCCAGTGAGAATCGTTCTCATTACAGCCCCAAGAATTCAATGCATTGCACTGAAACATATGGACTGTCTTTTTTTTTTTTTAACATAGGCACCCCCATCTTTTGCACACGTCAAATCGTCAGCCACGCCTCGGTCTGTTCGGCTTCAACCTGGTGCAGGTCAGAAATCGCCTTCCAGCCGTTGACTAAATCATGCCCTGTCAGTGGTGTGGCGGTGACTCGATTTGCCTATTGAATCGCGTTGCATCCCTCTGTCTGCCCCTCCACCTTCTTGCCGGGCGGATTCCGGTGGAAGAAACTGCTCTTTCTTTCATCCTGGGCGAAAGTAGGTTACAGAATCAGCAAAATGCGGTGCTTGGGTTATTTTTGAAGGAAGAGGCGTGGCTTCCAGGATGGTCTGAGTTTGCCAGCTCCCCAGAGAATGGGGCTTGGGGCTTGGGGCTTGGGGCTTGAGGTGGTGGTGCCTGGCCCAGAAGGAAAGCTTGGTAAATACAGGCAGGTGTGTTTGCAGGGGGCAGGTGCTCTCTGAGATTCCTGGACCTCACTCAATCTGGTGCTCAGCAGGTGCAGACAGAAAGCAGATTGGCAGCTGGCCTTTGTCCCATCACTGGTCACACACTCACCCTGCCAGGGATGTCTGAGGTCCCCTCACGGTTCACCAAATTACGTCCGTTTGGTTGGATGTACCCTGGGACACTCGGACATGTTTCTTGTGCCAATAGAAGCATGACCGGAATGAAGACCGTTCAGGGACAGATGGCCGACCCACTGTAGGTTCATTCCACCCTCTAGCTTGCCTGAGATACCGTGGTCGACATACCACTTTGTGTTGTGTAGGTTTAAGCTGCTGATCGGATACATAACTGTGTTACAAAGATATTGCCGCGGTGCTCTCGGCTGACACATTCATCTCGCTACATAGTGATTGTTTCTTTTCTCTGGCGAGGACATTGAAGGTCTGTTCTGCTAGCAACTTTCAAGTCTGCCGCACAGAGCTCACTGTTACTGTAATCCCCACAACTTATCCATCTCATAACTTGGCAGTCTGTGCCCTTGAACCAACACCAACTCGCTCCCCTCACCCCCCCAACCCCCAGGTAACACGCACGTATTCTGTGTCTGAGTTTAGTTCTTCCTCCAACAAGAGAGTCAATCATGCATCCTTTGGTTCCTGGCTGCGTCACTGAAAACCTAATATGCGCTCAACATGTCACTCGAAGAGCAAAGTACAAGGATAAATTCACCGCCTCTCGAAAGAATGATCTTGCTAGAAATAGTAAGGTGTGCCCTTTCAGTGTGTGTCTGTGTGTGTATTGACAAATACAACTTTCTGTAGCATAGATTAACGCGATTAAACTGTAATGAGTGGAAGATCGCTGAAATTTCTTACAGAAAGTCACGTTAGCACACCTGGCAAGCCAGGAAGTGCTGGATCCCATTGAAAATACTATTTTGACCTCCTTGGGGGAGTTTGCAGGAACATGTCTTTCTCACCACACAAGGTTTCCTGACCTCGGCTCTGCTGATACGGAGCGGAAGGTTCTTTTCCTCGCCGGTGGCTGCCCTGCACATGGAGGGTGGGTCTGATGCCTCCGGGAGCCAGGAGCCCGTCTGTGCCCAGCGGTGACAGCCAGAAATGTCTTTTGATGTTGCTGGCTGTCCCCAGGGGCACCATCTGCGTCTGTGAACAATCTTTGTATAAGCTGAGGTGTGCTTATGCCTTGACAGAGGCAAGTTCCCCATCTTTGGGGTATTCCGCCTGCAGAGCCCTCGCCAGAAAACCAGGCAGACGGTGCCGGGTGAGATAATAAACCCACCATTTTCCAGGCTCCTCTTTGTCACAGGCATCGACTCGATGAATCCTATCCCTCAGACGGAGGATTCGGTGGCTTTGGGGGAATACTCCACATGATGCGCTTGATCAGAAACAAAGATGAGATTTGTATTAAGGAGAGCTTGGGAGGAGACAGAAAGGAAATTCGAGAAGAAAGGACAGTCCTTGGGATTACACGCAGCTAGGGTGTCTAAAATTGGGGAAAGTTAATGAAAGGTGGGAAGACAGAGGCACTGTGTATGAGCCCTGCAAGTGCCCTGCACAGAAAATTAAACTGGAAGACTTGTTGGAAATGGCCTTGTATTTTCTGAACTGTTGGCCTTGATGGATTCAAATTAGGCTCTTCGACCAAATAAGAAGTTTTAATATTCCGTGAGTGACTGCAAGGTGGACTTCTGTCGTGGGGGAGGGAGTAGGTGTTTTGGAGAGACGCTTTATTAACCTCGGAGAGTGGGAATGAAGACCCCACGCACCAAGGCGTGGGAGGTAACATTGCTCAGAAACAACTTTGTAATAGGTGATTTTGTATTATCATCTTTAATTTCTGGGATAAATAGGCATCTTTGTCATTTTTTTACGGGGAAGGGATGATGCAAAACCAGCTGTTTTTTTAGTCACATGCTAATAAAACAGCAATTGCCCTGGTTCGCATAAGGGTCCCCATGAAACTGTTGTAGATTTCAACACCCTGGATGATACTTAGTAGCGCATTAGGAGGAGTTGGATTCCGTAGGAGCCGGCTGTGGACTTGCGTTCATTTTCCGTCTCTCTTCACACATTCCTTGCGTGTGCCTCTTTGCTAAGCATGCAAACGAACCGCGTGGCCTTCATGCTATAGTCCCTACATATAAACGGTTTCCTCCTGCCTCCGTTTTTGAAAGCTGCGGTTCTGTTTTTGCACTGCTGAATGGCATGGGTACCATACTCCAATAGATATTTAAAAAATCAGTTTTTTCTCTTCCAGGGAGGTGGGTCAAAAAGCCAAACTCCCACAAAATGCAGGAGAAAAGAACAAGCCAGTTGATGACGCCGTCTTTGTAGACAGCGTGGGTGGCCTGTGTGCTGAGGGCGGAGGGAGCTCCCTTGGGGGGGTGGCGGGTGCATTGGTGAATCCGAATTGTCCAGATAGCCAGCCATCCTGGTCTCATCCCTCAGTGTGACGCCCACTTGCAGGGGCGTTGTTAAGGTGGCTTTGGTACGAGAATAAAATACCTGCTTGAAAGTAAACCCTTGCAGGCAAGCCATCCATCTAAATGTTCTGTTTCCGCAATGCCGAATTCCAGCGTTTGTGTCTTGGCACATGCACGGGTGAGAGAGAGAGAGACAGGGGGGCCCACTGCAATTTTCTCATCCTGTTTCCAGCTGTAACCCTGGAGCCTTGAGGCAGAAACACCGTCAGTCCGACCATCTCATGTTACAAATCAACCAAGCTGTGGGCTGAATCATTCCCCCGAAAGATACAATGAAATCCAAACCTGCTACACCACACCGTGCCCTTAATAAGGTCCCTGCACGTGAATGAAGGGGAGTTACTGAAGTGGGCTGTAGTCCAGGGGGACTGGTGCCCCCCGTGTAAGGGGGGGCAATGCCCTGTGAGGACTGAGCTCCTAGGAAGGCAAAGTTGAGACGGAGACACTCAGGCAGCAGGTGGACACAGACCTGGGAGCGTAGGAGCTGCTGGCCCAGCGATGCCAAGGACTACCCCAGCCACCTGAGTCCTGAGGAGGAGTAGGATTCCCTGCTCCCGGGGCCTTCGAAGGGAGCAGGGAGCATGGCTGGCCAGCCCTTTCACAGATGCCTTCTGCTCTCCGGTATCTTAGGAGACTGAATTCCTAGAGTCACAAACCATCAGCTGGCTGACCTTTCTCACCCTGGCCCCAGCAAAGTCCCTGGAGGGAGAGAGAGCCCTCTGAGGGAAGAAGCAGGGGAAGGGCAGCCCAGTGCCTGCACCCCTCTTTGCTGCTTCTCCAAGGCGACTGGGCAGAGTTGGACCATTGTCCTTCCAGAGTCAGGCCCGAGAGAGAACACAGCACCCTCGCGTTCCAGAGCAGGGGTGGGTGCCCCTGCTTAATGACAGCGCTCGGAAGCAGAGTAGCGGGCTCCACCCCCCTCCACCATCAAATGAGTGGGCCGGCCCCGCCTCCCCGCCCTTCCCCACTCCACTCACCCAGCATTCAAGAGCCACCATCCTGGTAATTAACGCTCTTGACTCAATGCCGCTCCTTTGCAGCCATGATTAGCGAGGGCAGGGCCTGTATTTTGTGAATAATCGTCATTGAGGCCTGGGGGAAATGCCGCAGGCAGGCGTGGAGATTCACAGTGCAAAAACCACATCGTTTTCGACAGAATCGAGACTGACCTCCCCTCCCAGCTCCACGCGGGCCAAAGTCTGGGTGCCTGGCGGTACTGACATTCGAAAATCTAGACGGTGCTAAGACTAAGCGTTGGGGCGGGTGCAGTTTTGAGACCGTTCCTGCTTCATCTTCTAAGTTACAGGTTGTAGACGGTGACTCTCCCCACCCAGACCCCGTCAGGAGGCACGCTGGGCCCTTCCGCAGCTCTCATCTCTGGATGCCGCGTGTACCAACCAAGGGGAGCCTTCCTGGACCCACCGCACTTACTCGTCCTCAGGGTCTCCCTCCCTGACTCGTCCGTGGCTCTGGGGTACCCTTGTCTTCCTCGCTCCCGTCTTGCTTGGCAACCTTGCTCATGTGTTTGGCATCAGATGTGTGTGTGTGTGTTCCCCCGCTCCCCCCCATCCCAAACCATTCTCTGATACACCAGTTTGGTGTCCCAGAATTCGGTTCCGTTCTGACAGGCACTGGGGTTCGAATGGACTTCACAGGTTAACGACTCAGCTCCCCAGGGCTCCCCCAGTTCTGTGTCACACAATCCTGGCCAGCTGCAACTCCCCGGGTTACCCAGGAACTTTCTTCAAGGTGGCTACCAGGCTCAGGTTCCCGTGAGAGCCTTCACGGGCTCCAGAATTTGCCAGAACAGCTCACAGAACTGAGGGGAACAGTTACTTACACGTAGCAGTTTATCACCTTACAAAGGGTGTGAGGGCGGGTACAGGTGAGCAGCCAGGTGAAGAGGAACATGAGGCGGGCTCCGGAAGGGACCTGACTCAGGAGCTCTGTCCCCGTGAACTTGGGGTGCATCCCCTCTTGGCACGTGGACGCGCTCAGACACCCAGACGCTTCCTGAGCTCTGTACACGGGGGGGTTTTCGGGAAGCTTGGTCAGGTGGGCATGATGCTGCACTAACCCCACCTCCAGCCCCTCTCACCTGCCCTCCCGCAGGGTGGGTGTGGGCACCAAAGTCCCGAGTTTCTGACCACGGCTTCCTGGAGGCCAGCCCCCCATCCTGAAGCTATCCAGCAGCCCACCAAGAGCCTTCTCCTTAGAACAAAATACACTCCTGGCTCCCAGGAAACGCCAAGGGGCTCTCTGACCAGAACCAGGGTCAAAGCCAAAACACTGATTCCTAGTTCTCACTCATGAAACAGTAAGGGTTGCAGAAGCCCTATACCAGGAACTGGGGCGTAGGAGCCAGATACCAATATGTATATTGTCTTGTTACTTGACCCATGTCCACAGGCTACCGCGGTTCAATCCACTTGCTGCCTCCTCTGCCTTTGACGAGCAACTTATACATTCATCTTCGGTCCTTCTCAGCTTCCGCCTGAGGGTCCAGGTCCCCCCCGCCCCCCATCTCCTAGCAACGTGAATTTGAGTCGCTCATTTCCACAGTCCACTTTTATCATCTGTAAGAGAGTTAGCGCGAGGGGACCTGCCTTGTCACGGTGTTTGCAGAATGGATACGTTCATGAAGCACGTAAGGGGCTTCCAAGTGGAGACTGTTCGTGGGCGTGAAAGGAGGGCTCTTGGTGTTCATCTTTGACTTAATGGTCCTTTTTTCTTAGTCGCAGTGTTTAGGGAAGGATGGCTTCGTATTATGCTTAGGCACCATGAGTCCTGCCTGCTTCTGCATGCTCTCTGGCCAACCGTTGCCTGCTTACAGCATTGCTGGTATACCAGTTGTCTCTGCTTCTGTGGCTCTGAGCACTTAGAGAGAAGGCTATTTCCATGAGCCACCTTGCCCGCCTGGAGCTCGCTTCCCCCTTGCCACATCGAGCTGACCGGACGTTCGATTGTTTTCATAGGAGCCCCCCATTTACTTCCTTCTCAGGGCGCACCCAGACTTGTCTGCTTACGTGTTGCTAGCATTTCCCGGTCCTCCCTTCCGAGGTGAGTGTCATGAGTCTGTCCTGGTTCTCACTGGGTAATGGTCGAAGAAGGGAGTCCTTGGAAGATGCTCTCTCGATAGTCACAGAATGAATGAGAAATTGAATACTGTGTGTCTAGGACAAGGGTTCACAAGGCGCTGACCACGGTGTTTGCGGAGGGCTATGCCACCCGGGGAGACAGGGCAGCACCCCTTTTTGTTCCTTGAACCGGTTGGTCATAGGGGGAACACTCCCTTGTACCCGAGCGAGGGAAGACTTTCCCTGGTTGCTTGCTTTGGTGTTTATCGACGGGCGGGATTTACTGAGAATGTATGGAGCATTCAATATTCTTACGTGATTTAGTATTTAAACATTGCTTAGCTTTCAGAAGCTTCTTCGCTGGTATTGGTACCCCTAAAGTTTTCACAGTTTTGGGGGGAGGCTTTGAAGACAGTGTCATAGAAAGTCTCTGTCAACTTTTCTCCATGCTGGTCCATCCCAGGCAAATGGGACTGATCGATTTGGGGAATGTGGAGGATTTGGGAGCTTAATTGTTTCCAGTCTTATCTGAAAGCTGTACACCTACTGTGTGTGCTGTTATTCCCACTGTTTGGAGGGGGGTGGATGATTCTGTGCATTGAGTTTGCTTCTAAAGATTTGGGTCAAAATTACCCACATGGGCAAGAAACCAATTTCTTTTGAATTACGAGAATTGTGGGGTGATTCCGGAAGAGTGGCGTTGAAAATTCATTATATGTATTTTTACTTTAGTCTTGTTAAATTCCAAATTGAAATTCATCTTTGTGTTATTTTTTTGACCTTCATAATGCTGAAAATGAAACCATGTCAAGACTGCGTTAAGAATTGGAAGCATATCCAACACAGAAACAGATGTTTTATTAAATATGCATCTTTTTGAAAATGGAGAGTCTGGGAGATTGTTCTGTTTGGAAGACGGGGGTGGGTAAAGCGTGGGTTTTATGAATTAGGGTGAAAATTAAGGTCGTTTCTGCTCATTCCCACGTTTACCCACACAATTTGAAATGTCCCGATAACCCCACCACAAGGTAGAGATGAGTTCTTTTCTCCGTTGAGCGTGGCTTGCTTTGAACGTACTCAACAACATCTCCCCAAGTGAAACTTGTTTCTCCTTTTTTCTTTTTCCTTAGAAATTTAGCAGGTCACTGTGACTCAGGAGAAAACTCAATCCATGATGCGTGACCCTAGAGCTGGCTTTCGGATTTAAAAACACCCCTGAAATATCTTCAGGCTTAAAAAACTAGGTTCCCACTGTCCCATAGTTTGTGTGTGTTTGCGCACATCCACCCGTGGGTGTTGGTCACCGCTGATTCCGAGCCGTGGGTCCCCTTCGTCCTGACACCCTGGGGCGTTCGTTCCTGTTCCCTTGGCATGTTTTCATCGCCTGCCTTCTGAACACCGTGACCCTTCTCTCCTCCTTCGAGATTCTCCTCCAGGCTGTCTCCTGAGACAGGCTGAGAGCTGTCACTTTTCTGAGCTTGACGCTGATACTGCTTTATCAGCGAAGACCTAAGTGACACCCTTCTACCTCAAGCCCCCAAGCCTTTGAGGGAGGGGTTGGGCCACCATGTATCTGGAGATCCTTCTCTCTCCTGTCCCATTCGGGGTCTGTGCTGTGTGAACCCTCCTTAAAGGAAATCTTACAGGGTTTCCAGGCAGCATTTGTTGGGGACGATGTCGGTATGAAGAAGAACAGGTTACGGTGGTACCATGTTGAAAAGTCAAGAGCTCATCGACGCTGTGTTTTACAAAAACATTTATACCCTGACCTCTTGTGTTCCAGGTGCCTTTTGGACTTCCTCCCCAGGACAAGTTGGAATGGCTGTGAAGGTCCCCATGCACCCCCAAATCTCCCGGGGTGGGGATGAAATTATATGGCGAGGCTGGCTTGAGACATTATCATAGTGTGGAATACAGTGCCCTTAGGTGCCACATCTGATTCCTTCAAAGGTTCGTTCACTTTGACTGATCTATTGTCTGTGTGCCAAGAGGCCATTGAATAATATGAGGTTCTTCTTGTAACATTTGTTAACAGGTTAGTAGTCAGCAACATAGGTTTGCCTTGACTATCTAACACCAAACCATCATAGATGATAAATAACTATATATTACATCAGGTGTGTTGTAGCTTTATCAAGGAATCACTTCCTGGGGTGTAGAAATGTCTAACCGCTATACTCTACACTTGGAACTGATAGAATAGTACATGTTACTGTAAAGGAAAATTTAAAAAAAAAGGAGCTTTTATGGATGAATCAATAAGAGTAGTGCAAGTCTTCACGAACGATATGTGCATTGTATAGTTATGTGGGGAAACAGATTGTAAAATAGAATTCTGCATTCATTTCAGCCTAATCAGTTCTTTGTAGTCGTAGTTACCTGTGTTGGCGTAAGACGCCACGCGGTCTGAATGAAATGGTAAAAGTAAGAAGTGTTGTTAACCCAGAGAACATGTTGTTCACCCTTGGTAACATCTCGTTCACCCCATGACAGTAGGTTGTCACTTCACTTTCAATGCATGAACCGGCGCTTCCCAGCTCACGGCCCACAGTGCGTCATGTTGCAGACAACACGTCCCAAAGGCGGTTTTGGTCTGAGTGCAGGCGTGTTGTTCTGCACCTCCCACATGTACAGGGTTAGCACCGACACACAGGTGTCACGAGAGGCATCTGCCTGATTCCAGCTCTCCCAGGTCTGGGGGCTTCAGGTACAAAGAACTGCCTGGAAACATGTTACTTTGCCAGTGACATGTCACTTGTACGTAGAAAGAGCCGTGTTGCCCACGGGTCATCCTGTAAAGAGAGGAATTAAAGTTGACAAGAAGACTGTGACTCGTCCTACAATAATGACTGACCAAACAGAGACACAAGTTGACAGCGTAGCCCTGAGGATGGGGCAGTGTTACCTTTCATTTATTCTGACACAGGGCCGCAGGAGGGAAAAAAAATTCTTCAGGCTCAGGATTAGCTCTTGCAAATTACTCTGTAAAACGTGGGCTGGTTCTTTGTCCAGAGTAACTTTCCAAAGACCTTCAATGCGTAACGTACAGCAGCTAGATGTAACCTAGACATGTGTCATCTTCAACCACAGTTAACAGTGCCCAGGAGACATGCCTTGGTGTGTGCAGGCTCTCGCTGTTGCCCTTCTCAAGTGGCTTGTGGGCCGAACCCTTTGGTTATAGAATCCACATTTCCCGTGTGTCTTCTCCCAAGCCGTTGCTCGTATGATTAAGGGACTGGCTAAGAATTGCATGACGCCGTCACCACCCGCTACTGCCTGTAGCTCCCCAGCAGAAAGCTTGTGAGGAACGTCACCTTGGTTGGGAAGCTGTCCCACTGTTTCTCCGACTGAGCAGAGCCCTGACGTCTCGCTGTCTTTCATTTCCGTAGGGGAAGATGTTCTGAGATGGGGAAGAAACCCAGCGGGCTCCCGTGGAGACACTCTTGAAGACATCTTCTTAGGAGGATGGTAAGTGCCAAGAGTGCTTCTTGACCTCTGCAGACTTGTTTGATGGTTGAACGTACGTCAGCGAAACCTAGCAGTGTGTTCGCATGACTCTGGCGGTGCAAATGGTTTTCTTTAAAAAAATCTATTTGGAATGAACAAAAGGACCAAGCCGTGTTTTCCAGTGTAGCTGGAATGTGTGTGATGGCATGCGTTGGAAATTCAGGGTTCTCTGAGAATTGTTGGTTCTTCCAGGTACCCGCAAGGCAGGGTAAATCTCCTAATGAGGGTCAGCTGTCTGTAACACCCTCTGCAATTCACCCTTGTCCCTGTAGGTCCCTGGAAGCCCCCTCTATTGCATAGTAACGGTCTCAAGCCATCTGGGCGTATTCAGCAGCCTCTCCTTGGACCCTTTTGGTTCCTGCAGCACTGGTACCACCAGGGTGGACACATGCTTCTAGTCCAGGCTGGGGGACCACTGAGGACACAAGGCCCTACCAGAAGCCGGGCGTAGCCTAGGGGAGGAGAAATGGGCAGTAAGAATACTTTTACCACCTGCGTTTGCGACCACACGAGAACAAAGACACGTTGCAATTCCAAACCTGGACCTGTTCCTCCTTGGCTTAAATGTCTTAAAGGGGGTGTTTTGGGATATTTCCAGCTAACGGTTGTGTCTCCTCATGGTTCAGCAGTCCGTGTAAGCCCTGCTGAGGCGGTCTTTATAGTCACATATTGGTTAAATGCTGGTTATTGAGTGGTTTTCTTACCAATGTCAGAGGCAGGGCTTCCAGGCATTTGCCGAAACTGGTAGCACAGGTGGCTTTGGGCATTTCGTTCCGGTGGAAAGAAATCACACCCGTGTATATTCCTTTCCTTGATAACAAGCTTCCGTGGCTTTCCTGCACTCCAGAACATTATCAAGGTCACGCCCTGGATGGAAGTCCTTTTCAACGAACTTGATTTCCAAATTCCTCTCTCTGGTTCCCTCTGTGAAGAAAATACGATTTCTTTTCCAGAGATCATTGGCGATTCATAAAGTCCAACGCTGTCCCCTTTTTTGTCACGAACATGCAAAAATCGAAAGATGGTGGTTGAGAAAAATGATCTGTTTGCTCTTTTGATTGCCTAGCGATGTATGGGTTTTTATCAAAGGCAGTTAGTGGACACGCCTGTTACCCGCCCCTCCTGTTAAACAGTTGTGTTCTGCAAGGCGTGTCTTCTGCTTTGTGAGACGTTTTCCCAGTGGATACACTGTATTCCTTCTTCTTTCAGTTTTATTTTGCAGTAGTTTCAGGTACACAGCCTAGTGGTTAGACAGTTACATCCTCTCCATGGTGTTCCTCTCAGTATTTCCAGTACTGCCCTGGACCCATACATAGTTACCACAATATTATTGACTGTAGGTGACCTGTGAAGTTTTTAATTTTTCTCTGTCCAGAGGAACATGTGTATATAGCTGGGTGGCATGATGTCTCAGAGGCTCCTATCTTCCCTCTGGCCCACTGGCCTTTGGCACAGCCACCCCATGCAGCTTGGCGGGTGGTGGCGATTTCGGTCACTGCAGGGCGAGGACGTGACCTTCCTCGGGCTGGCGTGGCACTGTGTGTGGTGGAGAGCCCCCGTGACGAGACTCCACAGGGAACGTGGTACAAAGTGACTAATTGGGGAAGGGACGTGAGACCCTCCGACTTTTGAAAGGAGCTGTGTTATCTTTGGCCTCTGCACCTTAGGGGCCCTCTGCGTTTGAGACCACGGTGGGTTGGCCTCAGCATGTTCATGCAAGGGTCTGTCTCCCTGCCTCTCACGGGGGGGCAGGCTTTGGGGTGACATTGGGGTGGCCCTCAAGGGATGGCCCTGCCATGCAATGTCCCTTGTCATCTCCCCAGGATGGCTTGTCTAGATGAAAAGCTCATAACCCAAGTGTCTTCCCCTGTGGCCTCAAGACTTTAAGAACTAAAAGAACTTGGACTCGTTAATTGGCACCATTGTCATTTCCCTTAAATTTTTTTTCTGTATTGATCTGAGACAGAGGGAGACAGACAGACAGACATCACTGTGTTGTTCTCCTTCTTGACACAATCACTGGCTGCTGCTTGTCTGTGTTCTGACCGGGCATCGCACCTGTGACCTTGGTGCCTGGTGATGACGCTGTTACCTCCTGAGCCTCCCCGGCAGGGACAGCTGTTGCTGTTATTGAGAGGTGCAGGGTATACGGGGAAAACACATGGATCTGTGAATGGGGGCACATTTGTTTTCATCTACATCTGCTGCGAGGTAGCTGGTTTCTTTGCTTAAGAAATGTTGGGGTGGGGAGAAAGTGCAGACAACTGTCCTTGAACGTCATAAGGAATATTTTATTGTTATTCTGTTACGGTTGTCCCAATTTTCCCTGCGTGCCCTCCTCCCCCCAGCCCACCTCCCTCCTCTCCCCCCTGCCCATGGTAACTGCTTTTGAATGCCCAGGCTTCTGGTGTGTTCGGAAAATAGAGGCATCCAACTCTTTTCTGAGGGGCGAGTCTGATGATAAATGAAGAAAAGCAGGGGCCGAGGAAATACCAATAATTCATTACGTGTGGTTACTCTCAAATGCCCGTTTAGTCGGATTTTCCGTCCAAGGTGGACTGAACCCCACCTGGCTTTGTTGCTCTTGTTGAGACAAGCTGTTCCCCGTTCAGTGCCCTAGTTGTCTGGGTTGGTCTTGGTGCACTGACATTGGAAATGAATTCGGTGCATTCCAGGGACGACTCAGTTCCCTTCAAAGCTGATGACCAACCAGTGTGGTGATGACCAGAGAGGAGGGGGTCGGAGAGGCAGGAGAGGGTAAAGGGGGGGGCCCATGGTGGTGGAAGGAGACCCGGTGAACACAGTACCACATACAGACGATGGCTTCCATTTATGTATGTCTTGACGCCTACATAAATTTTTTCAACAGTGCCACCCACAGAAACTCCATTAAAAAAGAAAACACCCTATACCACCTATTTTTTTCCCTCATATAATGCTTCTTTTCTGCCAAAAGGATATATTTCAGAGTAGAACAAGGGGTTCGTGTAGGTAGATAAATCACCTTACACTATTTATAAGTTGCGTGCGTCAGCTAATTTTGTTGGCTGTTTGGATGGTGTAAAAACTCACTTGTGGGTAAGTCACACGATACGGGTTCAGGTGAGCCAGCTATGGCTTGCCGGTGAGTCCCTTGCTCTCATAAATAAAGTTTGATTGAAACAGCCCGAGGCTCGCATTTTTCCGTACGTGGTTTGTTCACACTTCACGGACAGACCTAAATGTTGGTACCAGACACCGTGTGGCTGGTACGGCCTAAAATACAGGTTGTTTGACCCTTTGCGATGAGTTTCTCGATCCCTGCGTCAGAGCGCGACTCCGTTCTTTGAGAGCCGGGGAGGCAGTTCATAGTAAACAGCTCGGATCTGGAAATTCGCAATGCATATTAATACATAGCAAATGATTATTCATAACGGAGAGGCATGCTTTCCCACCAGGAATTCTATTAATGTGTTCGGTACAATCTGTGAACCACAGAGCAGGTGTCTCTGAGCTGAAATCTTGCATGCACGCAGGAATGGGGCCCGGGAGAACCCCCGAATTTCACACGTGGAATGTGTGTGCACCAGGGAGACACTGGGGACCACCCCCGTACAACAAAGGAGGGGTGGCTGACACGGATGCCTGTGGGTTGTCACCAGCTGTCCCGGTGACAGATCATAATTGCTCCCTGATTGTTGGGGACGAGCTTCGTCATTAACCAGACTGACCCACAGTGACCAAGGGGCACCCTCTTGACAGGCTCTCTCACACCCAGTGATGTGTTTCATGGCCCAGAAGACAAGAACGCTTAATTTGGCACAAGTAATCGTTGCCACTTTTAGCCTGCTCACCGAATCTTTAAAATTTTTTCTCTTTTTTTTTGCATTTTTAAAATTGTTGTTCCAGTACAGTCATCTGCATTTTCTTGCCGCCCCTCCCACCCTCCATCCTTCCCCCTTCAGTGAAGTTTTTTGTTTTTTTTGCATTGAAGACCCAAGAGCTTGAGCATTGCGTGTGTGCGCGTGTGAGAATTTCAGAGCCAGGTGATTGTGATCACGCTCTCCGAAAGTGGGTAACTAATTCCCGTAGGGGATGGAATTGTTCCGTCATTCTCTGCCGATCATTGGATGTCAGTTCCCTGTGCTGTGGACCTGCAGTAAATATTAGCAAACTGTATTTCGGTTTCGGCTGAGGACGTCCTGTCTAAAAAGGTTCCTTAGATATGCTCTACTTCCTTCCCTTTGCACAGGGACTTTGCACACATTTCGCATTGTGTTCCTAAGCGTTAATTTACTGAAGCATCACATGAAATGCGGGGGTTGTCACAGAGCTTCACTGGGGCAGGCTGTACCCTAAGCCACATGCAAACTGTACCCAGACTCGTACCAGGCTCATCAGAACTTTCACAACAACCTTCGTAGGCAGTTGGTGACTTCCACGGAAAGAGTGTCACTGTCCCCAGGACCTGTCACTGTGCAGGGCAGGTGGGAGAGACGGAGGCAGCGGTGGCCAGAGGCAGGTTCATGTGAGCAGCTCCCTTGTTTGACAAGAGATGGAACAGGTATTTGTGGAAAACTGGTAGCCAGAAGGACTAGTCGTGGCTGAACTGCCCAAGTGGCCAAGTGACATTAGATGAGTCCACTTAACCTCCTGCAATCCCTTCAGTTGAGAAGTGAAGGCAACAACGAGCCTTGAATCTTACCAACGTGAGTGAAGACAATAAATGTTGTTCCTTATGACATTTTTCTATGGATAATAGCAACTTAGAAGCAATGGAATGTCAGTTCTGGAGATGTGTTTTCCCAGTATTTGTTCTGGTCTCCTGTGAATGCACAGAAGAATGTGAACTATTCAACGTGGACTTAACCTGTAATGAAGTCTTCTAGATGGACCGCCATGGTACCTGCTGCATTTTCTTCTTCCATTACCTAGAAAATTTAAACCTTCCTGGGGAAATGCCTCGTCTTTCCCTTTTCCTTTCAGTGGTAAATGGATTGGTTTGTTCAAATTCTGCTCTTCTGGGAAGAAAGTTGACACGCAGAATGTGGCCGGGTCATAAGTAAATGGCATTTGGTGAAGGAAGAACATTCTACGTCCAGGGTGGGCGTCTGCATTAATTTCTTACCGTTCCAAAGTTGCAGATTTGGGATGAAGGTGAACTTGAAAGTATGGGACATTTCTCAGCTATACATTTAAGCTTTCGTAACAGGTGTTTCTTTTGGTCACTTTTTATTATTAGTCTTTTATAATTCAGGGTCTGGCAGAAGTAAGGCCTGCTTGAGTGTGGTTGGTTGGGTAATAGCATGGGTGTAACACCCCGGCTGGTGTGGCTCAGTGCATTGAGTGCTTGCCTGCGAACCAAAGGGTCGCTGGTTTGAGTGCCAGTCAGGGCACATGCCTGGGTTGTGGCCCACATCCTCAGTAGGGGGTGCACAAGAGGCAACCACACATTGATGTTTCTCTCCATCTCTCTCTCTCTCTCCCTACCCCTCTCACTAAAAACAAGTAAATTAAATCTTTAAAAAATAATAGTATGGGTGTAACAATTTGTAGTTTTTATTTGGACATTTCACCTAAAATGTCCTAGGGTGTGCTTGAGTGTGATACTGTTCTGCTGCAGAACGACATGCTGATGATTTTGTAATGAAAGATTTTGTAATAAAAAGGGGGCGTTCTGTATCTCTTCCCCCGTGTAATCATTCGTGAATGAAACAGAGGAACTAACCCAATTCTTTTCATGAGGTATTATAAGTTGCCTTTAAAAAATATCTAAACCAAATTCATGATCAACATTCAATCAGTGGGGGAACTAGATGTGAAAGGGAATAATTGCCATCTTCTACTTTCTGCTGGGAAATACCAGATTATTGTTTAAACACTTTAATGAGGACACAGGAGGGATCGAATTTCACAGGTATGTTAAATGATTACCATTCTTCTGATATAATGGGTCTCTGAAATACTATGGCTTCAACCTTTTAAGGAAGTAGCATGGCAGCCAGTGAGTTGGAGTTCCAGAATAATGCGAGCTGGACCGGACGGATTCCAGGCTAAAGCCACTATGTTCTCATTGCCCCTGAAAGGACGCACACAACACTTGGACCCCTTTCCCCGGCACCAGCCATGTTTGTGCGTCGTTGAAAATCCATTCGTTCATCCTCCATCTTGAAGAGAAGGCGAGTCCCTCTGTTTTCATTCGAAAAGACCCAACTGCTTTGGAAGGAAATTTCACGACGACTGGACCCTTCTGGGCTGAGAAAGCAAACTGTGGCTGGATCAGAACCCTATTTCCCACCTTGGGTTTCCATGCGCTCCTTGTTGGGGGTCTTGTACGTCTGTCTTAGGGCCCCTGTGTTTGCAGGGTTTGAAATATCAGTCTTTGCCAATCGCAAGGCACCCTCCTATAGCTCTGTGCTTAGCTTTGCTTGCTTCCTCATTCTTAACTCAGCCTTTGAAACATTTAAAAAGTGTCAAAAATCTCCATTGACATGCAGTCTTACGTTACTTTGGGTTTACAGCGTCATGATCGGACATTTGCGTGACTTACCAAGTGCTTCCCCCATGAGTCTGGTACCCGCCGTGCTTCATACACACTAATTACTGTGAGTTAATGAGTTGAGTGCCTGTGCAGAGTTCTGCATGAATCATTCACAGTTCCTTTTCCTCACTTTCCACGTTTTTTTTTTGGAATGTATCGATTTCCTACTGCTGCTGTGGCAATGGTGACAACTGTCAGCATGCGTGAATAAACACCGTTTTGGAGGGCACACGTCTGGGGCAGAAACCCAAGTGCACCCAGAGCCCTTCCTCCTGGTGGCCCGGGGGAGGGGACCCAGTTCCCTGGCCCTTTCCAGCGTCTACAGGTGCCCTCACTCCATGGCTCCCAGTCCCCTCTCCTGTCCTCTTCTCTGTTTCCATAGTCCCATCCCTTTCTCTGCCTTTTACCTTGTTCTCTGAGGACCTCCCACAATGCCTTTCCTCTCTAGACTCTTTCATCGTCTGCATCCTTGGCCATGGAAGGTCGTATAGTTCCCGGAGATCTAGGGGGTTCAGAACTGCATAGGGGGCTGACGTGACTCCACCCACGACGCTTACGACGCTGTGATTTTATGGTGGTGACAGCCAGCAGCTGCCAGTTGTCATTTGTCATGTTCGGTGACGCCTACTACATCCGCTTTCTTCCTGCAGTGCTGCCTTCCATATTGTTCGATGGCACTCTTGTTTCTCCTTTTTCTGCCCCAGGTCTGCTTCTCCATCTCCTCCCCAGGGTCCTCCTGGCTGCCTCTGTCCCCTGCACCCTGGGCTCCATCTTTACTCCCCCTCTTGGGAGTCTCACTGTCTCTGATGGCCAGTGAGTTTGCAAGACCCTCCCCCATAGGTGACCACAGACTGGGGCCACTGTGATGCTCTTGGGTCACTTGGCCCCCGATTCTATGCCACTTGGGACACCCCTTCTCAGACACTGTCCCAGCCCGTGGGACCGCTCAGAACCTTCCAGAACTAGGAGAGTCCAGTTCTCGCTCAATGCCGCCCCTCTCTCCTTTTACTGTGGAACTTCCTTCCTGGGGCCGAGTTCCTGAAAAACCCTGTTTCAGTCTTAGGGTGCTCACTCACCCCCATGTCTCTTCTCACCAAAGCATCCTCCTGCTTTCTTACGATTTAATGAAGACGGCGCCTCCATCGTAATATTCTGCTGCCTGTTTACTGACACATTGGACTTGCCCCCTCGGTTAAAAAAGCCCTCGAGTGTGGGAGATACTCAGGGTTTCTGTAAACCCCACCTCATCGGACAGTGCACCCTGGCACCGTCAGACATCACTGATGGAATTCGAATTACTCTTACGATAACGGAGTTGTGACGAAGGCTGAATGTGGACATAACTTCACCTCTCTGCCCTCCATTTCATTCACGTAATTATTTGTGTGCATTTCCTAGAATGTGCACCTGTGTGTTTAGGCACATTTTTAAAAATTGATTGATTTTAGAGAAACAGAGAAAAACATAGAGTTAATGTTCCACTTATGGATGCATTCGTTGGTGGATTCTTTTTCTTTTTTAATTCCTACTGGTGGATTCTCGTGTGAGCCCTGACGAGATCAAACCCACGACCTTCGCGTGTGGAGGTGACGTCCTAACTAACTGAGCTCCCTGGCCAGGCATGTGTTAGATTATTAAAGAAGTCACCTGACACCCTTGAGGATTTTTGGTAACATCTGCTGGAATTCATGAACATCTGTATAGAGTTATCAGAAACAGGATGTGTTCTAAGTGACCCAGACTGTTGTCATGGTACGTAGGTCCGTCCTAATGTTCCCAAGGGCCACTGACTGTACCCAGGACGACGGGAATTGAATTCCACCCCAAACGTCTTCGCCGTCACTCGGAGGGGCAGAAGCTCCATACAGGTGCCTCCTACTACACTACTTTTTCCCTCCCAAGAAAACTTTGCTCTCACTGGGTTTCAATAAAAATCTAGGCGAGAATGGAAGGAACGAGCTGGTGACTGCCCGCTGACGGGCAGGACTGCACTCCAGGGAAGACACAAAAACATAATGCATTTAGAATGGAAGGACAGATAAAGTGCTTCTCGGACAAGATCAAATTCAAGGAGTTCACCATCACCAGGCCCTTATTATATGAAATGTTAAAGGGACTTATCTAAGAAAAAGAAGATAAAAAAGATGAGCAGGGAAAGGACAGCAAACTCACAGTTATTAAGAACCACACCTAAAACAAAAGCAAACTAAGAGGACAGCTAGATCAGGAGCAGAACCACAGAAGTGAAGATCACATGGAGGGTTAGCAATAGGGGAGTGGGAGGAGGAGAAGGGGGGAGAAGGTACAGAGAATAAGTAGCATAGACGGTAGGTAGAAAATAGATAGGGGAAGGGCAAGAGTAGTAGGGGAAATATAGAATCTAAAGAACTTGAGACACGTGGTCATAAACTAAAGGGGGGAATGGTGGGGGAGGGGGTGTGCAGGGTGGAGGGGAATGAAGGGGGGAAATAGAACAACCGTAATGGCATAATCAATAAAATATATTTAAAAAACATAACACTTTCAAAATAACACCAAGCAAAGAAAGCATTAAAAAAGATGCTGTTCACTGTGTGTCTTCTGAAGGCCATGTGGATAGTCAGAATTCACGGCAACTCTGATTATTTTTCTCTCTGTGGGAGGAATGGAATGGCCAGAGATATTTCTTTTTCTAACCGAGTTCTGCGGTTACCTTCTGTGTTTTCAAACAATAAACAAGTATGTTCCGTGTTACCTGCCGTGAAGGGACCCATCCAGCATTACTCGGAACGCTTTCATCCTACCGTGTGTTTGGGTGTCTCTTCACACCGAATGATTTAGCTCAGGGCTCCCTCAGAAGTGCTGTTTGTATTCCTGTTCTCCCGCAGGATTCTCACTTGAAAGCCTTTGCAACTGGAACGGATTTCCTGAAGCAACACATTCACTTCCTTGAGACAACATGAGCTACACTGATGAAGTTTGACAAGTCAGACATGAACTTCTCAGGCATTTGTTGCGCGTGCTTGGAAGACATGATTCCACGTGTCCTCAGTGTTGTCACTGTTAGACATTGAGACATCTGGGGATGATACGGGCAACGTCCCTAAAAGGGGAGAAAGAAGTAAGAGCCCCACATCATAGACCTGTTGGCGAGGAATGGCCCGCCTCCGGCTCCATTTTCTTTCTGCCTCTGTCTTGAACCTGGACTTGGGTGGTGTGCCTGGGCTTTGACATTGGACAGAAGCAGTTGCTCCCTCATCCACCTGATGAAGTTGAGAGCTCGGGCTGTGGGGGGAGTGAGTGGTCACTCACTCCTGAGAAAACTGAAAAAGGGACAGTCCTAGGATGTTGTACAAATCAAACACAGATCAGATTGGGACAAAACCACATCAGCCCAGGCTCACCCACAAATCGGACCAGGGCGCCCCACAGGCAAGCTCTAACATTCCCAAAATGTAGGTGTCCCTCCTCTTAGGGATGCCACAAACTCACACACGGGGCAGTCTTCTGAATTTTGGTCTACTGTGACTCCTTGGTGTTCTCGTTAAAGAAAATGATGTACCCACAGCCTTTGGGGTCATGGCAGGTGGTTGACATTTAGGAAACATCAGCCTATGAGTCTGCAGTCATCATTTGGCTTATTGATATTGCAGAGAGGAAGGGGGGGCAGAGAAAGAGAGAAAAACATCAATCTGTTGTTCTCTTTAGTGATGCATCATCGGTTGATCCTTGTGTGTGCCCTGACTGGGGATTGAACTCACAACCTTGTGTGATTGGGACAACTCTTTCACCAATGAAGATACCCAGTCAGGGCTAAGTGTTAAAGATACTACTTATTTATTTTTAGAGAGAGGGAGGGAAACATCAGTGTGAGAGAAAGATTGGTCAGTCGGCTGTCACACGCCACAGAGGACGTGGCCGGCAACCCAGGTGCCTCCTCCGACTGGGAATTGAACTGATGATCTTTGCCTTTGTGGGGGACACCCAGCCCACTGAGCCACACTGCTCAGAGCACTGTTGTTTTCTCTTCATGAAGACCTTTCAAGACCAGTTTAGGTTTACAGTACAATGGAGAGGAAGGTACAGAGATTTCCCACATTCCCTCTGCATTCCCCCAAATAAAGCCTCTCCCCCATCAGCACCCCACTGGACGCTACCTTTGTTACCGTGGACAGACTTATATTGACATGTAATCACCCAAAGTTCGGAGTCCACATTAGGGCTCATTCCTGCTGTTGTAGACTCTGCGTCTGGACAAATGACATGTTACCCAACATGCGGGGGTTCCGTAGGATCATTTCACTGACCTGCATTTCCCCCTGTTCCCTTCCCATTGATCCCTGTTCCCTCCCAACCCCGAGCAAACACCGATCTTTTCACACTGTCTCCCTAGTGTGGTCTTTTCCGGAACGTCTTTGCGTTGGGACCAGACCACATGTAGCCTCTTCAGACCAGCTTCCCTCACTTGGTCCTCCACATTCCCTCCTTAAGTTCTCACCGCTCGGCAGCTCATTTGCTTTTCGTGCTGAACAATATTCTGTTATCCAGCTATAAGGTGGTTTCTTTCTCCGTCACACGCCGAAAGACGTCTTGGTGGCTTCCAGGTTTGGCAGGGACACACAGCTGCTGTAAATGTGCACGTGCAGTTTTTTGTGTGCATCCGAGTTTTCACCTGTGAACACCGAGGTGGTCAGTGGCTGGGGCAGACTCTGTGGCGTTCTAGAAAAGGAAGCAACTGCGTCATTTCCTGAAGTCTTCAAACAGTTGTGTGCATTGGGAATGAGAATGCACTTTGTAGAAGGACCCAGCAGAGGCCAACGGGGTGCATGAGACCTATTTTTAGGGGAGCGTGTCTAGCGTGAAAACAAGCCCATGGGAAGGAGGTTTAAGGAGATGCCCACCTCCTTGCAGACCAGCCCCCCAACATCCTCTCCTTCCATAATGGGGGTGTTAGAGGTCTTCATACCTGCCTTCACACCACACACATGCATAGGTAGCTAATTTCTACCTCTGAGAGCTTCCAACACCAGACAAACGTGATAAACCATTGACGTTACAGAAAATTACATCTGCTCCCCTATCATCTCCCTTCTCTCTAAATGTAAATGTTCTCCACATATTTGCAGTCTGTCCTGCCTAAGCTTCCCATGTGGGAAAAACGCATGGGATTTCCTTTTCGGTGTGTCTAATCCTGTCATTCGAATGTTAATCCCACCGTGCCGTGTAGACAAGCTGCTGCATTCCCGTTTGCACACACGGAGGGTACAGAAATGATCCTGTGCTCTGGATACGTTTTATACAGAAGACTGAAGGGTGGGAAAATGCCTGTAATGCTCAGTAAATACAGGGGCTGGCGTTGTGACGAAACAGCTGGCGTGCACTCGTGCGCTTTGATGGGCAATGATGTTCAATCATTTCCCTCCGACGGTTCTCAAAGTCACCTTCGTACCGTTGACCTGCTGCAGGTGAAAGACAAGTGGGGCATGGTGCTTGATGGACGTGTCACCCTGAATTGCACAATTCCAATCATGGGAGCACTTGAGAGGGATACAGCCACCACAGAGCAGCCGTGACACGGAGAATTTAGGAAGGAGGGAGCCAGCAGCGTGGTGGCTGCCTACCCGTCATTTTTAGCTGACATCTAGACATACTATGTCAAGGGAAAGGGAGAAAGAAACCTTGTTTGGGATTGCGCTGATGCCTGTTTGGAGAGGAAAGTCTACCTGACCTCCCAGTGTCTGCCTGTGGAAGGGACCCGGGGGTGTTACTTTGAGTGGGGTTGCTGTTTTTTGTTGCTGTTTCAGTTAATATGTGTGGGCTGGCTTTCAAGCCTGCATGCGCTAGTGTTTTCTGCCAAAACACCATTTTTCTCAAAGGCAAAGAAATACAGAAAACGCCGCCCAAATGATGCCTGGTGTGGATGTGAGCACGTGTGTGGAAAGCGCATGTACGCGTGTGCCCGTTCGGCTGCCCTTTGAGGGGAGAGTGTCATAAGTGCCAGTGCTCCGCACCTCGTTTCCCCAGAGAGCTTGATGGTCAAGTGCAGGGTGCGGCCAGGCTGTGAGAGTGTTGCATCTCCCCCCAGGGTTCCAGTGCACAGCAGCCTCTGGGAGTGAGGGACCCAGGACTGCCTGGGTTATTGCTTGAACTTAAAATCCCATCTAGAGTTCTGTGCACTGGGATACAGCGCTTTCCGTTAAAAAAAATAAGGATGCAGATTGTGCAAACGTCCACGCTGGGCTGTTTTTCCCTTTGTGATCCGAAGTGCTCTTTATACAAAGCCAGTAATTGCTCACAGATGACCTAATGCGCCTCTCACAAAGCTGCCCATTTTCTCGTCCCACTTCAGTTCGAACGGAAGTCACGGAATGTTCTCCCTTCTGAGTGCTGTGTGGTTCCGGAAGCCCCTTGTACAAGGTCAAAGGTGCCATTCCGATGCCATTGTTCCACGCTCTCTTGTTTCCGTGACGGCCCCCCGAGGCTGGCTTCAAGGCCGTTCTCTCAGTTGGCATTTCGGGGGCAGTCACAGCAAAGTGGCTCCTGGGAGGGGCCCCCTGTGTGCTGCTGCTGGAATTCCCCGTGGTCTGTGCACTCAAGGGCCAGAGCCGTCATGACCTGCTCTGAGATTTGCTCCGTGGCCCAGGACGGTTGGACAGGAGCCAAACCTCCTCTCACTATAATCGGTCCTTTCCCACGCTGCCCCAGCGAAGAGGACTAACCCCACCACTAAACACGTGGGTATTAATAGGCCGCTCTCGTTTTTGCAGGGAGCGTACCTTTTCTGCCCCGTACCTTTCACTGGCCTCACGTCAGAGCCAGCTGAAGTCTCTGTCACTGCGTGAGAAGCTGGTGGCCTCCACACACGTTCGTTTGTTGTCTGTGAGAAGCTGACCAGGGAACTCTATGCAGGGATGTGTTTGAGACCTGCCTGGATGGCGTGACCGTATCCTGGTGTCTGTCTCTTGGAGTGTAGATGGTGGTAGCACTTCCTCGTCCACCCACGCTTTGCTTGACATGCTTGTGTTCTGTTCCGCCTGAGGCTCCTTCCGAGGACCTGAAAACCCATTTTTATAAGGGCTCATCTGGTAAAAAGCAAAGTGTCCACTTGAAAGAAGCTTCTTCTGAGATTTCTGGCTTCCTCCTTTTCTCTCGCAGAACATCCTTCGAGCTGATGAGTTGTCGATGTTCCCAGGGCATTTCTACAAGCTTTGCATGTGTGACGTGAAATCCAACGTCAAAATGGCCTCAGTGGGAGGAGGCTGGTCATTGTAATGTCATCTGTAAAAATGTTGGCTGGGCACCTACAGAGAGAGACAGGGGGAGTCAGGGATGGAGGGACAGTGTGAGAGAGATGGGGGAAGAGAGAACCTAAGTTCATCACTAACAGTACACATTGCAGCCATCTATCTAGGCTGCCATGACTCACTATGGCTTCCTGATGACCTAACTGATTCACGGGACATACTTCCGGGGGCAGATCATTTTATATCTGTTGTTTATAAAACTTCTTTGAGGCAAGTGGCCACGGGGCCCCGACGTGTGACAATGCACGAGGAACTTCATCTAACACTGACACCTTCCTCCTGCGGGTAGATTTTCATGGTGCACAGTTTCCTAGATGATGCTTCAAAGTCAAGATTCTATACGTGTGTGTGTCTGTGTGTGTGTGTCCGCTGGGTGATACTGCCAGGGGTGGGCCAGTTGAAAAGAACACCCAGCAACGGACTGGTTAAGAGATAATGAAGCTGAGGGGAGTTGGAAGGACTGCAGCAGAGGGTGTAATTGGGTCTAATTGGGTTAGGAGGGCTCGGCCGGAGCGAGAGAATAGCTGTTAATAGGCGGGCTGAAAATAGCAAGAAAAGCATTCACTGCAGACAAATCGGTGACATCTGATTTGTTTAGTGAAAAAAAGATCAGCCCTTTTATATCCTCCTCTGTAACACATAATGTATTGAAGAAAAAGCAAGAGGGAGCCTTTGAGGTTCAAAAGGAGCTACCAGACAGAAGAGAGGCAAGAGGTAGACCTGCCCGGTAGAGTTTCCGGATCTTGTCGTGAACTATGAAAAATACTCAAGAGCTTATGGAACGTGGAGCCTTTGGCTGCATTTTCCTGTGGAAAGTGTAGAGCGTAGGTAATGCAGGCAAAGACACAGAAGTTACTGTTGTCACCTCTGGTAGTGTTCATTCTGAAATTCTCTGGGGCTTACTTTTGTGCTTCTCTTGTTTTGTTTGTTTTTAGTTTAATTTTTTTCAATTACAACTAGCATTCAGTGTTGTTTTATATTGGTTTCAGTTATACAGCATAGTGGTTAGACATCTCTATCATATACGAACTGATTCCTGTGGTAGGTCTCGCACAACCCCCCCCCCCCCCCCCCGGTCCCATACATACATCTTGAAACATTATTAACTGTATTCTCTGTGCTGGATTTTACATCCTTGGGACTATTCTGCATCCAGGCATCTGTTTCTGTTCTGTTTGCTCGGCTGCTTTGCACGGAGTGAAGACTCCCCCCGGCTCACAGTGTCCAGTGACAAACCAATCACCTCCACTTCCTCCGACGTGTCCCCTTTCTCCATGAACTTGCAGTGTTTTCCAGGAAAACATGCACAAGCTCTCATTTTCTATGACTAGAAATACATTCGTGTTTAATCCTCCTTTATGTTCAGGTTTTCGGTCTGAAGGTCAGGAGGCTTGGGTTCAGAGAGCAAAGGACCCTGTGGTTGTACAAGATAGTTGAGCAGGGGGTCTTTGTGCACCCAACCAGGTGCGTCCCGCCCACCAGCAGACACCGATTCTGTCTGTAAGCTTTGCTCTGCCCACCAGGTGGTTAGCACTGCAGACACAGGGGGTGAAGCTAGAGTAGTGAGTAGTCAGAGGGTTGTAAACGTGCATGCTTGGTGCATGTGTGTGCCTGCGTGTGCATGCATGTGCATGCATGTGTGTCAGGGATAGCTCCCTTTGCCCCTTTGGTGAAAAACACACACCCTTCCTAAACATAAAACCTGAAGTCATAAAAGAAGATAAATGGTTTTTATTGGAATAGTAATCAAGCTATTTCTAAAATGTGGCACAGTGATCTATGTACATCTTTATCGTGTATTAAATAATCAGGTCTAGTTAAGAAGCTCATCATGGCCACAATGCCCAGGTAGTGGGGGGTTATAAACAGTGTTTCAAGACATCTGTAAGAGCATTCAGATGATAGGAGAATGGGTGTGATTCCTCTTGGGGGCAAAGGTGCAGGAATTTCTAATGTTACTGAGTGGGTCTGTCCCTGTGAGTACGTGTGTTCACAATTGAAGCAAATGCTAACTTTCCGCTCACATTTAGTGAGAGAAGAATGGTGTGTTTTCTCTGGTCTGTTGCAGTTGACAGAACTCGTGGGTTCTGCTGAAAGACACTTGGGTGGACGTGCGTGCCACAGACTCTGGGGAGAGAACTTCCGATTCTGGAACTGGGTAGAGGGAAGTTTTTTAGGTTTACTTTGTCCAGACGTCCCTTTTAAAACCCACCTGTCTCCACAGCAGTTAACGCCAGAGGCAGAGTCTGTGAGAGTCATGAGATGGCAATTTAGTGGGCTGGGTGTCGGAATTCCTTTGGTGTCAACAAAGAAAGGAAAGGAGGAAGTGGATTAGAAGCTTCCTATCGACTTTATTTAAAAAAAAAATGTGAAGGCCTCCAGAGCGAATGTCGGTGAAGCCACAGGCCGCCTTCCTTGGCGACATCCACTTCACTGTCATGAAAATGACTTGGTTTTGTGTTCGTACAGGTTGGGAGACAGATTGTAAAGGGCAAGCCTTCCAGTCCTGTTGTGTGTTCTTGACTCGACTGCTATTTCTGTTTCTTGACTTTCAACTTCTTGTTGTTTGTTTTCTTCCATCTTGCTGTTCCTTTTCCTTCTGCCTTCTGTGCCGGGGAGTGAGACTCACTGGTGTGTAAAGGAAATTTCTTCACTCTCTTCCACTTCATACTAGAGCTGGGAGCTCCGGCCATAGTAGGGATACCTGGTTCTTGTGTGGTTAACTTGCAGCATTTCCCATGAAAACAGACATTAGTTATTCTTGGCTGTGCATCTGGGATTGGAAATACGTTAGTATTGCTAGTGATCCAACACAGGCAGCCTCTCTGGGCGGGGTCTCAGACTTGGGGCAGGGGGCGGTCTGTTCTCACACAAGCATGTTTCAGTTTGGGGAATGCAGAGGGAAGCTTTGGGGAGTGGGTGGGGTCAAGGCAGAAGGCACAACCTGGTGTTTCTGGGAGCTTGGACCAGCATCCTGCTGAGGATGTAAAAGGTGTGAGAAAGGTTCGCTTAATAACCTGTTGGTCTGTCACTTACAAGCACATCACCTTGTCATCCGAGGGACTGTACGCCCCTAGCATCACGCGAGAGAGGATCCTGTAATTTCCCCAGTGCAGACTCTTCCCTGTAAGATAAGGCAGGCTTTCCGTTAAGGACAGAGGCAAACGGGATACACACTTCGGGGAAAAAGCAGGTTCCCAGTCCACGCACGGTGTCTCGGAAAGTGTTCCGAAAGAGCTCCCCATGTTGGACACTGCCTAGTTCTTTCATTAGTCCAGTAGGAAAAGCAGGTTGGAGATGCACCTGTCCTAAAATCCTGACAACACACACGGAACATGATCACTCAAGATGCTGATCACATTTTCTCTCTTGTTCTTGTGTACCTCAGGGTCTGACCAGGTATCCGCAGACCCGACGTTCCACGGGTCGCCCCTCGCACCATGTCTGCGGTGCGAGCTTCAGGTCAAACTGTGGGACTTGCACACAGACCCGCGCGTAGTTACTCCAGCCGGGATACTGCCCGTCTGACGCCGGATGCCCGGTCGACTCTTTTCCTGCCTGTCAGTGCGGTCTTGGGTCTATCATTCCTCAGGTTGCTCACGCTTCCAGCCGTCTCTCCAGAAATGGATAATCAGTGTCACGTAAACATAGTGTATTGATTATCCGCAACCTACAGCTCCTTGCGGAAGGCCCTGCGGGGATTTACAAACAACGCAGAAGGTGGAGTTTGGGAATGCCAGGTGCTTCATAGTTCAGCGGGTTACTTTGTATCTGCACACACATCATGGTGTGTTCTGGGTTTGATTGTAGATTAAAAACTACTATACACACAATTATACGGGGGCCAGCACAGCCAACACCCCTTTTTACTACAAAATCTTTGATCACAAAATCATGAGCTTATAATTCTATAACATAACAGTATCACAGTCAAGCACACCGTAAAGACATTTTAGGTGCAAATTTCAAATTGCCACTATAAATTATGACACCCAGATTATTACTGTACCAACCATATGCAAGCAGGCCTTACTCCTGCTGGAGCCTGTATATGTGAATATGTATTATCGATGTAAATTTTAAATATATATTATGTTAACATGTATTTACATCTGTAGTGTTTGCACACCTAATACATACAATATTTAGATGTGTGGTTCAAGTGCGAATAACACGTGTATAATGGAAGACTTGCATGTATACTTTGTGTGCAAACTTGAGAATGGAGTGGGTTATGAGTACCGCGATGAGTCCGTGACTATGAAGAGAAGAGCAATTAATGTTCATTCTCACTGTGGATGTGGAACTCAGATAAATGACAACCCGGTGACATTGTTGTCACCTGCTACTGGACGCTGTGTGGCCTTGGACAAGGGTGTAAGACTTTTTATGAACAAGGGTGTAAGACTCCTCCTGCTTGCACCTCACAGCACAAACATCCCCATGTCCCACAGCTCTGACCACCTCACCAAGCTCAGGGCTTCTGACTCCCATCAACCCTGTCTGTCCCCCCCGCTTCTGCACATCTTGTGGACTCTGATTCTAGTTCCCCATTCCCAGCTGTCACAGTGGCCTCAGGCTGTGGGCCCCCGAAGAATTCAGTTTGCCTGTGTCATCCTGTGCCCAGCGGCGCCCAGAAGTCTCAGGCTCTCCGTGACGTGACAAAGGCCACCTGGCTCATGAGCGCCCAGGCCAGCTGCGGTCTTGGGTGACCTCTCTCTCCTTGTCAGTGCTGGTCTTGGGAATCCCCTGCTTTTTATGGACTTGGCAGATGGCGGTTTTTTTCCTGCTGGACGTGGAGCGTAACCTTGACAAGAGCGATTTACGTTTTTTACTCACTTTTGAAGGCTGAGGTGTTTTGAGAGTACGTGGGAAGACAAAGGCATTGCGTCAGGCTGCGTAGGTATGGGTCACTTCCTTACCACCTGCGTCGCAAAGCAATTAAACCAAATGCGCGTCAAGTACATGCTTAAAAATAAAATTGAAGCAAGTATATCTGCTGCCGGAAAACAAAGTGGAATGTTGCTGGTATTCTTCTGTACCCACGTGAGTGATTTTCCTCTGGTTTCTTGCACGCAAGCGTTGTCCCCACACCGGGTCTTAATGATGCCTTTGCCATTTCCATAGGACAGTGGAAGCGCCACTCTAAGCAATGAGCTATTTAGTGTTAAATACTATGAATAATGAGTGAAGTCATGCCACGCATATTCTTCCACGAAATGGTCCCCCTCTTGATAACACATGTCTCTAGCTTATTCATTTTTGGGGGTTGCGTAGTGTTCTTTCAACGTGCAACATATTCTTATCGGTTCTCCCATTAATGCACGTCTGTGCTAGGTCATTTTTTTTTTTTTTTTTTTTTGCTGTCGTGACTGTGGCTGCAGGGGACCTTTCCGTGCGTGTGTCCTGACACAGAAGTCGAAGGGGCTCCGTAGCGAAGATAAGGACTGTGGGGTGTGTGTGTGAGGGCCCCGGTGAGAAGCACAGGTTGGGGGTGGATGGAGGTCACAGGTGCACTAGGCTGACTCGGGGCCGAGTTCTGTGTTTTTGGACAAAAGTTGGTGCACAAAATGTTCAGTTTACACCAAAAAGAAAAAGAAAAAAAGGAAAAGTCGGAGTGTCTCTAGGTTATACGCCATTTGTGAATAGCTGTTACAGGCTTTTAGGAAGAGACACAGCATGGCTCCAGATATTTATTCACGTGAAGATGACATATAATTAATTAAAAACTATCCTAAAGGCAATTTTAAAAATTCATTACAGTTGATTTTCAGTACTTTATATTTATTTTAAGTATTTATTTTTAGAGAGAGGGGAAGGGAAGAAGAGTGGGAGAGAAACATCCATGTGTGGTTGCCTCTCATGCGCCCCCCTACTGGGGACCTGGCCTGCATCCCAGGCATGTGCCTTGACTGGGAATCAAACCAGTGACCCTTTGCTTCAGAGGCCCGTGCTCAATCCACTGAACCACACCAGCCAGGGCTTTTATATTCATTTAAAGTGAACCTAGAGGGTATTATGCTCAGGGAAATAAGTCACAAAAAGATGAATAGCGTATGATTTCACTGATATCTCGAATCTCAAGAACATAACAAATCAAGCAAAACAGAAACAGGGTCATAGGCACAGAGAGCAGACTGAGTTTGGGGGGCCAGGTGGAAAGGGGGACAGGGTGGAGAAGTACAGGTTGTTGGGCACAGAATAGTCTCAGCTTTCTCCGTCAATGGTAGAGAAGTTTGTTGTCCAGCCTATTTACTCAGACACAGACACCTCACTGAGCGCCAGCTCTTCCATGTGGCTGAGAAAAAACACAGAGAGCTGGATGCTTATACCTCATTCATTTTCACTCTCTCTCTCTGTCTCTCTCTGGTGAATCCACAAAGTTCCCTGTCTCTTAATGGGCTTCACCATCAGGAGAGGAAAACGCCCAGCAAATGTGATTTTACCGCTCGGAAAGCCAAAACCCCAACACAGAGGCCATCAGGCCTCGCCTTCTTTACATAATATATTTTACAATGAGATCAGCCTCCATGTGGGTAACGTGTGCTTTGGGGCAGAAATCATGGCCGTTGGTACTTGGAGTTACTTACCGTCTGGGAGGTCTGAGTAGGGGGAGCCTCGTCTTAATGGCGGCTTCCGACAGAATCTCCCCCCTGGAGAGGATGGTGCTGGAATACCCAATCGGGGTATGCATCACGTCAAAATGCCGCTGGCAGATACGGCTGTTTTCCCCACCTTTGCAGAGAAGACGTACTCTAGCGTCTTTCTTAACTCTCAAATTATAGGTATTCAGCAAATTACTGGTTCTCACCTGCTTTCATTAAAAGTTTTATTCACGTAATTCCTTTTGTAGTATCCCTTTCGGTGTTTGAGAAAATTAGTATACAGGGTCTGGCACCCATCACGCCTCTTTCTTCTTGCAAAATCCTTTATTACAAAATTGTAGGCTTGTGATTCTCTCACGTGACGCTGTCACACTTGAGCACACCCTAGGACCTGCTAGGTGACATGTTCAAATTAAAACTGTAAATTGTTACGCTCGTATTGTTATCCTACCAGCCACCCTCAGGTAGGCGTTAATTTACTCCCGACCCTGTGTGCACTTTATGACAATGTAATGTATCGATATGTGTAACATATATTAAATCGATGCATGTATGTGTGTGTAACTACACTCCACCCCTTGTGAAATAATCTCTTTCAGCATGTGACATGGACGTGACAAAGCTTTTATTACTTTGTCCCCAAGTATGTTGCTTGGTTAAGTGTATAGTGATGGTGTTTTAACGATGGTGATGGGTATTTAATAGGCTCGTTTTCAAAGTCCTCACGACTTGGAATGCTAACACTTTTAGACTCGCCGACTGTTTCGGATGGTATTTGCACACAGTCCCACACATACAGACAGACGTATAGGGTACCGGTGCTCACAGTGATCAGTGTACCCACCGGTCCTCCCAAGGCCCCGTAATTCCATATTTGGTGACTGAGACCGGTCGCTCTCCCCCTGGAGTGACTGTACCCGGTAGCAACATCTGGAGACATTTGTCACTCTTAACACCGGGAGACCATGCTACAAGCATGTTCTGGATGGAGAGCAGGGGGGCGGCTCACCCCTGAAACGCATAGGCCAGCTCTCGCACAAACAATCACACCATCCAAAATAGCGATCGTGCCAAGGTGGAAGGGCCCCAGGATTTAGGTTGCATTCTCTTTGTGCAAAGTGGTCAAATTTCAAAAGAACTGAGCAAGTACCATCGCTCTGCACGCAGGGTTGTTTGGAATGTGTAAGCCAGATGTGGGAAATCCGGACATGCGCTGAGGTGCCTCCTCCCAGTTCCCGTGGTGCCCTCTGAACCTTGGGGGTGGGCAGGGTGACAGAAGGGGGACACCTAATGATGCTGTCAAGCGGGAAGTGTGCCCGTGTCCCCGCTGGGTGGGGGAAGTGAGCCTTGGACCACAGTTCCTGCAGCAGGTCACTGTGGAGGCCCTGGGGCGAACCCACGCCGCCTGGATCCTATGATCACGGACCCCCGAGCTGCAGTCACTGAGCGAGGCTTTGCGCGGACTCCCTCATCAGTCCCCCAGTTCTGTGTCCCCTCTTTTATCTGTGGTTCCCCCTCTGCGCTGGCCTCATTCCACCACGGTCCAAGAGCAGTGCGTGGAAAATTCCAGAAACATAACAGTTGATGAGTTTTAAATTGCATGCCGTTCGTCAAAGAGCGGGAGGAAATCTCTCAATGCCCACTCTGGCCACCGGGGACCTGGATCATCTCTTTGGGTGGCAACTTCATGATGGAAGCCCTGACCCACCTGTTAGTCATTTGGTCTCTATCTGTCGGATCCGATTGACAGTCCTGGATCCAGTGAAGGGTGTTCACATCACCCTTCTTTTACTCGTAACGTCCTCCAAGGATAAGAATAGAGACGCTGGCTGGCGGTTTGCGTGCCGAGGACCAGCCATCAGGTGCCTCCTTTAAGTTAAAAGTTGGACGTTCTCAACGTAACTGTAGGATCATCTCACGTTGTCACAAAAGCAGAGTAGCATAGGTATTTGGAAAGCGAGAGACCACATTCGTGTATAACTCATTACAGTATGTTGTTATACTTCTCCTGTTTTATCATTATTTACTGTATTTTGGGGGCCATCAGACGCACCTAGGTGTTAGAGGTGAAAAAATAGGAAAAGAAATTTTGAAGCAGAAATGTTATAGCTTAAATAATATTTCACCAATAGAAATGTCCACAGAACTCAACAGCAGCATTAACAATCATTATTCCTTCCAAATTTGGGGAGGGGAGAAACGTATGTCTTACAGTCCTAAAAATACGGCGATTGTTCATATATTGCTGTACCTAGTTTGTCATTTATCTTTGCCATCGGTGAGTGTGGGTAGGAGAAAAACACAGTATAGGGAGGTTTTGGGATGATCCATCCCTTCAGGCATCCAGTGGGGGTCTTGGAACACATACGCTGTGGATAAGGGGAGGTCCTAGGCTGCGGCATAGACAGAGCAGTAACGAGGACCTCAAAGCATTTAAATGACTTGCTCTACGCCAGCTCAGCGCCCCACGCTCTGCTGACGCAAAGCCTCTGCTTGTCCCCATGATCCTTTGGAGCAGGTCCGTGAGCAAAATCCCAGCATGGCGCCTCGGTGGACTGTGCCTTTTTTCTGTGTATCGCCCCCTGTGCTTTTTTACCACAGCCCCACAGATATGGCCATTTTGCCGAACCTGAGGATGTCAGATCACATTCCTCCCCTCACAGGGGCTGAAGTCGGTCCAGTTCAGAAATTCACGGCGTCTCTCATTACCACGTGGGAGGCTAGAGAAGGAGGAACCCACTGTGGCTGGAGAGCAGGATGGCTTTCAGGAAGAGAGAAGACTCCCAGCAAGTCCTCACCTCTGGTCTGTCTCTCGGCTACGGAGACATCGGGTCACAGTGTGGCGGCTCTCCAAATGTCTGCGGAAGAATTCAAAGAGGCACACATAAACCAGCCACTGCGGGCGATGCTATTTTTCACGTTCTTCCTTTTTTTCAATCCTTATCCGAGGATGTGTTCACTGATTTAAGAGAGAGAGAGAGAGACATGGATATGCTAGACAAATATTAATCGGCTGCTTCCCAGATGTACCCCTATCTAGGGGTGAACCTGCGACCTCTCTGTGTACGAGGTGAAGCTCCAACCAATGAAGCCTCCCGGAGGCGGCTATTTCCCACTGTCCCTGTTACCATAAGATTTCTGGAGCATCTGCATTCAGCTCTGGCGAGCTTGACCCAGGAAGTCATTACCTATGGCATTTCCCATAAATGTACTACATTTCCATGACAGATTCAATCCCGACACAGGACATTTAAACAACAGTGACCATGTTGACGTAGTCCGCTCAGCTGTCCAGGTAAACGAAATGTGTAATTAGGTTCCAGTCCAGAAATGCCACCCCCCTGAAGCCCCCAGTGTCTTTACAAAATGAGCGTGTGAGTTGAAGGATGCTGGAATATTCCTTCGCCATTAGAAAGAAGGAAATCTGAGAATTGCGTCCGCGCAGATGAACTGCATGGAGAGTGTTGTGCTCAGTGAATTAAGTCAGAGAAAGACAAACATCATGTAATGTTACTTACCTGTGGAGTATAAAGGACAAAACAAAATAGAGACAAGAAACTGAGGGTTGTCAGAGGGGACTGGCCAAAAACGGAGGCCAGTTTAGCTCATTCTTCTCATCCCTGTCCCGGAAAACTTAGAGCTCCCGCCATACCTCTGGAGAGAGCGATGGCTTAAACTTTTTGAGAACTGGTGTTTGGGGGAGTTCCCTGTTCATCCGTGGGCCAGTCTTGCCAGTAATAGTGAGTGAAATTGGGAGACGTCATTACAGTTATCGAGGTGATGTGTGTACTTTTGGGGGTTTGTTTGCTCGTTCACCAAAGCCTGGGTGAGTGTGTCTCCCCGACGCCGGGGGTAGTCGGAGCTCAGTGGGCACGTGGCAGGAATTAGGACTCGCTTGTCACGCTCCACGGGATCTTACCTCCTGGCTGTGCCAAGGTACAGGTTCAGCTGTGAAGGAGGTTGCGTAGCGTGGGGTCAAAGGCTGCATAGAGGGGACAGTGAAGGGCACACGCGGCTGCCGTCTGGCCTTCATCATCTTTGTTTGCTTCCTCTTCCCCACAGGCCCACAACGGCTCATTCCCGCAGTTGTCGTAAGGAGCCGGCGCCCTTGGCAGACATTTGGGGTCATCGCCTCCTCAGACCCTCGCACTTGCTTCGATTTGCCTGCGGCCTCGAGAGAAGGCTGCTTGCGGGCCATGGGCTGCTTCGAACCCTGCTGGGCCTGTGCTGGACACTGATCTCGTCTATGAGCCATCGGCGAGGCTCGCTGGCCAGCCCTTCTCCTCTGCTGGGTCCCCGGCCCCCCAGGTCCGGCCTTTCTGCCTGCGGCTGGCGTCTCAGCATCGCTTGCTCGGAGTCCTGTCTCCCCGGCGCCCACGCATGTTGCAGTGAACAATGTCGAGACCCACGGGACGGTCATGGCTTGCTCTGTGCTTCCCCCCGGTCTGCGCCCTGCTGAACCCCAGTGTCCTGCTGGGGCTCACGGCCCTGGTCCTCAAGGTCACGCTCGTTGACGGTCAAGCCCAGCACCCTGTCGTCAACACCAATTACGGCAAAATCCGTGGCCTAAGAACACCCTTGCCCAATGAGATTTTGGGCCCAGTGGAGCAGTACCTGGGGGTCCCGTACGCCTCTCCCCCCACGGGCGAGAGGCGGTTTCAGCCCCCGGAGCCGCCCTCCTCATGGACTGGGATTCGCAATGCCACTCAGTTCGCCGCCGTGTGTCCCCAGCACTTGGATGAGAGGTCGCTCTTGCATGACATGCTCCCCATTTGGTTTACCGCCAACCTGGATACTCTAATGACCTACGTTCAAGACCAAAACGAAGACTGCCTCTATCTCAACATCTACGTACCTACGGAAGATGGTAAGTCCCGGAAGGAATCAAAAATGCGTCCCCGCTGTCTGGTCTCAGACGGGGACGCCCGGGGGCCTTCGGCGTGCCCTCCCCATGCCTCCTCTCACCTTGCACCCATTGATTTCTTCTCGTATTCAGAGTACCGTTCTGGGGTCACTGTGGGCCTGTGCCACCGTGTTTCCTGAGCCTCTACAAGAGGGTCAGTATTTCCTCCTGTTTATATCTTGCCTTTTTAGCCCCGTTTACGGGTTGACGGGCAGGAGGTGATCGGCGTGAGTGTGCCGTGTGCCTTCCGATACCCGACTCCTCTGAGAAGAGGTGAGTCTTAAAATCGTACAGTGGAGAACATTAGGATGTTGCAGGCTTTGCACTGAATATTTGAAGGAGTGGTTGCAGTCGCCGTATTCCTGTAGGAGTCCCGTAACCTTCTTTGGTCCGTTTCAGCCTTGAAAGGAGCCACTGGGTGCATTTGCCACCCAAGCAAGGGCTGTTTTGTAAAGTGGTCAAGCTTCGTTATTGGGGATCCATGATTTGAACACCAACGGGCGTTCCGTTTTTTTCCCCCACATCCAGGGCTATCCAAGGGCCAGCGTGTGTTGTGACGTGATAGTAGGTGACGTGAGAAAATAATGGGCTCGTCGGAGCAGAATGGCCTCTTTGTGTTCGATGCCAGGCCAGTGAAAAACGCCTCTAAAAACGGCCGTGTGTGCTGTGTTCATCCACCGTCCAGGGAGGGTGGCATTGGAGGGTCTCCTCTCCAATCCGAAGTGTAGACTTCAGATTAAAATTTTCTGTGGTGTCCAACCAGAGCAGTTATGGCTCGATGATGTCCCCCTGTTTTTCATTCACCATTTGCAGACGCTCTTTTTAGACAAGGACAGGGGAACGCGTAGAGGGAACCTTACTGAAATTCAGAGAAACAGTTTCCGAGAACGGCCAACGTCACCTTCCATAGACACCAGCGTGCGTCCATCCTGACTTGAATGGAGGGAGGTCTGTGTTTTTCTTTCGCCTTTTAATCCTTGGAAAATGATTCTCAGTGAGATTGGTATGGCAGTTGGAAATAAAGGAGGACATTGCTCTGGGATCTCAGAAACTGAACTCTGCATGTGGGGGCTTGAATGTGGTGGGAGTGCCGTGTCGGGAACGCCCCAGCCAGGGGCACCTGTTCTGCACGTCACAGACAACAGCGGCCACAGAAAGGAAGGAAGCAGCCATGCTTCCTTGTATTGGTAGCTTCTGGCATGCGTCCCTTGTTGTCATGGACACAGAACGCACAATTATCCTGTAGACCTGTGGGTCTCAGTGTGATTCACAGAGTGCCACTGACATTTGGACTCTGTGCTTCCAGCGTTGGGTGGAGGTGACTTTGTGGGGAATAGTCCCTGCACCCTGTGTCGTGAGCCTGGGAGAAGGTGAATAGCAGCCCCCACCTGCAGTTACAGCTGCCGTTTTTGCAAGCTACCTGGCTGGTGGTCTTTCTCCTAACGGACTATTCCCAGTAAAAAAAAAAAAAATGACAAAAAAGGGAAGACAAATAAAGAGGGAGGAGAGATACCACACAGGATAAAGGATGAAAATGGTTTCATAATGCAGCTGGTGTGCCAGAGGGTCCGAGCCAGTGACATTTCACAGCTGACCTCATGAACAATGTCTGCCCCTCAGATAGACTTCCTCCTGCTGGGGAGGTTGGACCAAATTAGACCACCCACGCAGAAAAATCAATAGTTTCCTTTCATTGATTGCAAAGCTATAGCTGTGCAATTGTGTGTGTGCAATGCAACCAGAAGCCACTGGGCCATTTTTCTGGGGCTGGCTTGCCATTGAAGAGGAATTGGAGAATGTGAAAATGTGGAAAGAAGGAAGCCAGTGCAACTTGTTTATTACTTCTTTGTTTTTTTTAAACCAGTTTTGCTTACACTTGTCTTCACTGGGTCTGGAAAGGGAATCGGGCCCCTAAGTATCACTGAAAAGGTAGAATCGATCCCCCTGTAATATCTGAAGTTTCCTGGTGACAGCTTCAAGTCACAGATTGCTTAAAAGCACAAGTCAGTCTTGTGGGTCACATTTTTTTTTGTTTGTTTTGTCTCCTGTGACATCAGTTTGAGCATCAGTGTGGAACTGTACATATTTAACTACTGCTCATTCACTAAGTGATCAACCCCAGTTCTAACCACAAACGTCAATCATAACAGCCTCACACTGACGTCTCCAAAGGTCCTCTTTCAGGGCGTGTTAACGATTCCAATCATTGCCTTTAATTCACAACCCAGGCAGCAACGGTGCACAATTTAAGTTCAGAATTCCACTCTGATACTGCTTTTGTTTTAGATTTGGGTTTGTCCATGGATTGGAGGGTGCAGGTTCACTACCAAAAATAATTCCAAGCACTTGGGACGTGGCAGTCATGTGCTCCACCAGAGGGTCCCGAAAGGGACGTGGATTTTTAATTTTCAAAGACGCCAGTTGCAGGCAGCATACTGACTTCCCACAGATATGCACGTCCTAATCCCCGGACCGGTGACTATTTCCTTACATGACAAGGGGCGTAGAATTAAATCCGGACGTGAATGTATGTTCGCCGATCAGTTGGCCTTAACCTAGGAGGAGTGTATCCTGGATTCATCGGGGGTGGGCTTGGTGCTTTAATAACAAAGCTGCTTAGTTGTGGGAGAGACCAAGCAGGAGAACCAAGCTGGAGTGATGCCGTGTAGGAAGATGTTGGTGGCCATGGCTGGCTTTTGTGGATGGGAGGCAGCTAGGAGTCTGGCAGTCTTCAGGGGCTACAGAAGCCAAGGAGATGGATTGCTTTGAGCTCCCTCCCCCGCCCCTCCAAAAGCACAGCTGACGGGACACCTTGGTTTCGGCTGCACGGCATTGCGACCTTCAGAACTGTAGGACGGCAGCAGTGAGCCGTGTTGCCCCCACAGCATATTAGGATATGACTGCCATCACGCATGAAGCTTTGTGGACAAAGGACAATTTGGATGTTTTGCTCTATGTCACTCAATGACATCTGGGCACTTTCGTGCCCAGAGCGAGTTCCCGTTCGAATTTCCTCATGAGTGTGTTGCCTCATGGGAAACAAAGCCACTCCCTGAGAGCTGTTTTGAGCTTTGGGAAATCACCCCCATTCTGGGATTCTCACGCATTTCTTCCTTGTCTGCCTGGAGAATTCCCGGTAGGAAACACTCATCTCAACACTGTGTTCCATCCTTCTTACCAAGGAGAAGAAAAAAATCGGTCCCCACGGGTGGGCAACATGAGGTGTGTTTGAGGCTTGCACTCTGTGGGGTGAACACCAGGACTGTCGATCCCCATGTGAACAACAGCCTCATAAATGGCGTCTTCAGAGAGTCACCCAGACCTCACACACGCAAGAATTGGGAGTTTCAGATTCTCTGGGCAGGTTTCCAGAGTAGATGTCATTGAGTGACATAGAGCAAAACATCCAAATTGTCCTTTGTCCACAAAGCTTCATGCGTGATGGCAGTCATATCCCTAAATGTCTTCCAGTCCTACTGAACACCCGGTTAAGCAAAATCTTTTGGGTGCCCGGCTTCTTCCCTGTAGACCTCAAGATCCGATCTGTTCTGGCCAAACCGATTCTCTGTTTTTTCCAAACAGTCTTCATGCATTGATCTCGTAACAGAATATCCCTTAACTCTCTCTCTTTTCCAGTTTTATTGAGAGAAGACTGAGTCACATCGTGGTATAAGCTGAGATTTGCAGCACAGTGGGCGGACTTACATATACTGTGGAGTGGTTGCTGTTAAGTGTAGTTCACCTTCATTCTCCCATAGAGATCCCACAAAAAGAATGAGATCTCGGGATGTGCATTCAGGATTCGTTCTGCAAACACCCTTCTTGCATCCCACCCGTCAGTGCTAATTAACGGCGTTCATCATGGTCTACATCAGTCCCGAGTGTGGAGTCTTCCTGCCACCGGAAAGTGGGTGTCTGACCACCTTCACCCAATTCTCTCATCCCCTTCCCCCAACTCTGAGACAAGTGTTTCCATCTTTTTCTCTGAGTGTGGGCTTTCTTGGTATTTGGTGATTTTTGCCTTTATTTTTGAAAGATTCCTTGTATAACAGAGAACATACAGCATTTGTCTTTCTCTGTCTGACTTATTTCTCTTAGCCTAAATATCCTCCAGGTGTATGGATGTTGTTAGAAAGAGTAGGATTTTTCTCCTTTTCTTTGGCTGAATAATATTCCATGATATCTACATCTTTATGCACCTGTTGAATATCTATCTATCTATCTATCTATCTATCAATCAATCATCTATCAGGTTTTCTTTATCCATTCATCCATCGTTGACCGTCCAGGTTGGTTCCATGTCTTGGTTATTGTAAATAATGTTGTGTGAACACGGGGTACAAATATTTTCCCTCTACCGTTTTATATGTAACTTTGGTTTACTGGTCTGGCTAAGCTTAGAGACAGGGCCCAGAACTTATCAGCCTGGCTTACATTCTTGCTTGTCGCCTTCCCAGTTGAATGGTGATGGGCAAGTTACTGGGCTGGGGCGTGCCTCAGTTTCCCTGTGTGTAACAGGAAGCTGCAGTGGGAAGGTTAAGGCTTTAACCCATAGCAAGTTCTCAGGTCATTATCGTGCACAAACAGCCACTGTAATCTGGTGTTAGTGCCATACAATTAATAGTAGAACAAGTAACAGGACATTCGGGCTGTCTTGCTCGTGTGTATTGGGTTGAATAGATGAATCCAGCCCGTAATAAATGTGTATTGTTTATAACACAATCATTTACTGAGGAAGTGGATAAAGGGACCCTCCTTTCTTAGTGTTCCGAGCATGGCTTTAGCTAAAGGGAGTTTAAAGCGAATAGCGTTTGTTTGTGAAAAGCTCAAAGAATCGTTCTGCCTGCTTTCTTCCGTGGCTTCATCTTCTTTCGCACCGAGCTGTCCCGTGGATTTTTAGCATTCTATGTGACATACAGAAATTGTCATTAAGAAAGCATGAACGTTTGTTTCTTGGAAGAATGCCTTAGAACGTTGGAAAACAATGGTGCTCTTCTGTTTTATCTGAGGTAAAGGGAAAATTAGTTTTCTTTCTCCTCCTGTGAAGTCACAAATAATCAAATCGTATGTGGTGAGTCACAAAATCTGCAGGAACAGCTAAATGTTAACTAAGTTACCACCGAAAGAAGGGTTTATGTTTAACCCTAAACATCACTATTGTATGTGAAAGTCATCGAATGGTTCATAGTTTAGTCTGTCATGTGGATGTTAGTACATGTCGATGTACTTTTTAAGTGAAGATAATTACGACAGATTATTAAATAAATCTCTCCCTGACAATGACGAACTGAAAATAACTTAGAATTTTATGTATATGGTTAAACCAGAGTTCATTTCTGATAACATGGTTTAAAAGATTTCGCTAATTTGGGCATAGAATAATGATCTTATTGGAAGAAGAATAATGTTAATAATAGTCTACCAACTATATGTCTGGAAGAATACTATTTTCTTACTGTGAATTATACTTTGGAAAATTTAGGAAAAGCTTTCTCTAAAAAAGGCATTTTTTCTTCTACTTCTCATTTTCCATGACCTAAGATTCCACTGCATTCCCTTTGCAATTTAGAATTTACTTTCACAAGTAGGAGGAGTCCAGGTCGCCGAGAATGTATTAGACACCCAATCTGTCAGACAGAGGGTAGAGTGTAAGCAACATAATAATACAAAACGGCTCAGGGTAGAAATCCTGGGTGCAGTTCATTGGCTGGACTATTTTTCCATTGGTCATGATTGACTTTTTAAAAACAAATTGAATGGGGTGACATGTGGTTAATAAGATCACATAGGTCTCTCTCTAGTTTATTATTTAAGGCTTACTACCAGGACATGCCAGGTTTTTATCCGTTGCCAAATGACACCATTAGTTTGGATGCCATCATTTAGTTTCCGTAGGATCTTAGTTAAGTCATTCAACCTTTTCCATATTTAGTGACCTCAGCTCTTAGTCGATGCTTTGAGAGGGGTCCCGATCATGTCCTTTGGCACATGACTCATCAAGAGTTGGGTGTCTTGTTTTACTAACTTCGTGCTGACCATAGTCCCAGCTCCTCCCAGTTACTGTATTGATGGTCTCATCCCAACGTTGATTCTTAGTGTATTTTCTCCTCTCTTCCATCCCTTACTTATTCTCTTTAGGGGTCTTGTTAACAGATTGATTCCTTTAAAAATTACGGGTCAACAAACCATTATTTACACACACCATTTGCACAGAGCGCTGGGTATTTCCAAGTGGTGGTGGGGAGAAATAGAAGCCCTTGGCTGGGGAAGCCGATGAGCCCAAGGATTTGTGGGTGCCAGAATTCTAGATGTTTTAGGGCAACGATTCAGGGGGAAAAGGCAGGAGAACCTGAAAGTTGATGTTTTCCAGGGAGATCCCACAGGGAATAGGTTCCCAGCAGTTGCGAGCTGAGCACATGAGACACACATCTACTGAGCAAGGATGAAATGATGTCGAGATTCCCTACAACCAAGTTCCATATTTATGGCTTATCCAGAAGGACCAGGACATAAAAGGTATACAGTGTGGGGGGAGGGAAAGGTAAAACTATGGTGGGCCTCTAGGAAGGAGTTTGGATAGTGTCATTTCACACGCAAAGGACTCACTTGGGGATTTTGGCACTGTTACATTTTTGACATCACGAGATTTATAAACGTGGTTCCACGGGAAGGAGTTCTGATGCCTATTTTTCTTGTCAGCAGACTGCGCAATCCAGGCTAAATCGAAGAACATACAACTGTTTACCAAGTTCATACGTTTTATCACCGGGAATTTTGAAAGGCACATCATTCACTAAAATCTGGCTCCCCACGAGTTTTTACCTATTAAAATAGTGTCCCACTGCATTTTCTCTGGGATCCTTCCTGATAACTAACATGGAGTCAGGTGACACTATTAACTTTGCATGTTTCAAAAATGTTGTGGAGACACGTGAGAAAACAGCATTTTTGGTAAAAACATTAAAATGTTAAAGATATATAAACCTAGATTAGGTAGTGCCTTTTTGAGCTAAAATGAGATCAGAATGAGCTCAAATTCCGCCACAGCATGCTTTAGAAGAGTATTTGCATTTCACAAGGGGATTTTGGTCTATTCCAGATCATTTTCAGAGTTACCTGGAAACAACCGTATTTGGCTGTGTATAACGTGCACTTTTTTTGCCTAAATTTTTTAGGAGAAAATAAGGATGTGCGTTATACACGGGGTAGCACTAATTCTGCATCTATATCATGTGAAACAGAAGACTTCTCTCCGCTGAAAGTTGGGTGCATTATACACAGCCAAAGACGGTCAGTGATGGAGTGAACTCTGATCTCGAGCTCGGAGTGGTAAAATTCTTCTTGTGGAAGGAGTCACTCCCCCCCCCATTTCCCTCCGTGCAGCATTTTCCCCTTCTGGAACCCTCTGAGTGCTGGCGGACAGGAAGTGTTCTGCTGTCTGTTCCCGATGGTTGGTGTGGTTATGATTTTACGAGTGTGCACCTCCTAGATCAAGGCAGGCGGCTTTGGGGAGCTTAACCCGTGAATCCTTGACTTGAACGCAGACCACCTGAGCGAGGTGGTTAGTCCGTGTCCCCGGACCTGAACCCGGTCAGCAGAGACCTGTGTGAGGTGTTCAGGGCTTCATCACTTCCTTGGTGGAGACGGTTGGCCAAGTAGTCCTGTGACTTCTCCGCCAAGAGAGCCAAAGCAGAGCTGGGGGTTTCTTTCTTCTCCCTCTCGATCGCTTTGAAAACCTTCGAACTCAAGCTACGTTCCTGCCCTGGGGTCTTTTCCAGACATGTTCTGCTGGCTTGATTCCCTCGGGCATCTGACTTGGAGAGCTCCTCATCTTGCTTCCTGGCTTACGGTAGGGTAGGCTATCAATGGATGTTCTTATTCTCCTTGTTTCATTGACATACACTTGGTGTGCCGTCTTGTAGTGGTTATATTAGTTTCAGGTGCGCAGTGTAGGGATTTGAGATTTTATACTTTACAATCTGAGCACTCTACTAATTCTAGTAATCATCTGTCACCACGCCAATGAATTACAATAATACAGACTGTGTTCCCTGTGCTGGTCTTGACATCCTGTGACTGTTCTGTAACTGCCAGTCTGCATGTCTCCATCTGTTCAACTCTTTCATGTAGCTTCCCCACCTCTTCCCACCTAGCAGCCTTCAGTTTGTTTTCTGTCAGTCTGTTTCTGGTTTGGTTTGTTTTCTTTCTTTAGAGTCCACCCATCAGTGAAATCCTATGGCATGTGTCTTTCTCGGTGTGACTCACTTCATGGAGCAAAATCCCCTTCAGGTCCGCCCATCCTGTTGCACATGCCACAGCAATTCTTTTTCATGGCTGTGCAATACTCCACTCTGTGTATGTACCAAATCTGCTCCATCCCTTCGTCTCTCAGTGGACACCAAGCCTGCGTCCACATCCCGGCACGCTGAACCAGGGCTGCCAGGACCATGGATTGGATCTGTCTTTTTGAATTAGCGTTTCCATTTCCTGTGGGTAAATACCACAGAGTGGACATGCTGGACCGAATGGTAGTTCCACTTGTAATTTTTTGAGGGACCCCCGCTGTGTTTTTCCATCGTGGCTGTCCCGTTCCGCGGTCCCACATTCTTATAGGGATGTGTGGGTTCATTGCTGATGTGTCCCGGTGGGTGGTGATGGGCATGCATTGGTTCTCCGGGACCACGACATGTCCTGGGAGGGACTGCATCCGAAGTTTACATTCCCTTCATTGTCCAGATGCATGAAGCTCCTGTCTCATTCACATCGAACCTGAAGACATCTGTTTTCATATGCTTTAAAACCTAAAGAGTCTATGTGACAATATGATTTAGAACCTGAAGGACCACAGGATCCCTCTGCTTCTCGTGGAAAACTGTTGGCACACGCCCGGACACAGTAACTCACCGCTGTGGCTCACATGTCCCCGCAGGATGCTGACCACCCACGCACGAGGCTCCGCAGCCTTTTTGCCGCCCATTTCCCTGCAATGCCAGGCCCCTGAGCTATTACATGGGAAAGCAGCTCTACAGTTGCCACAGAGCAGCCAACAAGCTGCCTAATTAGTTTGCAGTTTTGCAAAAGCCGTGGGTTGCCTGTTTTTAAATGCCACGGACTGTAATTTGGCTTTAATGGAGGTGGAGCCATTTCTGAGACATTAATTGAAGTTCACAGATGGCAAAGGAGTGGAGCTCATTGTCTTAGAGGCTTTTGCTAGGCCTAGGGACTCAGGGACTTCCCCCAGCACTTTCTGCAGGTGACGGTTTGTAGTTGTTGGTTACTGGTTTTGGTTCTATCTTCGTCATTGCTTAAATGACATTATTGAAATCATGAATGAGGAGGGACAATGAGGTCTCCGCCTAAAAGGGACTGAGTGTCTCTGAGCTCTGTTATTGTAATTCTAACACAGCGGATTATCTGTTGGAATCTCTTAGAAACCTCTGCAGACTATGGGATGGTTATGAATCCTTCCACCTGCTTCTCTGGTCAAGAGCTTTGACTCAGCTGCGTTGCTGCATGTTTGGGGTCACTCTGTCACCCCAAAGTCGTATGTCAAAGCTCTAACCCTTGGTCCCTGGGAACGTGCCTTTACTTGAAAGTAGGGTTTCTGCAGGTGTACTGAAGGGAAGCGGAGGTCCGTCCCTACTGTATCAGCAAGGACCCTGAATCCTGGAAGATTGCTGTCCTCCTAAGAACAGACACAGAGACAGACAGGAGGACACCTGTGGGGCTGAGATGGGAGTGACGTGTCTACAAACCGAGGGAGGATGAGGAGAGAAGCAGCCTGCAGAAGCTTACGACTGAAGGGGAGACGCCAAACAGGTCCCTCCTCTGAGTGTACAAAGCAAACAACCCTGCCGACTCCTTCCTTCGGAGGTGTGTGTCTTGTGGAACAGCAACACCACCAATTCTTGTTGTTTCTCGCTGCCCAGCTGTTGCTGGAACAACCTGGAGTTAGGAACATACCGCCTGCTGGTCTCCTCTGAGCTGGAAGAAGCCAGGCTACCTTGTCCCTGTTCTTAATTCCTTAAGTCCTCTGTCAGCACCCGCTGCTCTCTCCTTGGGGACACCTTCCTGATGCCTTGAGGTCTCCTGGCTCTCTTGTGTCTGCTCAGCAGAGGAGAAGGTCTTGGCTTGTCATCCCCCAAACCTTGGGGTTCCTGGTAGGGACACCCCATGGACTCAGGAGCTGCAAATGAAGCCCTCCTCCTTCTACAGAACCTTTGTTCCTGAGAAAGAGTCAACATGCCCTGGTCTCATTTCTGTCTCACTCACCTACCATTCAGGTAGCATTGTTCTCACTAAGACACCTGAATGGATGGCTGGTGGGACCTAACGATGCTCAGCATCTTTCTCTGGCACGTTCCAGGTACCCGCACTGTGACTTTTCCAGGAGGGATGTATGGTAGCCTGACTCCGCCTCGGAACATCCCTGCTTCCTGCCGTTCACATCCTCGCGGAACCCCCGCCACCTCCCTGTTACAAGCATAGCCTTTGTGTGGCCTTATTGGTGCCAAATCGCAAACATCCCTGCGGCCAGCACCTGAGGGCGGTCCCTGGCCAGTAGAATGGAAGCATAAAGTCCGACAGGCCACAAGGAAGTGGATCCTGCCAAGAAGCACGGAAGCTTGGAAGGCGATCTTGCTCTGTCGCTCAGATTATAAACCCCTTGGCTGACACCTGGTTGGAGACCCTGGTGCACACAGTCCAGAAGCTTGGGCCTGTGTTCCTCGTCCGCACAAGCCACTGTGAACTGGCTTGTTCGCAGCCATCAGCTTTGAGGCCACTCGATATACAGTGTTCGGGAGGCAATCACGCTCTCACGGAGAGAATGCATTTCCAAAGCTGGCCCAGTCATCACTCCCCTACCATTCAGGTAGCATTGTCTCTGGTTGGAGGACTAGACAGGTGGACAGGGATCGAGCTGTTTTCACATAGCAAAGAGTTGATAGCATGTGAAAAATTCACGTTGAAGCCCCTTAAAGGGGAGAAGAGCGACCTGCTGGGTCTGTGTAGTGAGAATAGCGGCAGGAGCTGCAGCTCCGGAAACTCGTGTTCTCAGCATCGTGCCAAGGAACACGGCGTTTTGAGTCCTTCTAGCCACCAGTGCCTTGGCCTCCTTCTCAACGAGGCTGCCTCCCCAAAGCAGTCCCCAGCATGTCCCTGCGATATCACCCTACAGAGCAGAGAAGCAGGTCGGGGTGGTGACCCCAAGTCTGCATCTAAGATAAAGGGGTGTGTGCACGGGTGTGGGCCAGCTTCAGGTCCTCACTTCAGCGTGAAGACAAGGGTTGGACGGGAGCTGGCAGAGGATATATGCAGAAAGGGCGGTTCAGCAATGGAATGCTCAGCATTCTGAGAGAACAGAACAAAACCCGTTCTGTTCTCATGCCGCACGAGAGGGAGCGTAGTTAAGCCAGAAAGCAAGGCGCGGCTTTGTGGGGGAAGACATGAGCCCAGAAGACAAAGCTGTACCCTAAACTACCACCTGCCTTTCAGCCAGAAGGAAATGTCTGAGAATGTGAAGATGGGAAGTTTGCTTCTGAGTGGTTGCTGTGCTGGCGTTGTGAGCATCACGACGTATTATGCGAGTGACATATTGTTGTGATAAAGTGACAGGACATTGAGCAGATCTGGAATGTTGTAGTTGGACAGCCGGAGAGACTCAGGAGACCGGAACACGTTAGCTCAAGGCAAGTCCCGGGGAGTCTGCCTGCGGGTGGAACCCTCCGCGGGGCGTGGGGGAAGCTTCGGAGAATGGGAGCACCCTGCTCTGGCCTCGGTGCCTCTGAGGCGCTGCAGCCAAGGTGCTGGGCACACAGAAGGCTCGTGCAAGTGATGGAGTTGACCTGGCACAAGGGAGATGGAGTTTGAAGAGAGAAATTTCACCCTGAGGTGTTCATAGTGGAACAGGCCTGCGGGGAGTTGCACTGTGGGGCACAGGCAGATGGCTGGCCAGGTGACATTCAGCTGTCCCTCCGGGAATTCTCCAAGAAGTAGGAATGCATCATCCCCTGCCTTCTGCTCCAGGGGCTTCTTTGTGAGGGGTTGCGGGGGGTAGGCTCCTGGGCTGCTGGTCCGAGGCTCCTCTGGAATTCTTGCACAGCCTGTTCATGCAAGTAAGTGTCCCCCACGCCCTTACATCTTTGTGTTTCTCTGGCATTAGCCACAGTGTCGTTTATTCGTTAATTCTCTCCTGCATCGGATACTTACCGAGCATGAGTTGAAGGTCAGGACCCCTGGCGGGAAGTGGACCCATCCCTTCCTTTGTAAACCACACAGGGCAAGATTGACAGTTGCCCAGCGTGAGCATGAAACATAACCCACGCTATGAGGTGGCAAGTTGGAGAGAGCTGGGCAAGTCTCCCAGGGACACACGCTCCAGACTCGGAAGGTCTGACGCCCTGGGAAATGTGAAGGACAGGAACCGACTGGGTTGCTTGGGCGGCGAGGGGGTTCCCCAGAGGACGGATTGTCACGTGTTCCACGACGGGGCCCAGAGGCTGACGTGAATAGTGATTTTCTGAGCACCATTTAAGAGACCGCGTGAGTGAACCGGCCATCTTCGCTCAGCCAAGCGTCCAAAATGTGGACACTCTTTATGGTCATTGGGTCCCACAGCCACACGGTGCCACCGTCCTTTCTGCGCCAGAGAACACTGACCGACGTTGTCTTACGAAAATCGAGAAACGGAACAGGGACAAGCGCCCGGCTCACAGAGGGACCTGCTTCCTGTTAGGGGCTCAGCGGCTGGACTCATGGGGCTGCTGCCTCTTTCTGCAACAGAGGTGACTAGAACTCAGTGACGCTTCTGTACCCATTTCTGCGGCTGCCTCTGCACGAGAAATTTCAACCGCTGCTGCAGAAGGCACCGCGTGGCTCACAGCATCTCAAACATCTATTTCCTCGTCCTGTAGAGAACAGGACACGGCACTGGGTGTCTTGACGAAGGCAGCGGGCGTCTTCTGTTTGACACACACACGTCAGTGGCAGCCAGTCCAGAGTTTTTCTCAGGTCATGCGGTAGGTGTCTTCCGAGTCATCGCAAACTTTTCCAGGCCCTGCCTGACTCCCCCCGAGTTAGGGCTGGTCCCCAAGAATCTGCTTTGAAATGACCCTAAGGCTGATGCTCACAGGTTTTTAAAAAATTAAACATGTTTATTGATTTGAGAGAGGAGGAGGAAGGGGACAGAAGGAGACAGAGAGAGGGAGACACTGGTTTCCTATATGTGCCCTGACCTGAGATTAAACCTGCAAGCGAGGTACATGCCCTGACTGGGACTCGAACCCCCAACGTTTTGGGGGTACTAAACAACACTCTAAACCCCTCACCTGCACCAACCAGGATGACGGAAACTTTTTTATAGACTATGAAAGCTGTAAATAACACACAGCTTTGTTTGTATAATAATAACCAACAATAGTTTGACTTTATAGGACTGATTATAGGAAGGATATAACTAATGATAGCACGAAGTGTTTGAATAATCGTCACAACCGGAACTTCAGAAAATCGGGTCTAAATCGTTGGAGACCACGTATAAGCCACCACTTTTTTTCTGCCATTAGAAAAAAGGAGCAAGATAATAATAATAATAATAACACCATGAAACACAGGCAAGAAACTCGGGTCCCCGTTGGCTAGGCCTCCACGGGACCTCCAAGATGAACGCGTCACAAAGCGTATCTGTAGGTAATTAAGGGGCGTGTGTGGTGGGTAGGTGCGTCGGCAGGGTGCTGCCGGGAGGATTGGGAGATACTCGGGGCTGGTGTCTGCCTGCCTCATTCCTGGGTCCCCGTGTGCTCTCCGTTACGTAGGATTGGATGCCTGCAGGTACCTCCCCTGTCCACAGCTGTGTATGATGCTCAGCCTGGAACAGGAGCATAACGTCCATCTCAGCTCTTCCTGGAACTACATCTTCCCAGTCATCTTGGCGGGGACCTGTTCTGTTTTCTTTTTTAAGGTTTTTATTTATTTATTTTTAGAGAGAGAGGAAGGGAGAGAAACATCAATGTGAGAGAGAGACACACATCGATCGGTTGCTTCTTGTATGTATCCTGATGGGGGGCACCAATCCCCCAACCCAGGCAAAGGGTCCCAACTGGGAGTCAAACCTGCGACCTTTTGCTCTGTGGGACGATGGCCAACCCACTGAGTCACCCCGGTCAAGGCTTTGCAAGGATTCTTCATGCAAGTCTCTGGCAAGGACCATCTAAAACTAAGTATATGGAGTATCTATATACGTAGGTCTAATATTTTTAACAGGTCTGCATTCCTCATGAATATATGCAGACTTCCCTAAAGCGTTAGGGAAGGTGAAGGGTCCGTGATGTTTGTTGGACTTCCAGCGGTCACCCTCAGCACTGTGGACAGTTGTCTGCTGTGAGGGGGTGTCCTCGGAGCCTGCCCAGCCACCTTCTGATTTCCAGCTGCTCCAGGTGCAGAAAACCGAGGACCTATGGGGCACATTCCTGCCAGACCCGGTTGGCACCCACCAGCCACGGAACGCGGAGGGGACAGGGAGGGCTGACGGGTGGTCTCATCCACAGCCACAGCCACAGCCCCAGGAAGGACCCTTGTGAAGCAGTAGACTGACAAGCTCGGATGGGTGTCTGGAGAGTCCCCACACTGGCCGCCAGTTCCTTGCCGACTTGCTCACCCTGGCGTGAGCCGACCTCTACAGGGTGTAATTTGATTCGTTCTGCAGAGAGGTGCTCAGCCCCTACCTTCTCTTGGCCCGCTGCCGGAATTTCTGACCGCGAATGGTGTATAGCAAGAGCCACCGAAAAAATGGGAATGGACTAGGTTATGGAGCATCCTGGCTGAGCTGGTCTGTCAGGAAATGGAGCCTTTCAAGCAGACCAAAATCGTGTATATGACGGAAAAGGAGACCTTTGTCCCAATGAGTTATTTTTTTAAAAGATTTTATGTATTGAGAGAGACAGGGGAAGGGAGGGAGAAAGGGAGGCAGAGAAACATCCATGTGCAAGACATAACATGGATTGGTTGCCTCTTGTGCGCCCCCTACTGGGGTCCGGGCCCATAACCCTGGCATGTGCCCTGACTGGGAATTGAACCAGGGACCTTCCGGTTCAGAGGCCACGGCTCAGTCCACTGAGCCACACCAGCCAAGACTGAATTACTTATTTTTAATTCTGGGCTGAGTAAGTCTATTTGGCAAAGAGATTGGGTGGTTTCTTCTCTCTCAGTTAGGTGGTGAAAAAAAATTTTTTTATTTTCCAAAGATTTTATTTAGAGAGAGGGGAAGGGAAAGAAAAACAGAGGCAGAGAGACATCAGTGTGTGGTTGCCCCTCATGTGTCCCCAACTGGAGACCTGGCCTGCAACCCAGGCATGTGCCCTGACTGGGAATTGAACTGGAGACCCTTTGGTTCACACGCAGGCCCATGCTCAATCTACTGAGCTGTACCAGCCAGGACAAAAAATTTTTATTTGTGTCTGAACTTGAATGCTAGAGCAGTACTTCAAGGGTTTATCCATAGATACACCTGAATTAAAAGGCCAGCCTGCCTGGCTGGTTTGGCTCAGTGGATTGAGCACGGGCCTATGAACCAAAGGGTCGTCGGTTCAATTCCCAGTCACGGCACATGCCTGGGTTGGAGGTTCGATCCCTGGTCTGGGCGCGGAGAGGAGGCAACCGATCGATGTTTCTCTCACGGGCATGTCTCTTTCTCCCTTTCCACGTGGGAGCCCCCTGCCCCCCAGTTCCCTCTCTCTCTAAAAAAACAGTCAATAAACATATACCTAAAGGGGACGATAAAAACATTAAAAACGTAAAGATCAGTCTTTTAGCCTTTGCAGAAAAAATAACCCATATACCGTGGCATCGACTTTCAAGTAGCCTGGTGTCGGCATGACCAAGTGACAGCCAGTTCCTTGTGCTCCTTGACCTCTGTGCTGTGACTTGGCGAGATGAAAAACAGCAAAAAGAAACATCTGGGCCCCTTTGTAAACAGCTGGTGCAGAAATGTCCACATACGGAAGTGCTGCAAAGCTGGCCCCCCTGAGAACAGGATCTCCCACCACCGTTAACAAAATGAGTCCGTGGTCATTAATGGGGGGGTTCTGATACATTTTATATGTTCTTGATTAGATTCAGAAAGCAAAGAATCAGGCCTAATTGATACAAACAGGCTGTAATTTTGTGCTTTTAATATAATGGCCTGTGGCCAAAGGCGGACAAAAAAAAGAGCATTTGATTTGTTACTTTGAATTTGTTTCTCCCTTCCTGCCCGAAACTAGAGATGATTTACAGTTTTAATATATTTTTCATGCACAATTAACATCCTTGTTGCCAGACGTTGAGAGGAGCCAGGGAAATGCAGCTGCAGTGATTTATCGGGAGTGCGTGGAACAGAATTAATTCCACTAGCAGCTTTCACGGGGGATGGTGAATGCACAGTCCTGCAAAATGCAGGGAGCGGGGTGTCCAAAGCCGGGTGGCTTTAGGCAAGGCTTTACCTTTAATGGATGCCTTAAAATGATAGATAGATAGATAGATAGATAGATAGATAGATAGATAGATAGAGATGGATTGATTTGAGAGAGAGACAGGAAGGGGAGGGAGGGGGAGAGATAGACAGACAGACACTGGTATGAGAGAGAGAGACATCCATTGATCGCTTGCCTCTCAAATGTTGCCCTGACTGGGGATTGAACCTGCAACCTTTGGCTATGTCAGACAATGCCCCCAGCCAACTGAGCCACCAGGCCACTGGGCTAATAACGGATGCCCTTTAATTTATTTATTTTTCCCAACAGCCCAAACATGACTATTCACATTGGGGACTTTTCTCCATGTCAGGTTTCAGTGGGGGGAAAATAGCCTAACATAGCTATATAATACTGTGGGGAAATTCAAGATCAACATTTTAAGGGGGGGAAAAAAAACGGGCCATAGGAAATGTTTTAAAGAGTAGGAATCTCGTGTCCTTTTTCACAGTCGGCATAGACATTGAACATCAAACATTGGATAGCAAGGCAGTAACGAGAGTGTGAACATTTCAGTATTTAAAAATTGTCAGGCTTGCGTGTCTGTATATGGTTTTGTTGTATATGGGCTCTGTACTTTTGCTGGTTTGGAGAGCCTCATTGGAAGGAGAACAAGAGTTTTTGTTCCCCACGGTGTGAGAAATCTTCCTCTGCCCTTGTTGGCGACCCAGGAAACCAGCAGGGCTTCCTGAGGCCCAGATGAAACCTCCTCCCCATGCCATTAGCTCTCTTTTCCTGGCAAGAAAGAAAGAGTGTTGCAAGATACTAGGGTAAGCGAAGAAAAGACCTTGCTCCTGTGCAGCCAGGCGTCTGTGAATTTCATGTTTGGCAGGAAAAACAACAATTAGGGATATGTCTTTGTTTACCTGGTAGACGCACCCAGGGAAAATGAACCATCAACAGGAGGTTTCACTTAAGCTTGTTTGCAAACGCCTCTCAGCCTGCAAAGACACCTGCCTGTCTGCTTTGTAGATTTCACGTCCCTTGGTCCTCCCCTCTCCCATTAGGTGACAGGCGTTCCCTTTAAACCCACCAGAAGTAGTGTTCTACAGACAGATGAGGCTCGTGTCCATCCCGTGAGTCTTCCGAATCGCTAACCACAGGGACATGCAAAGGTAGCAGATGATAATTGTGGGTGAAATTGATAGGAATCTCAGCGGGAGGTCTTGGGTCGGAGTTTCTTTGGCTCTTTGCAAGGAGGGCTTCCCGCAGCTGCTGCATTTTGTAGAAGCACGCTCTCTTCCCTTGCATCAGGTCACTGGTATCTAAAACTCCATTCGCTGTGGGTTGCGGGGAAATGCCAGCGGTACATTCCTGGGGGCTTTGCGATTGGCTATCATCTTTACGGGCAGCCTCATGGCCAGGGTAGCAGATGCCTTGTCTGTGTGCTTGGGATGCACCAATCTTCAAGGCCTTCTATCCTTGGGAGGTAATTGTACACATACAGACAGCTGTGCGTATACAGATATTTATCTTTGGCCATTGTTGGGAGCAACAATAAAAAATAAAAAGGATGCCACAGTTTTTAACAGCCTAGTACTTGTTACATTTATTAGAGGCACAATAGAAGCGTGGAACATCAGCCATTAACATCGTGTGATTTGCAGTGATGTGGGAGTATATACCAAGTGTATATGAAAACATCGGAATCATACTAAATTACGTTGGACCGGCTGGCTTTTTCTCGAGAGTTCCCTACACCAGGAGCGTGCCCGAAGGCTCTGTGCCCAGAAACTTATGTCTTATTTCCCTTCGAGGAAGAAATAAGACCCACCCAAGGCTCATCAAGGGCCAGGTGCACAGGTGGGTGGGCTTTGGTTTCAGCAGTCAATTGCCTTTCTCTTTATTCATTGCATATACCTTCTCTCAGCTGTCCCCTGGCTGGTTCTTAAGCCCTTTGGTGTCGTTTCGATGTAGTAAAATTCCCTCAGCATTTTTTCTGCTTTACAGACTTTATTTTCACATGGGGTGTGAGGTAGGGATCCGGTGTTATGTTTCTGTCAACAGTGAACACACATCCTCCATATGCATTGTAAACAATGTGTCCTTTTCCGACCGTTGGTGGTGAGAGCCAGGGTCCAGGTACAGCAAGACGGTACGCACACACAAGGATATTAAAAGGTGGGACCAGGCCCTGGTTGCTGTGTCTCAGTGGGCTGGGGGATGTCCTGCAAACTGAGCAGTCACCGGTTCAATTCCCAGTCAGGGCACATGCCTGCGTTGCAGGCCAGGTCCCCAGTAGGGGGCACATGAGAGACAACCACACACTTGATGTTTGTCTCCTGTTCTTTCTCCTTCCCTTTAAAAGTAAATAGATAAAATCTTTAAAAAAAACCGCAGGAGTGGGATATGGGGAGGAGCAGAGGTAGGACCACCCCGGTGGGGTGGTCACATTAGGAAATCCTCATGGGGTCCCCCGGAAAATCCCCATTTGCCTGCTGAAGCCAGATATAGGCCATTTTCTCCTTTGCTTGTGAGGATTGCTTGCTAGTATCTGCCTTGGGTGAAACTGAGGTAAAGCCAGAGGTAGGGAGGGGTGCATCCCTGTGGGTTGTGGGGCAGGAGAGAACATCAGAAAGTAGCTGAAGAATCACCGTGTACAGTCTTGTAACATGTACCACATCTACGCAGAAGGCAACCCACGGTTTTCTAATGGATCCTTCTGGTTCCTCCGTTTGTTCCTGAAGTCGGTGAATCAGAAGAGAACAAATCCCTGTGTCCTTCTTCTTTGACATTATCCCTGCTCCTTGGGGATATCTGTTCTTTCGTACAGGATTCAGAATCAGTGGGTCAGATCTGCAAAGTCCTGCCTTGTCTGCCGGGAGCCGCGTGGACCCAAACGGTGCCTTTGGGAAGAGCAGCTGCTTTTCCAAATTCACGTGGGCGTTTTCTACCCTGGAGTCCGGTCGCTCCAATTTTGTGAAAATTGTGCTCATTTATTATTTTTGTAAATAGTCTCTTATGTTCCATGTTATTTCCTGCTCCTGGTGTAAATATTATGTGTTGATTTTGGGTACATTGATTCGCAGTCTCTTTGGATGGGTATTTCTAGTGGCTTGTCTATTAGGTCTCATGGATTACATAAAAATGATTGCAGTTTCTACAAATAGTGGCCGTTTTCTCTCTTTCTTTTGAATATGTACAGATTCCCTTGCCTTAAATTCTCGTGCCATTACTATACATACCTCCAGGGCTGTATTGAACTGTATGGAGCAAAGGGACATCGTTTCTTTGATTTTACAAAAACAAGCGCTAATACTCTTCCATAAATATGATGTTGGGAGGAGAATTCTGGCCAATGGCCATAATCAGATAAGAGATACTACCTTTCATGGCCAGTGGTTTTAAGTTTTGAATCTTTTTTTAAGAGTTATAAATAACCATTGACCACTGTCTAAGTAATTTTTGGCGCTGGTCACATGGTTTGCCCTGTTTTCAATTTTTTTTAATGCACCTGGTTTAATACCATAGTAGACTTTTTCTCTGGAAACAAAACCCAATTTGATTATAATGTTAACTTTCAAAAAAATGTGAGTACTTTCTTAGGTTTGGTTTGTTAGTGTTTCACTTAAGAGGTCGACATCTACATTCAAAAGTGACTTTGATCTCTAGTTTTGATTTGAATTTGACTTCATTTCTAAATTTGGGTCTCAGATCTTGTACCATCTTCAGTAGCTTTTCCTATGCAAATTAATCTTACAGAAACACTTAATGCTTCTTCTTCTTAAAATTTTTATATTTACCTGGCCCTGGTTGGTGTAGCTCAGTGGATTGGGCGCAGGCCTGCAAACCAAAAGGGTTGCCAGTTCAATTCCCAGTCAGGGCACATGCCTGGGTTTTGGGCCAGGCCCCCAGTAGGGGGCGCTTGAGAGGCAACCACACTTTGATGTTTGTCCCTTTCTTTCTCCTTCTCTTCCCCTCTCTCTAAAAATAAATAAATAAAATCTTTAAAAGTAAGTACATTAAAGTTTATATTTATCTGAACAAAATGCGAATAAGAATAATTAGTAAAAATTCCCTGGAAATTTTCTGGGCTGGTGAGTTCTTATGTGGGAAACATTTTACGACTCTTACCTACGGTTGGTACTTGTGAGCGAGGTGATTTAAATCTGTTTTTTTTTTGGGGTGCCATTCTTATTATTTCTCTGGAATATTTATTTAGATTTTTAAACATCCATGATTTTTATCATTAGAACGTTTTATCCTGTTATTTTATTTGGGATTATGGAAAGTGATTTCCAGCTCTTTCCATTTGTTTTCCTTGTTTCTCCACTTTCCTCCATCAGCCTCCGCCAGAGTCTGTTTATATTATTAAGCTTTTCAATAAACTAGCTTTCCTCATTAGCTCTGCTCCATTCTTTGTTCCCTATTTCACAGCTTTCTGCTCTTATCTTAATCATGGTCTATTTTCTCATTTACTTGGGTCTAATTTGTTTCTGTTATTCTGGCTGTTTGATTTGCCTCCATCGCTTATTGATTTGCAATCTTTCTTGTTTATCTTGTAAACGCCTTTGAAGGTTTTATTATCTCTATAAGGCGTTCTTCAACTGTCAGTGTTTCACACGGCGGCACCTACGTTGTCATCGGAATCCACGTACTTGGTGGTGTGTCCTGGAGTGCCAAGGTGTATCTACACACAGACACACACACACATACATGCACACGCGTGCACAGAAACACCCATGTTTTTGTGGCATGGTTTTGATGGTGGGTTTCTAACCCGACTGAATTGTCAGGAACATACTGTGGTTTGGTGCTACTCCTGTGAAGAGCCAGTCATGAATGGCACATGTCGTAAGCACGTGGCACATGTGTCTGAACAGTGTACACACACATGCATGTCCATAGCTACACACATATTTACTGAGGTGTGTGCACATTTTGGGGCCACCGATTTGCACAGATCTCTCTCAAGTGACCCTTATGGGGTTACTCTAATTTTCGGTATCTTGATTACTTCTTTTTGTCTCATGTCTATCAGTTCCAAAAATGCGGTATTTTAGTCTCTTGTAATAGTTTTTCTTACATTTCCTTTATGTTAAACACTTTATGAGTATTATATATGTATTATGATATACAAAAACAACATTTATAAGTTGGGTTTTGGTCATTTACCATACAAAAATATTACATATCAATAAATACATCTCACACATGACATAAATATATAGATTGTTGTATAAATATCCCATGTTATGAGTGATTATAAATAATATACAATTATAAATAAATTATAGACATGCTGCTGTTAACAATGTATATTATGTGTGTATAGAAACTCTAATATATATTACTAAATAGTAATACTTGAGAGGCAACCACACAGTGATGTTTCTGGAAACATCAATGGAAAGTGTCTACAGATGGAAATTATATACATATAATTGGAAAGTATATACATATATTCAACAGTATGTGTAAATAATATGTAATAGTATATGTAAGTACACTAATCTATGTGTGCAAGTATGTATGTACTATATTAAGTATACAGTGACAGTAACATTTAAAAGTTAATAACATGTTATAATAAATCAGTAGTATTAATGTATTGTTAACTTTTTTAAAAAATACTTTATCTTTAGAGGGGAAGGGAAGGAGAGAGGGAGAGAAACATCAATGTATGGTTGCCTTTCGTGCGTCCCCTGCTGGGAACTGGCCTGCAGGGAACCGGCCTGCAACCCAGGCATGTGCCCTGACTGGGAATCGAACCGCGATTGTCTGGTTCGCAGGCTCACGCTCAATCCACTGAGCTACACCAGCCAGGGCTATTGTTAACTTTTTAAAGAGTGCGAGACATCACACGGGGACTCACATCATTGCCTCAGTGACATCTTTTACGTCACCTGTTCCTTTCTCAGTATTTAATGCCCCATTCTGACCTTTGTGGGTTTTTGTCTGGTATTCATTTCCGTCCCAGACGCGTGTTCAATCACACTTCATATTTCATATTCTTACTTCACTTACGTTCAGGTAGCCTTTTGTTTGAAGTGCATCTGTTGTCAACAATGCATCACTAAAGCTAGTGGTGATGCTATTCCTTGGTATATTCTCCTTGTCCTTTAACCAATATGGGGATGAGGCAGCTCACTGCCACCATCTTCTGCGTTTTCGGTTTTCCGTGCTTGCTGAGGTTTTGTTTATTTTCCTGGCTTTTTCTAACTCCCACCGTGGGGCTTCATTTCTGTTGCCAACGTCATCGTTATACTCTTCTTCCCTTGTATGTCATTTGTGTGGAATTTCTTGGGGTGACATGGGTTAATAAAGTTAGGTCGGCTCAGGGGTGCAGTTCTGTACCCCATTCTTGGTGTTCTCTGTGCTCACCACCCCAAGTCAGGCTTCCTGGCCAATCCGTGTACCCCCCCACCCGGTACCCTCTTCCAACCGCCCCACCCCCTGCACTGTTTTCCTGTGTTTTGTTTTTTTATTCCTTCTCCTAGGTTGGAAAAATGCAAATTTCCTCTGCTCGTTTGAAAGTTTTATTTCTCAATTATAGTTTCGTGAAAGGCTCGTACTCCTATCTGCTATTAGTATTACCTGTCATATTTTTCAACATTGTGATTTTCGCCAAATGGTATATATGAGTTTAGCTCACCCTTACTTGTTTTTCTCTCTCCCTCCCTATCCATCCCTACCCAGCTGGTTTCTAATGGCACTAGGTAACTTTTGAAACTCTTTTAGATTATAATTTTTCAGGATGACTCATGTTTTATGCTGACCTTTTTCGTGTTTTGCTATTGTAGTTTTTTTCTTTTTCTTCTTTCCTCTCTTCCTTCATTCTTTCCTTCCTCCCTTCTTTTTTTTTTCAATGCTACCAGTCCAAGAGTTTTTGAAATGGAATTTAACTTGGTGGCTTGTGTTAAGACTTTTAATACTTGAACATATCTTCAGTTGTTCCTTTTCCTGTTCATTTGGAAGACAGTGTCACAGGGTAGAAAATTCTAGGCCAGCTTCCTCACTCTTTAACTTGGAAGGAAAACACCCCTTGTGGCCTCTATCGCTTTTCCCATCTCGTGTTTGGGTGGAAAAGCCCTCTCATCTCAGTCTTCTCCACGCAGTAGCTGTTTTTTTCTTCCTGGAAAATTTAAGCATATTTTGCATGTATTTTAAGTTCTTAAAAAATCATGATAATGGGTCCATAAGTTTTAAAAATAATTCTGTTCTTTTATTAGTGAGTTCTTTCCACGATAAGCCTTCCCTTTTTCTTTGCTTCTTGGAAATTCTCTTCCATGAATTTGAATAAGATCTCTCTTACATTTGATCTTTGTTGGTCCTTCTTTATGAGTATTTTCACGGATGAATCATGGTATTCATCTTTGTATCTTCTGTATTTTGGCAGGTAGGGAATTTTCCCTACATCTCTGCCCAATGCCTTTTGGGAAAATGAGTGCCTTTTGCTCGTACACACAGTTTTTGGCCACATCCTTTGCTCTTAGCTCGTCCTGTGAGCTCTTCTGAGAAGCAATTTAATTTCTCATCCCTCCTGACGCTCTATCTCCCCCTTTGCAGTGGGCCTTGCATCCCTTATTGCGATCATCCTCTCTCAATGCAGTGGGGCAGATTTCATAGGCTTGTATTTGTTTGGCTCGTTCATCTTTCTAATAAATAGATTATTCTCTTTCTTTCCAGGCTTTGTGCTCCTGGCTGGCTCCTAAGTGGTTCCTATTAGTTTATCATGTATTTCCCGGGAGTCAGCAGATACCTTGGCAGGTGATTTATGTTTAATGGTTTATGGAGATGCTGGCTCTCAGCTCCCTGCCTCTGGCCCTAGGGGGGAGAGTGTGCGGTTCCTTGGGGTCTCTGGGTCGCATTTGTCATCCCTGAACCAAGGACGTGTTACCTACACTCCCCCGCACCATCTCTGTTATCTATTTGTAGACACACCCTCAGTTGTTGAACCTAAAACGGTTGCCCATCCCGACATTTTTCTTTAATTGCCATAAAATTCCCCCTCCAGTGGGAAACCTGGTCTCAACGGAGTTTCCAGGGATCTCGGGCTTTTTGGTCTGGCTGGGTCTGCATGGGATTTCTGAGGGAGAATGCTGGGGATGATGCGAGCCCGGGGTGAGGGGGTCATCGTGCCGTTGGACACCTGTGAGGCCGAGGTCCTAGGCCTGCCCCCACCCCCAGTGCCAGCGAACACCACGGCACCCAGTGGCGTTTTCCTCTCTCCACGCAGCCCTCAATTTTTGTGGTGATCTCAGGGAGGGTAAATAGACTTCGATCAGAGGCGCAGGGAAAGGAATGTAGGTAGCTGTTGAGAAAATGGAGTGGAAAATTTTGTCTCTGCGCTGGTTTAGAAGCACCGGCATTTCTGTAAATAACAACAGACTATTTCCAGATGTCATAGAGCAAAAAAAAAAAAAAAAAAGGGAATTACTTCTGGCTCCAAGAATATTGGCTCTCGGCATCTTGCTGTGTCCTGCGTCTGGGATGGTTAACTTGTGGGTCAACAAATCTACAACCATCTGTAGTGTTTTCGACTGCCAATGGCTGTTATCGCAAGAGAAACAGGCGTGTCTCTCTTACAGAAGTGCGTGTTTTTCACGTGGCCTCCCACGTAACCTATCTCGAATGACACAGTGACAGTCTCCACTGAGCTTGGGACATTTCTGCACCCTGAGACACCATAGAACCCAGCGGATTTTCATCCTGGGCTCATCCCAAGAGAATGAATTTTTGAACACTCTAGAAGATTAGCACACGTTCCAATCCAGGCTGCGGATTCCAATGCAGTCAGATTTCTCCCGCCTGAAATCCTTGAGCATAATCGCTTTTTATTGCAAGGAGATCTTTTTTTTTTCCCCCAGCGGCCTGAGCCGTAACGTGGGATTTTCTCTGTAATGGGAAAAGTTTGCGTGGAGCTGTGTAAATCACTTGAAAATAGACTCAGGCGTTTTCAGATCTACTTAACAAAGGATACAGGAGCCAGACTTGTTGACTCAAGCTTTTCTTGTAGATATTAGTTTCCCTGGAACATGCTTGCAGGAACCACGGTGCTCTCTGAGCTTTCTCGGGATTTTATCCAGCAGAACCAAGTAACTGTAGGTTTTTCCTCCTCCTTCCTGCTTTGTAATGCATTTTCTTTCTTCTTGCCTGCTGCTCTGCTTTTGTAAAAGTGCTTATCTCTCTTTTCTCTTCGTAATGCAGCGTAGGCTACAAAATCTGGTTCATAAGCTCACCTGGCATCCTGAGTAAGAGAGAGATTTTGCACATGGTCAGGTCTTGGGTGGTACTGCGGTATGGGGCAGACCTCCAAGTTGTCCGATGGAAGAGGTGGCCATGATCAGAGTCTCTCCCTCACAGACCTGGTGAAAACGTTCATGAGGTACTTTATGTAAATTCCCAGCGTGGTGCCTGGCCCGTGGGAGGTCCTTCCTTAATGCCAGGTGGTAGTAATTTTATTCACTACAACGTGGCTTGCAATGAGGGGTGAGCCATGCAGGACCTCACCCCTTTTCCATACCGTCCTTCCTTTCAACTGACTTTAAAAACAAACTCACGAGCCAGACATGGTGCTGGGGGACAGCTGAACTTGTGTTTGTGTGCCGCACGCCTGTCCTTTGAGGGACTGGTCCTTCCTTGTCCTGCTTGGACACGCCCATTGGTGACTCTGGTCTTCATTCTTGCCTGTGTTCTTGATGGCGATGGTTATGAAACAGCTTTCTGAGTCAGTGACAAGATGAGATGTGTATTTGTTCCTGGAAGGTTGATTCATCGCTTTCGTCCTGGTTTGAGGTTCCTCTAGGTGGCCGCTGTCACCATGCTGTCCAGGGAGAGATGACGGTGGGCAGCGGACAGGTGAGAGGTGTTCAGAATACTTTGGGCCCCATTGTAGGACCCCCAGTGGATTCTAGAACCCTAAGGTTGCTGCCAATCCGCTAGACACCTCTTCCCCTCTACACACGCCTGGGATAACATTTAATATGTAAAGTAGACACCACGAGAAATGAACAGTAACTAATAAAACAATCTACAGTGTAGGGACCCGCAGAATGCGGGATTTCGTCAATGCACGGTTGAATTGTTCATCTCTGATGTTCCCCGAGTAATATGGTCCCTCTGCACTGGACGGCAGGGAATTGACTGATGCCATGGCTCGTCACACTGAGGGTAAGGAGGACAGGGGTGCAGGGAACACGAACCTTCTTTGCAGGTTGTTAGGCAAAGGGCACAGGTGATGCTGTCTGATTTCGAGAGCCTGGCCGCCTCCCCCTTGCATGTGAACCTGTAACATCCACCTGTTTGGTTCCCAGCCCCAGCCTTCTACCTAAGGATGAGTGTGGCCCGGACACCTCGCTGTGAATCATGAAAACGGTCCTTTTGCCACATACTCATGAAACAACAATTCTTTTTCGGTGTGGGGCTCCTCTGGTCACGGGCGGGAGGCACTGCCACACAGTATGGTGGCCCCAGGGACGTGGCATTCAGGGATTCAGGGAGGGCCCCTGGGTACCTGCCCCAGACCACACCTGCCCACCTCCCTCTCCCCAGAGATTTCTGCCCCCCGTGAGCAAAACCCTGACAGCGCTGTGCCTCGGAGGCAGCCACCTGTTTGCAGATAGAGAGGTCATCGTCATCTGCAAAGGTGTTCCATCTCTTCCCCAGCTGGGACTGCACCTTCCTGCGTGGCTGGCAGAAAGGGCAATAAACAGCGAGTGGGGCGCCCTCAGCCCCGTGTCCAAAGAGGGGAAGTCTTCTGGTTTCCCCCTTTTGCATTAGAAAAGTGACTTTACACTGGCTTCCCTGGCCAGCCGCAGAACGTGGTTATCCATCAGGAGGCCCTGCAGTTGGCACCCACTGCCCTGAAACCCCTCCTTTGTTTGGGGTGTCTCCTCTGTGATTTCAGACCTGGTGCCAAGGGTTTGGAAAACGGTAGCAGTCACGAAACAGCAGTGCTTTGGAAAGAGAGTCATACGGTAGTAGAGTCAGCTGCAGTGTTGGCTTTTTTGTTTGCGTCGTTGTTTGTGGTGGTGTTTTTTTATCCAGATAACTCAACGAACGCATAAGCCCTTAGTACCTGGGTGATCAACACACGTCTGCAGTTTGCTGCTCTTGAAAGCCTGGGCTTACGATGGAGGGGGCAAAATGTTGGAAATCAGGAAAAAGTGAATCTGTGAACCAGTTCACACATTCTTTTGTTCACTGGGATGAACCCCCTAATAATGAGAATCTGGTCACGCCGTGGTTAGCCACCATGCTGCCTGCGATCCTTGTCTCTCTTGCTCGTGGCCTCGACCTTACACAGTCTCCTGTTTTGTATCACTCAGTGGTTTGCTTTATGCTTGTAGTATGAGCCCAGATTTCAGAAGGTTTATAATGTTAGGAAGGTATTCAAGGTTTTGTAAAAAGAAAGACAGATAATTAGGGACGTGCTTAAAATAACGTTAGTGTCATGATGCCTGAAACAGCAATGTCCTTGGGAGCAGCATGTACCAATATCTGACCTGATCTTGGGGACAACCCTGAGGGCTTCCTGGAGGAAGGATAATTTTGTCCAGAACCCGAGCTATCGAAAGTCAGGGATTGGCCACCCTAACCCACTTACTAAGTTCTGTAGTCCGTTTCTTTGATTGGATGGATAATGGGTTTCTGTAACTAAGCATTATGTGTCTGCTCTGATTTTTCATTCATGCAGAAGTCATCATTTGGTGGGAAAATGACCCCCGATATCATGCAGTTCAGTACAAAGAAAACTTAAGTTCTGTTGGGAGCTACATTTCAGTGAGAAGCCTTTGATATTTTTGCCTGGTGAGTTGAGCTGGGTAGCTCGGCTGGTTAGAGGGTCGTCCTGACGCATCAAGGTCGTGGGTTCTATCCCTGGTCAGGGCACACGCGAGAAGCTCCCCCTGAATGAATGCATCAGTTTGGAAGAACACATTGATGTTTCGTTTTTTCTCTTTCCTTCCTCTCTCTCTGTTTTTGAATAAAAATAATTAAGGGCTGCACCTTCAGGAAAACCGCCCCCTCAGACACCCAGGAACCACTCCACCCCAGTACCCAGGTCAGATGTCGTATGACCCGCTGGGCTTGGGGAGACTCTGACACCCCTCTTCGTCCTTGGGTGGGAAACACTATGCAATACAAGCTTCTTCCTTTGTGCACGTGTGTGCTTCTGCCAGCAGGGCAGCCCCCAGCCCTTACCAGGGCAGCTCGGCCTGAGTTGCGGCTGGGTCTTCAGGCAAGCCAGCTGGACAGTCCTCTGGCGTCTAGTTTTTCATTCTGTTCCATTAGTTTTTTAAGAACATCAGTTGACTTTCCTTTCCTATTCTTGAAGAATACTTGAATGTCAGAGGGCCTCGTGGGCTGGGGGGCTCGGACACTGACCCCTCCCCTGAGTCTTGTACAGTTGTTGCCATCTGCAGGCTGGTGTCCATCTCCACCCACCTGACTCTGGGCTGGCCGTTCCAAAGACCCCAGGTGGGCACTTGCCCTCCCCTCCATTTCTTGCCCATCAGTGGTTCAGTGTATCCCAACTGGGGGTTCTGCCTTTTTGTGAAAGATGAGGCCTCACCCAGCTACGGACGTTGTGGCCACTTCAGTCTGGAAAGCTGAGCTGTGAGCAGCTTTTTTTCCCCCTTCAATGGTGGGACAGCCACTTCCTCTCCCCCATCACGTCTGCAGTGCAACCTGGAGGACTGGGCCAGAACCGCTACTGTGAATGAGCACCGAGGTCCCAGGGACCCAGGCTGCTGGGCTGCTCTGGCCCCAGGGGTGGGGCAATGGCAGTGTTTCCATGTCAAGATGTGTTTGAAAAGACAACTCAAGTTTTTTTAAAGTGGGGGGAAAAACATCTAAGCACTTTAACTCCACTGTACCGGGCGCACTGATGCAGCTCGGAAGTTTTCCTCGACACCAACTGTCAGTGCCGGGATTTTGTATTCTGTTTTATAAGGATTTAATAAAACTCATAAAAACTTGAAAAAAAATAATTAAGGGCTGAATACATAAAGTAAAGAACCTTTGGCTCAAGGTATCATGACGTGGGTGGTTCTTGAGGATGTAACTGTGAGCTGCAGAATTTTTACTCTATCCCACTTAGAAAGTCCACTGCCCAGTGATACATACTCAGGAAGCACTTGAGTGAAGGAATAAATATGTTCCGCCGTCTCGTTCGGAGGTGGTTCCAGCCACAGACCACAGAAGAACACAAACCAAGAGGAACAATAGAACTCATGGGAGGAGGGCGGAAAACCACGGGGTCAGGGGGTCTTCCGGGGTATTTCAGTGCTCAGAGGTGGACAGTGATGGGTCAGTGAGACGTGCGGATCTGAACTGGCCATCCCAGAATACGCCCCCAGCTGTCACCAGCTGCAAAATGAACCCAAGTCCTGCTGGTGTGACCACAAAAATGTTACGAAGGTCCCTAGGGCGCTGTCCATGGTGCTAGACCCTAGGGCTAGAACTCCAACCCAGCAGGCTGGTCTCTGATGGAATGTGGCTTGTAGTCTTGGGCAGTGGGTCTCACCCGGGGATGCTTTAGCCCTAAAGGGACCTTCAGCAGGGGTTGGAGACAGTCTGGGTTGTCCTCACTGGGGTTTACCACTGACATTTGGTGAGTGGAGGCCAGGGGTGCTTCAGAGCCTCCCTTATCCCACAGAGCCCCACCACCAGAATTGTCAGACCCAAAATGTCCAGAGTGCGGAGCTGGGAAAGGTCTGGCCTACGGGCACAGGGAAAATAAGCAACTCATTGCCCACGAGTATAAGTAGACACTGGAATACCTGCCTGATGCTGGCCGGACTGACCTGAGGCTACGCACTGAAAATGAGAACAAGACAGAATTTACAGTACCCGGGTGGGTCTCCAGGGTAGGAAGGTGTGTGGGTAGAGGGGCCTGGGGTCAGCGGGAGCCTGGGGCAACCGGGGATCTGAGGGTGCAGGTGCGGCTTGCAGGCAAAGGTGGGGATAGACAGGAGGCCACTTGGAACCACAGGTGGACGTGACATCTTAGACGTGTGTGATCAGCAGTTGCCCGTGTGGGGCACCCCTGGGATTGTATGGACACCTTTCCTCTGTTATTCTCCAGGCCTTTCGGTAATAACCTTCCATGACAGCATCAGCAGGTTTTGTGGTCTGCTGTTCTCTAACCCAGTGGTAATAGACCTCGGTGGATGTAAACGAAACCAAACAGTGGTCCCTACCCCAGGGAGTTCCCGTTCAGTCCACACACATTTGCTGCGCTACATGAATGATTCAGCCATACATGCCAATTTTCTTTTTTTTTAATTTCATTTATTTTTAAAGAGAGGGAAGGGCAGGGAGAAAGAGAGGGAGAAAAACATCGGTGTGTGGTCTTGCATGCCCCCCCACTGGGGACCTGGCCTGCAACCCAGGCATGTGCCCTGGCTGGGAATCAAACTGGCAACTCTTTGGTTTGCAGGCTGGCATTCAGTCCTCTGAGTCACACCAGCCAGAGCTCAATTTTCTTTTCATACCTTGTGCTTTGCTGGTTTTCCACTGGTTTATCTTCTTCCCATATTGTAGGTTAAAGTTTCAAAAGTTTTTTCTTTTCTCCTCTTCGCTTTCTCTGTAGAGTTAGATGGGAAATGGCTAAACCTTGTCACTCACCAATCTCAAACGCTGGATGTTGATTCTTCAAGTTACATCCGCTAATAGTTTGATTTGTTCTGAAGTCTCAGTTTGAATGGATTTGAGTTGCATGCAGTTGATTACCTACTGTGTGTAGGCGAGTTCCTGAATGAATGAGTCAGAGTGGATTTTTTTTTATGGGTGGGTATGCCCGTGATAGAGACATTGTTTTGGAAGACATTAAGGTCATGGCACATAATTGCAGCCAGAACTGAGTTCACTCTGTGTCTCTTTTTAGTTTATCACGACTTCACCTCATCTTGTTAGGCCAGTCAGATTAGGAGTCCTGCAGATTTGCTCTGGGGTCATGGAGAGAGGCTATCTCTGGGGTTGAGGGTGAGGGGCTCTCTGGAATCCCCTCTTCTCCAGGCAAAGTGATACCATGCAGTCTGTCTTGCAACGTTTTAGTTGTTGTACTGGTGATGTTTTGGACCAGTTCTGTAATCGTTTACCAAAAAAAGAACCCATGGAAACATACTCATAGACTGTTCATTGCTTTCCTGTTACTCTCTGGAGCAAGACAAGGACGTCTGTTCCGCCCAAGTCTATCCAACAGCAATTTGGTTGCCTTCCCAGCATAGTGAGGTAAACAGAGGTTTAGGTATATGGGTTTGGAAAGGAAGACCTGTGTTATATGAGCACATGAGCTGATCGTTTAGCTAGAAACTGACAAAGCCTTTAGAAACTCCTAAGGCTCATCAATGATTTTTTTTTGTCAGATCTCAGGATATAAGACACACACGAGATACTGAGCAAGAAACTGGTTGGAAAATGGAATTTGAAGTCTACCTAACCTGGCAGACATTGGGTAGTACCTTATAGACTTGCAGTGCACTTTTTAAAAAAGATTTTACTTACTCGTTTGCAGAGAGAAAGGGAGGGAGGGAAGGAGGCAGAGAGGGAGAGAAACAACTATCAGTTGCGTCTCGTGCGCCCCCTCCTGGGGACCTAGCCTGCAACTCTAGCACCTGCCCTGACTGGGAATCAAACTGGTGACCTTTTGGTTCACAGACTGGCACTCAATCCACTGAGCCACACCAGCCAGGGATAGAGTGTTCGTGTTTAACAAGGACATGAGATTTGGGGACTCATACTAAAATAATAGTGGATCTGTAAGTAATTTGAAAGCAAAATTAACAATTTAAGATGACCGAACCTTCCAAGCCATTAACGCCATTTAGCTTTCTATTTATTTGAACCTTCTTTGATGTTTTTGGCAACAGTTATAATTTTTAGTGTAGAAATCTTGGCCATTTTTGTTCAATTTATTCCTAAGCGAAAATGTGCCCACACAGTAGGATTGCAACTCTGAGACATTTATAAATAGTCATTATATTCTTGCTTATGACACAAAATTGAACAAATAATATACCTTAAACTTTTTAATTTATGGAAATGATATAAAATTCGATAAGCCAAAATACTAATATTATCACTGCGTTGGTCTTTTCTGAAATATTTACCCAATTAACATTTAATACCAAATAATTGTTACTTAATCTTGTCTTATTGATCTTATTTTGGTTTTCATAGCAAAATGACCCAGTTCAATATCCTCCTATTTGTGTGGATTTTCTTGTTTATAATGTTGAACGTTTCTGATGCTTTCCCAACTTTGTACCATATCGACCACCCTTGCTGCGGATTTATCGACTATGTTTTGTGGTGTTTCCACCTGTGTCCTGGTGAAGACTTCTGTCCTGTGATGTTGCCTTTCCTTTTACATTTTCACCCATAATTTCAAGAGAAACATTTTCACAGGTGGCAGTGTGGCAGAGACAGGGGGACACAGCAGAATTAGCAGGCACCCTAACACACACACATGGGACCAGGACCTTCCATTGTCTTTTTGGTTTTTTACTTTTCCTTTTCCTTCTCTGTGGAGCCTGTGTATTGAGTTGCTTCTATTTACTCCGTGCTGTAGGTTTGGCTTATCACCAACACCTTCAGGAGCAAGGGAGAATATAGACAACAGTCATCCTTCTTGAAGAAAGCAAAGAAATCTTAAGATCTATGCCAGTGTTTGCTGTCCAGGGATCTGTACATGAAGGGTCCACCAAGATTGGAAGCCACAATTTTTTCCTTGTCCAACTGAAACAATCTTGAAAGATTCCACAGTTAGGCCATGCCATAGACTGAGCATAGCAAATGTCTTCAAGGGCAGTGTTTGATCAATTTATTTAGCCATCTCACCTTTGCTCACTTTAAACATATCTTTATATGTTGATTTTTTGAGGGAGAGAGAGAAAGAGACATCCATTTGTAGTTCCACTAATTGATGCATTGTTGGTGGATTCTTGCGTGTGCCCTGACTGGGGATCAAACCTGCAAATTCGGTGCATTCAGGACGATGCTCCCACCAGCCGAGCTACCTGACCAGGGTTGCTCACCTGTCACTGTCCCCTGGGCCCCACACATGTCCTGATGGCATTGTCCCCTTCATATGTGATGGGCAGCTTTAACCCACAATGGATGGAGAAGCTAACTCTGTGTGTGCTGAATGAGCTATGTGAGATCTGATTATTGCACTTGGAACTCCGACCCTGGCTCCCAGACAGAATGTTTCACCCCCCCACCCCCTGGAGATAATGAAGAGTCCTTCTGGTGCACTTACGGGACTTCTTCGTCCTATGGTTTCCGTGATAAGTTTATTTATACCTTCACTCTGACACCGCTGTTTGTCTGCAGCAGACACAGTTGGCTCTGGGCAAACACGTCCTTGAAACATTTTGTTTGTGGTTTGGGTGCTAAGAAGACACTGTCGTGTCTACCTGTGCATGCCCTTGCCTGTGAGATTTTCATAGCAGCCAGCCAGAGGCGCTCCGTGAGGTGTTGTTGACCTTCAGTCCCTGACACGGTGACATGCACCTGTCTACACCTGCACAGTGACATTGCAGAGCTCGGGGGTGGGGAGGGGGCATGGGCACTGCTGTCCAAACCCAAATGCCAAACACACACTGTCAATTGGATTGTTGTGTAGAGAGACCTCGTGCCACAATTTTTTGCTTCAAAGGATGCATATTCTAAAGGTTAACTCTGAGGGTGACACGTTGAAGGTGAACATTTTTGTCAAGAGGTTGTGTACAGAGGACGCGAGGCCCTGCTGACTTCAGATGATTAAATTACCATTTTCCTCTCCTGGTGGCCTCTCAACAGGAGGAGAAGCTGGTTCCTACGTGAAGAAAAGTGTCTAAAAATTTTCTGAAAAGGTCACAAACAGACACCAGCTTCTCCATATTCTTCTCTTCTATTCCTGTCTCCTAAATTTAGCCTCTCATCCGACATCTGTTTACACTCCTTCTTGAACACCGATTTGTGGATGGGATTTTGTACTGTTATCTTTCGCTGGCCATTTTTTCTGTTAGGGGAAAAAGTGCGGCTACACTGTTCATTGCAGTTAAAGGGACTGTTTCATGTTTTTTCTGAAAAAAAGCTTCATATTCAAAACAGTATTGCTGTGTGCACTGTTTAGCTGCCAGAACAAAATTCCAAAGTTGTCTATCACCATTAAAACAGGATAATAGATTGTGTAGCCACTGAGCTGTACCTAAATGCTAATACAAAATATTACGTCGTCTGTAATTTAAAAATGTTTTAAAATCGGCATGTTGTATAGCTCAAACTTCATCACATCATAGATCATATATATTTCAATAAAAAACAAATACTGGTAATAAAGGTGTTTAAAAAAAACGAAGTGCTAGAAGCAGGGTACAGACCCTCCAAAGGTACCTGATACCGAATGCAAAATCATCTGTAAAATACTCATATGAACCTTTTTTTAATCAAAAAAGCTGCCATGAAAACAAAGACAAGTGTGGCTGGATTAGACAGAAGAGCCAACATGAGGGACACTGTCGAGGTAGCTGGGAGACGGGGACCTCGGTCAGGATTTGTGTGGGTCACACTTGGGGTCGGTATCCTCTCTGGAGCTGCAGCAGGATGATTCTGGGAGCCCTAGGACTAGAACACACCTGTCCCACAGTATCACCTTCTTCCTGGGGGGTTGATAGAAACAATTCTCAGTATTGTCTACCCAGAAAGTTAGTTCTTTCTTCACAGGTCTGTGTTTCCCTTGTCCTCAGGGATCATTAATCAGCTTCACGTTGCAGAAGAGTTTCCGAGGTCCTACCGAAACGCCAAGCCGTCGAGTGCTGGAGACGCTAGGTTCAGGTGGAGATGCCAGACACCTGGCATGCAGCCTGGCCAAGGGCCATTTTCCTGGTCCTACCTCCTGTCCCAAATCCAGGGCTCACAAAATGCCATGTGCATGGTAGGACAGTTAGCAGCTCCACCCACATGCACCCTTCGTTCACTGCTAGGAATGAGCACCAGAAACTCTCCAAGATGGTGCCCAATGCCAAGTGGAGTGGTCCACATGCCTCCCATTGAGCCCCAGGGCTGTAGTCTCTTGCAGTCTATGATCTCTCCTTAGTGTGCATGGCTAGAACTTGCCTGCTTGAAAATGGGCATCTTCAGATAATGACTTCTTGCCCTTGCCATTCCATGGCATAGGCGGGAAAGGTGGCATCCTTTTCTAGACACCCGGAATGAACACTTCACATTTTAGAACCAATCTCTTTCCAGGTTAATCGAGGAGTATTGTGGGAAGGCTCGCTTTCCGGGACGCAGTGTTGGTACTCCAAGAGGTACTCCACTCTCCTTCCTCTTGCTCACCACGTACACAGCCGTTATACCCTGTGGGGGTGGTTGGTAGAGTCATCGTGTGGGTGTCCAAAGTCATACTTTTAATTTGAACATTTCACCTAAAATATCATCGGGTGTGCTTCAGTGTGATAGTGTTATGTTACAGATTAAATGCTTATGATTTTGTCATAAAAAAGGGACATTATTTGTGCCAGACCCTATATGTCTCTCTACCCATTCATCCATCCATCATCTGTGAATTCACCCTTCTGCCTGTCCATCCATCCACCTGTCCATTTATCCATCTATCCATCCAACTATTCAAAAACCATTTTCTCTACATATATAGCCATTAATCCATCCATTATCCATCAATTTATTATTCCATGTGTTCATCCATCCATACATCTATCCTGCTAATCAAAAAACCATTTCCCCCCTCTCTCTCTCTCTCTCTCTCTCTCTCTCTCTCTCATCCTTACCAGCTTCTAACAGAATTGAACATCTAAACCTCATAAACATGGGACTCTTATTCAGGACACAATGCTAAATGTTTTAGTAGAACAAACCTATTCTAGGAAATAACTTTTCTAGTGCAAATTGAATGCAATTGCCTGTTCTTTTTCTTAAAACATTTTTTTTTAATTTTTAGAGATGGAAAGGGAAGGACAAAGAGAGGAAGAGAAACATCCATGTGTAGTTGCCTCTTGGACCCCTCTCCTGGGGACCTGGCCCACAATCCAGGCATGTGCCCTGACTGGGGATTGAGCCAGCGACTCTTTGGTTTGCAGGCTAATTCAGTCCACTTAGCCACACCAGCCAGGGCTCTTTTTCTTAATCGGATGCGCCATCTCTTATTAAATGCTCTTTCTCTGCACGTGGTCTGGCCCTGGGGTACCCTGTGTATGTGTGTGCAGCCTGACTTGACCACCTTTCTGCTTCCTGTCCTGCCGGAGTCTCCAGGATTTGATAGTTCAAGGTCACGTTCCCTGTTGCTCAAGTCTCCTGGCCAGAGAGGTAAATTCCTTGCACTAATTTATAACCTGAGGTAGCTCCTCTTAGAAGTTCTTTGTAAATGTCCTGCAGGACGTCTGCCTGGCCATTATCAAGCACACTTGAGATAAAACACATTTGCCCTGTAGTGTTGACATCCCAGGATCAAGCAGGACGTCCCCCTCAAAAAAAAAAATTTTACCAAAAAAAAAACACATTAGCTTCAGCATCCTCTCTCCCCTCACAAGGGGTGTCTCCAGTCATGTGACCCCATTATCTCGGTTTCTGTACGCAGTTCTCTGCATTAGCACTGGAAACTCGGGTAACAGCTCCTTCCAAGCCAGGTGGCACCTTTGGTCACCGCTCTATGAGGTCTGCGCCCCTGTAGGTCTGAGATACAAGTTCTGAAGTTGAGGAGCATCTTCCTTTCAAATCACTCCCCTCAGAGTCTTGCTTCATTCCTAACACTGGGGGGAGAGGATGTTGATAAAACTTTGGGTGATGCTAGAAAAACCACGTTTTGTCTCTCCATTCTGATCATTGTAAAATATGAAGAAAAAATTGTACCTTGTGCTAGGGTGATGCTGACGATGACCAAGAACATGCCTTAAATTGCTTTGTACAGGGACACATGTCTTAGAATATTAACACTTGAACGGTCGGCTTTGGTAACTTTCAAATAAGCACATTGGAATGTGTTTGGTGGTTATTACAAAAAGCAGACAGTGGTCTAAAACATGACTTTATTTCATTATTGGCTTTGTTTCCTTAATAGGATGTTTTTCGTTGTTTAAGAACTAGAACATACATTAAGATGATCCTATGTAGTGTTGGGATTCATAAGTAATATCAAGTATCTACTTTGGGAAGTAAAGTTCAAGTTATTAAAAGGGCGTACAGACAGGCACACCTGTGTGTGTGTGTATCAATTTTTTAAACCAATATTTCTCTCCTTCCGGGACCTCGATTCGATAGATATTCTTACTTTTGCACCCCTGTTTCCTGAATTCCCTTTTATGTTGCTGATTTAAATCTGCCGTATTTTATCACATTTTCGGACCCATCTCCCACTCACTCTCTTTTCTGCCATCTCTGATCTTCTCTCTGACCGGTTTGTTGATTTGTATTTATCTCAGCCATGACAGTGTCTAGTTGTTTCGCTCTTCTGTGGTCATGTTTCCAACCTTCTGTGACCCTCGCAGTAGTTTATTATATCCAGCTTATCTTGCCATGTTTCCTCTCGTGTTTCTTTAGAGAAAGAAATTTAGGGATTTCTTTGGAAATTTCTTTAGAGATTTCAGTCAGAGCTGCTTACATTTTATGCACAGTCCCTTTAAAATCTCGCTGTGAGCTCGTGTTTGGTTGATCTAATCTGTGGGAAATCTCAGGCTAGGGCCAGGATTCTTTTCCCAGCAGGTGAGCAATGTAAGACAGGACCTAGATGGGGAGACTTGACCCCAGTCCACCTTCTCCTGGCTGGAGCACCCCCATCTGACTGACTTGATTACCCTACAGCGCCAGCCGTCATACTCTGCGACAACAGACATGTTTCTCTAGGGACATGCTTTTTATTTCCAGTTTTTCCTTGCTCAGGACACCCAAGTATTCTTTCGCCCACACTGTTGAGGGGACATAGTGTGAGAGACATCAACCTCGTTTATTTCCGCTCTGTGAGAATGCCCCAAAATTCGCTGAGAGTGTCTTATGAAGACCTAACTGTTATTTACACAGATGTTCTCTCAAGAGTGTTGTTTGGCCTGCTGACCATGTAAGAAGGAAAGGATGAGAAAGAGAGAGAGAACAAATGGAAAAAATGGCAAGAACAAAGAGAAGAAAAGGAGCGAGGGAACAAGGCAAGAAGGAGAAGAGAAGGAAGGGAGGGCTGAGAAGCACGTTACCCAATTTGAAAGCCAGTTCTCATGGGTGCTTATCCTACAAGCTAATTTATTTTTCCAGAGAGGGCTGGGCTGTCTCTCCCTCTATATAACGCAGGTCCACGAGGAAATGCGTTTCATAAAGAGGGATTTTACAGTATTACACAGTTGGCAAGAATAGAGCTGCATATTGTAACGATGAATGCTAATCTAAAATATGAGGAGCAGAAGAAAAACTGTATTAGGATGGTAATGTCACTTGTGTGTGTGTGTGTGTGTGTGTGTGTGTGAATGAAACCCTCCCAGTATTGATTTCTCATGATGTCGCAGTTCTGAGAGCAGACATCCAGCCACTAACAGACTCTTAATATACTGTGCAAAGAACCAGCACTTGTGGAAAGTAGATACTGAGTTCACACAGGAACATTTACCCTCCTTTCTGAGGGTTCCATGCTCTGCAAAGTACGAGGGAAGGCAGACAACGTAAGGAGGGATGATTTGTTGTTCAGATTTGTTCTCAGCTTGGGCCACCAACTTGCAAGCCCGTGGTGGTTCCTGATACAGTGACCACAATTGCATCAATTGCCATCCTTTTACAGAAAGGTAAATCAAGGCACTCCTTGGTGAAACACTTGGTCAGTTGTACCTAGTTACTGGGGGCCAAGTGCAGTCGACCCTTTGCCAAGGCCTGTCCCCACATTCCCACTTGGTGTCTGGGCATGCTCACCGGGTGCATCTTTGAGTTTGCCATACTGGGCTCTCTTAGGCGATTCTCTTTCTAGAAGATTCTGAGGTATCATCTCTGCCTTTGAAACCCTTCTGCTTAATGGAGTGAAGGATTCCAACCTTCTCCACTTCTTTCTACCACCCCCTGTCCACGCCTGTTCTTTGGGTTGAAAAGGATAAACTTTCCTTACACTGACTTTAGTTACTTCTCTCTTCTTTGTACTTCCGGGTTGGGCAAATGGGCAAGGAAATGTGAAAATTAGTAACATGCTACTCGGGTATATTTGAAATCGGTTCCCATTGATGTTCGACTTCATTTAACCAAAGAACAGCTCTCAATTCCTGTATCTTTCCACTTAGTGGTTATTTATCGAACACCTGTTGTGTTCTTGGAAAAAATGCAAGGTGCTCCGTGATCATCATTCATGATAATAATTAGGGCTTGTAGAGATAGTTTACCCAGACAGGATACGCACACATAAAACTTCTAATGGGTAATACAGGATGATGGAGAGGAAACATAGAGAGTGTGGAGGGTAGGTGTTCATTCGATTCTGTTTCGTTCAATAGGCACTAACATTGCCTCATCTCTAACTACCTACCTTTATTGAGTATTGCCTACACACTGCTCACTGTAATTTACTCACATAATAAAATTGGATTATCATGGCAAACTATATCTACTGGTTGAAATTAAATTCTGGCCAAATTGTACCTTCTTTTAAAGGAGTTCACTTATCATTATCCTATATTAAGGCAGCATGTTGGAATTTCCCCTTCATAATGTAAGGACCGTTTTTACCTCACGCAGGTTTCTGTAGACGTATTAACCATCTGTTTTGTGTAAGGCACTATGCTAGACTCTGGGGCAAAAATGCTCAAGAAAGCGATGCCCAGCTTGCCTTCGGGGGGGGGCTCCCAGTAGAAATACAGGGACAAACAATAATCAGATAAACAACCAACTAAGTATATAGCTAGAAGCCATTCATGGTCTACACCATGGAGGACGGTTAGTGTCACAATGATGAACAAGCCCCTTGACCTTGACCGCATCACTGAGCGGACAGAGTGGGTGGAGCTTGAGCTGAGGGGGTGTGTAAGTACCCCACAGTTTGGCAGGTGAAGAAGAATGGTCCCTGAGAATTTCCTCTTCTTCGATCTTGGGCTGGCCCGTTTGTTAGTGCAGGAATGCCAGCAGGGAGAAGGGCATGGAATGAGCACAAAAACCGAGAGAGTGTCCAGGTCATTTAAGCAGGTGTGTCGGGGACAGTGCTGTGATGCTGGTAGATTCTGGGGGGTGGCGAGGGGGCACTTGGTGGAGACAGGGTGATGGGCAGGTGGCCTTCAGTTCACTGTCTTGCCTCCTGGAGACAGACTGCAAGCAGGAACCAGAACAGCCAAGACGGAGCTAGACGGACCCATTCCAGGGGTGTTTGGGAGGGAAGAGAACTAGTAATGATGCACGTGGACTTGGGGAGAGTCGTGGGGAAGCGAGGTGCGGTCGTGTCTTTAGTCTCTGGCTGGAACCACCTACCTGCGTGGGGAACATTTAAGGTGAACCACACGGAATGCTTGCAAGTCAACACTGCACAGATTCACATAAAGAGTTGTTTCTTTCTGTCTCATTTTGTTAATTCTGAGCCAAGGATATGGTTCATTGATTTTAGAGAGAGATGGAGAGGGAGGGAGGGAAGAGAGAGAGAGAGAGAGAGAGAGAGAGAGACGTTGATGTAAGAGGAATGTATTAATCAGCTGCCTCCCTTATGTGCCCTGACTGGGGATCGAGCCCTCAACCTAAGTATGTGCCCAGACCAGGAATCAAACCTGCCACCTTTTGGGTACGTGGGACGATGCCCCAGCCACCTGAGCCACTGTGGCCACAACAAGATTCGTTTCTCTTCTGATCTCCCCTCTGGACTGAGATGATAAAGACGTTTGTCTCTGCCTCCTCCTACATACAACCTTCCAATGGATGCCTTTGGAAGCTCTTCTGTCCCTGTGAAGTGTCCTCCAGGAATAATAGGGTGCCATCCGTGACAATGGACATCAGCGTGATGAATAATCACGGCAACATGGAATGCAGGATCTCCTGTGATAAATGCAGCCTTTCAGGATTGTAACGGGTCGAGTACTGTTTTCTTTACGGCAACAATGGATAAATGTTGCTCCGATGATAATCATTTAAATGGGATAATATCATTAGAAAGCCACACACCTAGAATAAATAATATAAATATGGGCTCTATAAATCTTACAAGGAAGTTATGCTATAAATAAATACTATTTTTAAAACGTATGTATTGATTTTAGAGAGAGGAAGGGGAGGGAGAAAAACATCAAATTGTCTTTCCACTTATTGATACATCATTGATTGATTCTTGTATGTGCCCTGACCAGGAGTCGAACCCATGTCCTTAGTATATGAAGATGGTGCTCTCACTAACTGACAAACCCGGCCAGGGTGATAATAATTTAAAATACAGCATTTTATGGAGGTAACATTCCTTAATAGAAAATGATAAACCATGTTCCTAAACATGCATGTTATTCCTTATCTACTGTTTACTTACATGCTACTATATTTTGGGGATTGCAAAAAAATAGGTCAACGCGAGCTTTGAAATTATGAGATCAGAGATTAGATGAAGGGGCTCAATCGGATTTCTCATTGAGATGGGAGTGATCGAGGACCTGGCCAAGGGACAAAGCTGGGTAGACACCCCCTCCATCACTGCAGCCCTGAGATGTGTGGGTGGCATTGCCCCGGGGGGCGACCCCAGGGTCCCTGGTGGGATGGACCGCAGGGCCATACACAGCATGGAAGCATCCTCACTCAGGAAGCAGCCATTCGTCCGACCTCATTCTTGGACGAAATCGCTTCTTCCCTTTTCACCTGTATAAGCAGAGCGCTTTGATCACCGCCAAAAGCTGGCTTAGTCGTGTTATTCTCACCAAATCCCATGACTGGTCCTTGTGAGGTGGTGAAGCCAGCACAGCAGACCTGTGAGCGGCACGTTCTTGGGACCAGACACTGCCTGCGGTTGGGGGGCAGGCAGAGCAGGGCCGTGCTGAGCTGAGAGCCCCCAGGAGTCTGGGGGCCGAACTGGGGGGTCAGACAGGACACACCCTACGCTGTCTTCTCAGTCCTGAGGGTCGGATGAGTCACATTTTCACGAACACTTTACGAGTGAGTTCAGTGAGAAAATTGGGCAAGCAGATGGAGCAGGGGCAGTGACGGGATCTGGGCAGCAAGGGGTCGTGCACAGTGCGTGGTGATGGGCTGCATTTGGGGAAAGGGGAGAGTGGTACGGCACTCATGGGGAGAAGATAGCACACACCTAAGTTTTCTTTCTGTCTCCACCCGAGTATATGTTTACTGATTGGAGAGAGAGAGAGGTTGAAGCATCGAGGTGAGAGAGAAACATCCATCCATTGCCTCCGGTACATTCCTCAACTGGGGATCGAACCTGCAACCTTCTGGTGCAGGGGACGATGCTTCAACCAACAGAGCCACCCAGCCAGGGCCCAGGGCATGCTGTGCTCAGCATTTAACATACACCACCAACGTGAGGAAGTCAGGGCAGTAGAATCGTCTTAGATTTAAAGCGAATGCTTGGTGGACTTACAAGGGATCAGTTACTATCCTGACAAATGCTTCTGTTTATTTGAAGGAGCTGCACCTTCCGCTGCAACAAGTTTTTGGCTTACAAAGTGAAATCTAATCGGTATATTAATCATGCAGAAAATCATTGAAACCCTTGATGAATTATTAGGAAGTACCGAAAGACCCCAGGGCATGAAGGTCAGGCCAGTTTTCAAGAGAGTCACTTACTTCTTTGCGATCAGTAATGGTTACCTTTAATAATTTTCATCTCTGGGATTGTTTTTTCTTTCTCTCTCCAAATTTTATTGAGGAATAACCTACACAGAGAAGAACACAAATGCGTGGATTGTGTAATTGCTTTAATGATTGAAATGGTGGCGTTTTGGGGTCAGTTTTGCACAGCAAACGAAACCATCAAGAAAATGATCCCACTGAGGGGGGGGGAACATATTCACCAATGATATCTCTGATAAGGTGATAACGCCTAGGATTTTTAAAAATTATTTCTTTAGTTTTTGGAGAGAGGGGAAGAGAAGGAGAAAGAGGGAGAGAAACATCAGTGTGTGGTTGTGTATTGTGGCCCCCTCCTACTGGGGACCTGGCCTGCAACCCAGGCATGTGCCCTGACTGGGAATCGAACCAGCAGCCCTTTGGTTTGCAGGTGGGCACTCAATGCACTGAGCCACACCGGCCAGGGCCTAACATCTAGAATTTTTAAAGAACTTAGAAAAACTCAACACCAATCAAGCAAACTTAAGAATTTTTAAAAGAGATGAGTTTTTCTTCATTTCACATGAAAACCCACGTTTTAGACCTTGTGCCCGTGCTATTTTATTTTTCCAAGCTTTTTTTTGGGGGGGGGGAAGTTCAGTTATTTTAACTCTAGTGCCTATAACCAGCAATGTATTATGCCAAAAAAGGAAGCTCAAATAACTGAGAGGCAACTTTTAATGCATTAATTCTTAAGTCTCAACTGTTAAAGGAATGTGGAAGAAGTGGGGCCACATAGTCACCTGAGAGGTTCAGGCAGAGGCTGGGAGGTGGACTTAAAACTGAGAGACCTAAAGAAACTGTGAAGGAGAGCCTGAAATTAAGAGTTTCCAAGGAAAAGCAGTTGGAGGCGGGAGGTCAAGTGCTAGACAGTATTTTTCCTTAACAAAGGTCAGTCTTTATCTGTCTGTTGTCTTTTGCATCTGTGACCTTTAGAATGTCCGGCAACTTTTCTCTTCCCCCAACCCCCTTGGGGCACTAGCTCTCATTGTTCCCCCAAGCTCATGGTGGTTGTAACCATGGATTGTTGGCTGTGAACTATCCGGTGCCCACTTGTGTAGAAGGTGTTCCTATCATTTTACCTTTTATCGAGTCCACAGACATCCCCCCACTTTGCTCCCTCTCTCCTCCCTAATCGATCAACCACACCCTTCATGGAAACCCCTCACACCTCCTTCGATGCTCAGCTACAAAATAAGGTGCTAAACTGCCATTCTTGGGAGCACTTCCTAATCCGGGGAGATGTTGTGTCCTGGCCATTGTTGTAATAACAGCCTCGCCAAAAATTCTCTACAGGTTCAATGTTCCTTACCTAGACAGAGGAATCATTTTACTGTGATGAAGTGTACCCAGATTTATTTATTTATTCTTTTTTAAAATTTTTATTTATTCATTTTTAGAGTGAGGGGAAGAGGAAAGAGAGGGAGAGAACTACCAATGTGTGGTTGCCTCTTGTGTGTCCCTTGCTGGAAACTGGCCTGCAACCCAGGCATGTGCCCTGACTGGGAATCGAACCACGGTTATTTGATTTGCAGGCCCATGCTCAATCCACTGAGCTACACCAGCCTGGGTTAAAATATACCCAGATTTAACTGACTGCTGTTACTCAGTCTTCCCTTAACTGTTGTGAATTCTTTCCCTTAACTCTGTGAAGGGGTGTGTTTGTTCACTTAAAATAATGATCGACACGAATTGGGCAGGATACATAGTTTCTAATATTACTATCACTGAGCGTGTTCAAAACTCAGCAGCTTGTATCTCGACTTCACTCATCTGTAGGAAAGCAGGCATGGGGTGGGGAGGAGACCTTGGAAGCTTCTGTTTTCCTTGCTAGTCGATAAAAGACGTTCACGCCTCCTTCCCCTTCACTTACCACCTCCTGGAAAATAGTTCTGTTCTTCTAATGGCAAAGGGCTTGCTTGGGCCGAGCTACCTAAGGCTGTATGAAGTGCTGGTTTTGGTGTGAGACTCACGGGGCATTCCTGGGCACCACCACGAATACGGCAGGAAAGGAACCCCCCACAGCCCTGCCGTGTGAATCTCTCAGGCACCTGGACACCCCGTCAGACTCCAGGCTCCTGGTCCACAGGGGCCACGGAGAAGAAATGAAGATGTTTGCGTTACCTCCTGGGACCTGCTGGTGTTGCTCAAAAGGTCAGATGCGCAGTTTTAAATGTCCCGTGACAAATGCCACGTAGAAAACAAAGTGGCTTTTCTGGGCGTTTTTGGGGCTGGGTTCCACAGGGTGTCGCGTTTTTCCTTTTCCTTTTGCAGATTTTGGCTGGTGTCAAATGCGTGCCCCACTGGGGATTGGAGGCAGGGCGGCGCTTTGCCTCAGATGTGGGAACTGTGGGTGGCTGAGAATAGCACACTGGGAATAACAGTGAGCTAGAGAAAAGCACCAAGAAATAGAGAAATAAGTTGCAGATGGGCTTGTCAAAACTGTTAAGGAACCTCACAGTGGAAGATGGCAAGTGTCTAGAGCTCGTCAATAGAAATATGTAAACTCACATTTGAAAGCAGGCAAGTCTCTTTCACCTTGTTTCATTTTGCCGTTCCTTTTATTTTAGTCTTGCTTGATGGCCAAATCCAGTTGCCCGCAGGCGTGGTCCAGTGACCATTTTCTCAGGTTGTTCCTGGGTGGGTGAATTGCTGCAGTCTTTTTGGAAGAAATCAGGCAATTACATGTTAAAGAGTAAAAGCACACTTTTACCTTTGCCTCCAGCCATCCCTTCCCAGGATGGATGGTACCTACGCTCATTTGCATAAAGACTCTGTATCTCGGTGCCTTTGAGCTGCTCCAACAAACAGACCATGCATGGTGGTATCAAGAACAGAACTTTATTTCTCCCAGTTCTAGAGGACTGGACTCTGAGGTCCAGGAAGGTGCTGGGTGATTCCTCACCTGCTGAGGGTTACGTGTCTGCATGACAGATGGCTGTCTTCATCCTGTGCCTTCACAGGATGTACGGTGGGGAGGGAGCTCTCTGGGGTCCCTTTTGTAGAGATACTGACCCCATTCAAGGGACTGCAGACTCACGACATCATCATTTTCCCAGTTCCCCACCTCCTAACTGAAAAGTTCTTCTTAGGCTGCACCGAGTTAGAAATGCCCATCAGCCACAAAGTCAGGCAGTATAGAGCTTTATTGGGGTTTGCGTGACTGGGTGAGGTTCTCCTGTCTGCAGAGTGGGGCCGGGGAAGTCCCGCCCAAGCAGGGAATATGGTGGAGGTTTTATTTTGGTTGGCTCTCTTCGTGGGAGCTGGGGATTGGTCCCCTTTGAACAACGCGGCAATATATCATTGGTGGCTTTCCTCGGGCTCAGGTTGCTTTGCAGATATCCCTTTTGGCAAAGCCCGCCCTTTCAGCTCAGTGGTTTGATGTCAGTCATCTTTTCCGGGTTGTCGTTCAGCCGCCATTTTGGGTTGTAGTTCAGCCGCCATTTTGTCCTGCCCGACCCATCCTGACACTAACACTAACATTAACACCATTGCATGGGTGGTTGGGTTTTAACGTGGGAACTTGGAGGGGACGCAAACATCCAGTGGAAGGCATGTGTGGGCGTTGCTGCAAAACCTTGTCTCACAGGAGGGAATGAGTGAATGAACTACTGTTTGCACTTATAAGACAAAAATTTCATTGAAAGGGAAGGAAGCAAGCAAGATACGAAGATATATAGTCCCTAAACCTCTTAAATCTAACTGTGAATCAGTAGGTCCTTGACTAGGCACTGTACACAAATATACATACGTGTGTATGTTTATGGGCACACAAATGGGCATGTGCACACATATGTGTATGTACAATGTTCCGTAGCCCTGACCCAGTGCTCAGGTGTTTGGGGCATTGTCCCCTGCACTGAAAGGTTGCTGGTTCCATCGCCATCCGGGAGTATATGAGAGGCAATCGATCAGCATTTCTCTCTCACATTGATTTTCTCTCTCTCTCTCCCCGCCTCCCTCCTTCCGTCCCGTCCTTTCTCTCCCAAATCAATAAAAACATCCTCGGGTGAGGATTAAAAAATAATCAATAAAAAATACACAAAATGCTACATGCATGTGCAAGTATGCACGCAAGTATGTGTGTGTCATTGCCGAGAAGAACACCCGGACATGAACAAACGATCGTGTTTACCGCTAAGCGTGTACCATGCATTCGGGAGAAATGTAAGGACAACGGTTCCTATACTTCATGCATTTTTTGACTTCGGCCCTGTAGGCCTGAATTTTTTTAAAAAATCATCTTTAAGGCAGATTTCCATGTCCGTGAGCCTCAGTGGGTTGAGGCGGTAGTATAACGCGGTAAACAAAGATAACCCAGGTTAATAGTATAGACGTGGTGGATGGGGTAATACTTAACCATCTCCATTTAGTCCCAGTTGCCTCGCACGGAAGACAGGCAGACATTTCAGCAAACGTGACTAACTCCTTACTATTTAGAGGGACGATCCATGAGTTTTCTAAATGATTACACCCATCAGCCCAACTCTAACATTTGTACAGAACACCTCAGAAAGTTCCGGAAACTGCTTTGGGCTCATTGTTCCTGGGACATCAACGCAGGGGGCCATGTGGCTGGCACATCATTCTGCTTTATTGTTTCCTTCCTTCATTATTCATGGTTTCCCGCGGCCGGGGACAAGCCCCTCAGAGAAATGAGCAATACTCTGTAGTGTGTTTAGCATCTCGCTTTTCAGAAATTGTATTTCCTCTCCCGGAAGCAGCTGTGATAGGTAAAAAACCATTTCTTTCGTCCCTAAACCTCATTTCCCCAGCATTGCCCGAGCCACCCAGGAACTTTGATATCTCTTTGTCTTTTTTTGAACGGGTTGGTGCTGACCTGGAGACCCGTGTGACACCCAGGGCAAGCACTCTAATTCAAGGTGTTCCAACCAGATGGGGTGAAACAATGCAGGAGAAACGTTCTTCCCCGGGACCCCCACACAGTGCCCACCCTCGGCCAAGGTGGCTGCCCCTCAGCCACCCCTGAGGATGTACCCTGCATTAGGGGAAAAGGTGTGGAAGAAAGAAACCAGCCTGCTCCTAACCCTCAAAGACTTTCCCTCCTTTCTCAGCAGAACGTAAAGGATCATCCATATACCCCGTCATTTCCACCTTGCCAATGGCCCTTGAATAGATGCTGTCCTCTCCACGCTCGCTGTCTGTCGTAAATCTCGTCTTCGTTATCTCAGTTTGGGCCCTTACCCTGCCACCTCCAGTCCCTCCTCTTCATAGCAGTCACCCTGACTTTCGGCTCTGAGGTCCTCATGTCCTCACTGAGAACAAACTGTGGGTCGATCTCTTTCCAAGGGCTCCCTGTGGACTGCCTGGCAGAACCCAAGACCCTTCAAACGGTTCTCAAGGACCTGCACAATACACCTAAACCTCTGTGCTTGAGCTCACGCCCCCTCCACATTCTGCCCCATGACCTGTGCTCTCCGCCACGGGGACAGATAGCTCCCCACTCCCTGAGCCCACTCTGCTCTCCATGCTGCTGAGTTTGCCTCTGACAAGCTGTCCTCGTCCATCGTCCTGTCCCCTGGCCACTTGGCAGGTCCTAGTCATTTATGGGATCCAGGGACATTGTTATTTTCCACCCTGCTTTCCTTGGAGAACACACACACACATGACATACTCACGTATGAATGGTTTGACATGTTTTTGTGCTTCTCTCTTAGCTGACGCGTGTTTCTAAAATAATTATGTAGCAAATACTTTCTCGTTTCACATGTGCATGAATGGGGTGGCTCTTTGCCAAATTATCGAATCTTAGACCCAGCGAATGGCCTTGGGGGGGATTCAGGTGCCCCCCCAAAGAGGGGGTCTTTTGAAAATTTTATACTGCATCATTCTTCCATGCATTATGAAAAACATTTGGTTTTCCATTTGGAAGGAGAATTACTATCACACTTCTAACTTTGTTCCATAGTATAGTAAGAAATTTAGCTTTGGTTTTCATGTATACGTATATTCTTACAGGTTGATTTTTCCCTCTTTTTGTTCACTTATAGTTGATGTCCACCTCTCTGGAAGTGTAAGCTATGTAGTGTAGTGCTGTGGTGGACATGTATTGTGAACGGTTACCACCGTAAATCTGGTTAGCACCCGTCACTCTGGGCATTGGCTTTCACGGATTTAAGATGTCAGGTTAAGTATGTGAAGAGCCACCCGTGAACACACATGTAACTTTGCGTATCTGAGTAATTATACACGTCTGCATAAAGAAACTCTCCCTGCTCCCCTTCTCATGAAAAATGACCTCTGAGGAATGAGAGAATTCTTAACACCCTCTTTCTTTTTAAAAGAGTTTACATACTTATTTTTAGAGAGAGGGGAAGGGAGGGACAAAGAGAGGGAGAGAGACATCGATTGGTTGCCTCTTTTATGCGCCCTGACCTGGGACCAAACTGGCAACCCAGGTGTGTGCCCTGACTGGGAATTGAACCAGTGACCTTTAGCTCTGCAGGATGATTCCCAAGCCACTGAGCTACACCGCTCAGGGCATTTCTCCATCTTGTGTTCCTCCCTCGCTGCTCCCTTATGACCCGTTCAGCATCCACACCGTAGTCCCCTGCATGTCCAAGTGGATCACTGGAACCTGTGATTTGTGGTGTTGAGGGTAGAGAACAGGATGTATTTCTTGGGACAAGAGGAGGGAAATCAAATCTGGTTGGACGTACGCACACCCAACATTTGTGGGATGCTCCGTTCAAAGGGATGCAGAATCGTGGGCATCTGGTGGGTGGCTTGTTCACCTCCAACCGTCCTGAGAGGTCCACAGGTCATCTTACACCCATGGTTGGTAGTGGCGGCAGGCAGGTGCGGAATTAGGGACTGGACTCGGGCGTGAAGGCAGGAGTCCTCGCCCACAGCCTTCCCACCATGCTGTCCACGCCTCAGCCCTGTTCTACCTCCCTAACCTTTGAGCCTCTCCACGAATTGTTCATCGAGGCTTTACTAGCACATTGAATCCTCTCGTCTCGTATCCCCTGGATCAATTTGCTTTCTAAACAGAGGCACTGTGGTTACTTTCCAAGGGGGAGTTCTCAAGCTAAATATATTCCTCCCAAATAACAGATAGCAGGTCTTTGGCCGGTATTGTCTGCGTGGCCGACCGTGAGCACCGCCCACCCCTCGAGAGTTGATTTAGATCCCACAGGAGGCAGGTGCCACTTTTGCTGCGATTTCCAATTTCCCTCCCGTCCTGCAAGGCCACGAACACTGCGTGTCTCACTCTGAGGTCGAGCTGAACTCATAATTGTGCGTTCTTGGAAGTACATGTTCTTAAACCCAGAGGCAGAGATGCCCAGGGGCTCTGACAGTCCCCCCTAACCCCCATGACGCTTTTTTAGTGGGTGACATTCTTAGTTTTCCATTGAGAAAACGGTCTCCTCATACAAGCCTGTGACCTTGAAAACACCAAGAGTGCCCTTTGGAAGCTTCATTGGAGCCGAAGGAGAACCTCTTCTTAGTATGGATGAGATTGAAGTGTTTGTGGTTGCTGTTTTCTTGTACCTCCCATTGTCAACTATTTTCATTTGCATAGGGCTCACCCTGTATTTTACATACATTTATATAATCTCCGCCCCCTAAGTATTAAGCATCTCTGAATGACGGGGCGTATCTGCTTCTGGTCCTCCCCCAGGTCTGCAGGCACGGTGGCTCCGCACTCATAGTCTTTGTCACTTGGGAAGGACTGTATTTCAGTCAGACCCATCTTGCGTCTCATGTGGGGTGAGCAGGGAGTTCATGGGACTCTCTGGAAAGCTGGGATATCAAGACTTCCTAGCGTCCTAGGAGCTAGGAATTTCACCATGAACGCATGCATGTTCCCTTTCCCCTTGGGTGGCAAATGTGGCCCAGAAAGCAGTGCCAGCGGTCTCCTCGCCATTTCAAACATGTAAATGGCAGGTCATATTTATTGAGCATTGCCCGTGTGCCAGGTTAAGCTGTGTGCTTTGCTTGGGGGTTGGTTTCCTCCCTACTCTGGGCCCACCCCTGCACACAGAGATGTACGGAGCACCTGTAGCTTGCAGCTGGCGTGCCTGTTCTGAGGTGGGACAGTGAACTCAGAAAGGTAGCGTCTGGAATATGAAATGGGCCAGCTGGTGATGGGGGAGCCCCTCTATCACGGGAGCAGGATGAGGGGGGAGCAGCTGGTTTACACAAGGAGGGCATGGCAGATGTCCGCTGAGGTGGCCTTGGACTGGGCCACCAAAGGAAGCCTGTACACGTGGACAGTGAGGATTTGGGCTCATGCACAGCCCCACACTCAGCAGATGAGAACTGACAGTCATGACACCTGTTAGCATCACACTGTCGACCATGATAAAACAGGACACCTTTCGGCCCCCTCCACAAGCGTGTTTTCTCCCTTCAATCAGGTCATACAGGTGCCCCCACACCATTGCCAAGGGAACCGTGGTGCCACTCATAAATGCTTTTGAGGGCACTGTAAAATTCTCAATATTCTCTTGTGATTTACTATTCATTAGAAAAGGGGGAGTCTTGTCTCAGGCCTGGGGGATCATCGGATGAAATGCTGGGCGTGCAAGGAAGGCTGTGCACCTGTTGTTAGTGTGGGGGATCTCAATAGTCATGGAAACGACCCTGTTAGTGTTGGGATTCTTCGTCGTCATGGGAACAGCCCCATCCCTTTGTTCCCCACTGCTGTGGACTTGGCAAGAATGGGCATTTTCTGGAGTGAGATGCTAGATGTCACGAGAGATCAGAAGTGAAGAGGGAAGAACCCCTGGTCGAGGAGAAGAACCCTGTACCTTGGAGATGTTGTGGGTCCATGGTGCAAGTTAAATAAACCTGTTACAGGTCCCTCCACTGATTGGTTCATTAAGTGATTCACTGAGTCAGTGATGGGATGGGCCATTTCTCCGGATGCTGAGGACATCATAATGAACAGTACACACAGGTGTTTTCTATCTTGTCAACTTAGTTGGGAAGGAAGTGGATACCCCAATGGTGTAAGGACAGACTGTCTGACCCTGAAAAGAACTGGGGAGGGCACTAAAAACCGAATGTCACTGGTGTTGGTGACGGGGGGTGCTTCCAGTTGGGTGGCCTGGGAAGGTCTCTGTGAGGATGGTGAATGTAGGACATAGATGAAAGGTGGAAGAGCATCAGCACAGCCAGCAAGGCACCCATAGCCTGGACAGAGATCCCGGTCTAAGCCTTCACCACGTGAAGGAACTCCCCGAGTTTGCTGGGATGTAATACCAGGAGTAGTAGGAGTTCAGGACCATGCTTCGGGGAACCCGGCATCCTTTGGGGCTGGTGGGATTCTGAGGGGTCCACCACAGGAGATCCCATTTGCAGTCTGAGAAGCTGGTCATGGTCTGAAATGTCCCATCTCTTACCATTTTCCAAGCCAAGAAAAAGGCGCCGGACCTTAGAAAGGACAAGTGTCTTCCTGTGATGTCTTGTCTTTGTGGAAGCCAAGCTTCTGTTTTCATGTCCATTCTGATGGCGTTGCTGGGTGGTTGGACAATGAGCGAGATGTTTCCAAAATGGGAAGGTAGAGGACAGAAACAAAAAATGCCATTTATACTTAATGCTAGGCAACGGGTCCGTGACACAGCATCCCAAGGAGAGAAGAGATAATGTCAGCATAGGAGGTTATAACATTTTGGAATGCAGTTGTTTCCCATTACCGTAAAGTGAGTTATGAGAAAAGATCATGCGAAATATATTTGAACCGCATCACACACATTGCTCTCTCTGCGTTCGCTTTCCGAGCATAAACATTTTCAAATACACACCTGTGCAAATGTCAAGGCTGGCAGGTGGCGTCTTGCTTTTTATATTTAATATGGATGTGGGAGTACAACCAAAAAGGTGAAAAAAAATGGTAAACTTAGAATTTTAATGAAAGAACATATTGGCATTGTGAAAACATTATTTGGGACTCTGTTCTTTTAGGGTCTGATCACGCATGATGGTGACTGTGGTTTCTCAAGTTCGATTGGCAGGCATTTGCAATTCACCTGCTGAACAGAAGCAGCATTAGAATAAAGGAGTCCACAGTGTTAGCTGAATCAGCTTTATAATTTCCCTGCGCTGAGATAAGCAAGACCCTGGGTCAATCTAATGAATTGGCATTTGATTTCGGTGGTTGTAGAACGACTCCGGGGTCTTCATCTGTAACTTTCTCTGCATCCCAGAGAAGAGTGCGTGATAACAGTGTTTGGTGATAACGTTTTACCCAGAATCCAACCAGGAGTTGCTGGAGAGAGGAACTCAACTCCGCTTTTGCGGCACTGGATCCCCGGTGGGTTAGCCGTGCTTGGCCGCTAAGAAATGAGCAGGAACAGACCACTCTATGTACGGAAGATACTTGCTTCCGTGAAACTCTAAAAAAACTGCATCATAACCATCACAAAATCTGCCAGATTCATAAAAAAAGCTTTTTATTCCCAGATGATAATGCGTGAATTTATTATCATCTATGGTGCGCCCAGGAGTCACTGGGTGGTTGTGCCTGACCTCACTGATTTTAATAGGACTGATGTACGAGCAGTGTTATGGGGCAATTTATTAAGCTGGTTTCCTCCCTCTGTTATTTACATTGTAAGAGGTCTCTGGTGCTAAACATGAATTCCAAATATTTTTTTATAAAGGGTACCCTACCTCTGTTTCATCCTCCTATAGACAGCCAAATGCTATGCCAATGTCTCAGTCAGTAGTAAAGACCTCAGGTCATATTGGATTTAGAGATAAGTAGATAGATATTTTGCCAGTGGGACTGGCATGCATTGGAGAAAGATTTGGAAGGTGGCAGTCGGGAATACATGGAGGAGCCAAGCCCAGGAAGAGTTCATATTTCTGGCTTGAGAGCCCAGTTGATGAAGGAGTTGCAAATTGCTTCTGAGTGCACCTTAGTCTTATCTTTTCTCCTCCATACCGGACTTCAAGTTCCCATCGGGTTTGTTCTGTGCAATGGCCAGTCTCTCTCCCCGGAGCCTCAGTCTTTGGTGACTCGCCTGGAGTTGTCTTTAGAAAATGCAGGTGTGGTCACCGTCCTTTCCTGCCCAAAACACAGTAGTAGCCCCCTGCACTTTGTGGACAGAACTGAGTGTCTGTCCCTGCAGATGGAGTTAGGACCTCATAACTCCTCCTTCAAGATTCTGTACTAATGCAACCTTCTCTGCAAAGCTTTCCGTTTGCACGCTGGCCAGGGGCAGCCGTACCAAATCAAGTGCTTTGTTCTCATGCTGTTGCCAAGGCTCCTGCTGGCCTCAGGTTTGCAGCTGCTCCAACAGTCTTGCCTATGCAAGAGTGGGCTGCGGTGTGGAACGGCCCTGTGCCCAGCACCTAGCAAGCTCTCTGGAAATGACTGTTTAGCTGTGGGAGCTCCTTTTGTACATCAGTCCTTTGTCACACTTATTCCTGGGCATGTTTCCTCTGCTCTGTGACTGCTGGTTCTCGTTGAATCAGTAGAATAATATGAGCTTTGTATAGATACACAGCTCAATTTCAGTCTGAACTCCTGAGCTCCTTGTGTTTCTTCTGTGTGGTCAATAGTATCATCTTCTTCTCTTTCATTCTCAGTTTCTTCATCTGTGTAGTTCTGACACTTGCTCCTAATGTCCCCATTTCTGTGACAGTTCAATGGGCTCAGACATGCCATGTATCTCTGGGTAGAATGGTCAACAAGACCTTAACCTTGGTACCTGAGAACCTTCCCTTTATTCGTCCAGCTCTGTTAGTTAGTCTTTCCTCCAGATCAAGGGCATGGCCATAATGACCTTGGCCCCTACCTAGGCTTGCTATAAAGAGGGTTGGTGTTTTGGTGCATTGCATCTCTGTTGAGAAGAGGTTTCTAAGACAGCCACACTCCCTATAGAGACCTTGGAAGCTCTGCTTCTCGTGCGTTCATAGACGAGACAGGCTCCTGTGAGGCTGGGGTTTCTGGGCCACGGAGAAGCCAACCCCCGGGGGCGTTGGCTTTGTACAGTTCTGGGTGCTGTGCACTGGAACTGTCACCTGTGCAGAGAATACCTCCCAGAGGGTCGCTGCTGGTCTGATGCCAAGCCTGGCTTCCTGTCCTGTGCCTGCTGAGTTGGGTGGCAGTGTGGTGACTTGCGATGCTCTTGTGATCTTGCGTGTTCACTCAAACCTAAGACGACCCCACTGGCCTGGGAGAGCATCAGTGTCCTCGTCACAGAATTTGGGCTGAACAGCTCGTTTCCTCACCACTGATCCCTTTCTGCTTGGGGAACTTGCTTTTCCGTTGATTGTGCCGCGGTGACACCGGTTCACAAAATGACGCATCTTTTGGGTGCACACGTCCAGGCCACATTGTCCCTCCAGGACTTTTCATTTCTTCCTCTGTGAATACCTGGAAACATCAACTAAGTCTTCAACACTTGCAATATTTTTTATCTCCCCTCACCACACATTTTTTTTACCCTTTCTCTTCATTTTCCTCTTTCCTAATTTATGAGTCAGTGCCTTGTGTATATTGTTAAATAACTGTCCCCAGTCATCATACTCCTGAGCGTTCTGTTGCTCTGCCCTACTGTGCGCCCCAGCAGGGTGTAGACCGTGCCCTACTTGTCTCCCTTCTTCAAAGTGCAACCGATGGTGGCCATACATGCTCTTTTCTGTCCATTCTTCTTATTTTCTTTTTACACAGCGACAGTCATTTGGAAAAGATGAGATGAGACATGGGTCGTCTAGACAAATTTTCACCACAGAGAACAGGGCTAAAATCCACGGCCAGTCTCCATCCTGGTCTATCCTAATTTTAAATGCCCGTGAGGTTCCTGCCAGGGTTGTAATTCTCTGTGATTTCATTGATTCATCCCAATTTATTGAGTTCCAAATCTGCACAAAGCATAGCCTTAGATGCTACGGAGCAAAAACGTGAAAACTCATTTTGTGCTGTGAGGGAAATGCAATGCGGGTAACACGACTTTCTGGACAAAGAATGGGGTGGTTCTGGACCTGTCCTGGGGGAGTAGAGTGGGGGGCGTGGTGCTGTGTAGATTGTAACGTAAGGAGAGGGGTCATAAGCGTTGCCGTGCTACCCGGTTCCTGATGGCCATGAGGGAGTGAGCCATGGGGCCTTGCACCTGAGGGACTCTTGTGAGCAAGGTGTCCCAGTAGGAAAGGGGAGGTTCAATTTGGGAAGAACAGAGGGTCCCTGTTGCATAAAGAAGAGTACATTTCTGCATGGAGGGGCATAGGGCATTGGGGTCATATTCGGGAACGGCCCAGACTGCCGCGGAGGTGAGCCTTCGACAGTAGGCGTGAATTACTCTGGTTTCTAGAGAGATGGGCTTATTGTCACGGCCACGCCTGGGTGAAAGCAGAGGAGGAAGTTGGAGACGCCCGTTGTAGAGCTTAAGGGTGGAAGTTCAGGGAAGAAAGAGGCAAGACTAACAAGGGATGTAGCTTCCGTGAACGGGAGGACAGACACGAAGATTATCCCAAACGTTGGACCCGACTGGAGCATTGTGAGTGCCTCAAGCGAGGGGCAGCACAGATAATGAGAGAAGGCAGAGTCGACAGGAGGGTCTGGGATTAGCCCGTGCCTCCCAGGCTTCCATAAATGTACGCCTGACCTGGCGGCTGGAGAAACAGAGGTGTTCTCGAGAAACAGAACAAAGTCGGCGCTCTGTGAGTCTGAATTCAGAACCCCACACCCAGAGGCCAGAATGTGTGGTTTTAAGTCATTCAGTTTGTCTCACAGTGGCGGGGGGTGGGGCGGGGAGTGGAAGTTAAATGTCCGTGGCAGATAGATACCCGAACAGCACAACCTCCTGATCACACCGGGGAAACCTGTCACCAGCTTTTTTTCTCAATAGGCCTTGAAATTGGGGAGAAGCCTGTACCCTCTACACCCTCACTTGTACCAGTGCTTACCTTAGTTCAAGGCAAAGATCAGCTCTCCGTGGTCCTGAATTAATAAGGTGCCACCCTGAGAAGCCACCTGCATGGACTGAGTCCCAGAAGCCTGACTATTGTCTATCACGGTGTCTTCATTAATGAGTTGGTCAAGGGTCCCCGCAGGGACCCTTCAAATTCAAATCTCACTTGTCACATAGCAAGGGTTTCCATTGACACGCAAAGATTTCTCTGGCTGCACGAACTGCAAAATGCATTTAGGGGGGAATGTCATGGCCTGGTGGGCAGCTGCTGGCTGTGTCCACAGTTATCACGATATCAGTCAGGTTAAGGGTCCCCCACCCCCACCCCTGCCCTACTCACCGCTGTGCACAAAAGTGTCAGCAGATAGAACATGGCTGAGTCTCAGCTTTATCCATCCTCACAGTGAGAGCTGTTCCTGTATTGTTCACTTTTTTTTGCTTGAGTGCTTTTGCTATGGCTGCAAAAGCTTGATTTTTAAGTTTCTCTTAAATTGATGTTATTTTTTCCTGCCCGCCACCAGCAATGGTCCAGAACATAGAGACAAGTCAAATAGACCATAGATACCATCTCCTGCCTGCAATTATTACCTTTTTAATTATGGTGAAAGCATGCAGCCTTTGGTCCCTAATGGTTTCTTACTCATTAAGGGAAGTCGTCTTCTTCTTTTTCTTCTTTTGATCAGGATTATTAGATGCTGTGTTTCCGGTAACTGTATTTTGAAGTTTTTTTTAATCAACAATAGAACTTCTCTGCCAACTTTATGGGAAATGTCTATTGAGTGGAAAAAACAATACTATTACATTATATCCTATTAACATTTTGAAAGTAGTTAGGTTACAGAAAACAACTCAGCCGCTTTCGGGTGTACGGAGTGGAACTTTATTTACGCATGTGGACCCAGAGGAGGAAGTCTCCAAATTCTGGGCCCCAAGCTCAGGCAGGGGGGCTTGTTTATATAGTGTGGCATGTGGAAGCCATTTTACTAAGCCTACATGGCAGAAGCAGGGTTACAGAAGCAAGAAAGCAGGGCTGCTGATAGGGTCACACAACGTTCTTTTTTTCTTCTTAGTTACTTAGTTGCTCACCCCTCCTTATCTTAAGTGGCTCAGCAGAGGGACTGTGTCCTTCTGACTTGTCTGGGTTTGTCTAAGCAGGTCTCCTGCTACAGTTATAATTGCAATACAAGGTCTTTAGCTTTTTGGTAGTTATCATAGGTAACTTTTGTTTGTAGAATTCGTCACATGGTTCCTTTTAGGATTGCATGTGTTTTTGTTTGCTCCTCGATAGTGGTGGGTTTCTTACTTCCCCTCCCTGCGAATCCAAACAGCTCTCAAGAATGAGGCGTTCTCTTTGTTATACAAGTAGTGTAGTGTCGGACATGCAGGGGAACACATTAATGGAGACAGCTTCCATTGGTGGTGGTAGTAGCTTTTTGTCACATTAGATTCTTACTTTCATTCATTCCACCTGTGAAAACCCAACCTTTGCTCAATTATTTCATTGATATATAAGCACGAGGTATGTCTGATAGCCGACAGCCAGAAGCTTTCCTACATCTTGCATTTCAGTACGAATAAAATCATTCTGCATTTTCACAGGAAAGGGTCTCAACTCGCCAAAGGGCAGGCCTTGTTATGGTCACAAATAACATTAGTGTCACTGACGTCATCCTCTCTAATGTGATTAAAGATGATTTATGTGCCCTATTTCTGAATGAGCAACTGTATCATTATACATTTTCAGGGGATTGTTGGTAGGCATCACATTTAATCGCTCAATGAGTGAACTACAAAACCTTCTTCCTTCTCCCCATAAAACTTGGTTGATGAAATTGGGTTAAAAATCATTATTTAGGCTCTGACCAGCTGGGTCCGTTAGTTGCAGCATTGACCCATGAACCAAAAGGTCACACAATGGACAGCTGGTCAGGGCTTGTACCTAGGTTGTGGGTTCGATCCCTGATCGGTCGGAGTGTGTGTACGGGAGGCAGTCAGTAAATGTTTCTTACACAGATATCTGTCTGTCTGTCTGTCTGTCCGCCCCCTCTCTAAAATCACTGAAAGCATGGTGAGGATTAAAAAATCGTGACTATGTGATTCTGAGTTGTCATCCTTTCTGTTTTGACTTTGCTGTATTTTCTCAAGGTCTCTGGTGGAGGTGAGCCAAGGTTGTCATCAGCAGACATAATAACTTCATTTTCTTGGACGATCCGTGTGCCTGAGTTTTTCCCAGTCCAACCCATCATTGTCCCTGCGTGTTTGTGGCCAGCTTTACTGGGCTCGCGCTGCCTTCTGGTTATTGCAGCATTGTTCGCTACTCCCCCACGTGTCCCCACACGGGGGGAACCCAGGCACAGATGTCCCCTAAACACCCGTCTTCTCTTTCCTTGCTCACCGTATGGCCCCTCTCTGCCTGGTCTGAAGATGAGGTGACATTGCGTGGATTTCCTGGAATGCAGTGAGCCCCAGAAAAATGTCCTGGAGACCAAGGATCCAGGATCATGGGTTTTTGAGGCAATGTGGTTGTCTGTCCTCCTGAGAAAGACACGTGGGCCCCCCCGCTTGGTTGTGTGGCTTTACGACTCATCCCTAATGATGACGTCTTGGCCAACTCAAACCCAGCTTTTGAAGAACCTTCTAGGAACCGGAGACTTCGAAGGCTTGGTCAGGATGGAGAAGGGGGGAAGGGACAAAGGAAGTCCCAGATGTGTCCGCCATTCATCCGATTGTCCGATGTCTGGGCAGGAGCAGTATAGATTCACAGACTGCATCTAAAAATAGCATAGAACTAAGGAAGACTTCAAAGGAAATGGCGAATCATTTCACCTGTGACCCACAGAGTTAAATGAGCCAGTGAAGACCAGGGCCCCCGCGGCCCTGTACGCAGCTGACTGTGTCACACTTTAGGGACCTCGGAAGGGGGGCTTCACTGTCTTTGCACTCAGCTCGCCGAGTGCACAGGTTACCAATTCCCATATAGTTCTCCACGTGTGAAGGAGGACAGCTTTCCAGCTTTGGTCTACAACGCAAGTCGTATATTGTGCATAATGATGCACATATCTTTACAAATTAGTGATTCCCGCCTTTTTCGGATCAATAACCAGAATTGGAATTGGCCGGGTCATGACGGGCGGTGACTGGAAAAGGCGAACGAATTAACAAGTGCTGATTGGTGGTTACAAAACAGTCCAGGGATGTGAAGTCCAGCGCAGGGAACGTCGTCCAAGAGTATCGGAATAGCTTTGTGCAGAGCTGTGGGTACTAGGCTCATCAGGGAGGATGACTTCATAAATTATATAAATGTCTAATCCCAGTGGCGTACATCTGAAACGAATATAGCACGCGTGACAGGTATAACTGGAGAAAGGAAAGGAAAAAATGAGCATCGTATAGATCTTGAAACTAGAGCCGCGTGTGAGAGAGAGAGAGAAATGAGGGTGCAATGTTCTTTCCGCATCCTGCCAGTGCCGACCTGGCTGGTCACCCCAACATGGGCAAGACATTTATCATTTCTTCCATGTCTGCCAGGAACCGGTGAGGCGAAAGCACCTGTCTACTCAGTTAAGGGACGGATCAACCAGCAGATGTTTTCTTGAAATTCCTTGGCTCGGTAAAGAATCCTCGTGCCCTGCTTGGAAAAAAAAATTACGTCGTTGGATGAAAAAGCAAACAAGATATGACAGCAAGAGCGTACATTCTGGAAACCGAACACAGTGGAAAATGTGTTTTCTCAGTAAATAAGGGGCTGCCTTCAGCTCTCATCATTTTGGGTCAAAGATGTTATTTCTGTGTCTCTCTCCAGCCCGTGGAGCGTCCTGATATCTGATGACGGCCACGCAGAAAGTATTGGTTGAAACGGTGTTGGGCCTTGCATGCCAGGCGGTGGCTATAAAAATGGCCTGGGTTTGGAGGCCATTCATCAGGGGCTGAAAGGCTTGTAGTGAGACCGCAATGAGGGAATGGGAGAATGTATAATTAACTGCCCCGTGGGTGGGGGGTAGACAAGGAGAGGCTAGGGCAACAGATGTTTTTAACGTGCTGATTGCAGGATTTAGACAATAATGAAAAAGTGAGGAAAGCATCACCTGTGTGGGCTGCAATTGTCCCGGGCAATTCCACGTTATGTTCTGTGTTTCCGCACCCCTGGGGTGAACGGAGTTGGATTTTATTCCCCTGAATGGGGCTGCCAGTTGGTCTGGCTTCACCAGTGAATGTATCAGCCCCCCCATCCTCGGGGGGATGGGATTGTAGTTGAATTTCCATTTCATGGGTAAGTGAAGGACAGCCACGACCAAGCTCTCATCGTAGCCATTCTCTTCCTGGAATTTGCCCGAAAATAGACCATGGTGACTCTGGCCCACATTGCTAAGTGCTCTGCTTCGGAGCGTATTTTCGATTTGAGCAAATTCCAAAACCGAGTTTGCTCTCATCCATAGTCTCATGTGCACTCCTGGTGTTTGTTTTCTTCACTGTGAAGTTTCTGCATGCTTAACCTTCCGGTAAACCCAAGGTCAGGAGTTGGGGGTTTACTCATGGACGAGCTCTGCAGTGGCTCCTTCCGTACGGGGGGCAAACACATGCGTCACGGTAGGTTCATAGGGTCTCCTGTTGTGCATTTACACCTAAGTCATTTGTCTTAAACAGCTTGTGCCGTTGGTATAGAATTTCAGGTAGCCTACAGAGACAAAACAGCTGATGCAAAATAGCTCATCGTTTACCTCATAAGTTTAAAATGATCTTTAATGATTTCAATTATGGATGAACGTGTAATGCATGAAACTGCCTGGTATTAGTCTTTTATTGTTTTATATAACCATATGAGGCATCTTCCCCTAAAAAGGGCTAATTGCCTTTGCTTTTAATATGCTGAAGAACAATAATTCCTTACAATGAGTGGGTCGTTTTTCGGCACCTGCAAAATAGGCAAGAAGGGATTTAGAAGCAAAAGCAGGATTGAGAGAGACAACTGTTTTGTTCTGTGGGCCATGGTTTTGGATCAGAGAGTTAACTCTGATGGAGTTTTAATGATTCACATGTTGCCAACTCGGCGAATGTATATTTCTGCTCTAAGTCATACAGTTGAATATCTTGAAGGCATTTGTCTGCAACACATGGTGACGATGAAAAATTTTGTCTTAGAGATGAAAACTGTCATTTCTTTGATAGCCAAGCTGTTGCTGCTGTAATAATCACATGTATGTATGTACGTATACTTGGGTATGCAAACACGCATTTGAATGAAATTGTTTCCTGAAAGACTTTTTTCCTCTTCAGTATGATTATGACATTTAAAATTCTGCCAAAAGTTATATGGATTACTTTCCATGTGTTTGTAACATCTTTTTTAAAGGATTCTAATTTTTTAAATTTTTTTGATTGATTTGGGAGAGAGAGAGAGAAAGAAATTTTGACTTGTTGTTCCACTTGTTGATGCGTCCATTGTATCGATTCTTGTGTGTGCCCTGACTAGGGATCGAACCTGCAGCCTTGGTGCAACGGGAAGATTCCCTAACCCACTGAGCTACCTGGCCAGAGCTTCACGTGTTTATAAAATCGTTTTGTTACACACGCGTTTCACTGTGTAAAGGAAACTGGAAAAGCCTGCATTTTTACTGCTTGTCCCCACTTAGCAAAGACAGACATTGAATCTCTGGGGGCCCTTTCTTCAGACAGCAGCAATCGGAGAAGAAGATGACGGGTTTGTGCCCTAATGGACCGTCTTGGGTTTCATTGAGAGCCAGCCTTTTTTATAAGGAGGGAAATGTGTAGGGAGGGGACTTGGAACTCAGGGAAAAGGTGAATCAGATGAAAGCTGCAGCCCGAAGTTTTCCCTAGCAGGCTCTCACTGGTTGACCAGTGATTCTCTACTGGCGTCCTGTCCTGGGCGTGTCCTGGGTGAGTCTTTGTCCATGTCCTGGGTCTCTCTCTCCCTGTAACCTCGTGACTCAGGAACCTCCTCCCCTGCTCCCAGCCCCTACTAGGGCGCAGAAGTCCAGCTGCTGGTGGTCTCCTGGAGTCAGGGTGGGTCATGCCTTCAACTCCTGAAACAGTAAGCTTGTTACGCGCATTTGTTGCTAAGCTCATTAACTATTCCCCAAAACTAAAATTTTCCAACTCTTGACTTCCCCTATCATAAAGCTGACTCGATTGAGTCCATGCCCCCAAAACTTTCTGGGTAGGGACTTGAGACAGCCCCTAAAATCTTAATAGTTTTAGCTTGTCTGGAGGCATTTTACTGTTGACTCTTCATGTTCTTTACGCTGCTGGTTTTGAAAGAAAGGCTTGCGTTTCTTAAATTATATTAATTGTAAGGGTCCAATCGCCATAAATGCTTCTCAGAGCTCACACAGGGTCGTCAAGAATCAGAAGTATATTTTATTAAAACAAGAACTGTGAATTTAAATGGAGATGCATCAGCCCGATGGTCTCTCCTCAATAATCATTGAGTCACAAAATCTGTGATCTCTCCATATGTATCTATCATGTGCATTTTAAAGATGTTAAATAGGAAAAGGCACCGAGAAGTATGATCTGCGTGATGCACGATTCCCGGTCACTAGCTCTTTCTTCTTCCACATTTTTGGAGGCCCTTCCAGGTTTTCATCCCAACTCTGCTCCCCCTCCCCCGTGTGTCTGTCTTTTCATCTCAGCCGTGGGTGCCCAAGAAGAGCTTGTGACGCTGTATCTGCGCTGAGGTGTCACCTGCAAGCCTGATGCCACGGAATTGCCCCACCTCTGCCCAGCAAACCAAATCACTTTCCCTGGGGCCAGGCTCCAGAGCCCCATCCCCAGGGCCACCGCGTGCAGGCAAAGACCAGTGACTTACACAGTCTGCGCAGGGTCCTTTCAGCCGACATTGCGTTTTGCGTATGATCCTGCGGACAACATGGTCTCTTTATTCCAACACCCCTAACGTTTTTTTTACCTTACCACTGTCGATGGCTTGCCTGTTGTACCTGTTAGGTGTCAACTATCTCACACTTTTTTTTTCTTTTGTTTTCGGCATTCTATCATTAAATCTGTGTCATTAAAAATATTCAGAGCACACCCTGGCTCAATAGCTTAGTTGGTTGGAACATTGTTCTTAATACACCAAGGTTGCAGGTTTGATGCCCAGTCAGGGCACAGGCAAGAAGCAACCAATGAACGCATCAATATGCAGAACAGCACCTGGCTGGCATGGCTCAGGGGATTGAGTGCAGGCCTGGGAACCAAAGCATGGCAGGTTCGATTCCCAGTCAGGGCACATGCCTGGGTTGCGGGCCAGGTCCCCGGTAGGGGGCGCCCAAGAGGCAACCACACATTGACGTTTCATTTCCTTTCTCCCCACCTTCCCCATCTCTCTAAAAATAAATAAATAAAACCTTTAAATATATATACTAAGAGAGAACAGCAAATTGATGTTTTTCTTTCTGTCTCCCTTCTTCTCTCTCTCTCCCTCTCAAAAAATCAACTAAACAACTATAAAAAATATTCATGGCACCCCTGACGTTTCTCTCCCACTAGGTAAGGAGTTTGCTGCTCTCCAGCAGGGGTCATTTCCAGTGACGTGTCTCGGTGGTAGAAGCCACCCTTCTCTTTCTGCTGGTTTTCCTCACCGTCCTTTCCCTCCTGCTCATGAGAATCTTCTGTAATTTTGTGTCCAAGGCTGGCCCTGTGTGACTCATAAACAGCATCTATCTTCACAGTGGACCAGTCCCAGTCTGCTTCACTGTCGTGACCGTGCCAGCGTGTGACATCTGGCTAAACGCGGCTAATGTGCTGTTGGCTTCTCTCCTCTCCTCTTGGGCAGGGGTTTCCTTCCAGAGCCCACAGGATTCCTGGAGCCGTCCAGTGAACCTGTTTCCATACAGTTGTGGTAGAGAGCTTCACTCGGGTGCATTCACCACAATCCAAACAAAACAAAACAAAACACAAAAAAGTGGCCATCGGCACGGCCTTGATCGGGCCTCCTTTGATTTTAAATCTCTTCGGTCACGGAGCACCATGTGGATCCGGTTACCCATCTTCTCAAAGCGTGAGCGGGTGCAGTGGAAATGGCAGATCTTGGCGGAAGGCATCAGGATTCTCCCTTGCGGTTTTAATGAAACAGGAATAGGGTTTGGAGGACAAAATGACACCGCCCATCGCGCAGCCTTGTAGCATGTGGGCATGCCAGGAGCTTCACATTGTCCACGGGCCGTTGGCCCTGAACAGAATCCACCCCAGAGTGGAAAGGACAGACGGAAACTGTGGCCAGGGCAGATAGATGCTGGCGCGGGGAGGAGAAACGAGAGATCCTTCAGAGCTTGGGGCGGCTGCAGGGTTTTCCTGATTCTGCAGGCATTTCCTGGTTCTGGCCACCCCCCTTTGCATCCATGTGCCGTGTGTTTACCTTCAACGGCAGAGTTGCCGCTGATCCTTCTGAGACATGAATGAAGGGGGCTGGTGGCCATTGGAGAGCTGCCGATTTTGGGTGACTCCCACACGGCCACGGTGGACACCTGCGGAGGAAAGCAGGCTTGGCGGTGTCAGGTAGCGTAGAATTCCTGCACAGATCCACAGTTGGGATTCAGCTCCTTTGAAGCGGCTGTTTTCAGATGCAAACCTTTGTTCTCCTGTCAAGGCTCCCGAAAGTATTGTTGGCAGAATAGGGGCAGTTGGAAGCCCAGTGTTTGGATCTTCGGCTGAACATGATTAAAATGCATCATGGCAACTAACCTTGTTATCCCCAAAAAGTACACGGGAGGTTCTGATTTGGCGACAGAAATAAATATTGTTGGGTGTGTGTTAGCTCTCTCTTTGCTAAGTGGCCGCCATAAAGATGTTGCAGGTGGGGGAGGAAGTAGTCATGACTCTCTAACTCATGGCCGTGGCACATGGGACCTCCTGGTTTTTAATAGCTCAGTGCTCTGATTACTAGAGATGGCCTCTGTCTTTGCAAATGACGCCACAGTTCTCAGCCCTGTGGTAGGTTAATAATAAAGACGTGACCGGTGGACCACAGTTGAAGCCTATGGCAATGGTTGGCGGTGGGAGTCATCCCTTCCTTCCACAAGCAGTGGGAGCCCCCCACAGACACAGAATATCCCCGACGTGAATGGCTTCTTCAGCACCTGTGTCCTTGAAAGCTTCCTGAGTGGAGTGTGCAGACCAGCCCTGGACGATTCCTCTCTTGTGGAGCCAGAGTGTATTTGGATTGCCTCGGCGGAACGCTCTCCTAAACTGTGCTGGCATTTGTTAAATCCTCTGTATCGTGCTGAACGTGAGCCATGGTGCATCAGGGTTGCTGCCATCTCTCTAGGCAGAAATGGGGCACCGCCTGCCCGAAAAAACAGGGCTTCGACCTGAGGAAAAAGAACCCTTTCCTCCACGTTTATGGGGTGCCTGTGAGCTGTGTCCCCCGCAAGGAACCCACTGGCCCAGTTCCCTTGGAGCCTGGCAGCGTCTGCTCGCCCTGGCTGCTCTACCCTGCGCCTGCATGCTGGTTGAGTTCCAGTTCACTGCAGAACCGGGGGAGCAGCACGGTCCTTGCAAATGGCTCGCCAGCTGCTCAGTGCCTGATGAGTGCTCCCGCTGGAAGAGGGACGGCCGCTCTTCCCCGAGTTGCCACTCTCTGCCCAGGCCGTTGGAGGAGGGACATAACTGCTGCTGTGTGACAGAGCCCTGTGGTCTCGGCCCAGACCCCTGTGCTCACAGACCAGAAGGGCATCATCAGGCTTGGCAGACAGACAGGCAGGCAGGCAGCCTCCAGTCCTGGCGGGAATGTCTTCTCTCCAGCGACCACTGTGCTGGACTTGGCAGCTTGTGTAACGAATCCCCCGTATCACAGGGCCTGTGCCCACCCCAGTGAGCGGGGCGCCTCCTGGGGGGCCCTCGTAATCCATGACTTCCAAAGCCATTGAGTGGAAAAGGGAAGAGGCGCAGGAGGGGACCACAGGCTCCTGATGGAAAGCTGGGACCCAGGCAGTGACCGAGTTCACGTCTCAGGACGGGATTGGATATCCAAGGCTAACACGGTACTTGATCAGTGGTAGTGTCATTAATCATATTCATTGACATGTCTACAACGTATGTGCAATGTACACATAGACTCAGGATGAACTCAGCAGCCGCTAGGCCTCTTCTCTGTTCTGCCTTTGAAACCATTGCTACGTCATAGAATATGTAACATACTTCAGTGCCAATGATGACCACACGCAGGCCCTGGCCAGGTGGCTCAGTTGGTTAGAGCATCATCCTGTGCACCACAGGGTTCTGGGTTCAGTTCCGGTCAGGGCACATGCTTATTAGGTCATGGGTTCCATCCCTGGTCCAGGCCAGCAATCGCTATTTCTCTCTCTCTCTCTCTCTTCCCCCCACCTCCAAAATCAATAATAACATATCCTCGAATGAGGATTAATAATGACAAACAAGGACACGCCCGTGCCCACTGTGCCATGCAGAGCTGGACAGTGTTTTGAACAGACAGGGATGGTTTCAATGCCTGTGTCCCTGGGTGGCCTCTGGGTGGCCTGCTGGTGCTCACGGGTGCCCTTTCCTTGGGTCTGAACAGAATCCAGAGTACCTGGGATTTGATGGAATTCGTGGGATTGGCTAAACAAATGCCCTACCTAACTGGGAATGGGAAGAGACAGAGAGAGGGAGAATAGATGGCCACGCATAACCTTTTAAAGCACGGCCCATCTGCCTGTCCTGTGCCTGCGTAAGAAATTACCACAATGCAGTGCTTCATAAAATGATGTCCATTCATCACCCTACCGTTTGAGAGGGCTGGGAATCTGGGCACGTCCAGGCAGCTTTCTCGGCTCAGGGTCCCAAAGATTCACAATCACGGTGTTGGCTGGCTGTTCATGGCCTTCCAAGCTCACTCGGGTGTTTGTGGAATTGAGTCCCTTGCAGTTGGTACGTGGGGGGGGGGGGTCCCTTCATCTTGCTGGCTGTCAGGAAGGGCTGAGCTTTGTTTCTGGTACCTGCCCACCGTTCCTTGGCCACGTGATTGCTTCCGTCTTTGAGGCCAGCAGGGGAATTTCTTGCTCTGTGTATTTGCCGGAGGAAGAATATCATACAACATGGCTCATCCAGTGGGGACTCTGGTGGAGTGGGACTCAGCGTGGGTCGCCTCTGGTTGTGTTCACCACCCCACCGGTCAGTCCCCAGTGTATTAATTTCCCCGACTTCCATAACCAATGACAGCAAGTGGGTGGAGCCTGAAACCCATACAAGCCAGGAGTCCAATGTCAAAGTCAACACAGATGGTCCTCGTTGGGGGTTCGGTAGAAGGAAGTCTTTCGTGCCTCCCTCTCAGGTTCTGACCTAAACATGTCCCCCCTGGTTAGGGAACCAGATGCCGTGGTGACTTGGTTTGTCTCCTTTGAAATAGTTTCAGTTCTCAGCCCTTTACAAAAAAAAAAATCCACTGGAATGTGTGAAAATATCTTGAAAAATGGTGTTGAAGATATTATCTCCCGGCTTCCACTTTTCATGAACATTCGAGGGGCACACCCTGTCCTGGGCTGTGAGTTCTGTCATGATTGTGAGCCTGGCCTCATTGGGTGCGGGGGGTAGGAAAGGGTTCCCTTGAAGTATCCTAGATCTTATCATCTTCCCATGAACGCTTCCCATAAACGCTTGCCAGTGTTTGCGGAGTAAGCCTAATTCTTTATGGGGTCATGACATAGTTTTCCTGTTGTGAAAATGTAATTATCTTTTTAAGATTTTAGTTATTTATTTTTAGAGAAAGGGGAAGGGAAGCACAAAGAGAGGGAGATGAACACCCATGTGTGGTTGCCTCTTGTGCACCCCCTACTGGGGAAACTGGCCGGCAACCCAGGCATGTGCCCTGACTGGGACTCAAACCAGTGACCCTTTGGTTCACAGGCCAGCGCTCAAAGCCACTGAACCACACCAGCCAGGGCAAAAATTTATTATTTTATGTTACCTGTCGAAGTGGTCTCTGAAAGAGACATGTGAGTGTGTTTGGATTCCTCACGCCAACTTTTACAGTTTACGATGCTGCTGTTTGAACTCTGTCCTGGGTGGAGGGGACCAGTGGAATTCTCCGTGTTTGTAGATGGAAGTTCAGGACTCAATTGTGTACTTTTTTTGTTTCTGTTGAAGTTCCCATTTTCTTAGAGCAGTTGCCTTGTCAAGTATCTTTACAGTAAGATGGTCAGACGTATATACAAGCAGTGGGTTCGTACTCTCTATCCCCAGACAGATGGACTTTCTGTGGTACATTCTATATAAGTGGCTCCTTGCCTGGAATTCAGTGCTAAGATATATATATTTGTTTGCGCCTTTTCTCGCCCAGTGAGTGCACATTTTAATCTTTCCGCTGCGTGTGCTATGTCTTGTATCTTGCGTTATCACTCCATTCTTTTCTTTCTTCCTATCTTAGACGGTCTCCACTTCATGCTGCTGCCTCTTATCTTGCTCCGTGAGAAATGGCAAACGTTTATTATCTCCATGGTTTTATGGAGTCTTCCCAACCCTGTGGGTACCTTTTCTCCTCTGCCGATTTTAGTCCCTGTAACACAGACGCTGCTTTTCTCGTCTTTTCTTTCCTCGTCTTTGAACAAGTCAAGATGGACCCAGATAAGGTGTCTGCTGGCCTGAGAGATACGGGGGAGGTTTATTTGTTTCTGAATGGTCCAGCAAGCCCTCATCACTCAAGGGTCGGCCCCTGAGAAATAGTGGGGGGCCCCTGAGAAATGCAGGGCGTCACGGGTGCTTCATCTGTTTAACTCTTGCTGAAACTCAGTTTCTAGAGAGATACTCATCCCTGGGCAGTGCTGTCTCTTACTCAGACAGTCTCGGTATTAGTTCATGTTCAGATATCCTGTGGGAGCCAAGGGTATGAAAAGGACATTGAATGTCCAGGCCTGTGCCCACATTGCTCACCTCTGCGGCGATGTGCCACCGGCCAGCTCTGCCCACCACCCCTCCCTCTCCCTCTCAGTTTTGGTGGATTTAAGTTGGGTTGGATTGGAATGTGTCCATGGAAGCGTAGGACTTGGGGTTATTTCTGAGACAGGAACGTACTGCCCAGGCTTTTTGCTTTGGACAAAGTGACATGTATTGTCTGTGACAGGTGGGTACACGCAGGGGGTGGGGGGACCCTGATTCTTCTCTAATGTATTTATTAAAAGATTTTATTTATTTATTTATTTTTAGAGAGAGGGGAAGGGAGAGAGAAAGAGAGGAAGAGAAACATCCATGTGTGGTTGCCTCTCACTTGCCCCCTACTGGGGACCTGGCCCACAACCCAGGCATGTGCCCTGACTGGGAATTGAACCGGTGACCCTTTGGTTTGCAATCCACCAAGCCACACCAGCCAGGGCTTCCCTAATTTATTTACCACAATTATAAAGCCAGCCCCAATGTGGTGACACCCATACACATGTTCCTGACTAGCCTGTTCCCTCTTGATCCTCCACAGTCTTCATAGAACCGCACCCGGTACGGCCTTCGGTTTTCTGACGTGCCTGCTTCATGGTCACGCTGGCGTCTTTCTCTTTGTTTTCGAGACTAGAGCCTTGGTTGGGAAATTTGCATCAGAGGAGGCTGCCTAGGCAGAAGTTGTTCAGAAGGGTTCAGAAGCCATGCTTCACGGAAGGGCTGGGTGGATAAAGGTGAGGGGTTAATTAAGCAAAGAAAACCATCAGAGACTCGGAGGACAGCAGTGTGACCAGCAGAGGGAATGGGGGTGGGGGGGTAGAGGAGGGTAAAGGGGTCCGATCTTTGCTGTGGGAAGGAGAGTTGACTTGGTGTGGTGAGCACACAGTACCACGTACAGGTGATGCATTGTAGCCCCCGTACACTGGAAACCTGTGTCGCCCTGATAAATTCAATAAAAAATTTTCAAGAATGATATCAAGCAAGAAAAAATGGGGGCGGGGGGGAGAGAGAGAGAGAGAGGGAGCACACCATGCACAGAAGAGGTTTTATGGGAATCTCCAACAGCGGTTCGGTTACGGGTTACTGACCAGCAGGCAGGTTCGACCTTGGGAGGAACAGTGGGTTTTCCTGGGAAAGGGCTGCTGTGTTTGAACGTATATTAACCGCATGTACCACTTGCTTACAAACTCTTTGTGTGCCAACTCTTCTAACCTTTATTTAGCTGTTCCCCATGTATGCAACAGAAAGTAATAACAATAAAGACCAAAATCCATAACCTGGAGAGATTGTTATAAATACCTGAAATGGCATGTAATTACCGATGAAATGAAATCAGGAAGGTGGCAAAGATAACGCGCTTTTACACATGGTGCTCCTTGAGCCTAAGTCTGCAAACACCTGGAGAGGAGTTAAGCTTCCGTCTTGGCCTGAAGCAAATGCTTTTATGGACTTACAATAGAATGAATGGATTGGCTTAGAGTCATTAAGCATACCGGATTAAACCCTGATATTAAAGGAAATCCCATCCTACAATCTCTGCATGGTATTGGTTTCGGAAGCAATACACGGCTAATGCAAATATACCAGAATGTTGAAATCGAGGCAAACTGGCGATCATCGGCATGGGTTTAGCAAAGCTGGGTCCTATATTCTGATTTCAGCGTTAGGTCAGGGTTTTGAGTCTGGTGTTGGGGAGGGGAGTGGCTTGCAATAGCTGAAAAACCTGTGTATTGCTAATGGTTGTATTCAAAACTCGTGGGGCTTCTTCAAGTTCAGTGTCTCTGTTTTCCTCCAACAAGGGGCTGTCCTTGCTAAATCGTCTGGTGATTAGGAAACCCAGCCCCATAGAAAAAGGGCTCTCTGCATTATCCGATTACTCCTGCAGTTCCATCTCTCTTTTGAAACAGAAATTCCCAACTCCAAGCTCATGCCTTTTCCCCGAACTCGCATTTTCCTCCTCCTCTATGGAGTTACTGAAGAATACTTTTTCTTTGGTTTATTAGACCAAATGTCTTAGCACATAGTCTGAGGAATATATATCTCTGTGTTTTATAATTTATTTGGGGGAGTGAAACAGAATCATCATGCCAGAGACGAACCTACCACCTTGCATAAAATGACGTTTGCTAAAATGGTGCACCGCGTGTTACGATTGTCATTGTAAATCCGAACATGGTGGCAACTTGAAATCCTGGACCGAGTGACCTCACCTTTCTTTGCTTGCTTGTGGAGGTCTCATCGGTCCCGCAGGCGTGCACACACTTTCTGATGCGTGTTAGTTTTTACGGGGGATGCAAGAAATTGGGAGCCCTGCCCTGTGAGTAATCAGTGAGCAGTACAATTGAGTTATGAGGAACTTCTAGTGACGTAAGAGCTGGGGGAGTGGGAAGCGTGACGAGTTGTAGGAAAGAGTCGAGGAGCGATTTGCAGTCTCTCTCTTCTGTTGTCATGGATTATATATAAACACAATTGGGCAGTGGGGAGACTATTACTTAAACACTGGGAGGTTCACCGACTTCATTTATTTTTTGCTTCATGTAGGCAAGTCCCCCTCGTGTTAGCTCCTTCAGCTCCTTAGCCTATAAAATGCCGGTGTGAGCTAGAAGGAACGCAACTCTGAGAATTATCCACCTTTAAAAATGGGGCAAGAAATGTGGAAGAGGATCCTATGGGTTTTTGCAGCGTCAGAAAGTAATGAGGTGGTAGCCGAACTAACCGAAAACAAAACCCCAAAACACAGCACCGTGAGGACGGTGTGAGGCAGGGACCTGGAAGCCCAGTAAGAGCACCCTGTCGGGACAAAGCCAGAACAGACTGACGGACAGAAGAAAGGACTGGATTACAACTCTGGCACAGTGTTAACACTCATCACCCCATGTGGGCACCGATGGCTACATTTTTAAGTCAACAGGATATAGGTTTCCTCTGGTACCTGACAAAGGACCACTTGGTTCCTGGCTCAGAACAGTGCAGGATGGTCTTACCATTTTGCAGGTCGGAATTCCCAAACGGCCCTCATGGGGGTCAAATCAGCCTCCATAGCACCAAGTCCCTTTGGGAGGATGGGGAAGAAACCCACTCCTGTTCATTTTCTGTTTATAGACGCTGCCCAAATTCGTGGGATCAAGGCCCCTTCCTCCATCCACAGACATGTCCAGCCGTGTCTTATTTCCCATTCTGGGTTTGAGGCTGCTGGTGTTTTCCTGACACCCTTTTTCCATCTGAAAGACTCTGGTGTTGCTGTATTGTGTGTATAACGGCCACTTTTTTTTGCCCAAATTTTTGAGGGGAAAAGTAAGGATCTGCCTTCTACATAAGTAGTATTAATTCTGTATACGTAGACGTGTTTTCAATCATTTTATTTCTGCTTATGCATTCAAAGCATAGCTCTAGAAAGCAATACCGATAGTCATATACAAAATAATACCCTGGAATACCATACTTGGTTTTACCTATAAATATAAAATTGAATTAGAAAAAATGGAACATTTTTTTCCCTGCACGTTTGGGCCAAAAACGTGAATGCTTAGTATACACAGCAAAAATACTGTATATGTGTGCCACCTGGGTTATCCAGGATAATTTCCTTATTTTAAGGTCATTGGATTATCATCTCAATCGCATCTGAAAATTTTACCATGTTGTAGGATGCAGGCATGGAGCTGTGCATGTCTTGGGAAATGGGGTGACATGGTTGTCCCAGAGCCATGGGAAAGACAAGACAAATCCAGCTTGCAGGAGCGCTCTGAGTAATTTATCCTGATCTTGCCCTCCACAGTCATGGTGCATTAAAGCCCACTCGCCAGGTTTGCCGGTGCCCACCAACTTCCTTCCAAAAGGGGTAATATGGGAGCAGTGGGGAAGACAAAGAGCGACTTCTCAGTGGAGAATTCGGACAAGCACACCCAAGCCAGGTGTGCAAGATCCACGTGAGCCAGGATATGTCCCATGGCAATGATGCACCCCTCAGATAGCGTCATGGGGAAGCACGTTACCTGTGTGACCTCACTGCCTGACAGTCTCGTCACCAGAGCCCGGATTGTGGGGTACTCTCCCAAGTGCCTGGGGGGAGCACTCCCTCTGCCCGCCTGGGTCAGGAGCAACAAAGCCAGTCCGAGAAGTTGTCACAGCCAACGGGAGCCTCGTGAGGCACGACAAGTAACAGGGAACGTGGTGTTGGGGAGGAGAAAACAAAGACATTAGGTACACGCTCGGAGATCTGAATAAAATACGGACTTCGGTTCCTTATCGTATTTCATTATTGACTCACACACTTGTAACAAAAGTGCCCGAGTAATATTAGATGCTAACATTGACAAAACTGGATATGACGACACGTAGGAGAACATGTCTATCTACAGAGGTTCCTTTTGTGTACGTGTGTGTGTGTGTGTGTGTGTGTGTGAACACAACATTCCGGAAGCTGCGTCTCAGAACAAATGAAAGCCGGTTTCATTTCCAACATGAGTTTTCTATATGAAGATGTGGGAGGAATGTCTATTGGAATCTAAGATGAAATTAGTTCCAGTTTTTAAATACATGGTGATTTAATCTCAGGCTTCAGAGATGGTTGAGGGAGCTAATATATTCTATCAGCCAAAAATCCTGATAAAAATGGGAGAAACCCATGTAAATCTAATAGGATTTGTCTTTTATTCCTGAGAACACAAACATTTCAGTAACAAAATTTACAGCAGAGAGAAATGTTAATGTCAAACAATGCAGCGCCCTGCGATTTTAATAAGAATCACAGCCACATATCAGAAACCTATAAAACTTCACATTTATTTGATTCCTGGCAAAGTACAAAATCAATTCTTCCTAATTCCAGCACAACAAGAAAACTATCATTCACGTTTTCTCTCAGGTCTGCCTTCCAAAGCCAGCCAGAGAAGAAGAAGAAAATATAACGCCCTTAAAAAAAAAACAACTCCGTTATTTTCATTATCACCGTGAAACATTTTTGAGCGATGGGAAAATTGGAAAGACCCACACCTCGGTGCCACCGTATAATCACAAATGCATGCCTGCAATTTCCCCGAAATGACGGCCCCAGAAAATTAAGTAATGATAAATTACAATCGGCTATCTGTTCTGAAAGTCAAAACAAGAGAAGGCAACATTTGATTTGCTCCGCCCACTGAAGAGACTAGTTCATAGAAGAGTGTGTGTTTGTTGTGTGAGTAGTTTTTATGTTTCGTGGCTGGTGGGAGACATAACTCTGCCTTGGAGCTGGTGAGTTTGGGGGGGTCACAAATCCAGGGTTCATCTGAGGGGAATCCTGGCCTTCTGAACCCAAACCCACCCCTTTTGTCCTGTTTTTTTTGCCATATATAATGCGCACCCACCTTTCTGAGTGATTTGTACGTGGGATTATTATACCCATGGTATATAATCGTTATTCCCGTGTATATTGTGCACTCTTATTTTTCCCTCAAAAATTTGAGCAAAAACAGTGCATTCGACACGGCAAACTACGGGTTGGTCAGCAATTCTAAGCCTTTAAACACAGGGATAACTTTCTGGAATGTTTTCAAAGCGGAATTCTCTGCGGATCACCTTAGAGAAAGCAAGGCCCTCTACTGAGCTTCTCTCTCCCAAGACCAAACGTTGTATGTTCTATTCTGCCAGTGCAAGTACATCTGTGGTTGAAAAATGAACAACTGTTATTGTGAAAATAAGTAGAAGTATTAAGTGAAAAATAAAACAGGCCCTTCACCACCTCCAGCACCCCACCTGGGGAAAAACATCTCTGTCTCCAAGGGCTGGTTTCACTAATGCCTCTCTGTTGAGTAGGAAGGCTTCCCCACCTTCTTCATTTTTCCTCAGACTGACACCGAGCCTTGGCCAAATGTTCTGATTTCAGAACAAACAATGCCACAGTAGGTCCACTCTCCTGGTTCCTTCCAGACCTCGACCTTCCTGACAGGTTCTCGCGGTTCCCCTGCAGGGATGGACTGACCCATGGCAGGGTCCACATGAGTCCAGCCAGATGTGACAGGGAGTTAGAAAGTTCACTGAAGTGTCTGTATGTGTCAGGGGTGTCTCTCCCAGGTACAGCGAGTTGTCTAGGTGGAGAGGTAACAGAGGAAGCATCCTCTGGGTCATCATCCTCTGGAAGAGATGGGGTCCCTTCCCTGCTCTACCGCTCTTGACCCCAGATAATGTGAGTGCTTACTGGTCTCCTCCCAGTATTGATTAGAAGGTGAAGGAACTGTTCTTCCGGAGTCAGGGACAAACTGATCAGTCACACACGCATCTGTGGCGGTTAAGGAAACATTTCTTTCCCCCCAGGCCAATATGTGGCATCTTCTGCATCGAAAATAATCTCTTTGACTTAGATGCTCCCTTGTAACGAAGATCAGGGGGCAACATTGAACTTGGAAATTTCCCCTCGAAGAGTCAAAATAAACGTGAACTACTAAGCACGTACTGGATGTGGTATCTCATATTAAGAGGAATAATTGTAAGGTGTTTGGTGTTCTCTTGGTTTATTTTGTCCTATGTGGGTCATGTACCTCCGTAGCACTATTCCAGGTATTTATTTCGTAATTTCCTTATGTACGGGGCGGGGGGCAAAATTGTACAATAATTAATAAATAATAATACAAGCATAAAGTCTGTGTTTCGCCCACTCACAGCTTCGCACCCGCTTTTGCCCACCCTGTATACATAACAAGCAGCGGACACTGTCTGCTAATAGCAACAGATTTAAAATTGCTGTTCCGAGTTTCCCACAGACAGTTTCCTGTGACGTTCAGCAGACAACGCTTGGCTTTCTGGGCTGTGACGTTTGAAAGTGGTGTATGGCAAGCACCAGAAAGAAAGGCATGAACACACGACGGACATTTCTGCAGATCCAAAGCATGGAGACCTTTCATTTGTAGAATCACATTTAGGTTTTAATTACGGCATGCCCGTACGTTTGCTTGAAGTTACTCAGGTGTTCCCTTTCATATTGAAAGCCACTTCCCCCGTGGGAGAGGCTAACTGTAAGATATAGAGGAACATTTTTCTGGCATTTTGCGGGGAAGGCTTGCACCTTGGAGGGGCAGGGAGGAAAGAGACAGCCTGCCTGGGCTGAGCAAAACGCTTTCACGGGTTTCCGTGTGTGACATCATTCCCGCATTTACCTGATTCTCGATTGGTACCAGGTGCGATACCATAAGTCGGCTGGATTTCAGGCCACTTCAGTGGTTTTATTTGCCAGGACAAATACAGCCGTGGCTTATTAAAACAGAACAAAAGGGTGACAGTTTAAATACACAGAGAGAATTAGAGGCACTGTCTAATTGCGGTTCTGGGTCAGGCTCTGCTATTTAAAATTAATTTAAAATTGGGGCTTGGCAAATAATTTCTAGACGAATCCCGGCAGGTGACTCTGCTTCTGTCCACAAGCTGGTCTGGAAATTTGCCGCGAGAGGCAGAGATTCCAGAAATGGCAGAGTCTATTCTCTAAAAAAGCAGAGGGATGAGGGAACACGGCACTTTCTCTGTTGTAAAAGGTTCTGTAAGTTTCTGTAACCAAGACAGTAGGGTACTTATGTGGGTAGAAGTACAGAGTCAACGGAGGAATATAACCAGAGTCCACAAACAAACCCATGCATTTACAGTCAGCGGGCTTCCTTTTTTTAAATACGTATTTTTAATTTTTCAAGTACAGCGAACATGCAATATTATGTTAGTTTTGGAGGTACGGCCAAGTGGCTACGCAAGTATGTACCTTATGAAATGATTCCCCTCTTGTCCTCACCTGGCCCCATGCACATCAGTGGAATATTATTGGGCGTGTTCCCTGTGATGGATTTCACATCCCTGTGACCATTTTCTAACTGCCAAACTATTGTTTTGAATCTTGTCACCTCCTACACCCTCCTCCCAAGCTCTGCTCCCCGGCGACCGACCGTCCCAATCAACAGAAACACATTCATCGATATGTCGTCAGAGTCAGAGATGCAACGGGGGGGGGGGGCAGCAGGGTGGACCCCGGGGGCTTCTGCTCAGTGCAGTAAGCCAGGCAGAGAAAGACAGACACCGTACAATTTCACTCGTGGGCGGAACCTACGGGACAAAGTAAACAAACAAACAAAAACCAGCTCGCAGAGAGGCAGAGTGTTGGTTTTCCCCGAGTGTGAAAACAATTCAGGGAGGAACAAAAGTGAGGGTTTTCCCATGTTGCGGCTGAGTCAACTGGAGCTTCATATTCTTGTACACTATAGTTCTGCTAAAAGACTTGTATCTAAAAAAACATACGGAACTTTTACCATTCAATAATAAGAAACAAAGAACATAATGTTTAAAATGGGCAAAATGGTCCTGGCTGGGTGGCTGAGTGGGTTGGAGTGCCAGCCTATGCTCTAAAAGTTTGCGGGTACCATCCCCAGTCAGGGCGCATACAGGAGGCAACAGGCGATAGATTGATGTTTCTCACATCACTGATTCTCTGTCTCTCTCTCTCTCTCCCGCCAACTTCCCATTCTTTCTCTCTAAAGCCAACCAGCATATCCTCAGGGGAAGGTTTACAAGAGGGGCTAAACGTTTGAACGGACAAAGCGGGTGATCCATGAGAAAATGCTCCGTATCATTATTCATTAGCCAAGTGCACATTAAAACCACGGGAGAAGCCATTTCGCACGCGTTAGGACGAGTATCATCAAAAAGATAATGACCGGTCTTGGCTAGGAGGGACAGGAATTGGCACCCTTTCGCAAGGCTGGTGGGAAATGTCCGGTGCTGGGACTCGTTTGGAAACCAGCTTGGCGGTGTCTTCACGTATGAGACAGAAATTAGCCCTATTAAATAGCTGTTGCACTCCCCGATTTCAATCCAAAGGGAATGAACATACACATCCAGGGAAAAGAGTCCTATGCAAATGTTTATCGTGGAATTATTTATAGTAGCCACCCCTTGGAAACAGCACAAAAAATGCAAAGGCAAAAAAGCAAGAAAGTGGCCATCGGCAGATGAACAGATAAGCAAAACGTGGTGAATCCAAACAGTAGCGTGGTATTCACTCACACGCACGCAGAGGAAGTCCTGGGTACACGCTACAACACGGGCAGACTTTGGGGACATTTTGCTAGCTGAAAGAAGGCAGCCACAAGCTACCACATAGTGTGTGAATCTATTTATATGACATGCTCAGCCATGGCCAATCTGTGAAGAGACAGAAAGTGTGTAAGAGAGACCCGCAGTTGTGTGCCTCAGTGAGTTGATTTTGTGATCATGTAAATTATACCTCTGTGAAGGTATTGGACATTTAAAAAAATTTATTGATTTGAGAGAGAGGGAAACATCGATTTGTTGTTCCATTTACTGATGCATGCTTTGGTTGGTACTGGTCTGTGCCCTGACCGGGGTTCGAACCTGCAACCTTGGCGCACTGGGGCCATGCTCTAATTCACTGGACTACCCAGCCAGGGCTGTGACGTCCTTCAAAATCACCGAGGAATCTGGTAGAGATTAGCCTGGACGGATTATCAGTGATGTCATGAACACGGTACCCACATTGTCCGTCTTGAGAACATTTTCGTCCACTCACTCGGGAGGTCTTGTCGGCCCCCAGACATATTTCAAATTACTCACATTTTGGGCACTGATGGTGAGCGGGGTTGTGGGAAAGACCGTGACACTTGGTTGACCCTGGGCCTGGCAGAACGGCCTTTGTTTGGTGTGAGCCAGGCCAGCAGCGGTCATGCCTCTGTGCCCCCGGCTGCGGGGAGGAAGGGGAGGGCACTGTTAATGAGAGGGTGACGAGGAAGGCCCCGTATCAGGACAGCATCCTGGGAAGGGGACTCCAATCCCGGGTCCGAGTGTTCTTGCGTTGTATCCGTTCTCCCAACTGCCCCTTTCCAGGAGAGGGGGTCACTGTTCAAAACCACGCTTTTCTGGGTGAGAACTGGCTTATTCGGGAAACGCATTCTTGTCTCCTCACCCATGTCTTTTGACTCCATCTTTGATCTCTCTACTGTCTCTTGTGTTTGAATAAAAGAGGGGACTTATTTCCAGAAAAACGTTAAAAAGAATCTTCCGCATTGGAGGCATTAAATTTTTTTTTTTGAAAAATGAAGACTACTTTCCAACACCGATAGTTTAGTTGTATTATCCATGTTGTCTATTTCTCTAAGCAAGTTATCTTTTTAGGTGTTTTTTTTTCTAATCCAATGCAGCTGGAAATTTGGTGTACAAAGATGGCTTTGAAATAGATCTCATCCTGATACACCCTGAGCAAAAGGACCCTAATGTCTGTGAAGCTAATATGATGGAGTTTTTAAGTTGATTTTACACTATTTAATGCAGTAGGATTCCTGCCCATGACTGGGTTTGGTGGCAAGCGCATGAGGTCACTAGATTAACACAGTAGTATCCCAGCTTCCTCTTCAATAGTCTCATGGCGGTGGTTTGCAGTTGTCTACAGTGAGCATATGGAAACTTCCAGAAACCAGCAAACACAAAGAAGCAGGATTCCTCCCTACCCAGATCTGCCCGTGCACAGGTACATACTCACCAGAAATAGATGCCACTCAGCCCTTACCGGACCCCTGCAGATAGCAATGGAAAATCTTGGTTTCAAAACACGTCGGAGGTCTTTGGACTTGGGGAGAGCTGAGGAATGGTGTCAAAGTCAGGGGTTCTGGGTGACCCTTGCTATTTCCTGTCTCCCCCCAACCCACATATCCTAGCAGGAAGGCCAGGGCCACTGTCATGGGTGGAGACAGTTCAAGTGACAGGAATTGGGTAACGGGATGTGCATTCTTGGATATGTCTGTCTGTAACAAGATAGCAGAACCAAGGGACTCACCAATTCAAGTGATAGTCAACGCTTGGCCCCTTGTATCTGGAAAATAGGAAACCCCTAAATGATGTGCTGTGTGCAGAATGAGTAGGGGAGTCCTGGTTGTGGTTCAGGCGTGCTCCCCACTTCTGTCTCCACGGAAACTCCTCTGTCGCTTCTGATGGAGGGATCAAGGTAGGTGGCTTCACTTACTTATTTGCTCTCCACAATTCAAATAACGGTCAGCTTTTAGTCATACTGCATAAGTGTTTCAAACGCAAAAAGCACTCTTCATAGCATTTTATCTTAAGAAATACTTATCGCAAGTCTTTGTTTTTTAAGTTGGAGCACAGTGTGTTATTGCTGTGGCCAAGATCTCAGTGGACCAGAAACATTTATGACTTTTACTGGAAATGATGTATTTTTATGTTCTTATGCATGAAACTGATGTCAGTTGTCAGATGCTTTTATGAAAATGATTTCATGTGTATTGTTTAAATGGGTTTTTTTTTGGTACATCATGGAATTCCCTAACCAGAGTGTGTGAGATATTTCGAAAACTCATCTAAATTATAACAGGTAAAATGAGAGAGGCATTGAGCACTTTATATGCCTTTCTTTTAAGAATGTGGGAAGTCTCTTCTTGAACAATTTAATTTTGTTTTTTTTTCTTAAACTCACATTAGCTTTTTTTTTTTGCAGTAGTCTCATTTTAACCCCAAACTGCATTTTCACAGGATATCCAATATTTTTTGAAAATGACATTTTGACTTGGTTCTTCTTGACATCTTTTATGTTTCTGTGCATCTTGCATCACCCAATTTGATTTTTCTGAAATCCAGCTGTAACAGATTTTCACTTTTTGTATGGCATTTTTTTTCTTTTACTGGGTGGTATCTCTCTCTGTCTCTCCTGAATTTTTTGCAAACCTGTTGTTTTTGAATTCTTTTTCCCCTTTATTTTCCTTCGCAATATGACCCCAGGAGCCAACACAAAGAAACACGCAGATGAGATCACCAGTAATGACGGAGGTGAAGATGAAGGTATTTTTTTTTGGTTTTTCAAACCTCGGCCCTGATGCATGATTCGATCTCTCTCTCTCTTTTTTTTTCTTTTTCCTTTCAACCTGTTTTTCCTCCCTTGACTTGGAGTGAGGACACTCTGGCGTGCTTCTTTTATTTTCTTCTTGTTTACGGAAACCAGTCGTTTTCCATCCCGATGGTGGTATATTCCTCACCGTGCCTGCAAAAGAAGTATCCGCATTGTTTGTAAATATGAACTGAATAACCAGAGGTGATTTACAAACAAGGTCACTTTTTCTTTTCCTTTCTTTTTTTCTTTTTTCTTTTTTTGTGTTGGTCACGAGAAGAGGAGATGAACTTTCAAAACATGCATGTATTCTTTCTTTTCTTCCTCCCAAATGTTATTTTGTGCATTGATGTTGTATTTTGGACCTTTGGTCTTAATTCCGTCTGTGATCTGCCGAGCTCCGTGGGACACCTCTGTGGCACTTTTTTGGGGTGGCTGGCGTGTCCGTTTTTGTTTGTTTTTCAAACTTACTGATTCCAAACCAGGTTTCCAAGACTCTTCTCTGGTTCACAGTGAAATACATGAAAAAGTGTATTATTATTGAACGAGATGCTGTTGATTCTTTAAGGATGGCCTTTAGCATCATTTAAAGAAAAAAAAGGTAGACATACTCAAGAAGTGAAAAAAAAAATCTAGTTCTATGTATTTTACTTTTATACCCTGGCTGCTTTCTAAACATTTTCGTCGGAAAAAAAAAAAAAAGTTTCCTATGTTTCTAACGGAAAGTTTCTCGAAGGATCCCTACATGCTTGACAAATTACCCACCAGAACGAAATTGATTTTGTTAAAAAAACGATGACAGAGACATCTAAGTGGCCCACCACCCTACAATCTAAAAAACTCACACCCTCCTCTTTCTCCTAAACGGAGGAAGGCCCAGCAGGAACCTGTGCCTCTCGGGCTGAGAGACAATTTAAATTATTACTATTTCACCTGAGCTCTCCATATCGGCGGTACCTGAAGAGAAGAGATAAGAAATCTATTCTGTGGGCCGTGGAATGTCTCATTCTGCACTTCATTCAACAGCCAGCCCGCAGTTTGGCGCCTGCACTCTTGTAGGTACTCAAATAAAAATACAGGGGTTGGCACAAAGGACAAAACCTTTTCTCGCAAAATGATTAGCATGTCGTTCTGCAACAGAACAATATCACACCGAGGAGAACAGCACCCTATGACACTTTAGTTCAAATGTTCCAATTAAAACTGTCAGTTATTATCCGTATATTACTATCCTACTAGCCACACTCAGGCAGGCGTTACTTCTGCCAGACCCTGAGTTTTAAAAAACCAAACCAAACCAATTCCTCCTTCTGGTCATCGTACACAGTCTAGGGGTTTCGTTTGCATTGAGCTCTGTTCTGTTCTTAGTGTATTTCCATGGATCGCTGGAGTCTGTTTTCCATGACTCACGTAAGACAGCTTCGTTAGGCTTTGAATTAACACGGCATCTGGCCCTTGACGCCCTCAAGTTCAAGAGAATCTTGTTCTCTGTGTCTTGGGAGGTGAGCGATGTTAACCGAACATTCTCTCTGAGGAAAGCCCTGGAAGCAGGTTGTCAAAACCTCACCTTTTCCCTTTTCCGAAGCAAAGTAGCCAACAGCCCGTGAAAGTTTACTAAATAAAGGCGAGCCAAGGGCCAGAGAGAGAGCCGGCACCGTACCCAACACCGAGCACTCTAGTGCTCGGTTTATTTAAAAAGCAGGATGAATAAATCATGGACAAAGCGTTTTTCCTTTCTACCTGAATTGCGTATGAGAAAATTGTCCTTCAGCTGTGGATGTAACTGAGGGCAGCGTTGACACTGGTTTTGTGTACTTGACTGTGACCGGTGGGTTTCTGGAACCTTCCAGACTCTTTATATATTAAGGAGCTCATTTTGAGATGATCGTGGTAATTCACGGGATCCAATGGAGGGCGGCTCATTTCCTTGAAATGTCTTTCTGATCTTGGGGAAGTGTCTTGATGAATCAAGACAAAACAAGAAGTGAAAATAAATGCCCTGAGGTACATTTGATTTTCTTTTGGTAACGGGTATATCAGGGATTTATTTATACAGACACACATACACATATATATGTGGGTGTGTCTCCAGAAATAATTATGATTGCGGTCAGATGTCTCAAATGTGAAAAGGAAAATAAGGCCACAGGATGATGTCCCACTAAGCGTTTGGGTTTTCATCCTGCACTTCCCTAAAGCAGGCTCGATCCTCACAGACCCTTGCAAAAATGCTGCTTCCCCATCATTGCCCAATCAACTAACAAAGTCATTACCACATTGGTGGCAAATTACAGCAGGAGTTTACATTCCCCGGGAAAATACAGAGAGAGCTTTTCAGTTATTTTGTCTGGAGGTTGCAATCTTGGGCTATTTTTATTTCATCTCTTTTTCCTTTTATCACTTAAATGTGTTGGCATCTTACACTCAGTCAGTCACCAAGAGCAAAAACATGTGCTCAGACATCTTTTCTTGGTTTGATATGCTTTTTGTTTTTACACCGTTCTGTGCTGTTGATCATTTTTTTAGCCATTTATTTACTTTTTATCGTTTTGCCGTGGTGACATTTTCTAGATTCACTGCTGTCCCACGAAGCTCACCTTTGACCAAAGGCGGCAGTTACAGTAAAAGTAAATGGCAGCTTTCACGCTGATTTCACCCTTAGGAGATAAAAAAAAAATATGTTTCGTAATGAATGCCTTGAGCTTCTTCAACTTCAGTCACCCTTTAGGGCGCGAGCACTATTTAGAGAATACCATATTTCATCTAAATCCTTCATTTTTGAGTGTCTTCGATGTATGCAGAAACACACGTATTCAGATGTCAGTATGCCTCTCAAAATACCATTTCTGCAAGTGGGAAATGCAGTAACATGGACCATTTTTGCCTAGGTAGCCCTATCACGGCATCTGTGATTTAAATGCAGAGAAGGGTTTGAGTCAAGCCAAAGGCAGGGAGGAGGGTAAGGAGTGCCCGCTGTCGGGGGTGGAGCATCCGTTCATCGGCGTGGTTCTTTATGGTGTCCCCCCACTTCCCCTTTCTTGCCAGACATCCATGATCAGAGCAGCAAGAAGCCCGTCATGGTCTACATCCACGGCGGCTCCTACATGGAAGGGACCGGCAACATCATAGACGGGAGCATCCTGGCCAGTTACGGCAACGTGATCGTCATCACCGTGAACTACCGCCTGGGGATCTTGGGTGAGTCCGCAAGGCGTTCTGCTCTCTCTGTTGCGGCGACTGTTGGCCGTGGCGGCACCATGGTTGCCAGGAAGTTCTGCTTCCCAGTGAATCTGTTTGCTCCTTTTAGTACTTTCCCAGGGCACGGGGTGGGATGTTCTGTGTGTGACCCTACACTTGGTCATGGGTGATGACGTGACAGCAGTTGACGGTGGCCGCAGATGGTCGCTTTCTTTGGGAGTTGTGTAGAGGTGTTGTTTGTTGTGCGTTGGGGAAAAAAAAATCCTTGGCTTAATCTTTTTTTTTTTTAGTGGATTGTTTGTTTGTGTTTGAGCTTCCTAGAACTGCAACGTGTTTGCAGCATCATTCTTTCTGCCGATAATACAGGTTAACTCTTACTTGTCTTTTATATACCATTTTATGATTAGAGGTGATAGCAGATTGGCTCAGTGCGAGAGGATAGTCAAGAAGCACAGTTGTTGTTTTGCTGTGTAATCCGTTTTTCTCCAGCTGGATATTGGAAAATGCATTTTGGGAGGCATCGTTTAAGGTTTGCCTTCAGTGGCTTTTCCTGTCGGGTTGTGTATCTCGTGCATAAAATACCCCTTGACCTAAGGAGCTACGTCTGTTTTCGAGGCAAACATGCAGCGTGGTGTCTGAGCGTGAGATGTGTCTGCCCCGTGTGGGGTGACGTCAACAATAAAATAACAGAGATGAATGGAGCTACGTCAAAGAGAAATGCGACTGAACGTGTTCCCTCCAAAAGGACAAATGTTACCAACATTTTATTTTCCTCTTGATGTTTTGATTTTGAGTTTTATTTTCCATCTACTTATGAAAGACAGTAGAAGGTCTTGAGTTGTAGAAATGCCTTTCTAATGTGGAAATAAGTGAACACCACCCCCAACTCCCCGGATGTTTGCCATGCAAAGTGGTGCCTTGTGCAGTGTCTGCAAAATACTCGGAATTCCCTCTTGGTTTTTAAGAGAAACAAAGTGTTCCACTCGAGAGCCCTCCCCTTGCCTGATGCTCTTTCGTTTTCTTTTTCCCATGGGTTGCATGAGCCAGATCTTTGTGGAATAATTTTACTTAATTTCACAAAGTGATGACAGTCAGCCATTTGGAGCATTTTTATTCAGCGACTTCTGGCTGCTGCCTCTGGCCACTCCTGCTGAAAACAGGAAATCGTGTTTTCTGATCTTTGACAAAAGGTCCATTCTAAGAGAGAGGTGGGGAGGGAGGAAGCAGCCCGCTGGGCCCCCTCCTGTGCCTGTCAAAGGGGGCAGTATGTTCCCCAGTCCAGAGTAAGCGGAGCTGTTCTCAGAATGAAAGAACTGGGCACGGCCCAGCGTCTTGCTTTGGAGATATCACAGCACATTTCTTCCCTGTGCGTGATGGGTGAATGTGCCTTAAAAGGGTAGATTTCAAAAGAAATCGATTCCTCCCCTCTTATGCCAAACTCTGCTACGCAGCTCTACAAAGTTATCTCTTATGCATTTGGCTCACCGGAGAATTAAGGGTTTATCTTGAAGCAGGATGTAGCAGTTTGGAAGCCCTTAGCTAGTTGTTTAGAGAGAGAGAGAAAGCTTGGTTTTACAGCTACTCTCAGGGAAAAAGACTTACGTGTACATTTTGCTGTGGAGAGTTAGAGGAAGGGTCCTGGGGAGGCGTGGAGGGTGACGGGAAGCAGAGAGATAAAAGGAGCCATTCAGTGCCTCTGTGCCCCTCTATTTACATTCGGTGGAACTTCTTCAGGAGGCCACAGACCCCCTTTTATTTGAGGGAGTGAAGTGGGCCCTGATAGAGGCTGCGGAAGGTGACTCCGCTTCTTTCTTTCTCCGATCTTGCCTTTGCCACCGTCCCTTTGCGAGCTGGTTAGCCCCCATCCACCACAGGCTTTCGGGAAATCATTATGATGCGTCTCCAGATTATTCCTGGGATGCTCTGCCTTTAGATCTGTAAGTCATCATCAGATGAAATGGTGCACTGGACACCGGGTGTTCGTTCCAGTGATCGCTGTGGGGGACCAGTCGATGGGAGCTGAGCCAACGGTGGAAACATTGTTGGAGTGCCTTTCTCCAAAAAGTCAAGCATGCAGCCCTGGCTGGTGTGGCTCAGTGGACTGAGTGCTGGACTGCAAAGCAAAGGGTCGCCGGTTCGATTCCCAGTCAGGGCACATGCCTGGGTTGTGGGCTGGGTCCACAGCAGGGGGCGCAAGAGAGGCAACTACACATGGATGTTTCTCTCCTTCTCTCCCCCTCCCTTCCCCTCTCTAAAAATAAATAAATGAATACAAATCTTTAAAAAAAGTCCTCATCCATCTACACATGCCCCTTTCATGTTAAAGAATGGAAACATGTGGCTAGAGATTAATTTTTTTAACAGAGTAACAAGGGGTGTCATCCTCCCCAAAAGACAGGGTGAAAAGATGAATAATGGTATCAATGAATGGTGGCTTGGAAAAAACATGGATTTTAAAACATGACAGAAAGGAACTCCCGTCTTCCCTCGACTCTGTGTCTGTGGTGTGGCCCTGAGAAAATCAGCTAATTTTTTCGGAGAGTCTATATATAGAAGCCTGTGACCTTCCGCCTCTTGCAAGGCCACTGAACGTGTCATACAAAGATGCCCTGGGCTTATAGTGGGGAAGTTCCACAGCCCTTGACTGGGAAGGAGGACACCCAGTCACCTTATAATTTCCGTTGTTATAAATCCCACTGGACATTGTATTAATATCACTATCAATTCAGACAAATGAGTGCCACTGGCCACGTCCAGAATGGCTCCTATCCATCAAATGCGATCGTCTAAAGGAAGCCACCATAATTTAAAAATGAAGAACTGTCTCGTGAAGTCAGTGAGATCTTCACATTGGCTTTTTGAAACGTGGTTCGTGAGAACTGAGCCGTGGTCTTGTTGGCCATTGACCATGTAGTTGACTGGCCAGTCCAGGACGCTCTGAGACCTGTTCCTGTCTCGTTCACACACTGGGTTTGTCCCAGGCAAGCTGGGCTGTAACCTCAGAACCCTAAAGTGATCATTGGTACCCACAGGGGGTCTCACGATTTAACTAGCGTTCCATTTCTTTGCGAAGAAGATGCTATTGATGATGCTTATTGATGGACACATTCTCAGCGTTACTTATTTATGGCTCTTCCGGTCCTTCCCCTCATGACCTGTGTCCAGTTTGCACGGGGTCCGCCGGCATTCTCAGCAGGTCTAGTCTACTTTAATTTAAATATTCACTTTCATGTAGCTCATATGGTACATTTTTCATCAGCCCATGCTTGGATGTGTCGGGTATATTTAATGTTAGTTTTGCTCCCAAAATGGTGCTGTCTACTGTGGGTTGACCAAAAAGTCCATTTAGGCTTTTTCCCCCAGAAACTAAAAGCCACATTTTTCATTTTCACCAACAACTTTATTGATTTGGCTATTTTGAGAATGTCGGCTTTCTCCTGCATGATGTAACATCGATTGTTCTCAAGGAATGTCTCAGTTTCATTGCTGTTAGCTTTGGCTGGTCGGCCTGACCTTGGAGCATTGTCCAGTGAGAAATCTCCAGCACAAAGCTTTGCACACCGCTTTGACACGGTCGAACAGTCACAGCACCTTCCTCTCCACACACTGCAGGCATCTCTCTTTGGCCTTTGAGTTGTGTGTTTTTACCTTGAACTAGTGAGGCACAATGTGCCAAAAAAGTTGCGCATTTTCTTCCACCTTCAATGCTAAAATGGCTGCCCCTCAATTCACCCATTTCCATACGCTTTTTTCAAATGCACGCTCATAGGACAGCTGTCACAGAACAATCACACGAAACGGTTTCTAAGAAAGTTAAAGACAACTGAGCTCTAGCAGAGCCATCGTATGGGAAGAACCGAGTGACCCTTTTGGCCCATCCACTACATACTATAGTATATATAGTATATAGTATGTAGTATGTAGTATGTAGTATATAGTATATAGTATATAGTATATAGTATATAGTATATAGTATGTAGTATATAGTATGTAGTATGTAGTGTATATCGGGGGCCTGCAGTACAGCCAGCAATGAGTTGCTGTAGATTTTTATTCGACCTAATTGCCCTCAGAGTGGCTCACTGGTCATGCCGATGGGGACACAAAGGCCCAGCACAGGCGATGGAACTGAGTCACCAAGATACAATCTGTGGGCATCAGGGCTGGGTGTGGCACCCAGTCTCACAGAAGCCAAAATGCCAGCCTTCCTGCCTCATTCCCACCTCTAGCCTGGCTATCGGTGTCAAGTGTGAGTCAGGTCAAGTGCGACATGAGTTAGGAAACCAGATGCCACCTGAGCATTGGGTTGAGCTTTCATAATGGCACAAAAACATGGGATCGTTGGTCTAGATGCAACATTGCAATGCAAGACTTACAGTGTTTCTCCAAGTGTGTGCTTGGAGGCTGCGTCGTTAATGTTCAGCCACGATGGTTGGTCCATGATGGTGCCTCGCGGCGATGGTGGTGTCTGTCCCACCAGTGGTGACTGTCACACCCAAGATCTAACGCTCTGTCACTAAGCTGGGCGTGCACCTGCGGCTGCCAGCCACTGACCCGATGGCCCGTAAATAAAGTTTAGACCTTTGGGCCAAATGATGACTCAGCAGATTTCCCAGCTGGCAGGTATCTCATAGTCTTAAGTAATGTCACCAAGAGGTTCACATCATTTGTGAAAGGTTTTCTTAGGCTCTGCCAAGGAAGAAATGCCCATCAGCCACAAAATCAGGCAGTATAGAGCTTTATTGGGGTTTGCGTGACTGGGTGAGGTTCTCCTGTCTGCAGAGTGGGGCCGGGGAAGTCCCGCCCAAGCAGGGAATATGGTGGAGGTTTTATTTTGGTTGTCTCTCTTCGTGGGAGCTGGGGATTGGTCCCCTTTGAACAACGCGGCAATATATCATTGGTGGCTTTCCTCGGGCTCAGGTTGCTTTGCAGATATCCTGTTTTGGCAAAGCCCGCCCTTTCAGCTCTGTGGTTTGACGTCAGCCATCATTTCTGGGTTGTCGTTCAGCCGCCATTTTGGCCTACCCCACCCATCCTGACAATTTGCTTTTTCTAAGGATTCGAAACACATCAGAACCCTTCCTCATTCCCCAGGTAGTTCAGCTACGTCCAAAGGTTCAGCCTCAGGGAATGCTGAGAAACAGCCTTCTGTGTTCTGAAGGTCGCTTTTCCTCCAAGGTAATTCATTAATCACGTAAATATAGGTAGGTATGTTCGTGCCATGATTGCACACACGAGACAGAAGTGTTCGTTGGAAGTGACGGCATTGTACATGCACACAAAGAAGAGCATCTGAGTTAGCGTGTGCATGACGTGAGCTACATGCATCTGTCGTGGTGTGTGTGGTCGGCTCTGTTGCTCTGGACTCCACAGTGGTGTTGTTGCTTCTGTTGGACCGACAGGCAGGCTGAGTGGGTGGCATCTGGTGGCATCAGCCAGAGCAGTTGTCCCTGTGAGAGACTGGGGTTCCTGCCTGTGTCCATTCAGCACAAGGGGTCACTGCCAGAGACGATGGATGAGTTCTGAGGAGCGCCTGCAGTCTGAATTTGGGGTGCATTTTACGACAGTGACACTTTTGTGGGTCACCGGAATAGACTATGTACATATTCTCTGAAACATGTCTCGTTGCTGTAGAGATGCTACATAGCATCCTCTTTCATCTGCAAGTTCAAGGTGGTGAATATTTTTTGGTATGTTCACTTTTTTTTTCCCCTAAGGATATTTTTTCCCTCTTGTTTATCTCTTTTAGTATCAAGTCTTTTACACTCCATGTGGAACGCACCTTCTTTATTAAGTCACATGCTCACACATGCTGCGACCTTCCGAACTGCTTCTTCCTCTTCCCTCTGACTTCCCCTGATTTCACTTCTGAAACTGGGAAAGTTTCCTTTCTCCATCTTAACAGAGAAATCAAGTTTGACTGAGCTGCAGAAACAAAACAAAACAAAACAAAAAACAAGCCCCCGAAAACCACAGGGTGACGTGAACCCCCCAGGTCACGAGCCCAGGTGGGGTGTTGTGCGTCGGGAAATGTAAATTTAGGAGGGACCTAAATGAACTTGGAGAGAAGCGTGAGAAACTGGGGTGCAGGGGCAAGATGGAGTTGGACCTTGTGGCGGGTGGTGGAGGTCATCTGGCAGCTGGGGAACAGGTTGGGGGACCGGGCACTGAGGGACAGAGCCGGCCATGTGCTTCAAGCAATGCCAAAATACCGCAGGGACACTGGGAAGAAGGGACATGATTTCTCAGATGCCAGAGTCAGGCAGAACAGAAAGACCAAGAAACTCTTATGAAAGACAAGTTAAGTTTCATTGTCTTCTTCCTCACTGGGTGTCCACACTTTGAACACCCATTTGGAAACACCGTAATCCGTGTATTTGTTGTGGCCACTGTGGACAGGAACAGGAAATCTGGCTGTGACCAAAAGTCATGCCCCTATTTTTCCTTTCCAATTTCTTCATTTTTCACAACAGCTTCCATTCTCTATTATTCTGTTAGTTACAGAGGAATGCAGCAAAGTAGTTTAACAATCACCGACTTTCTTCTTCTGCCTCCTTGTGGCTAAAAATGCCTACTGTGTGCATTCCATTTATTCAGCACATGGGAGGGTGCACTGAGGGGGGGAGGGCCCTGTTTGTGGGGGTCTTGCGAGGGGTCGGGCAGTTTCATTTGAATAAAGCAAACACGACCCCTCGTTCTCAGCATGGAAGAAAGCAAACTTCAGGAAATGGAGCAATGGGGGATGTGAATGGGTGTTTTGGATGAGCAGAGTCAGGGTGGATAGAAAGCAGAAGACCTACCTTTCCATTTTGAATGCTCAAAGCAATGGGCCAGAAATTCCAACCTCTTCTGAGGAATTCTGACTCGTTCACAAAGAGAATTATACATCTGCAAAAGGAGAATTATACATCTGAAAAATTGATACAGTTTTATTCACCAATGTCACGCCAAGGAATTCAATAATTTTAAAATCAGAAAAGGGGAAAAAAGATTCGGGATTTCTTTAAACAAGGTGGGATTTTATATAACCATGCACTGCCGTTGCTGGAAATCGCCGTGTTCAGAAGCACCTGACGAAGAATGGGTCCCAGGGATTGGAGGCTCCACGCAATAATTGCTATTTCATTGATTCCACGGTGTCCTTTCAGCATGACTTGGTAACACCTTCAAAAATGTCCTTTCCTGGAAATATTTATGTCCCAAATGGAGTGTCTTTACGATTCCTATTTTCACCTCTGTGTCTCCTCTTCATTGTGGTTCTCACATCACGTTTGAAGGGTTGATGATGTTTAATTTATTTGGGTAAGACAGTGTTTCTCTGCGTTGGCAGCAAAGCGTCATTCTAAAGGCAAACGAGAGAGGGACTGGTATTTGGGCTTCAGGGAATCTGGGACGATCCACAGAGAAGCATTGAAATGGAGCCCCCAAAACACGTCCACACCCCCAAAACATGTTATCTCGATTGGGGTGAGCCGGGAATGAAGATTCCGGCGATGATTTGGTGAGAGACCTGGTTTTGGAACCATCTCCAAAAAGTAAGGGGCTCCCTGCCTTGTGCGAGCCCTTCCTTCTTTCTGTCCCTCGCTAAATTCAAGGAAATGACTTTGTTCGAGTCCGATAACGGAAAAATCTGGGAAAGGCGTTCTGAGTGAGACGCCCCACACCTATGCACACTCCAGACCCCGGGATGTTTTTCTTTCCTTCTGACATTCACCTGAAACCCTGGCACCCGTGGGCCATATGGGAAACCCGAAATGAATGTGCCCACACACCATAGCATTGGTGCCATGATGCATCATGACGCCATGATGCATTGGTGCATGTTTAGTGCCCCTCTTACCCTTTTTTTTGTCTTTTTTCTGCCCAATCACCGTTGATAATTCACTGGCTTTGTGGGGCTGGGCCCCAGGTTGAGGCATGGGTTCCAAGTGAATTTCTGAAGCAGCACAGTGTGTCTCCCTCCCGGAGAAGGGAGACACACTGTGCGTTAGCAGAGTACGTGTGTTTTCCAATGACCTTCCTTCCCTTGTAGAATATTCATTCGGTAAGTTGGGGATAATGCTTAGGGGAGTGTGAGCTTCGATGAAGAATAATAACAGCATTTTTGGAAAGAAGGGTGCAATCCCCAGATTTCTGATTGATAACAAAAATCAGAAAAATTGGGGACAGGAAATGCGACAATGTTATGCTGTTTTAGCCACTGGACATGAGGGAGCGAGGTCTCCATGGAGACAAATCACTCGTAAGGCTGTGTGGACTTTTTAAATTCCCTGAGGTGACATGGACTGGTTGTCACAGTGTTCAGATGTCACACACAAGCAGCTGTGCCTGTGAAGTGGGTGTAGTCACACACAGGTGGGTGGGATGAGCTATGACAAAGAGAGACATTCTACTGGGGACATCAGTGTGACATCCTCTCCCAGACGGACACTGTGCATACATGAATAAATAAATAATAAAATGAACTAGTTAAAAAAAAAAAAGAAACCAGTAACAGTTGTACCACACTTGGGAGAACAGTTTAGAATGAAGAATAAGACGTCCCAGTTGGGACTGAGAAATGTTTCCGATCATTCGATGGGACTCCTACTTTCTTACTAAAATATCCCAATAACTGGTTAGATGACATATTTTTCCCTTAGTGATCTAGGCAATGCATATGTAAAATGACAGAATCTATTATAATATCACACACATAATAACTATGTAATACAGTCATATGCATTATATTCTGTTATGTATTACATTACCTTGTATGTTTTCTCTTTTTACACACAATTGCATATTCCGCCCTCTGATTTTTCAAACACGTCAGCACACTGCATCAGAATACCTGTTCCTCTGTGCTTCTGAATGGTTAAGTATCGTTCAAATACCACCCCTCCTGTGCCCCAGTAATTCTTTATTAAATCCGTGCAAAAGAAATCTTGAGCAAATGGCCTCTCCTCATGTTTATGCCCCCTTTTTTCATGGTATTTGTTTGTGTGTTTAGTCTTCCAAGGTCCACTCGTTCTTCTGAGCCCCTCCTTGGCCCGCATCCTCCCTTTTAATCATCGTTTTTTAAGACTCTTCCTTCAAGGACCACTCATGTCATAAGAGTTTTCTGCAAATACTTTTAAGCACCCAAGCACTCGAACACATTCTGATCTGTGTCGTTGTTCTTTTCGATGACCCGCACAGTGTTTCCCCCACCCCCGCCCCTCACTGTCTGTGACCTTCACGCCAAACACTTCTATGCCCCGTGCGCATCTGAAGTGTGTCATTCAGGGTCCTTTACTCCGTTCACGGAGTGACTCCACATCATCACCATCTGGGTTTTGAAGACTTTTGTCACTCCAAGAAGAAACCCAATGCTATTTCGCCCCAGTCCCCAGAGATTTACCAACCACTCGTCCACGCTCCGGACATGCTGATTCTATGCATTTCCTAGAAATGGAATCACACGTTGAGTGTTCATCATCATGTGACTTCTTTTACTCAGCTTCATGTCTCCCTGGCTTGACACGCTTGACAGCATTTTGTTATTTTTTACGTGCCAATAATATTTCATTGCACGGATATAACATATTTTGTCTATCCATCTTTGATGGGCATTTGACTTTTTCCCACTGTTCAGATTTTCTGAATAATGTTACTGTACACCTTCACGCACAAATGTTTGTGTGAGTACATGTTCTCCTGTCTCTTTATTTTATTTTATTTTATTTATTTACTTTTAGAGAGAGGGGAAGGGAAGGAGAAAGAGTGGAAGAGGGACATCAGTGTGTGGTTGCCTCTCTTGCGCCCCCTACTGGGGGACCTGGCCTGCAACCCAGGCATGTGCCCTGACTGGGAATCAAACCAGCAACCTTTTGCTTCACAATCCAGCAGTCAATCCACTGAGCCACACCAGCCAGGGCTACATTCTCATATCTCTTGAGTACACGCCCAAGGCTGCAGTCGCTGTGTTGGTGGTACTTCTGTTGAACTATTTCGGTGACTTCCAAACGCTTTTCTGTAGTGGCTGCTTTTCTAAATGCCTCTTACATTCCTGCCAGCGTAAAGGGGCCCGATTTCTCCACACCCTAATGCATACTCTTTCTTGTCCATCTTTATGTACCAGATCCTGTGGGGTGCCAGGTGGTATCATATTTGACTCACGTTCCCTGATGGATAATGACATTGAGCACCTTTTCACATGGACACTGGCGATTTGTAACTCTTCCTTGGGGAAATGGCTGTTAGCATCCTTTGCCCATGTGCATTATGAGGTATTTATGTTTTTAGTATGGACTTGCTAGAATTTTTTTAAAAAGAATATAGTCTGGATCCATGTTCTTTAGCAGGTATAGAACTTCTAAATAGGTATTTCCATTTGGGTTTTTTTTCCTACTCTCTTGGTGGTAGCCCTTGAAGCACAAATGTTTTAAATTCTGATGCAGGTCAGTGTATCTGTCATTTGTTCTCTTGTTTTGCTCTCTGTGGGGCACATAAGAAGTGTTTGCCTAACCCAGGGTCGCACCCATGCAGTCTTATGTCTTTCTAGCAGTCATATCGCTTTAGACCTTATTCTGGACCTTGATTGGGTATATTAGACGAGGAGTTTTACATTGTTATTCATAAGCAGGTGAGATCTCTTGCGATGTGTTTGATTTCGGTATCAGGTACTCGTCTTGTTGTGGGAGTGGAAGGTATTCTCTCCACGTGTATTTCTCCAAAGAGTTTGTGAAGGATGGGAGCTAATTCGCCTTTAAAACAAACCGTAGGCTTCACCAGGGAAGCCGTCTGGGCCTGGGGTTTTTTTGGAGCCAAAGTGTTTTTGGAACTAACTCACTTTCTCTAAGTGTAGTTCTGTTCAGGTTCTTGTCACCTGTTCTTTAAACACTTGCAGGGTGTGAGCACCGGGCGCTCACCTTGGAGGTGGCGCACTTCACTTACCACCTCCATGCTGACCTCTCCGTACTCATTTCAGCTTCCACCCACCCGGAGGCTGTTTCCGTTGAAATTCCAAACTGCTCTTTGACCCGAAAAGGCCCCCCTAATGCTCATAAAGTTGGCTGCCGAGGGGCAGAGGGCAGAGCGCCTTCATCTCTCTCCCACCGTGTAGGTCCCTGAAAGTGGAGTTTCCAGCTTCCCATACCTACTACTCTCCGTGATGACTGTCGTCACCCAAACAGGCTGGGCCACCGAATGTCTCTCACAAAAGCCCTGTGCTATTATTCACCATAGCTTGTCCCTAAATGTAGGTCTGTGGCCACCCCTCCCCACCCTCTGTGTCCCTCTGTCACCACTGCATAATCCTGGCACTGACCCTATTCATGGACACAGGGACTGGTCAAGTGTCCCTAGGATGGAGTCCCATCACAGTCACCAAATTGCCTTGATTTCAGCCACTTTACCAGGACAGGGGACTGCACTTGCCCACTGGAGGCTTGGGAACCTAAGTTTCTGAACTTGACACCCAGTGGTTCCTCGTCTACCAGGAGACCAGCGCCGAGCAGACAGCAATGCAGATTGATTCGTGGACCAGAGGGCACATAACATCTCATAAACGGAATAGGAATTTGTGAAGGCATCTTTCAATGGTGAATTGGCAAGCATCTTGTTCCGGGTTGTGTAGGGAATTGTCAATCGTCCTAATAAGTTATAATAAATAAGTAAATGACAGAGAGAGGAGGGGTTGTATAATATAAAGGAGAGTTCCCCTACTGTTACAAAGACAGCTTTTGCCAAGGAAGAGTCAAGAGTTGGAGTCATTCATTCATTCATTTAAGAAATACATACCAGCCCCAGTTGGGGGGCTCAGTCGATTGGAGCATTTTCTTTTTTAAAATATTTTATTTATTTTTTAGAGAGATGGGAGGGGAAGGAGAAAGAGTGGGAGAGAAATATCAACGTGTGGTTGCCTCTCATGTGCCCCCCATACTGGGGACCTGGCCCACAACCCAGGCATGTGCCCTGACTGGGAATCGAACTGGTGACCCTTTGCTTCACAGGCCCATGCTCAATCCACTGAGCTACACCAGCCAGGGCTCACTGGAGCATTTTCTTGATACCCCAAGGTTATGGGTTTGATCCTGGTCAGGGCACATACAAGAATCAACCAAAGAATAAGAAATGAGGCAACAAATCAGTGTTTCTCTCTCTCTATTTCTTTCTCAAAGGAATAAACAAAAATTAAAGGAAAGAAATACACATCAAAGACTTCCTGTTTGCCACAGGACGCAATCCATTAGAAATAGAACAGTGATATAAAACAAAAAAAAATCCCTCAGCATGTAACATTTTTATTCCAATGAGGCAAAAAAAAAATCAGACACCAATCATGACAGCATAGTATGGGATATTGTCCAATGACTGCTGTGGGTACCAGCACAGAGGTCCCCTGAGTGGGGGATGGTGTGTCACCAGTTCCAAGTGGGTTCTTCACATTTATTCTGACCGCAATGCTGTGTCCCTTCATTTCAGGTTCTGGGGAAGGACTTGACCTCTCATGCTTTATCGATCTGTGTCGACATATATTTATATGGCAATGAGTATTTGCATGTCTTGCGTGGTCTCCACCCACTGGATAGATACCCGTGGTCCCCAGTCTTGATGGCCAGCAACGTCCCCCAGTGTTGCTCCGTGTCCCCTAGTGCAGAGGCAGACGGAAGGACCTTACCTGGCGGAGAAGTGCCTACCTTTTGTGTCTTTTGCTTGTCTGAGAACAAGCTTTACAGAGGTAAAGCGCCCCATCCCTGGATTCACATTGAACCATAAAATCCACACCAAGTGACGAACAGCTGGGTTTGTTGGTGTGGAAATAGAGACCTCTTCCTGCCCAGCTCTGAGCCCTTTCCGGGCTGGACACAGGGCTCTGACCTCCTGCTCTGACCCCAGGTAACAAACACCTTCTGGAGGATGGGCTGGTCAAATGTGTTTTGCTCCAAACTGCAAAATGAGACCTCATTCACAAAGAAAGAGGACGTATTTATGGAATCATTTTTTTTCTTATTGCATGGTCAGTTCCTGCCTGTCAGAATCTGTACATAGCTACTTTTATGTAAAACATGTTTACTTTCACTCCGTACATTCTGCAGCGGCTCCCTTTTTTTCAAACCCTGAAGGTTCTATTTCCCTGGAAGTGCCCACTTAAACCCGTGTCACCAGTTCAAGTCCTGTCGTGGATTCCTGCCTGGGTTGGCCCCGAATGCAGAAGGCTCAGGGCCGCCCACAGCGTGGATCTCAGCGGGGACCCCGGTCTCCAAAACACTGAACGGTTTCTCTGTGTCCACACTCTGCTGGATGTTCAGAGTGACGAAAACAGACCAAACACAGTACTGCTCTCTTACTGTGCACTTTCTTTTTCATTTTTTCCATGAGTGGTTTAAACAATTACCATAATGACACCAACTGTGGTTTTATTTTCTTTTTTTTTCCCCGAAGAGCCATCCTGCATTTTTGCAAATGACTGGCAGGTCTCTTAGATGATCCTGAAATCTCAGTGGAGGCGTGTTCAAGGGAGACCATGACAAATGTCCACAAATGTGTGGCTTAAACCACAGACATCCACCCTCCCTCATCCTGGAGACCAGACGTCCGAGGGCCAGGTGTCCTGGGGCTACGCTCCCACCACAGGCTCCAGGGAAATTCCTTCTGCTGCTCCCAGTTCCAGGGGCCCCAGGTGTCCCTGGGCTGGTGGCCCTGTCCCTCCCTTCCATCTCTGCCTCCTTCTCTATGTAGCTTCTCCTCTCGGTCTGCATTATCTCTTCTTACCAGGAGACCATTCCTTGACCTGAGGACCACGCCGGTGGAACAGGAGCTCATCTCGGGGCATGGAACTCATTCCATCTGCAAAGGGTCATTTCCACACAAGGTAGCCTTCTGAGGTTCTCTGTGGCCGTGACTTTTTGGAGGGACACTCTTCAACCCCTGCTTCTTAAAATGGGTCAGGACTGCCCTATGTACCGTATATTGCCATGTAGTTTGCCCGAACTTTGGAGGAAAACATAAGGATGCCCATTATACGTGGGTAGAATGGTTATGTACCATGGGCACCATAATCCTGTGTGTATAATGCCCACAGAATCATGGTGAGCATTATACACAGTGAATACGGTATGTGTGGACAGAGGGGTGGTCAATGCTGGTGTTCTGTGCGTTGGGGTGTCATTCGGCCCAGGATGAAACCTGGTCCCCTACTGGCCATTCCCCATTCATATCACATCCTCCTATGATCTTGCTTCTTCTTTTCCTTCAGATAACGGATTTCCAATAATGAAGCATCCAGAAGTGTATTTTCGGAGCACTTAAAGCTTCCCCACTCATTATAAAAAGCATCCCCGAGTATTTTTCCCTGTTGGCTCCAAGACGTATGCCTTTGTTCCAGCAACGGAGAAATCCAGAGCTCCCATTTTCTCCTTAAATTACTAAGCTATAAATATAAAGCGGAAAGTGCCACTTCACTCCATTCTTCCCACCTTTTTTTCCCCTCTATTATAAAATCCAATTATAAATGCTCCTTAATGCCCTCCCTGAGCATGGCAAATGGAGACTCCCGAAAATGAACAGGCAAGATGAATTTGGGTTTTTTAAAAAAGGGCCTTTTTCAAATACAGCTCAAGTTTTCACGCCACTCCTGGACCTGTAATGAGAATGAGCCCACCTCACACTCCTGCACACGGAGGCGATGTTTCTCCCTGTGAGGTGACGTCATCGGACTGCCCTTCCGGAGGAGTGTCTGGCTGGGGAGAATGGGAGAAAGTGGCTTTTAGGGAAGTTCTCTAGACTCGATCTTTTTATTTCCTGGAATAATTTCAGAGCGTCCTACTTCCTGAGCACAGATAGGTTGGGGTAGTGATGGTTGGTAGCCTTATTTGAATGGGAATAGCTTTCCTTTTGCACAGTAGTTTTTTTTTTTCTATTGACTTTGGAGAGGAGGAGGAAAAGAGAGAGAGAGAGAGATCACATGTGTCGTTCCACTTCATGGGCCGATGCTTGCATGTGCCTTGACCAGGGATCGAACCTGCAACCTTGGTGTATCTGCACAATGCTCTAACCATCTGAGGCACCCTTTGGGCAACACTTACGCACCCTTTTCCCAGATTGGCAAACTTGTTTCTTTTCTTCTGTGGGCAAGATTGCTAGTAGTAGTAGTTTCTGGTACTCCTTGTCCAATGAATCTTTTTTCTTCCATGAATTGTCCGTGAAGAGCTTCTGAACTCAGGGATTTTTTTTCCAGTTATGCTGAAATAAAATCTGCATGTAGCACTGTGTTCGTTTCAGGTGTACAGCGCAACAATGTAACTACCCATGTGCCATGAAACGTTCGCTACAATGAGCGTCCTTCATAGACGCCACCTGGTGTCCTTACCGCCACCTGGTGTCCTTACCGTTTGTTTCTTGGGAAGACGCTGTTTCAGATCTGCTACTGGGGAATAATCATCTTGCCTGGTCCAGGGTAGCTGTAGAGATTGTTAGAAGCGGGCGGCACCAATGTGATACAGTCGTTCGTGGTGGCAGTCCCTTCTTCCTTGAGTTCCCCGTGTGATTCCTGTTCGCTGTGACTCAGAAAGATAGCAGGGCTACGGGATGCTAGGGACCGTCATTTTAAAGCCATCCTTTGAAGTCCCCTTTTGGAATCTCCTCTGGGAAATAGTAGGGATGGCATCTCCATATGAGTCATCGCTACTACGGTGATGTAGGAAAGACCATCTGTGAAACAGTGTCACAAATATATTTAATGCATGAGGCTGTTGAAGCCCCAGCTTCTTCACTGAGCTGTTAGTTCTGTTGGACGGTGGGCTGCGGATGGACTCCTGGGGGCTGCCAGAGCCAGGGGTTCACACTTTGGGGGTTGTCACTGCCAGCGGTTCACACGAAAGGGATTCTGGGGGAAGGGGGGAGTCTCAGGGGAGGGGAGGGCAGATGGGGCTCCTGGCAGAGACATTCCCCTGGTTGGCAGGGTGTTTTCAGATGCTGCCGTCAGCACGGTGGCACTGAGGCTGGCCAGGTGGAGGCTCGTCCTGCTGTCCCTCACCTGTCCGGGGCTGGTAAGGTGAGGCCTCCCTGGCGTTACAGGATGTTCCCACATTGACCTTACTGTGACCAGGTCACAGAAGGCAGACTTGCACCCGTGTTGAGCAGTTCGATACTCGGACCCGTGTCTCATGTGGAGACCGAGGTGTGGGATCCTTTTGGACTCCAGTCCATGTCCCCAAGTACCGTATTTCTCCATATATAATGTACACCATGTATTATGTACCGTATTTCTCCATGTATAATGTACACCATGTATTGTGTACCATATTTCTCCATGTATAATGCACACCATGTATTGTGCACCGTATTTCTCCATGTATAATGTACACCATGTATTGTGCACACCCACATTTTTGGTGCAAACTTTCAGGAAAAAAAAAGACATCTTCCATGTTAATTTTTTAACTCCTTTCTTTAAAAAAAAATTCACCTATATTTAGAAACAGAACCGATGATGGTATTCCAGGGTATTATTTTGAACGTAACAGATATCATTATTCTGTCCGGAGTTACACTTCTAACGCATAAGCATCAATAAAATAACTAGAATCATTTCCGTGGGTACAGAGTCTGGACGACTCATGTGTAATGCACTTCCTTACTTTCCCCCTCAAAACTCTGGGCAGAAACGTGCACATTATGAGGGCCACACACGGGGTACCTGGAATCGTGAGGATGGACGTGTCGGAAGAGAGATGTGTGTGGCTACTTAGAGTCCTGAGGTATCTGTTCTGGCCCTCAACGGGGGCTGAATGGGCTTCACATCAGGGCTCTGTTTTCTTCATTCCTCACCTGGGGACACGTTTCACTGATTTTAAAGAGAAAAGGAGCAGGGAGAGACAGACAGACAGACATGTGAGAGAGAAACATCCATTGGTTGCCTCTCGTACGTACCCCAACTGGGGCTCAAACTTGTAATCTTTTCGTGCATGGAGTATAACACTCCAACCAGCTTAGCCACCCTGCCAGAACCTTTTTCTCTTAATGTTTCATGTATTCATTGATTTCAGAGAGAGAGAAAAACACTGATTTGTTGTTCCACTTATGAATGCATTCATTGCTTGATTCTCGCATGTGCCCTGACCAGGGATCAAACTCACAACCTCGGCGTTTGGGGTCGACGCTCTGACTCACTGAGTCACCCGGCCAGGGCAGCATTCTGTTGGACTGAAATGGGGACCTCTGGAGCCGCCCTGAATCACACACTTTAAATGGTTAATTTTACCTGTGTGTGACACATTGCACCGTAATCCAGGAACGTGTGTGAAGCCCGTGCTTAACAGGGACTGGGGAAGAAACCAAACACTGAGCCAAGCCAGTCAACATACCCCCCACACGCTGAAACGAGGGAACAAAACAAGCCTGGCCCCCAGCACTTGTCCCTTCCTGTCAAATCCACTCCTCTGTGTTTCATTGCAAGGTCGGACTTGACCTTGAACTGCCGCAACGTCTCAATCCGCTGTCAGAGCGAGCTCAAGCTGCTGACGGAATTTCTACGCGTCCAGCAGGTGGAAAGCCCTAGTTTGAACAAACTCCCTAAAAACTGCGAACTTGTGGAAATGCGAGAATTTTGCTCCCTCTCCCTCCACCTAGGCATCCATTCGGCCGTCACCTGTTGCAAAGATTCCCTTTCCAGGGCTCTACCTGTTGTACTTTGTCCTTGCACCCACTAACGCATCAGCCAGGATGTCTTGTTCGACTCCCGGGAATGATGAGATTTACAGTGACCCGTAGAGCAGGGTGTTACTTATTTCATTTAAAAATGTAAAAAAATTCAGTGGCAGCTGGCACACCTTGTAACATTAGTTTCAGGTGGGTGGCATAGTGGTTAGATAGACACTTAATGTCGTTTAGAAAGTGTTCCCTGTGTATCTGCTGCACTCACTCACACGTGGTTACTTCAGTGTCATTGTACTTCCTGCGCTGGACATCCCTGAGATGCTTCTGTAACTGACAATTTGGACTTCTCTCTCTCTCTCTCTGGCTGCCACCCATGTGTTCTCTGTGTCTGTATCTTTCTTGTTCACGTACTTTGTTTTTATATTCCACGTGTAAGGGAAACATATGGTGTTTGTCTTTCTGCGTGTGATGTATCTCACTGAGTGTAATACCCCCCAGGTCCACCCCTGTTGTGGTAGACGGTGAGATTTCCTTGTTTTTACTGCTCAGTGATCTGTCACGGAGTGAGTGTACCACAGTTTCTTCATGTACTCTTCATCTGGGGGATGCTTAGGCTGCTTCCGTATCTTGGCTGGAACACACAGGTGCCTATGTCTGTTCCAATAAGTGTTTCCATGTTCTCTGCATAAATACCCACAAGTGGCGTAGCTGGGTCATGGGCTAGCTCCGATTTTTCATTGTTTCAGGAACCTCCCTGCTGTTCTTCCTGGTTACCTGCTTCGAAAACCCTGCTCAGCCTGAGCCAGAAAGAAAAAACAAATTGGGCACTTAAGCAATAGAAAAAGAAAAGCATGTCGTTTTTCAATTTCCCTCTCATTTCCTGCCCCAGTCTTTGTATCATTGTTGTTTTAATTTTCTTGGTGTAGTCTGTACCATTTCTGTGACTACATGGGTCACAAACACTGGCCTCTATTTGTGACGAAGGACATGTTTGCCCTCATCTAAATGGACAGTGTCCATTTCGAGAACCATTCAGCATATCGGAGCAAATTTCTTGTGTCTTCATCCACCTATTCCGTTTCATAATTTAAGCATCCTTGTGTTGTGAGGGAACAAGTGTCCACCAAGAAAGACAACATTTATGACCCGTAAATACGGTTTTGTGTTTATTTTTGGTGTGCAAGACAAAAGTTTGTGTGGGGTTTTAATGTCATTTAATTCCTTGAACTGTTTTTTTCATTCATTGAATACACAGTCCTGTGGAGTTCACACCCTGTGCCTCGGCTGGTTTGTAAAAAGACATTAATCATACGTGTCCCCGGATTTCGGAGGGAGCTCCAGCCAAATGCAGCAAATTAAAAAAAAAGAATGCATAATGAGTTTCTTACAAGTCCCTTACCAATTCATTCCACATTCTCCGTGTCCTGTAGAAGTAAGTTAAATGCACCTTTGTTTTTAAGAGGAGATTAGAGAATAAAGTCCATCCCTCCCTTGAGAACCAGACAGAATCCAATGCGTTCCATCTCGGGTTGGTCCTTAATCTCTTTCACAGGTTTCTGGCTCCTTCTGTGCTTCATTAGGAACGGCTTTCTCTTTTCCGAGGCCTGGGGCTGGACTGGGTGGGTGTTTTGATTGAGAAGTCAGGGCTCTGAAAACATTCCGGGGGCCTCAGGTGTGCCGTCTGGGAAGCGGACCACAGCAGGGACGAGTTCTGGGATCTGGTAACCAAACGCTTTTTATTGACAGTGCAGCATCCTCAGGTAGGTCTCCAACCCGCAAACGGTCCTTTCATGCCCTTCTTCGGCAGGGGGACGATCTTCTCATCCCTGTCTGTGATTTGTATGCAGTAGCCATGTGCCCTGAGAGACCCGATACTCTTTTCTGCAGTAACCCTCCGTCTTTTTCCACGCACGATGCCAGCCATTTTAAATCATGACCCTTCTTAGTGAAGTCTGTGCAGGGAGCCAGGCCAGTGTGCTGATTCTGCATTCAGCACAGGCTCTGTTTTCTTCTCACCACATCTGGTTTGGTGTATGCACTCCGGGGGGGAGGCCGTTTTCTGTGGCTACATCCCCCCCTGCCGATTCTGCTGGCCAGCATCTCCCTGCCCGTGCTAATCCACCTGTGATGGCAAAACAAGGCTGAGAATGTTTTCTCTCTCAGACAACCGGGGGGCCCGCCTGCAAGTTGTATTGGAGATAAGATCCTAGCATGCTGGGGGCAGAGTTATTTGGGTCAAACATCCTTCCAGGTGTACTTAAATGTTACTGGCATCAGCAATTAATATTTGATACCTTCTCCGTGTGTGCCATGGGGCGGTGGTTAGCATTTCAGGTGGAGTGTGAGTTCACACTCATCACATACACTTCTGCAATGCCTGGAGGGGAGCAAGTGGGCTTTAAGCTCAGAATTGCTGTAACAGGGTCTCTACTGGTAATCCCTCCCTTTTACGGGGTACCACCCCCTTCCCCCTTGGGGACGAGTCGACCCTTACGTTTTACAGCCACAGGTGGCTTTGGCCTCACCAGAACGCCCAAGAAGTTTGTACCATGAGCTGTCACTGAAATGTAGGAAACCGCAGACAACATCTTATCATGTCTGTGTTTCTCCTCATTGAAAAAAGTAGCGGGGAAAAGATCAGGAGAGGATGATGGGCAGGTTTGCTTTGCAGAGAAGAACAAGAAGGAAGCACACCTTGGAGCCCAGGAGGTCATCGGCGGAGTCTACAATCCGGCACGCTGAGATCTGATCCAACAGCTGGGGGCTGTAGAATTAATCCCGACTCCTCCTCCTCTTCCCCTTTTTGTGCTTTGAAAGCCCCAGACTGAGTCTGGCGGGCAGGATGGATTGGAGGTGTTTTTTATTGCCCCGTCTCCTAGGTTGGAACCTTGCAGACCGATAAACTGTTTTTGCTCCAAACGCTGACGTTTCAGGTTTTGGCTTTCGGAAGCATTCGGTCCTCGCATTGGAGCTGGGTAGCTCTCCCCACCGCTGGATGGAATCAACGGGAGTCTTACCATTGAGATACTTGCCTGACTTAAAGAAAAGATTGGTTTATACCAGTCTTTTGGGTCACTGCATCATTTGTTGGCCAAAGTCAAACAGGCGTTGTGTACCTGGTGGCTCACGTACAAGAGAAAGACAAAACCTGTACTCCTATGAACATTGTTGACTAAAAATTCCATAGTAACGACACTTTAAAAAGTAGAATCTCTGGAGTAATATTTGCTAGGGAGAAAGATACCGGTGAATTTCCAAAGAGTGGAAACAGGACAACAATAAAAGTTAAAAAATAAAAGAACCTTCCTCCCATCAAGAACCATGACAACATTCGGGGTAGAATAATTGATTAGGATTTTCCAAGGTGAAATATTTTAAGGCAATTCTACATCAATACCCGAGAACATGATAATACCCGTTATTATATAACAGCTGAACTAATTTCACCAGCGTCTTCCAAAGGGCTGTTGCTTGCTTTTTATATGCTTAAATTATTCAGGGGAAAAAGCCGTCTCTTTTTGTTTCTGATGTATTTTGTGCGTGTGTGCATGTTTGCTTTGTAAGAGGCTGATACATAGTTACACATGAATAGGACAGGCCTCGGCCTGGTGGCTCATGTGGTTGGAGCGTCGTCCTGATACACTGAGGTTGCAGGTTCCAAGCCCGGTGAGGGCACATTCAAGAATCGACCGACGGTGCATATAAATCATTCTGGGGAGGCCGGTGTCCTGAGGGCGTCGGAGAGTTCCCTCTTCATCCTGGACGCCGTCTTCTGGAAGGGGGTGGAGGGTCAGTCCCAGCGTCTCTGAGTTTTGACTTCATTGTCATACGGCCTGTGGTAGCTGGAGGCTCGTCCAGGCTGCGTGATTTGTTCTGTGATTGTGATAACCGAGGTCAAGTCTTTGCAGGTCATCGGCGCTGGGTGCGTGGCCGACACACGCTTCCTGCGCCCGCACTGACTCCCCCAGAGCGACCTGTGTCTCCTAGTCCTTGTGACACAGGGGACAAAGGTCAGAAACTCAACAAGAGCCGGCAGAAATAGTATAAGAGGTACAGGTAGCACACACACATTGCAAAAAGCAAGGAGTAGAATCATAAATGCTTGTTTTCCTCCCGGGCTAAAAAATCAACAGGAAATGCAAAAGGAAAAAACATGGACAAAAGACATGTTGCCATTTATTGTCAACCCGTAAGCCTGGCTCTCACGTGCTCAGCCCTCATTTTTCAATATGTGGTTCTGGCTTTGGAGAGCCGGAGGAATAGGCCAAGAAACTCATATTTATCCCAGAAATAAAGGCAATCTGCTGCTCTCTGCTGGGTGAACGCAGGTCATTTTGGATGACTGGATGAGAAAGGCGATCGTATCATGCTTATTTAAAAAACAGCAGCTTGGGCTAGATCGGCAATACTAGGTTGAAAGATGTCACGAAGACTGCACTAGGAAACCTTCTGACTGACAGATAACAGTGCTTAGAGAAACTTAGACTTCTGTATCTTGAGGTGTATGATTAATCCTGTAACCTTTATCCCACAGGCTTATGGGTACACTTGGGGGGGGTGTTCAAGACACAGGCAGAGCACGCGTGGGTAAAGCCCGGAGAGAAAAATACGTATATTTCTCCTCTTGCACAAGCAACTTCCCGTGATTTAACCACGAGAGTTGGAGGGGAGAAGTCAGGGCTGGCCCCACAACATCTTGGTGCACGTGTGGGGTGCGGTTGTTGGCTTTAAAGCCCGGAGCTCAGAACCCCCTGCCTTACACCCAGAGAAAAGAGCAGCAAGTGTCCATGGGTGGAAGGCAGAGTCGGGCAATGGCTCCTACCCACTGGGCCCGCAGATGCTGTCGATTTTTCAAAAGAACTCACTCAGCGCGGACCGACGTGCTCGTATTTTATGAAAATGGAACTAGACAAGTTAAGCTGCCAATTTCACAGTTTTTGAAAAACCACAACCAACCTATGTACATCGGTAGATTTATTCCTGGACGTATTTATTTTTAATCAAGATTCCCATATATTTAAAGTGAGTAGCCCAAAAAGAATTGTTATCTAAAATTTAAAAAAAATTTTTCTAATTAAAAAATTATTTTATTTACTTATTTTTAGAGAGAGGGGAAGGGAAGGAGAAAGAGAAGGACAGAATTGTCAATGTGTGGTTGCCTCTCATGCGCCCCCTACTGGGGACCTGGCCACAACCCAGGCACGTGCCCTGACTGGGGATCGAACTGTCAACCATTTGCTTCCCAGGCCCTGGCTCAATCCACTGAGCCACACGAGCCAGGGCTAAATTTTCTACTTTTTAATGCAACTGCCACATCTCTCTGCTGTCATAGCTTCTGAAGAAAAAAAAATCTGCTCTACTTTACTGGGAAGTCTGAACTGTCAGTGACTGCAAATACTTTCTCTGCGCATTCCAAACATTGTAACCTCTTTGCACAAGACGTAAAATGATTTTCACGTATTGGGAGAGCGTCCCCCTAGTATTGTTTTTGAAAGGTGCTAGTATTGACAAATATATCTGAATGATCCTGGCCTGAAGAGGCAATGCAGAGGATGCGATAAAAAGATGCACAATGAAATTTTGTATGTTGAGCTTCTTGGACAAGACAGTGTTTCACGAACTCTGGGAAGGAACAGCATGAGCCGCAAGGTGTAGCGTGAAGCGAAGGGAGATTAAGGCTGCTTAAAACTGCACCTGCCCGACCTGGCGTCTTTACCTGTGGGGCAGTGGTGTTGTAGTCTGCCTGCGTGAGCCCTGACCTGTGGAACGAGGGACTGAATTTTCAGCTCTCCGGGTGCTGTTTTCTCACCTGTACACCGGTGATAATAAAGTATTTGTGAAGCCCCCCACGCGGCTTCTGCTGCCTTACCCCCAAGTATTTTCGTTTTTCTTCATCCCATGTCGTTCATTTCTGGTTTCCCATGAGATAAAGGGAATTTCAATCGAGCGTTTAGTGAAGAAGGACTCCCAGTGCCGAAAAGCGAAAGATAATATTTCCAAGTAAGCTTTCAACGTCAAAATCGTGAGCAGCGCGTATTTTGTGGTCCCCCATTTTACGTTATACCTTTGTAACTACATATAAGTTAAATGTATATAAGAAGGCATTTCCCCATGCCTTCTTATATACATTTAACTTATAAGTTAAATATTATGCACGGGGAAAAAAGGACTATAAACTGTATACTCAAGCATTCCGGGGAGATGTTGCTGGGTGAGACTCAAGACTGTGCTTCTATTCTTCTTGAAAATTCTCTATCGTTGGAAAACTATAATATTTTTTTTAACTCATGGGCAACTTCTGGGAGACAGGACCAAGAGCGACGTCAGTGTCCTGGTGTTCATCTGGTGTCTCCTTTCTCTGTCTCCCTTCCGGACCCTCTTCCTCTTTCCACACTTGGTGTGATTCCAACACCCTCATAACTGGGTTCTTTTCATTGGCCCAGTGCATCTCACTCGTGTCTTTTCTTCATGGACCGGTGGGTCAGGACCACACCTGCCCACCACACTCCTGGTCCAAGTCCTTCCTTCCTCCCCACCGGGGTCCCCGTAGACTGATGTCTGACTTCCACACGGTGCGTGAGAACCGCCGAGATCTGACAGCACACAGAGAAAGGACTGCTTTGTGCAGGCAGGGCTGCTTGGGTGGGGGGCAAGGGGCAGGCAGCGGGTGCTGAGGGAGCTCAGGAGACTGTGGAAGGAGCAGTGGCTCAGGCGGGAGACTCCCTACATTACATGTGTGTGCACATACGTGTATGCATGTACTACGTGAACTTACACATCCAAGTATAGTATATGTATCTGTGTTCATAGGCACATAGATGTGCGCCCATGTACACTATAGTAAATATGTTCCATAGGTACATGTGCATATATGTACATATGCAGCACATACATATATTTTCCAAGTTTTATATGTAAAAATATATTAAATGTATATGAGCTGTATATAAAATTTCCCCATGCCTTCTTATATACGTGTATATAATTCACATATAACATTGTATATTATAAATATAACATATGATACATATTTGAATATATGTTGTATGTAATGTAAAATATAAAAATAAGTATATATCTCATACAATATATAAAACTATGTAGTAGAGCCCTGGCTGGTGTGGCTCAGTGGATTAAGAGCCGGACTGCAAAGTAAAGGGTCGCGGGTTCGATTCCCAGTCAGGGCACAGGCCTGGGTTGCGGGCCAGGTCCCCAGTGAGGAATGTGTAAGAGGCAGCCACAAATGGATGTTTCTCTCCCTCTCTCTGTCCCTCTCTTCCCCTCTCTCTAATCATAAGTAAATAAAATCTTTTTAAAAACTCCAAAACTATGTAGTATGTAAAGATACATGGCAAGAAAAACAAACATGTGCATACATGTATTTTGCATATATAATACATAGAAGTATCTATTTTATTTAAGCATGCAAATATTTACATACATAATTTACAAAGTCTAGGGTTTGTTTAATCCCCCTAGACTTTGTCTCTCCCCTGCCTCCCGAAAGTAGACACTAAAGGTAAAGAATGAAATTCCACGTGAATTCTGTGGGAGCATCTACACGGACTAGCAGAAACCTCGTTATGGGATTGCACAGTATTTCCTTTCCGGCTCCTTGTACAGATGATGTAGATTTAAGAAGACACTATGTATCACAGACGATGTAGATTTAAGAAGACACTATGTATCGTCTGCAGGATTATTCCCTGTGTGCTTCCTTATTTCTGACTCAGTTTCTGCCTTTTTTTTTTATTGGCCTAAAAACTCGTTGACTCACTGCAACGACATTTTAATCTAAGTGGATCGCTAGTTTCAAGTATTTCATATACACCTTTTTTAAAAAGTTAACTTGTGACATCTCAGGCTCCCGTCCAGGTGAACACTCAACCTTATTCCGTGTGAATTCCGGGTGTTTGTCACGGCGGCGTGACAACGGGGAGAAAAAGGCCGGACATCTCGAGAAGATGGCCCCGAGGCGAGGATGAAATTCAGGTGCAAAGGCCTGCGTCAGGCATCGCGATCAGAGTCCCATCCGGAGGGGAGTTCCCCCAACCACAGCCTCCAGCCCAGACGTCAGATGGGCTTCGTTGCTTTTGTGGGACCTTTTCTTTGCATCAAACAAGCAAAAGCGTTTGTTCGCTTGTGATAAGCATCTTCACGTGTCTCCCCCTGTGACAAGTCATGGAGACATGTGCTCTGGAATGAGTAAAACTTCCAGTGTTGGACAAAGGGTTCATTCCGAGGATAGTCTTACGGTCTGAGAGCCCACTTGGATGTGCCTAGACAGAAGGTACCTGCTGACTTCTTTTGGTGAGCGAGGACTCCAGGTTTTGGGATGACGTGAGGTCAGGCGTTGGCACACGTGTGAAGGCTCTCCACGGTCAGAAAAACACAGGCTTTTCTTTTTATGCTGTGGCCCTTGATATTTCATGCCGCCTGGCTGATGAAGCTTTATCTTGGCGGCCCCTCAAATGTGGCTTCTTTCACAAATTGAGCCTCTTTGGTGTTTTCCCTGGTGCTTGTTATAAGTGGACTGTTTTGGCCACTAGAATTGATGTCCCTGACTTACCTTGAGTACCAGCTCATGTGCCAGCTGGTTCCCAGGTCTGTATGTGACCATCAAGTCCTGTATCCTTTGCCTTTCTAAACTCTGGCCAGGTCTTCCCTGCTGGTCACAATTCTGCCCATAGAAGGCTACTCCCATGCGGCTCATCCCTAGAAAACTCAAGTACACGGTCTCTACTTGGCAGAATGCATTAGCGCTCACACTGCTCTCGCCTTTGAAGTGAGAAAAAGTCTAATGTGACCAAGAAGCTCTTGAGTCACACGCCTGCTTGCTGAGTTTGCACGTCCATACCTGCCACGTCTCCGATTGCGTTCTGATTCACCCGTGTGTGGCTGTGCACGCCTCTCTGTGGATGCTGGCCGTCACAATGTGTCGGCCAGCCTGTGTTGTGCTGGCTGCCTTTCTGTACACAGCCTGTGTTGTGCAGAAGGTTCCCAGGGAAGAGTGGATGATACTTTCATGGGGTATTATTATTCCTTTCTGCTAAGTACAATTCACTTAATTAACCCAGATATTCCCCTCATTTTACCAAATGAATGTGGAAATCGTGTGATAGAAACACAGCTAAATTGAGAGGAATTACCAAAAAAATATTTACTCACTCATTGGAGAAGCACAGACAAAACTTGTAGAGACAGAAGTACCATATTTTGCTGTGTGTAATACACACATTTTTTTTGCCCAAATTTTTGAGGGAAAAATTAAGGATGGGCATTGCATCATACACGGATAGTACTAAATCTGTCTCTGTGTAAATGTTTTGAATTCTCTTATTTATGCTCATGCATTAAAGGTGCGTTAAAAGTGATTCTGGCCACTCCTAGAGCACAGCTCTCCAATTTGGTCTATTGCACATGCTATCTCTTTCCAGGTAAAACTTTTTCACGCTCTTTTCCTGGGCCAGCCACAGATGGGACAAACATTCACTGAGAAGGAAGGAGCATGCTAAACAAAAAAAAAAGGGAGGGAGGGAAAGAAAAGAGAAGGAAGGAAGGAAGGGAGAGAGGGAGGGAGGGGATCAACAGTGACAGTGGCTTTATTCCTTCAAGAGGATCCTGGAAATGAGAGTAAGAAGCAAACTTACATGGCTGACAGAGTTACAGTCGGATGCCTCTGACTTTGGGAGCGACAGAAGCATCTCCAGCTCAGCTCTGCCTTGGAGCTGAGCTGTGTTGAGCCCACCAGCTGCGATTTCCCTTTGCTTGTGTCCGTGTCTTCTCTCCCATTGTTGGGTCTCTGTCCTTGCACGCACCTGGACTTCGTGGAGATGTTCGTCTTGAGCAGGGCCTCTCTTGGGCAACCCACACGATGCCTCTTTCTGGCAGGTCTACCTTTGGCTCTATCCCTGGCCCAGGGCGTAGGTAGACTCCTCCCCAGCAACCGTCCAGCATCTCCCACCTCTCTGTGTGGTACAGACTAAAACAGGCTGATGGGCTAATGACCGCGGTGGCCATCTCAAGTCTCCACAGTCTCACAGGGAGGCACTTGGCTGTTGATGAGGAATCCCTCCCTGACTCTGTTCTGTGGATGGTCATGCCTCCTGTCGGATGGTCGGCAACGTCGGGAGACAAGTCTGGTTGTCACCATGAGAGCAGAAAGCAGTACTGGCCTCTCCAAAATAAGGTGGAGGCCAGGGACGCTCCTGAGCATCCCGAAAATGCACAGCCAGCCACACACAGAAAGAATGATCTGATTCCAGAAGTCAACAGCACCAGGATGCTTCAGGTCAACACATTGTCCTACCCAATGACTACGTGATTTCTCTAGACCTTGAGCTCTCGACAGGGGACGGGTTCGCCTCCAAGAGGACATGTGGCTCTGTGTGGGGACATTTTTCCTCGCCACAAGTTACAGTCACACAGGGATGGTATCAAGATGATAGAAACCAAAGATGCACTTAACGCTCCCCCTGGACGGAAGAACCCTCAACAGCGGAGCATGATCCAAGCCACGGTGTGTTAGTACCATTCAAGGTGAGAAAGTTCCGTGCAGAACACGGGGTGCCTCTCGCTCCGGAGGCTGCTGCTGGAAGCCACTTTGACAAGCAGCCCAGAGCGTCGGTTTTGAAGCTGTGCCACCTGGATAGGGATGCGCTCTGTGTGGGGTCTTGCACAAGTTCCCCCATTGCCCTGAGCCTCTGAAACACAGCTTGTTTCTCGGTGCTTCTTAACCTCTGGCACTGTACACAACTAGATTGTAGGTATAAACCCAGTTGAGAGGCTGTGTCTGTAAGTCCTTTTTCTTTCCTTAACCCTGTCACCGGTTTCACCCAATCCCCAACGCCCCTCCCCTCTAACAACTGTCCGTCTGTTCTCTGTGACTCTGTCTCTGTCTTGTGTGCTATTATATTTTCTTTATCCGATTCCACACCGGAGTGAGAACATACGGTATTTGTCTTTCTCTGACTGGCTTAGTTCATGTAGCATAATGCTCTTCAGGTCCATCCACGCTCTCACGAAAGACAAGATTTCCACCAGAGCTTCTTTATCCACTCCTCACCCAGTGGACCCTGGGGCTGCTTCCAAACCTTGGCTTTTGTGAATAGCGCTGCAATGGGCATAGGGGGGGAAATCAGGGTCTATTATTTAAGCCCCACCCCCCACCCCATGAAAACATGGCTTTATGGGCCAACCGGAGCCACAGCAAGCTCTTCGAAAGTGTCATTCAGTCACTAGCACTCTGCTTTTAGCTTCGAGATCTCAGGCAATACTGTGGTAGCAGGAAGAAGGCCCCTGTCATGATTCTTTCCGCACAAAACTTCTCTTTGGGAGGCAGTGCCTCATGGGTGAAAGAATCCTGAGAGTCAAAATGTGTTTCTTGTCTCTGGCCCTGCTTCTTGCCCCGCTCCTGAAAGGGACCCAGGCGGTGACACTGTAAGAAGAGGAGAAGGAAGGGAAAAGACGTCCAGCCATCGGGGGCCCGTCTTCCCTCTGCATGTGCCATTGTGACCCCCTCTGTCGTCGATTGAGAACCCGTGGCCGCGATGAGCCACAGTGGTGTCCCGGGTCTTCTCAGGGGTTCCCGCCGATGGCTGCTATTACCTGCACTTGTTCACTGTGGTTATCCGGGTATAACGTCCATGTCTTCCTCTGAAGACTGCATGCGGAGGGAGGGACCTGATGGCCCTGTGGGTCGCTGGAGCAGACTGCAGCCCTGCCCGGATACGTGGAAACGTATCGCTCGTTCCGTCTTGCTCGTTGGAAAACACACGGGGCTCATGGAAACACCAAGGCCAGTGGCAGCTGTGTGCATTGCGGGGGGGTGCACATCTCCCTCTCCTTCCAGGAACTACAGGGACGTCACAGTGTCCTAGAGAGTCCTCCACTGTCCCTGGCTTTTCTGACCTTGGAGGTGCCAGGTTCCGGCCTGTTGATATTAATGAAGCTGTGAGGACGGCAGACAGGAGGCAGTCCCAGATGTGAACGGTCTCATCTGATACTAAACTAATAAATAAACCACCACTTGCTTGTGCTTTCTGCCTTTTCCTACCCCAGAATATGGGTGGCAAAGCGATGCTGGTCCAGCTCTCTCCCCGCCAAACGCTGGGCTGCACCTTCCGGCTCTGGCACTGCCCAGGTGCGTGCCTTGCTGTTCTGGGCTGCAGCCAGTCTCTGCCTTGCACCTCCGTCGGTAGGGAAGCTGCCGCCGCTCAAGTCTAGTCGTGTTTTTTCTTGAAAGTCAAAATCAGCCCTGGCTGGTGTGGCTCAGTGGATTGAGCACAGGCCTGTGAACCAAAAGATCATGGTTCGATTCCCTGTCAGGGAACATGCCTGGGTTGCAGGCCACTCCAGCCGGGAATGCACCAGAAGCAACCATACACTGGTATTTCTCTTCTTCCCTTCCTTTCTAAAGATAAATAAATGCAATTAAAAAAAGGAAGTTAATGCAATGCCATATCATTTTTTTTTTAAAAAAAGAAAGTCAACATCATAAGGTGTGCATCCACACCCCTGCAGGTCCCCGTGGCTGTGTGATCTGCCCCCTGTGTGCAGGCAGGCGGCTCGGCACCTGGGCACAGGTGTGCCCACTTCCACCTCCCCCAGCAGTGGCCGCCTGACTGACAGGAGGCTCCCAGCCTGCGTCTCCCTCACCCCGTGCCCAGGACACTCCACCCTCCGATCAGTTTGTTTGTTAATGTGTCACTGGTCTGCTTATCCTGACTTGATGGGTTGTAGCCGGCCCGGGCCTCGGTGTCGAAATTAGTCCTTGGAACCTTGAAGGCCTTGGACACATATTTCTTGAACAGAAGGATGAATGGTTAAAATACAAAATGCATGGATGTCAGAATGTGTGTCTGCTTTGTTCTGTGTTGCTGTTGGGTACAACTGTCATTGTGTGTCTCTCTTGTCCACAACAGATGACTGTAATTGCTGTTTAGTTTTTCTTTCTCAAGACATATACGGTCTTTGGATGAATCTTCTGGTGTCCAGCAGCTTCCGTGGGGTGTCCCAAGGCATGAGGTTTTCAGTTTCATCCTACACAGGTCTTGGTCACTTGGGCCAATCCCTGTGACTCTGGGCATGTTCTGACTTATTTTTCCCACCTGTATTTTGCTTATACTCTGGTCCTTGAAAAATCTTCCCAAATCTAGAAGTCAGATATTTGAAAAACGTAATTATTTTACCAACTTGCCCACAGAGCTATATCACCTTTGTTTTTTGTGTTACTTCTGAGTAATCTTCTGTTTAATTTCAACTCCAGCTAGGATATATATTTATTTCTTCATTGCAGGTGATATTCAATGTCATGTTAGTTTCAGGTCACAGCGTCACGGTGAAGCCTTTACATCACTTCAAAAGAGATTTGCTCCCAGTAAGGGGGCAACAGTGAAATACTGGGAGGTACAGATTGGTCACCAAAAAGCCATGAGAATGTCAAATTGAGCACACAGAATATAGTCAATAATACTGAAAAAACTATGCATGGCGACCGCTAGTATCCTTTAATTTTTGAAATGTTACGACACTGCAAAATAAAGTAAATTTTCATTCCTTATATATTTAAAGGCTTTGAGAACGTTTTAGGGGTGTTTTTAGAGCATCGTTTGTGCAATGATAGCTGCACCCTTGTCTCTTATCACTATAATATTCAGTATGTTTTGAGGGATTCTTTGCAATTTATTTTGCTTCTTTCTTGTCTCTGTTTCCGCCCACACCTGGGGTTCAGCTGATTGTTATTTGACTTCCTCTATTGAGAGATTGGGAAAAATCAAAGCAATGTCTCCCTCGAGCCGCCACCCCAGCCAGTTTTGGGGTTTTATAAGAAAATGCAGACAGAGGAAGGTGCAGAGATCCCCATGCACCCCCAGCCTCCATAGTCACAGCTCCCCCATTACCAGCGCCCCCCCAGAGGGGACATTGGTTCGTCCAGAGCTTGCAGTTGACATTAGGAGTCGCGCCTGCTGGCGTCCACTCTGTGGGGGTGGAGGACCATGGGATGACCTGTGCCTGTCCTCACAGCACTCGTTCCCTGCCCGAAACACCATCTGGGCTCCCCTCTTCACCCCTCCCTCCTCCCCAACACCTGCCAGTGAGCCATCCTTTTCTGTCTCCGCCCTTTCACCCTTGGCAGAGTTTCATCCTGAATGCAGAATCATTCCATACATAGCATTTTAAGACTGGATTTTGTTTTCCAATTAGGAACAATGCACATTCGCTTTCCTCTCCTTCTTTTCCTCACGGAACAGCTCCTGTCTCTTTAGTTCTGAGTTAATACTCCCTTGTCTGGATGGACCCCAGTTTACGGGCCTGTCCATCCACGGACCGGTGATGTTGGTCGGGAAATCCGTGAATGAGCGCCATAAAATACTGAACGTGTGTTGGTGCTGACCGTTACATAATGAGGCTGATGTCAGTGAGCGGGCCGGTCAGAAATGACGTACCCCAGAGAAGCGTGGCTGTGTACACATCAGTCACTTTGGGGGCAAGGTGCTAACTGCAGGGGCGTAAGATTGCTTGGTCCCTTTGTGTGTCTGTCCGCTCTGAACAGCCCCAGAGCCCACAGTCATTTGTTTTCCATGTCTTGCTTTGAGGCAGGTCTTCATCCTCAAGAACCAACTTCTGTTGGAAACAGGCAGGGTCCTGGTGAACGAGGTCAGTGATGAGATTGTCTAATGCAATTTTAATTCACAAACAAGGCACAGCAACCAGTGAATATCAGCTCCCACCGAAACAAGGAAAACAAAAGCTACAGTGTCTCCTCCCAGGGTGTGAGCCGCTGGAAACTGCAGTGAGCCTGTCTGAAAATGCCTTCAATACACCCTCCGCCCGGGAAGAATATCCGTGCTGCATTTTAATCTGCGTTTATTTCCTTGGAGCTGTCAAACACATCATTGTCATGGCCTCTGGGTTCCATTGTTGCTGGAAAGAATGAAGCTGTCTGTGGAAGGACGTTCTCCTTTGAAAACGGTGCATATTCCAGATCTCACTTCTGTGGGTGGCTTTCGCACCGTTTGCCTCTGAGTTTCTGCCGTTGTGCTGGGATGCACAGAGAAGACCATACTCTTCCCATTTATCTCTTTAGAATTCTTGAATTGCATTGAAGCTTTGCAGTGGGGTTTCGCTGAACTTCTGAGAATGCTTCGTCATTACAATATTGCAATTAGTCTTCAGATATGGCAATTGTATTTTCTTCCTTTTCTCCAATAAGTAGTCTACTTACACATAGCTCAGAATTTATCCCTGTTTTTTTTTATAAAGATTTTATTTAGTTACTTTTAGAGGGAGGGGAAGGAAGGGAGAGAAGCAGAGGCACATCAGTGTGTGGTTGCCTCTCATGCGCCTCCTACTGGTGACCTGGCCCACAATGCAGGCATGTGCCCTGACTGGGAATCGAACTAGTGACCGTTTGGTTCACAGGCCATGACCCTCAGTCCACTGAGCCACACCAGCTGGGACTGTCCCTGTTTTGTATTTTTATTTGTATTTTTTAAATTTTGCGGTGTCATTCTGGATTTTTTATTTCTTCAGACCTATATTCTACTTAATTGATTCTCTTTTCTTTCTGTACCTAATGTGGAATGAAAGCAATGCTTGAAACGCATCATTTTGTTCCATATTTTCTTCTAGAATTGTGCTTCACTTCTCCTTATAATTTCCTGTTTTTGCTGTTCATCCTTTTACGTTTTTGTCACTATTTCTTCCTACTGTGTCCATGCCTGCGTCTTGTATGGCTGTTTTTGTGGTCACCCCTGAGTCATTTTCCCTCTCTCGAGTCTTGATCTTCTTGACCTGAGTATATTCTGTCTTGGCATATCTCGGAAATTCTCATTTTATTCTCCCCATGTCTAATTCTGTCTTCTGTATTCTCCATCCTTCCAAAGCACTTCCTCTTCACTTGCTCACGCATTTTCTCTGACCTGCCCTTAAGCTGACTCAGTCATTCCTCATTTTTATGTTTTATTCGTCGGATACACTGATCGTTCTACTTCCTAAATATTTTGGGGGGAGAGTCTCTTCCCAGTGACCATTATTTCTGCTGGATCTTACCAGTGGCTTCTTGTTTCTCCTTGTATGTTCCAGGTTGTCCTTGTGAACCGGTCTCGGGGTCTGGAAAACCATAGTTACAGTAATAACTTGGCACTTGGGTTAATGGGCACAGCAGTGGCGTGCGGGCTCCTTCATCATGAACCCAAGCTTCCAGTCCCTTTGCTTTCTTGATTGTCCTCGAGGCAAAAGGCGTGGAAGGATTCGTGTTTCGGCGGGGGGGATTACTCAGATAGCATACCTTCAGTAGAGACTGCTGTTTGACAGATGCCCCCTTAGGTAGAAATTTCTTCCAGGTTGGAAGAGTCCCAAGGGCAGCGGCTAACTGTCTGTCTGCACCTGGGGTCCTACCTACACAAGTCAAAACTTTCTCATCAGCTTCCATGCTGTCTGTCATCTGTATGATTTCAGCAGTGAGTTTTGCTCTAAGATTTTTTCAGAGTCATGCACGTTTTTTATTTGTTCTTAATAAGGCGGTCGGCTTGAATTTCGTGGTCTTTTACTGCGAGGTGCAGATTACGGATTTATTCTAATTGTAACATGAAGGGAAAAGAAGGCATACCCGTTTATACAGAAAATACAAAATATTTTATTAGAGTTCGAGTCTTCTAAGAGCAGTTTAGGATTCTGAGAATCACTTCGCTGTTTCCGAGGCTTTAAATAGGCGCCCGTATTCCTAACAACCGCCACCTCAAAGACATTTCAGACAGTTGATTGTTTAACAAGACAGCACAAGCCCCCTGGATTATAATTAGGATTCATGTCCCTGCTGGAGTTGTGGATGAGAAGATATTCTTATTTACGTTTCTCTGTGGCGCATCAACTCATACTTCCTAGCTTTCTTTAAACTTTTCAATCAGCCTAGGAGTGTTTCCTGGGAAATAGAAGTTTAGCTGTCTGTGTGTGTGTGGCAGAGTCTGACCTTTAAAATGCGTGATTACAAAGCATTTCAGAATAAACTCCTGAGTGTTATAAATAGAAATCACCCAGCCGGTGTTTCATTTACAATTCAGATACTTAAATTTTTCTCATCAAGGTGCTCTCATTTACATGGGCAGAACGGGATGCAAGGTCATCGACCTCAGAGATGAATGGCTGTCACTGGCAGCTCTCTGTAGGGATGTCTGAGTTGAATCTACCTTGTGGCAATAAAGATGGCTGCTTTGAGGACTTCCTGTGAGGAAAGTCCTCCTGTGCAGACTTCCTTTTCCTTTGATGCAGTCCCTGTAAAGGACCAAGGGGGCTTCTCTGGGCACCTTCATCACTAAGCAAGAGTCCCTGCCACTACAGACGGGCTCCTCAGTTCTGTAGAGCGAATTTATGTGTGAAGTCTCGGCCCAGTAAAAGAGAATAATGGCGTATTTCCCCCCCCCCCCATATTACCATTTCTCGAGATAGGAAAATAGGTTTTTTTGAGGAATGCAAATTAGAATTTTTTTAGTGATCATTTTGAACATTGGACTCTGGCTGATTTACTTTCAGAGTTTTGTTGGTTCACCTTTTTTTAAAAATTGGATTTATCGGGGTGAGATTGGTTCATAAAGCCATCTAGCTTTCAAGTGTCCGAGTGAAGAAAACATCTCTTTCTGTCCCCATTACTCCTCCCTACGCCCCATTGCCACCTTTGCCTGCCTCCTCCCTTCTCTCCGGCCTTCACCATGCCGTGGTCTGTGTCTATGGGTTATGCATATATGTTTTTTTTTCTTAATCCCTTCAGTTTCTTTCATTCAGTCTCCCGCCCACCCAGCCCCCGAGAACCATCCGTCTGTTCTCTGTGAGTTTATTTCTGTTTTGTATGTCAGTTTATTCTGTTGGTTTGATTCTGCTTCACTTCGAGATCATAACGGTATTTACCTTTCTCTGGCGGGCGGACACCACCATCCTCTGAAGGCAAACTTACCTCTAAACATTCCGATCTGGAGTATGCTTTCGGGGCAGGAAATTTCAGGTTAGCCGAAGGGAAGCAGAGGAAAACACGGATACACAAACACGGAAAACTCGCCAGTGAGCGCCGCGCGGCAGGAGTTGAACTTGTGCCAGTCTTTTGAGGGAAAGCAGATGAACAATGCACAGAGGGGTTGCCCGAAAGTGAAATACTTTAGAAATGGGGGGCTTTCAAAATGGTCTCCTTGCTCGGGAAAATCTCGGAGCACCACCTTTCCCAACCGCCTGTCGTGGATAATTAGGTTTCTTTGTTGGGTGGTTTTTCTTACATTTCGAATCCATCATGGAGAGGGACTTTGATATATCGATGTACAATCCACGTGCTGGTAAATAGGACAAACTACATGGCTTGTGTGTGCATTGAAATCTATGCTCTTACTGAGGGGCGTTAACAAAATACTGTGCAAATAGGGAAGATATCTATCTGTCTGTCTGTCCATTGGTGTATGTATCATCTGTATGTATCATCTGTCTGCCTGCCTACCTTACCCTATCCTATCTGTCTAACTATCTACCTATCTATAGCCTATTCATTGAAACCCTCATCGGTCATTCAATATTGCTGACACACTGATTTTTCCTGAGCAGTAAAGCAGAACTAACATTCTATAGAATAAAAATAATTGATAGCATTTGGTGAAATGTCTGTTTTGCCTGTTAATCTAGCTTATGAGATGTCTCACATGTCAACTAGACAGGGACACTCTTTATGCCTGACTCAATGCCTCTTGTTTATTTTGTAGTAGTTTTTTTCTAATTTGAAAAAAATTAAGATCAAAAGAGATAGAACTCTTGATCTTGGAGAAAAGCAAAGTGAGTTGCATCATGGAATTTCCACACACAAAAGAATTTTGGGGGAAATCAACTACACGACAGTTTTTAACTAGCATTATGTGTCTCTGAAAATGATTCTTTTTCCATCTGGCCTGCTTTTCCTGGAGTTTTATTCAAGATCTGCATGTGCATAGTTTCAGAGACATCTGGGGACGACCTGCCAAGGACTACAGATGGGATGTGGATGGGCCACCCCCCACACACAAACTCATGTGCTGAAATTCGACCCCCAATAAGGTGCTATGAGGAGGAGGGGCCGTTGGGAGGTGATATGGTCATGAAGGGGGAGACCCCATGAATAAGATGAGTGCCCTTATCAAGGGCATCCCAGCGAGCTCCTGGCCCCATCCACTAGGTGAGGACACACACAGCAAAGAAGACGGCCACCTGTGAAATAGTAACAGAGCCCTGCCCAGACGCCAACCTTTGCTCTTGCCTTGATCTTGGATTTACAGCCTTCAGAACTGTGAGAAAGGAATGCTTGTTCTGTGTACACCACGCAGTCTATGATATTTAATTTCAGTAGCTTGTGCAGACTGAGACACCAGGTGTTTACCTGAGACGGGTCTTCAAGGACAAGCTGCTTGGGACACATGATCACGCAGCAAGAGTGACTCCCTCTGAGCCACCACTAGCAACGTGCGTGGCAGCGGGTAGCCTGTGGCCCTCCTGTAGGGCGTTCTGACAAGTCTGACACTGTTCTTCTCTGGGCAGGGATTGACTGTTGGCTATGAACTCTTTCTTCTGCGATGAAAATATTGTGTCTGGTGGTCCAGTGTTTTGAAACATCTACACAGATCTGTGCTAGGGCTTGTTAACTGTGGCACTGGTGGTTTTTTTGAGCTGGATAGTTCACCGTAAGATGATAGCCAGCATTCCTGGCCTCCACCCAGAGAGGCTCATAGATTCCCAAACCGGTCCTTCCATGAATTGTGATAATCAGATATCTGTGCAGTCTGTCCCAGTGTTGCTTGTTGTCCCACGGAAGATAGAAAACTGTACCGCATCAGTGAAGCAATTCATACTGTTATTTTTACGTGATGAGAATCCCATGGAACAAGTGGTCAGTTTTAGCCCAAAATTACATAATGTGAACTGGCTAAACATAAACAGAGCCTCCTTAGAGGTAAATAGTGTTCAATAGTAAATCTGGTTGGCACTTCCAAAATGTGAGGAGTTTTCCCCATCACATCTTCTGTTTCATTAGCATTTAAAAACCTGTGTGAAAACAGAAGGTACCATCATGCCATTAACAGTACGTTTAAGGACATGAGTTGTTTATTAAATTGTGTTTTGAGGTCCAGTTGTAAGTGTTCACTGAAGACTCCTTATGTGATATGGGTTGAGAAGTTTATTTGCCAGTATTTATTCTTCATGTTTATGAGGAAGACACCCAGCCATGCTGCTGGCCACATGTTAAAAATATTTTGATATGCAAGTGGACAGACTCCAGAAGTGTTATGGAATTGTTCAGCTCTCTATTAGCATCGTGAGCAAAGCAGACACTCGCAAAACTCGACTGTAGCCCCTCTTTCAATATAAGCACCACACAAGGGCACGTGAAAAGATTTCACTACTTTTCTTCATCTTTCTGCAAGCCTGTGGGGATTTAGAATGAATGACCCTAAAGGAATCAAGGATCTTCCAGAACAAAATCATGTGTGAAGTATAACGCAGAGTTGAGATGTGAGGGGCTGTGTCTTGTGTTGAAGTGCCATCATCTCGGCAAACCAAACACAAAAGGCACCCATTTATTTATTTCTTGACAGCAAGAAGAAAGCAGGAACACACATTAGGGTAAGGGCAAGAATGTTCCGTGTACAGGACTTCCCTTCCCAAAAATGCACGAAGTGGATTCACAGCAGGAGAGAGGCAGATGGGAATGAGTTCTGTTCTCGAGCCAATGAGTTTTTTCAATGCAGAGCATGGAGCAGCAGAACCTTGATATCTTCCTTGGGTTGACTCATCTCCTTCGAAGATCCCTCTCTTCCCCTCAAGTGTCTGTCTTCCATTCTCAGCCTGTGCGGGGTGTTGTTCACTAAGGAAGATAACTGTGTGTATCTCCCCAGGGGATGGTTTCATGTCCTGACAAAGGAGGAGCACAAAAGTAGGCTAGGTAGGTTTGTTGGAAACATAGGAATTGCGAAGCTTAGGGGGGAATAGCCACGAGAACAAGTGCTCGCTTTGGAATCACATAGTCATCCGTGGATGTCCCTGTGTGTTTGCTGGCATTTCCAGTGGCCAGTTCTTCCTTCTTCTGCCAACAGACCTTCCCAAAGTGGACATTGGCATTGTGGGCTTAACAAAGAGTAGCTCGTGTTGGCTCTGTGGGGCGTCCGAAGGATACCAGATTTATCCCCTAGTATCTTAGGGAGTAGCCCCTAGTAAGCTATGTCGTGTCTAATCATGGGGCTTTACATATGAAACGAATACAACATTGTCCATCAGCTGCCACCGAGAAGTCAAAAATGATGGAAGTGAAAAACACGGTGCTCAGCTAGTAAACTCTTTGAGTGAGGACGTGAGGCCGTTCTGGCCTGCTGAGCCTGAAGTCACATCTTTGCATCGCTGTCTGAAGAAGCTTGAAGGAAGCCAGTACTTCCTGAAGCAACATTCTCTCCGTGGTGCATTGTTATGATCTGATTGATGCTTTAGAAAAAGCTGTAGATGCTCTTTTCTTTATAAAGTGGGGCATATGCTTCTTCTACTTGGGAGAGTTTGGGTATATCTGGAATAGTTCTGTTGGTAGGTTCTTATGAGTCATGATCTTCCAGTGACTGTCGAATGAGGGACCAGTGATACTCCGTTTGACCAGTTGTAACCAGGGACTAAGGTCTCGGTGCATGGGAGCCACGGTTTTGAAGAACAGAAAAAATACTGATTTTCTGACTTCAGTGTAATCGGATCACTCTTCTTCCATTATGGTCTTTCCAAGAACCTCCATGGGTTTAAGGGTCCTTCATATCACCTCCTTCTGTCTCTTCCTGAGGGATGTGAGCTATATTGTTTGAATCAGGAAGACGCCATGGCAGTTTGTGAACAGAAAGGTATTTTTAAGATTTGGAGATATCTTCATAGGTTAGAACAGGGATGGACAAAACACGTATGGACCAAGGACTCCTGTGTCCATGTATAAAGAAGTCTCTACACTTAACAGTCGAGTAAAAAAAAAAGGCACAAGATATGATGAGTCCCTAGTGAGGTTGTACAGATGGCATCCCATGAAAAGATGCTCAATATTATTAGCCTTTAAAAAACCGCAGATTGAAATCACAGTGAGGTTTCGCTGCACCTGTCAAAATGGCTCAAATAACAATAATGAAAACATAAGACCGTCTCACTCAGCACCCAGTGCTGGCTGGCAAGGGAGTGGCGAGATGGAATCGTTCCTCTGTTCCTGGTTGGGTGTAACTCGGTAGAACCACTCACCAGAGAACTTCACTGAGTGGATAAAGCCAATTCCGAAAGGTCGCACAGTGTGTGATATCATTTCTAGAGCCTTCTGGAAGTGGGAAAATGGTCATTGAGAAGCAGATTTGTCACTGCCAGGGTTAAGGAAGAAGAGGGCAGGGCTGGCTATCCAATGGATCTCTGCGAGGATAGACGTATTCTGTATCTTGACTGTATCAATATCAATATTCTCATTTTAATCTTGTGCTGTAGTTTTGCAGTGTGTGACCACTGAGGAAAATTGGGTAAAGGACATGCTTTCTGTATTAGTTCCTGAACATGTGTGTCTCTTGCATGCATGTTTATGATCATCTTGAGATTAGAAACTTAATTAAAAAATGGCTTTTGGTTTCAAAGCTGGTAACCAGGAGAACGAACATATTTTTTTAATGTAGTTAGGAAAATCCCACTTTGTCAATGAAGTGATCTCCACAATCTATGAGAAAAATCCAAGGAAAGAACACATCAACACAAATGTGATGTAAGCTGTTAAATATGTAGAGATTTTTTAAGTGTACAAGTTCAGACAGAGGACGTCATCTGTATCTCGTGTTGTATGTTCACCACCCAAAGTCTCCTTCCATCACCATTTACCCCCCTTTACCCCCTTCTACCTCCCCCAGCCCCCTTCTCTCTGGTCATCTCCACACTGTTGTTTATGTCTATGAGTTGTGTTTTTGTTTTGTTTTGATCCCATGTCTTCCCGATGAATTTAATGAAATTTTGAGATTTTAGTGTGTAAAATGTAGAGATTCAAATGCATCTCTACTTGGTGTGGTTTCAGACATGCCCAACTCAGCTGGGACAGTTCTACCAACTGAGAACTGTTATTTGGAGACGGATTAACGTGTGGGCATGTTGTCCTTGCTAGGGATTCCATTTAGAAGTCAGATTTTTTTTTGGTAATTTCTGCCCTTTTACGCTTTGTTCCCTTTCTTCAATTCAATGGCTTCTATAGCACTCTTAAGGGAAAATTTCCTTCCAGAGTGAAGCTAAAAGGAAACGGCTCAAGAGTGACCGTTTGAGTGTATACTTTTCCTTGAAGGTAGGGATTTGAATTCTTTCTTTAACGCGGTGAGCATGCTTTTGTTGGCAGGGAAATGGGATTTAATCTTCTTAACACAACGGTTTCCTGGACGATTCTTCTTACTCCGTGATTTCACTTCAAGGGACTGGGAAACTCCCAGGAGATCGGTTCTACCTGGAATGGAACAAGATCTGCTTTTTCCATATTTTTGGTATGTGGGAAAATGAACTTGAATTTTATCTCATATTTGTTTGATGGCAGTAGAGCCTTGTCCACTTCCCAATTTCAGTTAGATTCATCCTGACTTAAGGTCATTTCGTTAATATAAGGAGACATGTCCAACAGGTATCCAGCCACGTAATATGAATAATAGAGACATTTATTGAATAAGATCCAAGATACAAGAAACCTTGTCCACAGGACAATGACACCTCAATCTCCTTCAAAGTAGGCACCTGGGTGCCTCAGACAGTTGTCCCAGTCACCATCAGCTGCCCTGTCGTATTTTCCTGAATCTCATCGATGGTCTAAAATCTCTCTGCTTTCAAAGGTGATTTTAGTTTTGGGAAAAGCTACAAATCACAGGTCGCCAAATTCAGGCTAGAGGAGGGCTGAGTCACCTGAGCGATTGGATGTTTCACCAAAAAGCTCTGCACCAGATGTGATGAGCAGGTGCATTGTCCTAATGAAGTTACCAATCACCAGCTGCCCGAAACTGCAGCCTTCTGAATCATCCAAATAGTTTCCACACAGGGATGTTCAAGTTTAATGAAAAGTTGGATGCAGATTCATTGCTCTAGTAGCTCAGTCTGTTGACTATGGTGGCCACACAGCACACATGCTCACTCAGTGGCATCTCCTGCCCCCACTGACTAGTGCAGTGAAGTCGTCATTGTTCACACATGCGCATTCCAGTCCACTGTCCTTGGCTGCCAGGTTACATCCATGTTGTGCAAAAGATTCTCCTTGTAGTAACAATGGCTGGACTTTTTCCAGGCAGACCATGTATGGTCAGGGACCTGTAGAAACCACATTGCAAGACCAGATTTCATTAGTGCTAGTAAAATCATAGTGAATATAATACTAAAAAATTTCTGAATCAGACTATTTCCATGACACAGCTTTGGAGAACACATGTGTTTCCTTTGCTTCTTAAAATCAAAAACACTTATAAAAATATGCAAATATATACAAAAAGAAGTGTTTCAAATGACTGTCAGATCACAAATTGATTCATTACCCTCTAGGGCACATTGCATAAGACAGAAGGGAAAACGTTAAAAGTAAAGTAAAAAAAAACAAACTAAAGTTTCACCCTTGAAGGAACATCTTACTTGAGTTTCCCACTGACCAAGAAGGGCCTTGCCTTTTGGGATACGCATTGTGATTCAGTGACTATTGTCACCGCTTGGAGCTGGCACAGAGCACTATCCAGGCACAGTGGCGGAAGCCACATCCTGCCTCATTTCCCCAAAGTCTATTTTGTCTGTAATGGTGCAGATCACACCCAAATGAGGACAGGGGCAGCCGAGATGGAACTGATCACAGAAACTGGCTGTGCCCCTGCGCCAAGGAGAGTGTAGTTGAGGAAGTGGTGACCAGGTTGACTCACATGGTGACATACTTGGCATCATTTTCTCACAGCACGAACATCAACCTTCCAAATATGTTTGTTCCTTGCAGGTGAAAATTACAGGACATCACTCTCAGGTGGTTGCAATGTGATCCACAGAATAAGAGCTTGTTTTCTATTTGCTAGAAGGGACAGAATTTGTTAGACTGTTTGGAGCTCTCGAACTGGGGACCGCAAAGCATAGACCGAGGCAGAGATGGGGGCTCATTACTCGGGGGTCGGTCTCACAAAGAAGGTCTTGGGAAGAGATAGCATCGTGTAACCCTGGTGTGAGTTACCTGCTGAGCTGTTCAGATGTGCAGAATATAGACAAACAATTCCAATGTCTAGGCAGATGTGATTTTTTTTTTTGGTTGGGGGGATTAGGCAAGAGGCAGAATTATGGATGATCTACTCATTAATGGAGAGAGCCAGGCTAAGAGTCTCTCTAGCTTATGGCGGTCTCCCATAATTACTTCTAATCATATAAATTGCAGTTCTAGTAAATAGGTTATTTATAATGTGTATTGATTATTTCTGTAATTGAGGGCTGCAGTCACAGGTGGGCTTTTTTAGGGGACAGTGAATTTCTCACCACTGAAGGTGCTTCATCAGTAGTTGGAGAAATACTCATCAGGGTGGTCCGAACTTCATTCTCATTTCGGAAGCAGTTTTGAAATTAGCCAGATTTGCCATTCTTTCTAAGATTCTTGAAGTCCGGGCGTTTCACATCAAACCTTTCTCCATCATCGTTGTTCTAATAATCGCCAATAGATTGATTGAAAATCGAGAGAAAGTATGGCCATGGCTTGTAAAGGTTAAAAGCTACATGTGAAGGCTTAGTCATATAACACACATACATGTGATCATGAGAACATGTCATTCAAATGAAACTTGGAAAATAACAATAGTTACCTCTGCAAGTAGAACTAAAAGAGGCTTCCTGTGAGATGTAGAGAAAAGCCTTAAAAAAGAAACAAGGCTTTATAAATTGCTAAAGGGAGGAAATAAGATGGGTACTGATAACCCAGAAAGATGCTCAACAGTGAATTTTAAGGCAGATACACCCTCGAAAGCTAGGAATATACGTGCTTGAGTCTGTAGTAGAAAATGCTTTGATTCCCGGAGACTGGAGGACATGTCTGTTGAGACCAGTAAGGAGGTAAAGATTCTCCCAGAGTTCAGGCGCTGGTACATGGCAGAGACGTTAAGATAGGTGTTCATTGCCTTTTTCAGTTATTGGAATCATGTGAGCATCCAAAGGCCAAGCTGGTTCTGGAGGGAACAGGTGGATCGGAGCCACCAGCAAACACTCAGGCATCTCCAGGGGTTCGGTGGATGGGGGTTTTCTGGAACAGCTGATAAACAGACAAGTAGCTCCTCCTTGGTGGCCACTAAATGCCTTTAAGTTTTACGGTCTGGACCGTAAAACATTCAGAACAACTCGGTTACTAAAAGTGCACCTGTTTAAAAAACCACAAAATGCTCTGGGTCGGATATTTATTTATTTCATTAACTCTGCGGAGGCTTCTGTGAGTACTTGGATGCATGGGTTCATTCATGGGAGTTGATTTTCTTTAGAAACGTGTTAAATTTTTATTCACTCACTCATTTTAATGTTCACTGGAGCACACGTTTATTGGTTGGAGAAATAGAGACAGAGAGAGACATTGATCAGATGCCCCCTGTGTGTGTCCCAATGGGGAGTGGGACCTGCAGCCTTCTGGTGTGTGGGACGATGCCCCAACCAGCAGAGCCACCTGGCCAAGGCTTGAACTGTGTCGACATTCTAGATAAACCGTACATAGCAGAAACTCCCACAGTTGTGGGGGGGGGAGGAAGAAGTTTTCCTTGACCCTATGAGGGACCTTGGCTGGGTGTGAAATTTAAACTGACAGAGACGCATTAGCAACAGAAAAATCACGTAGATTTGTTTAGTGTAGGTCTGACGGGGAGGGGATGAAAACCCAAAGGAGCAGGTGAACGTGAGTGTTTTTAGAGTGGGTTCGATGGAGGGGGTGGGTCATGCTGGAATATGCAGCTTAAGGAATGTGAAGAAAGTGTGGGGTGGGGGGGCACTTAGCAAGTCCTGTCATGATTCTTCTCAGGTCCATTTGTCTCAAAGATAAAGATGTTCTTTTCCTTTGGGTACAAGGAGGATGTACCTTCAGGGTCTGTAGAGTCTAAGACCCTTCAGACTCTCACCTGAGGGTCTCAGGAAATGTGCCAGGGCCAAGGGGGTGGGGGAGATCCTCAGTGTGAATTTCTAGCTTCTTCTGTTTTTGCAAACTCTATCAGCATAAAATATGCAGCGTGCCAAGGTGCCAGATCTTGGGGGAGTGTGTCCTGAACCCTGCCGCCATCAAAGATAACACAGCCAGATCCAGTTGATACAAATACACAGAGAGAAGGATGAGGGCATGCAGGCAAAGGGGAAATGCTCAGAGCCACGTTACCAGCATGCATGTGGGTAGAGGATGTGGGGAGAAAGTCATCTTCCCCCTGAACTTGCATTCATTCTGTTACCGAACAAGAGGAGGTCCGAGGGAGGGGCAATACAATATTTGGCCCACCTAGGGATGCCCAAAACTGCTATACAACAGGGGCCCCTCCCAAAAACAAAATACTGATATCTACTGGGCCCTTCTGTCCGCCGCCAATTGGAAAGACATCTCTTAATGCCAGAGATTTGTGAAAAGGAAACAAAATGTTTATTTAATGCTATTCAGGCCTAATGCCACCACTAAAATATCAAAGTCCTTTAGGTTGTACACCTACACCCACACAGCGCTCCCTTCTCCCACTGTCCCAACTCCGGGTACCGTAAATCAGGAAAAGAGCACGCGTCTGTGTGGCAGGCCGCTGGCACCGTCAGCTGTGTCACCGTGCAGACAGGATCTCGAGTTAATCCAAAGTACTGCGGTACCCTCTCATGGTCCACTGGCAAGAGTCCTTTGTACCCAGTTCCAGTCAAAGTCTCTGTTGCTTTTCAGGCCCCACAGCCAAAGGGGGCACCCCAAAGCCGCGTGGGCCTCTTCCACCAAAGCTGCAGGAGTCCGCACTCCACCAAAACCATGTGGCTTTCTTCTTCACTTGGCTGCAGGGATCTCCATTCTGGCAAAGCTGCGTGGTTTTTCCCTTTCACCTGGGAAAGAGGGGGTCCGCACCCTGCCAAAACCACGTGGCTCCCTCTTTCACCTCACCAAGAGGGGGTCCTCACTCTGCTGAAACCGCGTGGCCCTCTCCCATCTGGCCAAGCGGGGACCCTTTGTGTCCTGGAGCCAGTCTTTTCCAAGCTCCCACACAGGCCTTCTCACTCAGGAGCGCAGCCCCTAGTTACATCCTGAGTCCAAGCCCTTCTCACTATGGAGAGTAGCCCCTAGTTTCCATCTTGAGTCCCCCAAGTTCCATCCTCAGTCCCTAAGCCCTTCTCACTCAGGAGTCCAGACTTTAGTTACATCCTCCTGAGTCCCAGTCTACTCACTCAGGAGAGCAGCCCTTAGGTACATTCTGAGTCTCTGCCACAACCTTCTCCCTTTTCCCTTCTGCTCCAAACTTGGCCACAGCTATTTAACATATCTATGAAACCAGTTAGAGGTTATAGATATGTTAAATAACCATTCCTCCAGAGGTTAGCTCCAAAACTGTTGCTATGCAAAATAGCTCTCAATGGCCTGGCTCTATTCATCCCTTCCCCCTGGGGGTGGGGGGCGGTGAGGACATCTTATATGTCTCTCCAATATTTCTATACACTTTGAATTCTGGACACCTTTCTAAATCTTTTTTTTTGGGGGGGGGCCCTGGCTGCACCCTGTATCAGTTCTACCCTCATATTCGTTTCCAGCACTTATTCCTCCTCATGGTCTTTTCAGGAAAGAATGAAAGGTCTGGAGAGAACAGCCTAGAGTCATCATAAAAATCGGGCATGAGGATTTTCCCTAGTTTCCTTTTAGATCATTTATTGATTCCTTCATGGAGAAAAAAAGGTATATATTGATCATCCACTTAGCTAGTGCTTTCTGCTCACAGTCTGATGGGAAGGCAGATGCGTAAATGGGCTTTTGTGATGTGGAGGGAAGCCTGGGATGAATCCTGGATGCCCAGTCCAGATCGGAAACCCGATTTCCAGACCACCGATTCAAGGACTTGGGGAGCTAACTAGATAAAGAGGGAGGAGGCTCCCTGGATGTTGCGTGATGGAAGCAGGATGCACTTGGCAAGCCACACACCTCCTCCTGTGTCTGGGGAATGTGTCTGGGGAACAGCAAGAGGCAAGTCGGGCTTGACCCTGCAGGGCTGACGTTAAAAGCTTCCAGTGGAATAATTCTTCCTCGGTGGCCTCCACCGGTTATTGTCTGGGCCTGCACCTGACTCTTGAGGAGAGAGAGCCCATCTGCGGGTCTGCCCCACAGGAGTCACCCACGCCCAGCTCTGCTGATGCAGACGCCACAAGAACCTTCTCTCCGAATCCCCTTCCCAGCCCTGGAGATTCAGCTCCCCTGAGCAAGGCTCAGTGAACGGAGGCTTTGAGACCTTTGAGACCACAGGGAAGCCGGGGTGGAATGACTCGGCAGTTTTTCTGAACTCCTTCCTCCTTCCTTACCTTTTGGCCCCAAGACCTCTCAGATTCTGCTACTTTTACAGAACAGAAGGAGTTTGTTTGCTTGTGTCTGTCAGAGCCCAAAGAAAGGCAAATGGGTTCGTGCCAGAGAAAGGAAAGTTTTGTTGAAGGAAATGGCACCAATTCAAGAGACAAGAGCTGAGGTGGCACCGTGAGACCTACCTCCCCCGTGGCCCACCTGGGGGATGGATTTCATGTGGGAACTGTATGGATCATAATGAGGAAGTTGGTTGAGTTCACCGGCTTATCCTGACTGGTTGGACCAGGGTTGGGAGTTGCTGATCATTGTGTCAGGTCCTGGGAGCAACCAGGGCACACTCTGTCGCTTTTTAAAAATAATACTTAATTGTTATTCAATAACAGTTGTCTGTGTACCCTCTTGGGAATCTCCTCTCTAGCGTCAGTTCGCATTCGCAGGCCTGGTGCCGAAACCCAGCTAATATTGAGGTGTTCTCTGTAGTTTAACCGAAACTCAGTTTCTGCCGTCAGCAGATCTTACCAGGGCAGTCCAGCCTTGTGGCATCTCTGGGCCACGCTGGCAGAAAAACTATTGTCCTGAGTCACACATTAAATACACAAGCACTAAGAAAAACTGATGAGCAAAAAAGAAAAAAGGTTTTAAGTCAATTGACGATTTTGTGTTGGTCCACATTCACAGCCATCCAGGGCCACAGGTTGGCTACCCTTTATTTTTCGGACTGTTTGAAGCTGATGAGGCTCAGATGCCTTGAAAGCTTAATGGTTAAGGGAGTGGATGGACAAAGGTGGACAGATGAGACCGAGAGGCAGGGAGTTGAGCGTTGCACCAATCGACTGTGCAGGGCCAGTTTGAATCCAGGACGAGAGAAGGAGGAAAAGTCGTACAGAAGAAGGAAGTTTCCACCCAGTTCCACCGTGGGAGCGTGGGAATAAAGCAGAAGCTGGCGGGCCAAAAACAAACACCCTTCTCCTAACCCAGCCCACCTGAGGCCACTGTGATGAAGGATGTCCGTGCTCCAGGAGGGTGGATTTTCTGCAAAAGTATCTGGATGATTAAGGTTGCAGAAAGTTCTGCTGACAGACACGAAATGTGGACTATTTAAAAATAAGCCCTAGATACGTTTTACTATAAAAATTCGTGTTTTGGGAATTTTCTCAGAAAAATAAAAATCGACCTGCCTTTTGACCCAGCAATTCCACTGCTGGGATTATATCCTAAGAATCCTAAAACATCAATATCAAAGAACCTATGCACCACAATGTTCATAGCAACACAATTTACAATAGCCAAGAGTTGGAAGCAACCTAGGTGCCCATCAGTAAATGAATGGATCCAAAAATTGTGGTACATATACACAATGGAATTCTATGCTGCAGAGAGAAAGAAGGAGCTACTATCTTTTGCAACAACATGGATGGAACTGGAAAGCATTATGCTGAGTGAAATAGGCCAGGTGCTGAAAGACAAATACCCTATGATCTCACCTTTAACAGGAAGCTAAACAACAAAACAAACAAGCAAGCACAAAAAAAACAAAGACACTGAAATAGAGAACAAGGGGATAGTGACCAGAGGGGAGAAGGAAGGGAAGTTAAGGGGAAAAAGGGGGAGGGATTTGGAGGAACAAATAGGAAGGACACAGGGACGAGAACTAAGGGGGGGTGGAAATGGGAGGGAGGTGGGGAGCAAGGGGCGGGGGAGGCTGGGATGGGAAAAATAGACAAAAAACTGTACTTGAAAAATAACTAAATAAAATTAAAAAAATAATAAAAAAAATAAAAATTCGTGTTTTGTCCTGGGTCGGGGCGCTAAGAAAGGAATGAACGTGAGAACTGCTTGATCATGCCCTTCGTCACAGCTGTCTGATCGAGTCACCCCAACCCCCATGAAGTGACCTCATTCTGGCTGCCGAAGAGGCCTTTTCCGGCTTTTTTTTTTTGCCTGAATAACAGAGGAATGTGTCTCAGCTTTGACAAGGATCTACCGCAGCCACCAGCCTGCTATATTTAGCGAATGAAGAGAAATAACGAGACTGTCTTTTGTGGAAGTGGTAAAAATGGAAATGATATTACAGATTATTCATCCACTTTTGGGTGTGAACTTCGTTACCAGGCTGTCTTTTCCCCTCCAAGTTTTCAGTAATCATGCTTTACAGGAATCTTTTCTAATATCCACTTGGTGCCATGGCCAATTTCACAAACGGCTTTAGTTTGCGTTCTGGAAAATCGGCTGAACCTTGACATTTTACTAAATGATGTGTATTCTACTTTGTGCATTGAAATTATTCTAAAGGGGTTATTTAAAATTTTATATAGAGTTGTCATGCATTTACTCCTTTGGATTTCACACAAAAGCGACTTGGAAGGGTATATTTAAATGTGACATTAAGGAATGTAGGCATTTGCATTTATGTGGTTTAGAGTATATTTATCTATTAATAATAACAAACCAATGTGGTATATGGTGAATCACTCCTTTTCAGCGTTTTAAAGTATAACATATTTATTGGCTATTCTACATACACGCCAAGTGCAATATTTACATATTATCATACAAATCGTATTATGTGCATGAATTTTCACGGGCCGTGAGGCCGTGGGAGTGAAACAGCTTCATAAAGGAGCAAAAATGTATGCCCTGAAAAGCTAAGGTGGGAGCGTGGAAAATCCAAATGATTCTTCTCCCAAAAAGTGTGATTTCAAATTTCATTTCAGCTGCTGGATGACTCAGCCTCTCCCTTCCACTCCAAGTCTGTTTCTTTGGCTCTCCAGCTGTTCATATGATTGTGGAACAGCCTACGAACAAGAGCAAGGAATCTCGAGAGCACATTTCACTCTCAGGAGGACGCCGATGAAAAAATGGGGCTGGATGTTATTTTTTTAAGCTCAGGGAAGAATACCTCACACCACACTTTTCAGGCTTTGTGGAGAACTTGATCAATGATCAGACACATTTGGAGGGATGCTGGTATGTTGGATGCTCCTTGCCGCCAACAAGGCGTGCCATCTCATTAACTGGAAAAGATCTCATAACGGCAGTGATGATGCAGACACTACAAGCCCCTTCTTGTTTTTTTTAATGGGGTTTGGGCCACACGTAGAGAATTTTCCCTGTCATTCTCATGGAAGGGACGCTAGTTACAATGCCACGCCACCGAATACACATCTGTCTACTGGAGGTCAGGGCTATGTGGAGTCGAACAAGACTCAACTTGGAAGTGGTGCTTTCTTGCGCACTGACTGTTTGAATTTGGATCCATGTCTCCCCTTCTTTCAGCTTCCATGTTATCTAACGTTGGCACCCCTCTCAGAGAAGGTGTCCTCCGCAGGCGGGCATAGTAGCATAGCCCATGTCTGCCTAGAGCCCTGATTCAGCACCTCCTCTCTGGACAGCTCCAAACGTCGTATTTCCCATCCTGCCAATTTAAAAAATGCATGCGAGCCAGGGCACTCTTTGTACCGTTCTTGCCCTGAAGCTGCGGAGAACCATGCCAGGGGCAGGCACAGAGCAGTGGAAAGAACTCGAATGTGGTTCCCAACCAACAGTGTGGAAGTGTGGGTGGAAAAATCGCTCACTCAGCCTTCTTCTGCCTGCTACTGTAGGACAGTGGGACAGCTGTGCGGGCTGTTTGCAGAGTCCCTTGAAGTTCCACAGAGGCACTGAGCTCTAGGCGGTCATGCTAGGGACACAGTCAGGAACGAGTTGCTACCTGCATTGCGTTTCCCCGCCATTTAGGGGAGCACCCTTGCTGTGTGCTTGTCAAATAGGGCACACTCATCCTCACACACCCCACACGGTGCTTTAGGCACATACCATGTGCCTAGGACAGGCACTGCTACTGAGCTTTCTCTCAGATACATCGTTCAATTCGGATCTTAGTCCATGTGGCCGGCCGCAGCAGAATCCCATAGTCCAACTGTCTCATGATCAGCAGAAATTGATCTCCCATAGATGGAGGTGGGCAGTCCAAAATCAGGATGGTGGCTGATTCACTGTCTTCCGAGGACCCTCTTCTTGGTTCACAGCCAGTTGTTACCTCTCTCTCTTTGTCCTTGTGAGGTGGAAGGGGCAGCTGAGCTGTCTGGGGGTGTCTTTAATAAGGACACTAATCTTATTTATAAGGGCTCCACCTTTTTGGTCTCATCAGCTTCCACTGGCCTCATTTTTAATACCATCATATTGGGTAAATAGGTTTCGGTATACAGTATGAACTTTAGAGGAGATGCAGATATCCGATCGATAGCAATTACAGAGGATGTTTTAAAGAGGCATTTCAACTAATCCCCACCCAGCTCTTCCTTCAACTCAACAAATGTACTCATGGCCTTGAAGCTTCACAGAACACAGGGCCATATAATTCCCCTAAACCTACTTGGTGCTCCATGTGTATTAGATAATGTCATGGCGGCAATTGGGAAATGTGGGGGAAACTTTGCGTCCAAGTCCCCCCGTCCACCACCGATGAAAGGAAACATTATCAATATATGATCTGCTTGGGGAGGAGAGGTGGCCAATCTCTCAAAAGGGAAGGGCCTTGAGCAGTGGCCAGTTTCTCAGGGGAAAAAGGCGTTGAGCCCCTTCCTCCAAGGACTTTTATTGGGTTGTAATACACAGGATCAAACAGTAGATACCATTTCAAAGAAATCTGAGGGTTTAGTATGCGTCAGAGTCTGTCAGGAACAGAGTTTTAGGGTTTCTTGCTTGAAACCTTAACATATGAATGAAAGCACTCTTAGCAGAGCAGATGAGCAGATTTCACAGGTTTATCAGCAAGTCTTTGTGATGCCAGATTTTTCCCCAGGACACGCTCTAGCAAGGCAAGGAGCTGCACCTTTCCCCATCAGGTATTCAGGCTTAAGGGGATTAGAGCCAGGAAGCACTTCTCCCAGAGAACATGGGGCTCGGGCTATGTCAAAGCCGGCGGGGGGGTGAGAGTCCACTGCTCTTTGTCACAGCCCCCCCTAGTCCTTCCATGAAGGCCTCCCAAGTGATCGTGTCTGGCTTAGGTTGCTCCCCGCTGTGAGGAGACTTACCCATCAACAACATAGACCAAGCTTTGGGGGCAGGGAGAGGAAACTGAGGCAGCATTTGCTACCAGAGACAAGCTTTGTCTCCTGCGGCCCGCATTCCTGCGGCTCGCTCATCCTTAGCCATGGGAGGTTGTTACAATTCCTGAAACCAAGCAGAGTGGTCCACGACAGGGAAATTCTATTTTTTATCAATGTTGACTATTAGTACTGAATGTCTTATGTAGCACACCCTCTCTTCTTTTTCAAGTGTACAGCATTAGTGGTGTGGTAGTGGCATTTTACATACGAGAAGAAAAGAACCGCAACTGAAATACAGTAACAAGACCACGCTCTGGCCCTTTTCTGCTTGGGAGGCATTAATTCGCCCGTTAAACCTTCGTTCCCCTTTTGTTGTGTGCTGCTCTGTAGGTGGGAGCCAGTTCTTACCTTTGTTGTAATGTTTGTAGAAGACCCAGGACTAGAATCAATTCTGCCTTCTCTGCATACACTGTAATATAGGCTACAGTTGAGTAAGTTGAGTGTAGTTGTGGGATTGATGTTGGTGAGACACAAGACAAGGCGCCGAAAATGAAGTTGCTTTCTGCGAAGCTCCAAACCTGGACGTAACATAGTGATGTTTTCAGCTTTGCAAGAGATGGAAGCAGTTGGTCAGAATGGCCTGGGTACCACCAGTTAGTTCATCCCAGACGGACCACCGCCAATACCCCAAAGGAAAGTCACTTGGCAATCAGCAACCTGCTTTTTTTGCCCTTATAACTTTCTTATGCCCTCTCACCTCTGCCGATATGTCCTTGATTTTTTTCTCTCTCTCTCATAGTTCCTTTCTTTCTGCTCGGTTGGGTGCCTCCAGATTCAAATCCATGTTTGCTCAGATAAACTCTTACTGTCTTTAATGTGCCTCTGTTTATAAGAATGTGGGACATTTGCGTCAGCCAAGCTTGCTCTCAAAGCTTGAGATTCAGGGTGCTGCCCTGTGAGGTACTTCCTCTCCGGCAATTTTGTTTACCCAGCTCTGCCCCTGTAGACGTCATTCTCTGTACACTTATCGCCCACCTTGTGACCAGCGCCAGTGTCCACCTTCCTCAAGGGGGGGACGCAGTATTCCCAGCCCCCTGAGGCTGTCTTGGAATCTGTGACCTCCTTCCAAGCACCCAGGTACTTGGTGGGGTTGGCCCACTCACAGTCATCCCATTGTCCTGAAAAACGCACAAAAAGATACACAAACAGCAGCAATGACATCCTAAAGCAGGAGAAGGGAGTGCCTTGATTTTCCATCGATGAAGCTAAAGGTTTTGTAGACATGGTGGCATGTGTGTGGGCTTTTACAAATACCGTTTCCACACCGATACTGAAAGATTCGAGAAGACCAGCCACCTGTGTCTCCTTCCTGCTTGTATACTGAACTCACGTGGCTTTTGGACTTTTTCTAATAATGCCAGGATTTGAATATTAAAGGAAGTTACTTGTATTAGCCTTTAGATAAAAATTCCCCCTGGATTTTATTTTTTAAGGAATTTGTTAGAGAGCTAAGAAGATGCCAGAAGCTGTGAAAATCTATAAACTCATCCACTTTTTCCATTGAAATACACTCACGTATGTGTTTGTTTCTACAGCTTTTGCTTTGCCGGGGTTATTCTTGACCCAGAAGGTGAATTCAGGTAGGGATATTTAACTCCCCCTTACACATCGGCATGAGTGTAGCTTTAGAATTGCTGTACGTCTCCTCTCTTTTAAACCCTCTTGGCAAACTTACCCAATATCTCAGAAGCCGGTCTCTTGAGTCTTAAGATGTGTGAAGAGAGAATAATTTCTCTTTTATCCTTCTAAGTTCTTCTCTGGGGCCCTTGTACAAAAAGGACAGATTAATAAGAGTACAACCACCAGAAGTTTATTAGCATGTACACTTCATGGGAGATACCCAGGGAGACCTGAGTACCTCTATTAGACGTGTCTTAGAATCGAGGCTTAAACACCATCTCCTGATAAAGGCACAAGAGAGAAGGGTATATGAATAAGGGCACACATGGGGAAGTGGCAAGGAGAATCAATGTACACAGGAGTAAGCTTGTCTTGCCGGTCTAAGTTCCTGATAACAGTTCCTTGCGACTTATAGTCATCCTTTTCTGGGTGCGGAGAAGGAGATGCCCTTCCCAGTGAGGATTGCCTTTATAGACACAAATGCCCCTCACAAAAGAGTAATTCCCACTCTCTTCAGAGCTTCAGCATTTCCTCTTTTCCCAAGTGATCATGGTCCCAGGAGCATATTTTGGGGTGGCGTGCTCTACCACTGATCTAAGACAAGGACCCTGGTCCCCGTCCCTCAAGAGGTGCTGCCTCAGGTAACCCATTTAGTCCCCATGAAATTGCAATAGAGAGTTCTGGTACCCTAGCGTAATACACAGTATTATAATCCACCCGTCTCTCTGCTTCTCATTTCTGTGGAATCATAGTTAAATACTTAATCTAAAGTAGTTTGGATTATTGCCCTGGCTGGTGTCGCTCAGTAGATTGAGTGTGAGCCTTATCAACCAAAGCATTGCCGGTTCGATTCCCAGTCAGGGCACATGCCTTGGGTTGTAGGCCAGGTCCCCAGAATGGAGTGCAACCACACACTGATGTTTCTCTCCCTCTCTTTCTCCTTCCCTTCTCCTCTCTCTAAAAATAAATAAATAAAGTATAAAAAAACACCTCATCCTGGCCAGGTGGCTCCGTGGGCTGGAGCATCGTCCTGGACATTAGAAGGTTGTGGGTTCAATTCTAAGCCAGGGCACCTGCCTGGGTTATGGGTTCAATCCCTGATTAGGGAGCGTACAAGAGGCAGCTGATTGATGTTTCCCTCTCACATCAATTTCTCTCTCTCTCTCTCTCCCCTTCCTCTTCCTTTTTCTCCCCCCACATTCCCTCCCGCCTCTCTCTCTAAAATCAATAAACATGTCCTCAGATGAGGATTTTTCTTAAAGAAGGGAATTCACCTACACTCAAGACAAGACGAGGTTTTGATTTATATTTACAAGGAGATGACAATGGCTCCTTCCAGTCTGTCTTTGGCGGATTACGTGCCTGGGAAGATGGGGACCTCCATGCAGGCATCGTTAGCAGAAATAAGCCCATTTTGAACACTGCTTTGGAGGCATTCAACATGCTGTGTTTTTCCTTTATGTTGTTAGACTTTCAGCTACTAAATCCTCCTCAAGATACCCCAGAAACATACAAGCACCTTTACAGTCTGAAATGACACACGTTTTTTGGTATCCGTGGCAAAGAACTTCTTTTTCCAGCTGTAATAGGGTTTCAAGTTGATGTTGACATTTTGGTAAATCACAATTCGCTTTTTTCTTTTTAAACTCCTGTGTCTTATGTAAATGGCTTTGCTAACTTTTATGGGCTTGAACATTCCAGAAAATGTCATGGAACCGAATATAAAACCAGTTTGCATTCTCGTTTTTAGATCTTAAAGGGATAGGATGTTAAAATAGAGATTTTTGTCCTCTTCCAGACTGTCCTACCTGTTCTTGGCATGCGAATTTGAAATTCAAGTAGTCAGCATGTCTGCAAAGGCATATCTATGCCTCTGGAAAACCAATTCCAGTGTGGAAGGAGTTATAATTTACTTAAGTAAGAACTGCTTTCCAAGTCACACTCTACCAATGGAACTGTTTTTGAGAACGTCAAAAGCTCTGGATACTCACTGTTCCAACTTGATCAAAACATCTGCTTGATTCTAAAAGCCAGCCTCCTGTTTACAAAAACCGTTATTCAGAATTTCAACTTCTGTTGCAGAGAGGATGCTACAGTGTTATTGCACATTTGAATACTATACTATTTCCCTCTTAATGCCTGGTGTCTATTTCTAATGTGACTCCTCTTTCAGATGAAAAGAGTTTTTCCATGATAACGTAAGCTATGGAAAACACCGTAAAGTCTATAATTCACAAACATGATGGAACCAAGTCTGGTTATATGGTCTCACAGCTCATTCATAATTTCATTACCAACTTGCTTAAGAAGGATAAGAAATGACAGCATATTTTTTAAGTGAATATATGCTTGCTTTCTTAAACATCTTCCTGGCATGCTCACTTTATGTGAAATTCCCCCCAGTTTTGATACTCTTTTGATTTAAGGAATCGTGTCTTTGGAAGGTTAGTGATGAATGTGATGATAGAAAGACGGTAAGTTAAACATCTCATATGCAGTTTACACGGTTTTTCTGGGATGTCTGAGATGCAATGCATAATAAAGATAATTCTCCTTCACTCTCCGTCGAAATGGGGCATCCTTTAGCCTTCCCGGAGTTAATTTTTTCTAACTTCCACTTTGGCACTATTTGATTATGTACTTTCCTATATCCCAGTAGATTCATAGCGAGCCCTGAAACGTCCCAACAATACAGAAATGTTTGTTTGCTTTAGAAATTGAAGATATGCAAGGTACATGGATTGGCCGAAACGTGGTAAACACAGGATGCACGCGTGTGTGATCAAAAGAAAAACTGCAGACTTTTTGCAGAGTGGTCTGTGTCTGTTCCATTGTCCCGTGCTCATGGCTGGAAGCCCCACTAGTCCTGTGTCCATCCAGTGACCACAGATAATTTCTGGTTGCCTGAGGCCATTCGAAGATGACCCCTGGTGGTCCTCTGATGTTCCAGAGTTGGAGAAGGCACAAGATAGCGCTGGAATCTCCTGAAAGTTTATAGAGCTATTCATACCAACTATGTTCTGTGGCTTCCATCGGAGTGTAATAAATGGTTGCATTTGTGACAAATGTGGGTTCAAGGTGTAAGGGTGCAGGGCAGTGTAGCTAACCATCACCTTCTTTGGCGGTTACTAGTATTGACCCCCTGCGAACCTAAGAATTATCCATAAACATATTGGCCTTGGAAGCTGGGTAGCGAAATGCCATATGCAGTTGCCGTTCGCTGATCCTCAATAAACCATGACCAAGTGAGAAGAGGAAAAATATACATGATGGGTTAGCTCAGCAAATGATAGGACAGTGATGAGGAAAGTGAGCCAAATTGATACAAGTAGCTGCGTTCCACAACACACCAAGGAGGTGTCATTGTTTATCCATCTTTCAGATTCTGCTGCTAATACATTTCAGGTTTTGCTAATAACATGTCAGGCGTTTTAGTCTAATCTGCAAAAGCCACAGGATCTGCCGTATTGTCATAGCTCTATAGACGCCGGGTAGCAGAACATAAGCTGTTGTCCATCGAACGGCATTTACGAAGGAGGTTGGGAGAATGTACTGTTAATCATTCTGTAGCCTGTTTTATTCTACATTTTTCTTCAGTGCCCACTGACTCCATTTAATAGTGGAAAGAAAGAAAGAAGTATGCCTGGGCGGATGGATGGATTGTGTAGATGGAGAACCAATGATGGATAGATGGATGGAAGGATGGATGGATGGATAGATGGATGGATGGATGGATGGATGGGTGGATGGATGGATGGATGGATGGATACATGGATGGATAGATGGATGGAAGGAAGGAAGGAAAAATGAGTGGGTGGACAGACGAATGGATTGTATAGATGGATAGCCAATGGAAGGAAGGAAGGAAGGAAGGAAGGAAGGAAGGAAGGAAGGAAGGAAGGAAGGAAGGAAGGAAGGAAGGAAAAGGAAAGGAAAGGAGAGAGGAAAGGAAAGGAAAGGAGGGAGGGAAGGAAGTTCTGTAGAGGCTTTCAGATTCATCGTAGGCAGTATTTTCATGTCATGTATGTTACATGTGAGCATGAGTGGGCCACACTCGTGTGAAAATCTCATAAATCTTCAGTCTGGTGCCTTCTCTTCCCTGGGATTTGTCCCTGAAATTCTTGTGGTCGAGATGGCCTGTGAGAGCAACTCATGAAACCAAGATGCATTGCCCACAGAGGGATCGATAAAGCCTACATTATTATGTGATTTGCACATCAGAGTGCAGGCAGTCCATAGAATGTTTCGAAATTTTATCAGTAAGTGGCATTTGTTTTTAAAAAAAAAAACAGGTTTTCAGAAGGAAGCTTGTGGGTATATTTGAAAGCAGCTTTGAGCTGGACCTTACAAATTTGTTGATTTGTCTTCGCTCCTTGTGTCTGTCTGTTATTCTCTTTTTCTATCCCTTTGCCTTGCTCTTCTTTGTACACACACACACACACACACACACACACTTTCCTTGTTTCTGAACACACACCACCAACAGGATCGCAAAAAAAGCCAGGAGTACTTTTCCGTCCGACCAGCTTTCGAGTCTGTCGTCTCTTAGACACAAAACCAAACAAAAACACAGTAAAACAGATCAGGTGAAATGTTCATGGGTAAGTTTGCAATAATCTAAACCCCAGTGCATCATGGGTTGTTTTCCAGTGTTCTGACAGTTTCTGCAAATTTTTCCTACCTCTCTGTCATAGTGCACATTTCAGATGATCAAAAACGGTCCAACAGAGAAAGAGAGAGGGAAAGGGAGAGAACGCACTTTAATGGGGTCATTGGCTAAAAATTGCCAGGGCTATAAGCGGAGTCCTTTCTGTCCCCTGAATGCCTCACAGTCTCCTAGAAATGGCTTCCCTCTCCAAATTCCCCCAAGCATGGAGGAGAGACGGGAGCTCAGTATTTGTCTGCCCACAACAGCTGTCTGCATTGCCTGGCATTCCTGGCCATGGGCCAGCCCTTGCCTCCTCCCCGGGCTTCCTGGTGGGGACATAAATTACCACTTTATTAGGTGGAGCACATATGGCCAGTTTCCACTGAAGACTCCCCGTGGCCTGGGCTGTGGGCCAAGACGGCCTCTCCGCGTTCATCCTGAGTCACGTCGTGCGGCGGGAAGGAAGGAGCCCAAGAAGCTGCCTTGGGCTCCCTCAAAGCAGTTTTGCTCATGGGAGGTAACAGGCAGGGTGTTCACCTGCCAAGTGTTCCGACACCTTTTGCTCCCCGCATACAAGGCACTCACACTGCTTCTGCAAACGAGGGGCAGAACAGAGCCATGTTCCAGCCTGCTCCTCACAGCGTGTTACACGTCATGGGAAATGAAACAGGGAGCTCTCGTGAATTCGCAGGATGGAATACTGCTCGGCCGTAAAGAGGAAGCAAGTCTTACCTTTGCTGAAAGTATGGATGGACCTGGAAAGCATTGTGCTGAGTGCAACGAGCCAGGCAGAGAAAGACAACTACCATATGCTCTCACTTACAGGTGGAGTCTAATGAACACAGTGAACGAACAAACAAAATAGAAGCAGAGGCACAGACACAGGGACAAACGGACAGCTGTCGGAGCAGTGGGCGTTGAGGGCTGGGTGAGACAGGTGAAGGGATTAACTGAAAAAAAATAGGGATGAAGTGCCTTGTGAGCCAATTCTACCTTGAAACAGTCCTTAAGCTGCCAATATGCCTGGTATTTCTGCTCAGTCAGGGCGATACCGTCCAGGAAAGGCAGAGAGAGGAACTTATTAGGACATGGTCAATCACTGCAGATACATAAATTACGTATTTATGTAAATATAAAGTACCCTTTACATACATAAACTACACCATACTGGGGAGGAGAAGAAACTTAATAAGACATGGCCAGCATGCCTACATAAATGATCCCTTTAACTTTGATGCGAAATTTGTTTACTGCCCTGCGGGTACGAAGACTCTCCAACTCCCTGAAAATGAATTTCTCAGCATTTGCAACGATTCTGAGCTGCATCTTCTGCAAAGTCGAGTTCACCGTGGGCAGCCACAGGAAGCTGAGAGCCCTGTGTGGCTGAGCTCCACTGCGTCCTCGAGGCTCTGAGGGAGGGACGTGTCCCCCTCCAGGAGCCCGCATGGTTTGTTTGTTTGTTTGTCTCACTGAATTGGATTTGGCGCAGGTAAAGGTCCTGTTTCCATGTTCACTCTTCGGTCCTCAGTCTCTGGAGGACCCCAGGGCCCCTTGGTTCTTGCTCCCACCCCCCCAAGTCCCCTCCCCATGGCAGCTTCTGATTCTTTGAACCGACCACTCTGACATCTCTCTGCCTGCCTCTTCCTCATCCATCTTCCCTGCATTTCTGTGCTCTATCATCCCACCCTGGTCTTTTCCTGTTTATCATCCTCTGACACCACAGAAGCCCCTCGGGCACCCTGGGGCAATCTTCTTAAGGTCACACTGCCTGTCCCATCCCTCAGATGACACTGGCAGATGCCCTTCCCACCAGGACCTACATGTAGGTCCCGTTGACCGACCAAGGCTTCTCTTTGGCATTCTGTTTACTGGGTCCCGGGATGTCGGTAATTGTTCCCGATGGTTGAACCCCCCTCGGCCGCTGGGTTTGGGTCCCCGCTTCGCTGGCCGAGGCCCTGTCACCCAGCAAGAGACCTGCTGGGGAAGGAACTGCTGTCACCTTCATGCCGGATGCAGTCTAAGAAAGAATCCGTGGAATCATCCAGTACCGCCCATGCTCAGAAACAATGAAATCCCACCTACTTCCCTCATGAAGACATGCAAAATACCCAAACCTGTCTCCCCATGAGCTCTGCTTTGGGTAGAGAGTCTTGTTTCTCAGAATTCTGAGCCCTGCCCTGGGTCCACCCTGGTCCACAGGGAGTTGTTCTTTCGCTATTTCTACCTCGGCCTCGGTTCTCATCTTCCTGTGAAGGAATTTGGTGACTGAGTGCTCACCACCTCTTCTTCCATCCCCCCCTTTTTATTTATTTTTTGTATCATCGTAGGTTACCTTTCCCCCCCTCCTTCAGTTTCCAGAAGTGACTCAAAAGCAGGGTGCATTTTTTAGAAATAAGTCATTTGGCGACCTTTGCGTTTTTAATTGCCTTGCTCTCAACGGCAAAGAACCAGGCAAAGCTTGGAGGACCACCTGATTCTCTGGAAGTGTTGTCTTCTCGGGAAGGGTTACAGCGGTTTTTCTCTGCCCCTGAAGCCTGGATGGTGAACACTTACCGTTTTCTGCTGGGAGTTCGGAGCCATTGCCCCCATTATCCTCAGCAGCGGTGGTCTCTGCAAGGGCAGCTCCTAGGTCCACGCCCACCTTCCCTGCAGAAGGTTTCTCTCCTCTTTGCTTTCCTTTGGGTTCTCGCTGCGGAGATACAGCTTGGGATGTGAAACAGTCTGTCTTTAAACGGCCTCTTACCGTGAAGACGAAATAAAACTGGCCATAGAACATCCAGAACAAAGATTCATCTTTGCTTCCAGCTAAGTTTTCCATTGCATTTTTTTTAGATTTAAGAACTTTTTAATTTTTTAAAATATATTTTATTAATTATGCCATTACAGTTGTTCTATTTCCCCCCTTCATTCCCCTCCACCCTGCACACCCCCTCCCCCACCATCCCCCCTTTAGTTTATGACCACGTGTCTCAAGTTCTTAGATTCTAGATTTCCCCTACTATTCTTGCCCTCCCCCCTATTTTCTCCCCACCATCTATGCTATTTGTTTTCTGTACCTTCTCCCCCCTTCTCCTCCTCCCACTCCCCTGTTGCTAACCCTCCATGCGATCTTCATTTCTGTGTTCCGCTCCTGATCTAGCTGTCCTCTTAGTTTGCTTTTGTTTTAGGTGTGGTTGTTCATAACTGAGTTTGCTGTCCTTTTCACTCTTTATCTTTTTTATCTTCTTTTTCTTAGGTAAGTCCCGTTACCATTTCATATAGTAAGGGCTTGGTGATGATGAACTTGCATTTCACCGTGTGAGGCAGACTTCTCTAGCAAGAGTCTGGCTTTGTTGATTTTATGTCCTTGTACCTTGTTGTTTTTTCATTATTACAGTGGAGATTTGATAGTGTTTTGTATTAGTTTCAGGGGTCCGGCATAGTTGTTAGACATTTCTGTACCCAAGAAAGTGATCCCCCTGGTACTTCCAGTCCCCACCTGGCCCTACACCCAGTTGTTACAATGTTACTGCCTCTGTTCCCCGAGCTGGACTTGTTACATCCTGTGAGTCTTCTATAACTGCCTTCTGCGTTCCTTTATCCCTTCACCTTTTCCACCCAGCCCCCCAAGCCCCCTTCCCTCAGACAGCCATCTCTCTGTCCTCTGTGTGTACGAGTCTGTCTGTGTTTTGTTTCTTATTTTATTTTGTTCTTTAGATCTCCTAGATAACTGCAGTCATGAAGTATTTGTCTTTCTGTGTCTGGCTTTGTTTCGCTTAACTTCGTACCTCCTAGCTCACAAATGGGAGCATTCGATTCTTTTTCAGTCCCGTAACCCTGCATGGTATTTATGCACCGAATCTTCTTTATTGACTCATCTATTCATGGGGTAGTGGGTTGCTTGCTCACGGTGGTTATTGTCATAGTCCCGTATCTTGTAACACCTTCTCCGGGGCTGTGATAATTCAGTAACGGAAGAAAGATGTTTGAACACGGTTTTTGATTCTATGTTCCATTGTGGTCAGCTGAAAAAAACAACGTATTGTTTGTAGGAAAAAGAAGCAAGTGCTGTCCCCGGATTATGTATCCTTAGTATATTTAGCAGGAACGGAATATTGCTCAACATCACATCTTTACAAGGGTATGAGTCTAACTGTTTCGCCGAGTGTATGAACAGCACAAGGGCTACCCAGCTGTTGGACTGCAGGCAACAAAATTTGCTGAGATGCCGTATTGGAGACAACACCAAGGCAGGGATTGACTCATATGTTTCCTCAACCAACATCCCCTCATCAGTTGTAGCTCAACTGTCAAGGAGACTCGGGTACAAATTTCCACGGAAACATGGTCATCACCTACCTACCACAGCGACTCTGAAGTTCACCACAGCTACCAGAGAGAATAAATGTAAACTTCTGGGCCATCCCTGAATCCCTGAAATAGGGGCTTTCTTTTCATCGATGAGTATTAGAAATAAAGAGTTTTTTCCCCTCAAGGAAACACAGTCATTAAGAGAAGAAGTATATGAGGAACAGTGTGTTTTGCCACCTTATTTAGTCGAGCCAAGGTGACAAAGGGACATTTTGGCTTTTTCTGGATGCCCTTCTCCATGGTAGAGAGACTTCATTAGGTCTCCCCTCTGCACCTCAATGATGTCTCACCTGGGCAGCCAGTTCCAGTGCACAAGGAAGACTTTGAAGAATTAAAATCTAAGCAGAAAGCACCTCCAGGTGCTCGGGGGGAAAAGGGACTTCGCCAGCACATTTCACGCCATATGGTTAGTGTTGCCACGTCAACCAAATTATTTTCGGTGATTTCTCCCTGACATTTTTTTTTTTTTGGTCTTGTGTTATTCTCATTTTGCAACCAAAGCGGGAACTGGCAAAACCACACGACGTCCTTCATCACTGGCATCACTGAGACTGAAAACCGTAACAGAAATGCACAGAGATGGGAAAATCTTTGTCACCTGTGCCTACTGTTAAGACACGGAAAAGGTCAAAGAGAATGAATAACCGTATGATAAATTGGCGTGGTAGCACAGAAGCGATTAAAAAGTGTTGTTTTCGGTTTGGGGAGTCTCACAAACATCAGAAGATGGGCGTCCCCTAAATATCACCTAGTGAGCTGAAGCCCACCGGCAGCTGTCCCTATCCGGGACGTGGGAGAAGGGGTGTCTGGGGGCTGGAAATGCACTGGAGAAGACATAGCCCTGGGCAAGGGCTCTCTTGCATCATCCCAGAAAAACGCTCAGGGTCAGGGGATGCAGGAGTTTGAAGTTCAAGGTTCACCGGTCTGTGGGCAGAGTTTACGGTCATATCCACCGCGTGGGACTCTCGGTGTTCGCGATGACATCACAGTATTCTCTAGACATTACCACGCACTTCTGCACCCTGGAAACCTAGCCACCCAGCAAATGTTTATCAGGGACCAGGGGTTGTAACAGCTGCAAAGCCCTGAGCAAAGGAGACCCCCAGGTGGCTGTCCCTGTGCAGCGGACATTCCTATAGTGGTTGTCACCGTGGCTGACTGAGATACAGGTCTCACTCTGTGGGGGAAGCCAGCCGGCCCGGAAGCTTTTCTGCAAATTCCTCACAGAGCCGGGAAGGGGCCTCCTGTTGATAAGCTTACGTCTGGAGCTGAAAGGCAGGTCTCTCCCTGGGACTGGTTGGGTTTCTCTTCATTCAAGTAGTAGTGTGTCTGTGCGCCTCTTCAGGTAGATTTCCAGCCACACAGGAATTGCCTTAGAAGTGGCGTGATTTGAATAATTACTACCTACCTGAACCAGCACCCTTCCCACTCAATAGGTCCGCATCTCGGGGAGGCGGAGCCAGGGGCCTTCTGGGAAAACACATCACAGGTGTTCCGCAGGCTCTGCAAACCTCTGGTAACATTTGGAACAAGCAATACATTCCCCACAGGTGGCCACCGAGAATGCCGGGACTTTCCTTTTAAAAACCATTTTAATAAATGCCTTCATAAACACTAATCGAGACTTAATCATTTGGATTCCCATGTGCTGACGGCTGAGAAAAGGCATTTGGCACAGGACAGGAAAAATGAGCAAATGGATCATTTTCGTTCATTCCAGATAACCCATTACTTTAGTGTTTATTGGGAACGAGGATGGAAGCTTAAATTTAACCAAGGCTGCCTTGGGATTAGAACATTTAAGTTTTGGGATGATGCTAGCTTTTGTGCTGTTGAATTTGATCTGAAATGCAAAATGGGTTCCTTGTTTTTATCTCTCCCGCCGCTTTCTAGCTACGTAGCTCTCCTGGTTCTAGCTTTTTAAGATGATATAAACAATTTTTTTATTATTAGAGAATATTTTATACGTGGACACCAATAATTCAGTGATGCCTTGGCCAGGTGGCTGAGTCGGTTGCAGCATCGTCCCGTACAAGAGATGGTTGAGGGTTCGATTCCTGATCCAAGCCCCAACCTAGATTGTGGGTTGGATCCCTGGTCAAGGTGCTTTCAGGAGACAACTGATCGATGCATCAATTTCCCATTTTTCTCTCTACCTCCTCCTCTCTCCAAAGATCAATAAAAACATATCCTCGGTCAAGGACAAAAAAAAATCAAATCAACATCGTTCTATGCACAACCCGAAATAAAATTGGAATACGGTATGGATTTTTGAATCCCTACCTCTTCCCCCAATCGGGTCCCTTTGTCCCCACTCCAATGCCACTATAAACTGCCTGAATCCTGGTTCTTGTTTCCTCTTCTACTAAAGCTTATCTCTATGAATATGGTGATCACCACAGTGGCCTTCTTCATATCTCAAGCGTAGGCTGTCTTTGATCTTTTGACATTGGATGACTGTATGTCCTTATTCATGGAGCATTTTCATTGAATAACGTGCTTTCAGCCCCAGGGACATGGAGAGGCGTCAGTCACCAGAGGTCACCAGTAGTCACGGGTGTAGCGATCACCTGTTTATTTTTAGACCACAGAGAGTCAACTCTCTTTCTGACACTGGACGTTTATCCTGGGTCGACCTGTTATATAGACCAGGCTGCTGAAATAGTGTGCAAATTTCTTCACCTCGGCATAGGTTTCTGGGACCATGTTTTACGTGTTGTTTCTCTGTACACGAGAATTTCAGACACTCTTTCAGTGGCCCGGACTATGAACCACATACAAGTCCCCCATAGCTCTTTATTTTCCCTAGGTGTTCACAATATTCTTTTGTTTTGAACCTGGTAGGGATAAACTTCCGTGCCTTTTTAAATACATAATTTACAGACAAAACCCACGTTCCTTGAATGCACAATTCCGTGGTCGTTTGAAAGCCTTTGAAAAATAATTTTTGAGTCTTTAAAAAATTGTTTTACAAGTTGTATTTATGGGTTTGAGAGAGAGAGAGACATGGGTGTGTTCTTCCACCCACTAATGCATCCGTGGGTTGATTCTTGAATGTGTCCTGACTGGGGATCGAACCCTCAACGTGGACGTACCAGGACCACACTCTAACCCACTGACCTCTCTGAGCAGGGCTCCATGCTTGTTTTCAAGTTGAGGGTAGAAGGGAATATCTCCACAGAGCAGCAAATTTGGATTCGGTGCAATTTAGGAGGAATTGTGGGAAATTACGTTTAATTAATTTGTTACATAGCCTTTTGCAAGTCCTTTTTTGCTCATATGTGGGGTACCATGTAAGTACCGTGCAATGAACACCATCACTTAAATCTGTTTTATAAGTACACTTTAATGTAAAAAATGACGACTTTGATGGTGGGAATGGGTGCAGGGCAGAGGGGAGTAAGGGAGAGAAAAATGTGAGACAACTGTAATAGCATAATCAATACAACTGTATTAAAAGATATTAAAATTTGTAAAAATAAAAGGGGGTAATAATAGCTAATCATAAAAAATTAGGACTTTCAATTTCAATCATTGCTTATAATGGAAAGAAAATGTTTTCTTCACGTATGAAGATATACATGTAGATCCACTCAAAATACATCTCATTGATTTTCCCCAGCTTCCGATCTGCACGGCTTGGATCGTGCAGTTTAAAAAGTGTGAGTTTAAAGTAAGCGCTGGTTGAATAAGCCTTTCCCTGACTTCCCCAGCATGAATAAAAGCGGCGATGTTTTTTTCTTTGCCTTGCATTTCCGTTTGGGTGTTAAGCACATTTATATTAAACACTATTCATCACCTTCCTGCGAAGTCCACCACAAACCACATGGGTGGTCAGACAGCATAGAAGCTTTCTGCATTCTCTGCATACTCTCAACATCAGAAGTCAATAGACCAGGAACCCATTCACTTAGAGGACCCTGCTGTGAAGCTACAAACAGACATAAGAAGCACATTCCTGACAGCCAGGGATACGTCTAGCTGGTGATGATGCAAACATTCCGTAGAGGGCATGCCAGCGGCAATGATTTGCATGCCGACGGCCCATGGGGCTCCCCAACAGAGCAACCACAAAGCTCTTATTCTCCTTTCGCTCCCACAGTGAGCAGAAGTGGGGCTTGGAAATGGGAAGAGATGTGTGTAGATGGTGACCCATCCTGCATCCAGTACAGGCATCTGGGAGCAGACCTAACCTGAACTGTAACTGGGACCCTAACCCTAACCTAACACGCACCCTAACTGTAACCCGAACCCAATCTTATCCTCACCCCAAACTACTCCAAACCATAACGCTCATCGTAACCCTAATCCCCAATCCTAACCATTCATATAAAGTGGTACGTTCTATCGTACAAGTTTATGTCAGACAACATCCTGTGTTGAGGACATGGGTGAGGGAGCTTTAGCATGGGTAGGAAGAGGGGCGGAGATGATCCGAGATTGGTACCTGTGGTCTGGGGCCAGGTGGTGATGGGCGTGGCCTGCAGGTGGCACTGGGCTCCGTGAGGAAGGGACGCTCCCAGGTGTCTACAGGAGGAAGGCGCGGTGTGTGGGGTCCATGTGGACAATGTAGTTGACGGGCTCCTAGCAGCCCTGTAGACACTGTTCTAACATAGGATAGTGCATGTAGAATGACGAAGGGCGTCTGAAAGACAAAGACATAGATATCACATCCTGATGCATTCATCTATCAATGGATGCCTAGGTTATCTCTGTATCTCGGCTGCTGGGAATTATGCTGCAATGAACATAGAGGTGTGTATCTTTTTTGAGCCACTGCTCTTTTCGTTATCCATATAAACCCCCGGAAGTGGAATTGATTGGGTGGCGAGATAGTTCTGTATTTCATTCTTTGAGGAATCTCCATTCTGTATTCTGTAGTGGCTGCCCCGGTCTGCATTCCCATCCACAGTGCCCTTTTCTCCACGGCCAGCACAAATTGTTCATGAGCTTTTCGGCGATAGATGTCCACCGTGGTACCTATACACAATGCAATATAAAAAAGAATGCACCGTTGTCCTTTGTGACAATGTAGAAGGATCGAGAGGGTATTGTGCTCGGTGATACAGGTCAGACAGAGGGAGACAAATGCCATATGGTGTCACTTGTAGGTGCTGTCTGAAAAAACACAAAAGAAAGACAGGCTCATGGAAAGGAAGACCAAAGGGGATGGTTACCACAGGGAGGTTTGGGGGGTGGCTGAAAGGGAGTATAGTCAACATACCGTGGTCAGTCTGTGCAGTGATAGAATTAGTGGGGCGGTCACAGGATACAGCATAAAAGTGACAGCTCACTGTACTGTACCCCCGAATCCAACGTAAATCATATAATGCTTCCTGCAAATCGCAGTTCAACAAAGTAAATTATAAGAGGCTGGGTGGCTCAGTTGGTTGGAGCATTGACTGTTCACCACAGGGCTGTGGGTTCGATTCTCACTCAAGGCACATGCAGGAGGCAACTAATCATTGCTTCTCTTCCATATCGATGTCTCTCTGTCCTCTTTCTCTACCTCTCCACCTTCCTCTGTCTCCAAAATCCAGAAACATATCCTCGGGTGAGGATTAAAAATAAGTTAAAAGTAAAATGGCAGTTATAGAAAAGACAAAGCACATTGCAGGAGCTGGTCAGAGTAACTGGGCCTGGTGTGTAGGCTAGAGGTTAAATGCAGGGCATGGCCAGAGACAGGGAGACAGGGAACCACAGGAAAGTCTGTCAGAGTCCGACTAGTGAACTTGATCTTAAAACCACACCTGCTGTGTGGTGTGTGTCTGTGGTTGCTCAAATGGAACAGACTATCAGCATAGGCTTAAAATATCACGGACTAAATCATCTATAACCACATCCCCAGGGTGAACACAATGAACTGTTGGATTTTCTGGCAGACTGTGTCTTTTATGCACCCAATTTTTTTGTATTAATAAAAATGGAATCATATAATGTAGTATTCTACATCTCATAGTTTTCTCTGGAGAGACCCGAGACATGTCTCTTTGTCCACACAGATAGATTATTTTATGACTTTGTCCAAAAGAAGAGCTCCCCATAGTATGGGTTCAGCCAACAGAATTAGGCAGTGAATCTCCGATTCTCGGACAGAGAAATGGCTATCATCCTTGTTTTCAAAACTACTATCCCTGAAGATTGTAGGTCTGTGCATGGCTATTGATGTACATCCAAATAAAGATTTTTTAAAATAGAAAGCTGGCACAGAAATAGACCTTTGGGGTCAACGGGTTTCAAGTTTTCCTTTGCTTGGGTTGAATGGTTGTGTCAGCGTTCTGCCTTGGTAAACACCCTGGTTCGAGGGATGCCGTAGACTGGGTTCAAGAAACGACATGACGCTCTTACCACAGAGGTGTTGACCCGGTAAGAAATCAAACCTAAAGGAGCTGGCAGCGCATTGAGTGGGAGTCATCCACGCCTCCCGGAAAACGTTTCCCTATGGGGTTGAGAATGAGAAACCATGCAAATCAAAGGCGATTTGGTTCTCCAATGGCCATTTTCCCATTTCCATCCCTCTGCAGTGTTGCCAATTGGGCTCCCATCTTGACCTGCACCGTGCACCCAACGAACCCGTGTTGGCGATTCCGTGTTCTGTTTCTAGAATGTAGCACACGTCAGTGTTCTGAGTTGATGCTTCACAGAAGGAGCTTCCTGTTTTAGGAGAACCAGTGTTTCTCCATGGTCCACCTTGTCATTGTTCGCCCAACAATCCATACCTGAGCCTCAGAAGGACCAGAGTACCACAGGGAGGCTTTCTCTGCTCCACACCTACAACGGAGAAATTCCCATTTTAGGGAGTACTGATGAGGCTGTTCGGTCATTCCCAGTGTCGTGAATAAGTAATACTTTTAAGGAATTCTCAAGGATAAACAAACAACAAAGAACTTAAAGACAGCACGCAGCTTCAGTCTGAGTACTCCTGTGGGGACAGAACACACTTTATCTATCTCATGGATAATTTAGTGAATCCTAACTTTGGAAACTGATGCTAAAGCAATCTTTATAATGGCCTTACATTTATTTTACTGACATTAGAAATAGAATTTGACCCTGTACAATATTAAGGGGATCATTAAACCGAATTCAAGGGTGCTGAGTTACTATTCATGTCCTTTTTAGGTAAAATTAAAAAAATACAGAAAGTAAACTTCAATCAACTTTACCTATCAGTTCTATAGAATTTGAATATGCAACTTCCCTTCTTTTCCAAGCCATCTTCTCTTTAAGTTAATTTATAAATGATTCCAATAAAAATGGAAGATTCTGCCCTGGCTGGTGTGGCTCAGTGGATTGAGCGCTGGCCTGAGAACCAAAGGGTCACTGGTTCGATTCCCAGTCAGGGCACATGCCTGGGTTGCAGGCCAGGTCCCCAGTAGGGGGCGCATGAGAGGCAACCACACATGGATGTTTCTCTCCCCCCTCTTCTTCCCTCCCTTCCCCTCTTTCCAAAATCAGTAAAGAAAATTGAAAATTGGAAGATTCACCCTGTGATAAATGAGCCCAGTGAATGATTTTTATAGACACCAGACAATCTCAACATGCATGTATTGGACTGATTCTCATTCTTTTTACGTGTGCCCTTGTCTCACCACAGACATTTCATTTGGGGGCTCATCGATGTGACCTAAAGTTCATTCTGCCTGTTTTCAGGGAAGCGTTTTATGTAAACGTTTTTATTTTTGCTTTGATGGAATGAAATGAAACATCTGTGTGTGTCTAGGCAGGTCCACACCAAGGCACACGTGTAAGTACATGGGAGGGAGGGATTTTGATGTCACAAGGCTAGTGATTTTCCATATATTGCAAGTTCTCCCTGTGCAGATACGCAAGGAAAGACGTCTTTCAATTTGAGCGTACACACACCCACACAGAGAGAACGTGGAAATGCACCTGGGACTCCAGATTCATTCTGTCAATTACAGGTGAATACACAGTCACTGAACGTGTATTTCACGTAAACATTGTGTTCTGGTTCACTGTCGCCAACGACATGCCTACTGTGCGTGACGAGTGAGGAGTTACCTCCCACGAGAAAAGGGGTGATGGGTTTAATGCCCTATTACTCATGAACAAAGGGGTGAGCGCACCTGACCCCACTGGGTTTCCTCTGCTGGCTGGTAGCACGTGGGAAGCCGTGTGACCTGAATCCAGCGGTGCCATCGGAGACAAAAAAAGGAAAAAAAGAGAAAAAGGTAACTTTATGTCGTGATCACCTACTGCACAGCCCTGGACCGTTCTAGTCCGGCAGCAGTATGGAGACCCAGTTCCATGCTGATCTGCATAGCACGCTCATTGCTCTCACATCGTGGGGAAATATGATGAGTGTTTTTCAGGCGTTTTTCCAGGAGTCACCCTTTAGAATAACCACACAACCCCTGAGCATTTCTGTAGCATGTATATTTTTTGTTGTTCTTGTCCCTTCTTGGTTGAAACTCAGGGCCCAATTGCTCCCTCGCCTGTCTGAACTCACGCAGTCTTGGTTGTGTCTATCTGTCCCCATTCCGTGGTTGGGATGGAAGGGTGACTGAGAGGACTTTAGTTTATTCTTCACCCCAGCGTAGATGGAGGTCCCGGGGCTCACAGAGACGCGTCTACGGTGCCTGTCATCTTGGCTAGCGTGAGCACCTCTGTGCAGATGGATTGGCTGTTATCACGGGGTTGCTGTAGCCTCTCACACCGGTAAACTCACATGCAGCCTGCTTCTGGGTCATATCAAACATCGTATTTGGACTATCAGCACAAGACAGGAATGCGGCGGCGTGGAGAACATGATACTGGAACGCGGGCCCGGCGGGTTGGGGAAACTATAAAAGAGATGGGGGAAAAAATCCCTGGGGATGAATGTAAATGAAAATTGCAGAGCAGAAACTATGGAAACACCAGGGTTTTTTTTCTCTTCTTTTTTAAAATAAACCTATTTGTTTGCCGAACTTCAGACGTGCTTGGAGGGCTGTTTCCCTTAGGACTTTTGGAAAGAATTCAACATCATCACGCGGACTCCAGCCTTTCAGTGGGACGCTCTGAGAAGAAGGACGGCTTCCCAGAGTGGGGGACGTTAATTAACCGGTGGTTTCACGGGCCACCGCAGTCCCATTTTGCTGGGGAGGGAAGGGGCCCCAAGTTAATGAAGAGCCGCGATCACTGCCTGTTGCAAATCCTCCTCCTGCTTTGCAGACACAAAATAAGCAAAGTAGGTCATTTCTGCAAAGCATTCAGAGAGGGAGTGAGGCCGGTGGGGGAGGGGGCGTCTGCTGGAGACAGAATGGTTCTGCCAGAAAATTCCTGGAGCCTCTCGCGGCGTTAATCACCGCCCTCCTTAATGGGGAGAGGGAGGTCTGTCTTGGTGATTACGCGGTGCCCACACTGCCGTTACAAGCTGTTTTATTCATCAAATGGCATGAAGGAGGCCTTCCTCCCAAGCAGAGCTTGGGCTCATTTCATGAGAAACTGTGTAAAAAGGAAAAAAAAAAGGGGGGGCTTAGGGCTGAATGCTGGAGATGCACAGCATTCGTTGGCAAGAACAGGTAATTAGTGATTGCTAATTCCATGAAGGAGGGTTGGTGCATCTGTGTGTTCTCAGCACACCCGTCCCTGTGAGTGTCTGAGACAGCAGGAGTCAGGGGATGGGTCCTAACTGCACGACCTTGCAGGGGTCACCTGCATCTCCTTCTAGGGCCAAGAGATTTGGGATTCTGACTGGTGTAATTTGAAAACAAAATCCTGATTCCCTGCCCTGGCTGGTGTGGCTCAGTGGATTGAGTGCCAGCCTGCGAACCAAAGGGTCACCAGTTCGATTCCCAGTCAGGGCACATGCCTGGGTTTCGGGCCAGGTCCCCAGTAGGGGGCGCCTGAGAGGCAACCACACATCCATGTTTCTCCCCCCTTCTTTCTCCTTCCCTTCCCCCTCTCTAAAAATAAATAAGTAACATCTTTAAAAAATAATTATTTGTGTGCGCGTGTAACTGTGAGCGTTTTTCTGCATGGAACACTAGAGGTACTCGCTAAGCTATTAAGTGTGGGATCTCATTATGTCTATAATTTACTTTGAAAGCTAAGCAGGAAGATGGTATTCCATTAAAATATTAATAAACGTGTAATGAGAAAAGGGTGTTGTTCAGTGTTGCTGTGCACATGCACACACACAGCCTTACAGAGAGTCACAAACACACACACACACATACACAGGGATCTTTTCCCCTGGGAAAACGTGTTTTAGGAGTCTTTTTCATTTTGTGAAGAGAGCAGACATACGCACCGGAATGATGCCTTGAATCCAGTCAAATTTGTGGGCCCTATCATTGTTACTCATTACAAATATTTTATTAAATTTTATTTATTTATCTTTAGAGGAGAAGGGAAGGAGAGAGGGAGAGAAACATCAATGTATGGTTGTCTCTCATGGGTCCCCTGCTGGGAACTGGCCTGCAACCCAGGCATGTGCCCTGACTGGGAATCGAACCGAGATCCTTTGGTTCTCAGGCCCGTGCTCCATGCACTGAGCCACACCAGCCAGGGCTCAAATATTTGAGACTAATTTTGTCTTTCGCGTTAGCTCCACCCACCGAGGAGGCATTTCCTCACAGCGTCCACCGTGATGACGTAACCTCTGAGCCTCGCTGCCGTGAACCATGTCTCACAGGGCGGAAAGAGTGGTCCCCGTGAACCAGGAGCTTTTCCTTCAGCATCCGGGCCGATGTGCTTGCTGCAAGCTGACCAATCACAATGCCGTGTCTTCTCTTGCAGGGTTTTTAAGCACCGGCGACCAGGCGGCCAAAGGCAACTACGGACTCCTGGACCAGATCCAGGCGCTGCGGTGGATCGAGGAGAACGTCGGGGCCTTCGGTGGCGACCCCAAGCGCGTGACCATCTTCGGCTCGGGCGCAGGAGCCTCCTGCGTCAGCCTGCTGACATTGTCGCACTACTCAGAAGGTAATCAATCAATCAATCACGCTTTTCCCCACGGTGGACGGCTGGTGCCCAGGACCCGCTGAACATGCATCTACATTCTCTTCCTTTGGACTCCGCTTTCTTTCCATTTTTCAAAAATGGACACAGAATGGACATGAAACCATTAGATGGGTTTCAGGCGTACAACATGACGATACCCTATTTGGACATCTTGCCAGGTGATTGTGGTACGTCTAACTCACATCCATTGCCTTCCATTGTCACAAAGTATCTTCAAGATATATTGTCCCAGCAACGTTCAGATAGGCAACACAGTAATCTTCACGACCGTATTTCCCTGTGTATGATGCGCACCCTTATTTCCCCCTAAACAGTTTGGGCAAAATGTATGGCTTATATACAGCAAAATACGGTATTTTCACAAGACATCTTTTTTCCTACTTAAATGTTCAGCCGTTATCTGTGGCGTACAATAACTGGAATGAGATGACTTCTTCCGAAAGGCTAACCCTTTCCTTTTGCCTTTTGACTCTTATTCACTCGACTTGAAATGTTAGCTTCTCATGTCAACTTGGCGGAAGCCGTGGGAGACAGAAAAAGAACGTACATAATGGATGTGGGTTTGTCGCCAGTAACGCGCCTTCTCACATAACCAGGCCGGCGGCCTCCCCTCTGTCACCGACTGCATTCCCTACACCATACTGTACAGAATAAAATTCACAGTTGGCTGTAATCGAACACAGGTCACTTTTCCGACCCAGGCTTACTCAAGGTCCTTCCCTCTTGTCCGTTGGTGACAGAGGATGTAAGCAATTTGGAGATTTAAGAGAGGCACCAACCATATAGAGAACACAGTCAATAATACTGTAGTAACTATGGATGGGGCCAGGTGGGTACTCAACCTATTGGGGGAGGGATTGCTTCATAAGTTATATAAATGTCTAACTACAGGGCAGTACAAGTGAAACTAATACACTGTTGAATGTGCACTGTAGTTGAAAAAGTAAACATTTGACTTTAAATTAAAGAGAGAGATCAGTGGGGCTTGGACACAGGGTACACCAGACCTCTTTGAGCCATTTATCAGGAGCGTTTACAATTGGAAAGGCGTTATTCTTACTTTAAATAGTTCCATAGCGTCTTCCTGATCCACAAACACACCAAGCAGGGAAGCCACCGTGGTGCCATATGAGGATGTCCCCTTCTGCCCTCACTTCCTGTACCCTCGCGGACAAGTCGCTGAATCTGTCTGTGCCCTGGTGTCCTCATTAGCAAGAGAACGTTGATGGTAGCTTTTTAGTCCTCGACTTTGGGTGTTTTTGATGCTTCGTTTCCTCATGGATAAGGAGACGTGGCGTTCAAGGTTTATCTTTGTGTTCAGCCTTGCCCACAAGGAAAAAGGGGTCATGGGATGAACACCCAGGCTCTCTCCTGCTTCTCACTTTGCGACTGAGAGACTTGTCGGAACCAAATTTCATAGGAATCTAACCCGTGTCAGCCAAAACTAATGGGAGCAAGGGTGTGAAATTGCTTAAATTGACCAATAGAGACAAATATGCTGGGCAGTAGTGGCTTGTGTGGCTCGTTTTGGCAGAGTGCCCTCCCCAAATCAACCCCAAGATAGAATTCCTGGCTGGTGTAGCTCAGTGGATTGAGCGCAGGCCTGTGAACTAAAGGATCATGGTTCGATTCCCAGTCAGGGCACATGCCTGGGGTCGCAGGCCAGTTCCCAGCAGGGGGTGCACAAGAGGCAATCACACATTGATATTTCTCTCCCTTTCTCCTTCCCTTGCCCTCAAAAGATAAATAAATAAACTCTTAAAAAAAGATAGAGTCAAGAATGACACATATACCCAAAGCTATATTCTCCCAGCACTATATTCTATTGAAATCAGCATGCACATCAAAGAAACATTTACAAACACACTTACCATAGAATTATCAAAGCAGAGAATGATGAAAAGAGGTCAAAGATTTAAAAAAGGACAGGACAGTTATAAGGAACACAAGTGTTTACTCAAAGGAACACTTATTAGTTGTAATAACTGAGCTTCAGTTATGCAATGGCCTGAGAACCACCGTGTAAAAAATATACGTATAAGGGACACAGTTCAGCAAAGTGCACTAAGGGGGAAAAATAGCCAAAAAGAATGATACTAACATGTGAAGGTAACTTGCATGTTAACAGTACGAATTGTAGGCGATATTTTTTCTTTATTCAATTTTTCTCATTTTTCAGGGGCTTTATTACTTCCCTAACAGACAGGTACATCCATCCTTCTTCCTCAGACATGGCCAAGAGTGGTGAGACAGATTTTTAGAAAAAAGTAACTTCTAGCAGTATTTTTCTAATTCTGATGGTTGGAACCCATAAACGTCTTCATAGATCAAATACTGACGTCATTTCTTTGAAGTGTTTTTGAGCATCAGTCTTCAGAATCCAACACACAAGTCAGTACTTGCTTATTTCTGGCAGTAATCAACTCGTGGACATGGGCCTGAAATGATTTTGATCATGCGTTGGTCAAAGCCACCTCAATGCCAAGTCTCAAGGTTGTACCTCATCGTTGGGCAGTCCACACTGTACTCCTCACATTGCCCAAGGTGTTTCAAGTTTCTCCCCAAACAGATGTTTTTAGAACAGGACACCATAAATGGTACAAACATCTGGGCTTAAAATGGGTGCCATTTTGAAATGACTAATATATTTTTTTAATCCACATTTCAGTCGGGTGTTCCACCAGAGGCTTTCTTGAGCAATAGTTAATTCCGCGAATGGAATTGTAACATTTTAATACCCCCAATAAGTTGAGGGGGCGGGCGGAACTGCATCTCTGAATGTATCCTCTGAGACTGGTCTCCGCCGATTTGCTTTTCCTGTACTGAAGCCGTAGCTGGTTTTCCCCATGAGACAGAATAGCCTGTGTGACCTTCCTTCTGGCCCAAAGTGCATTTTTAGGGACTGGGGAGGATTGTCACTGAGACGGACTTTGTTGATATATAATAAGCAGATTGTCCTGGGAGAAAGAGAATGCCTCTTTTTGTCAATATAGGTAAGTGTTAATGTAGTTTTATTTTCTTCAACACCATATCTGGTGTGTGTGTACGTGTGTAAGAACACCCCTTAAAAGCAACGCCCAGCAGGGAGGCAGGGGGTGTGGGGAGAGCGTCAAAGAGGTTCTGCCCGGGCTGAATGCCGCCAGCCCAGATGTTCCCAGACCCGGGACTCAATCGGAGCCTTCTTCCCCGAGCTACAAGCCGCTCCTGTGTCTGTCGGATTTTCATTTGCATGCCCCCAATCTTGCACCTGCAGGCCTGTTCCAGAAAGCTATCATCCAGAGCGGGACGGCGCTGTCCAGCTGGGCCGTGAACTACCAACCGGCCAAGTACACCCGGATCTTGGCAGACAAGGTGGGCTGCAACATGCTGGACACCACAGACATGGTGGAGTGCCTTCGGAACAAGAACTACAAGGAGCTCATCCAGCAGACCATCACCCCGGCCACGTACCACATCTCCTTTGGGCCCGTCATTGACGGGGACGTCATCCCCGACGACCCCCAGATCCTGATGGAGCAGGGCGAGTTCCTGAACTATGACATCATGCTCGGCGTCAACCAGGGCGAGGGCCTCAAGTTCGTGGACGGCATCGTGGACAACGAAGACGGCGTGACGCCCAACGACTTCGACTTCTCCGTGTCCAACTTTGTGGACAACCTGTACGGCTACCCGGAGGGCAAGGACACCCTGCGGGAGACCATCAAGTTCATGTACACGGACTGGGCGGACAAGGAGAACCCGGAGACGCGCCGTAAAACCCTGGTGGCCCTCTTCACCGACCACCAGTGGGTGGCCCCCGCGGTGGCCACCGCCGATCTGCACGCCCAGTACGGGTCTCCGACCTACTTCTACGCCTTCTACCACCACTGCCAGAGTGAGATGAAGCCCAGCTGGGCGGACTCGGCCCACGGCGACGAGGTCCCCTACGTCTTTGGCATCCCCATGATCGGTCCCACGGAGCTCTTCAGCTGCAACTTCTCCAAGAACGACGTGATGCTCAGCGCTGTGGTCATGACCTACTGGACCAATTTCGCCAAGACCGGGTAGGTTCTCCCCATCTTATGTTCCCTTCCTCCCAGCTGGCTGCTTCCTCCGTACAGGTGTTTGCACGGGTATGAAGCCGCGGCTTGCAGGTACTCACATGATAGTCGCTGTTCCCCAGCTTCTACAGGGGCCACGTTTGTTCTTCACCCCTAAACTATTTCTGCCAAGACTCATTTGTTGAATCCTTGCCTGAGCACATGTTTACTGATTTTAGAGAGAGGGCAAGGGACAGAGAAAGAGAGAGTGAGAGAAACATGGGTGTGAGAGAGAAACATGGAAGGGTTGCCTCCCGTATGTGCACCGCCTGGGGATTGATCCTGCAACCTTTGACCGTATCATAGGATGTTGCTCTAACCAGTGGTACCACTTCAGGATGTAAACATACTTGGCAGTTTTATTGAAAGCTAACTGTAGAGTTTCGAATGTAAATAAGACCTCATCTCGTTGGCTAAATGGCAGGGTTATCCAAAAATGCAAGCCACGTGATAAATATCCTAATCATGAACTATGGAAATAAATATATAATGTGAATGTGTATATATATATACATATATACACACACACATACACACACACACAGGCATAGCTCATTTTATAACCATTGGCTTTATTGTTCAAAGTTGCTTCATTCACTTACTCATTTATTTTACAAACGTAAGGTTAAGACCCTCCTCCACCAGCCACAGATTGTGACTTACTGAAGGATCAGATCATGGCCACTACTGTTGAAGCAATAAGGTATTTTTTCTTCATGAATGGGCGTTGTTTTTTAAACATAATGCTATTATTGCACACTCCATATACTCTAGTACTGATGGTCAACCAGGGCACCCCAGAATTTTTAACACATGCAACACCCAACAGTTTAGTTGGGGGCACGGACCTCTTTTACCTTAGATGGTCAAATTTAAAAAAATACAATAAGCATCCAGTGTGAACAAATCAAAATTATACCTATTTTTTTGTCAGATTCACTAAAGATATATTCTTGGGTGTGCCGCAGAATTTTAGGGATGAGTGTAGGTGTGCCATGAAAAAGGTTCACCTGGCTGGTGTGGCTCAGTGGACTGAACACTGTCCTGCAAACCAAGGGGTCACCAGTTCGAGTCCCAGTCATGGCACATGCCTGGGTTGTGGACCAGGTCCCCAGTAGGGGGCGTGTGAGAGGCAACCACACATTGATGTTTCTCGCCTTCTCTTTCTCCTTTCCTTCTCCTCTGTCTTAAAAAAAGTAAATACAGTCTTTTTTTAAAAAAGACCAAAAAAACAAATTAAGAAAAAAGTCCAAAATTACTTCAGTATAATGCCAGCATAACTTGTGTGTGCCCTGGGAAAGCAAACAATTTGAGTCCCTCGCTTTATGGCAATATTTGCTTTATGGCGGTGCCTGTATTTCTAACCCTGTATAGTTATGAAATGTGCTTTATATATAGGAATATATATAGAAATATTGATCCATACTGATTTCATAAGTAAATACACATTTCATATATATGTGCATATGGAGAGATATGTATTTATGTGTATCTATAAGTACTTCTTTTTTTAAAAGCTCCTTGGCTAAATGTGTGGAAAATACACAAGAGCAACACATACAACAGCCTCCACCAATATTCTACAGAGCAGATTCTCTGCAAACAATGAGAGAAAAGGCTGCTCAGTACCCTTCAGTGGCCACACAAACCCGGGCATCTTCATTTTCTCTTGTCCCGTAACCTAATTGTGGAGATTAATGAGGAGTCATTCTGTCCCTCCTGCCTGTGCTTCTGTCATTAACCTCGAGCCTCTTGTGCTGAATTGAAAATGAAGACGCTCACAGCTCCGAGGCGGATGAGTCTCCCCATGGCGAGCCAGATGCCCGGGTCAGCTTCCCACAGGGCTGCCCTGCTGGCGCCCACCCTACGGGGCTCAAGAGAGGGGGGCATTATGGGGGATTTGGAGGGTCTCTATGCTTAGGGCTCTGCAAGCCATCATTCTTTACAGGGCCTCCAAACGCTGGAGAGAAGGGGCTTCCAAATGCTTTGCAGGGTTAGCCCAACGAGGGCGCGTCTACCCAGTGGGAAGTGTGTTGCCTGGGTGCCCACCTGCAACGGTCAGATTTTCAATATTTGCAGAAAAGATTTGCATCTTTGCAGATGCAAAGATGTGGGAAGAAGGCTGGTCCCTTGTCCTGAAACAGCTTCTCTTCTTCCACAAGGAGAGAATTGAAGTCAAGTCCATTCATGTGTTTACTAACAACAATGCATTAGATTCCTAGGGCTGTTGAAAGAAATTACCCAAAGGATGTTGTTTGACTTGACAGAGGATGCCCAGAGCAGCCCTGGGGCAGAGGCTTTCTCTTTTTAAAAAATGAAAGAAAGAACCCTGGCTGGTGTGGCTCAGTGGATTGAGCACCAGCCTACAAACCAAGGGGTCGCTGGTTCGATTCCCAGTCAGGGCACATGCCTGGGTTGCAGGCCAGGTCCCCAGTAGGGGGCACACAAGAGACAACCACACATTGCTGTTTCTCTCCCTTCCTGTTGCTCCCACCCTTCCCTGCTCTAAAAATAAATAAATAAAATCTTTAAAAAGTGAAAGAAAGAGAAAGGGGGGTGATGAGTGGTGTGTTCACACCAAGTAGCTGCCTCCAGCAACTGCCGAGCCAGGATGGAAAGTACCACACCGTTCTGCCTTGAATGCTTTTTAATGTCGTAACTGTACTTCCTACGACCCGTCGGGTTGGCAGTGGGGGTGCACACCCTCCTTGGGGGCACAGGCAAGGAATAGGCATATAACATCACCTGGGATAAGTCACATACTCAAGGGACAATTCTTCTTACCTGGCTATGACGTTTCTGGCCTTCTTCATGGTGACATCAAGTGTCAGGAACAGACAGAAAAGAATGATGCCTTCTTCATCTTACAGAATAGCTGCCACCTGACCCCAAGGCAGGGGTGTCCCCGAGGTCACGGGATAGAGATGATGGGTGGCCTCAGAAGTCCATTAGAAGCATCCGCAAGCGTGAGCTCAGTTTGCTTCTGCGGTCCTTGAGGATCAGCGCTGAAATGATTCTCTAGCCATATGCATGCAGTGAGGTGTTTATTTGTTGTTAATTTGTAAAGATGGTCAATGGGACTCAGAGCATCCATAAAGGGCGGCACTCAGAGCTCCGTTTAATGTGCAAAGCAAAACGCCACTTTGGAGGTAAGTAAGTAGAGAGAAGTATTTCACAGGCTGCTGGTTCAACGAGAAAAAGGGGTACAGCTGATGGGCATAGTCTAGAGATTGAGGTATCTGGGAGCAGATGACAAAGGCTTCAGAGGTCACTGCTAGTTAGTTTGCAGAGGGCTGTGGCCGCAGCAGCCCCGTGCAGAGAATTTCCTCGTCCCCACGGAAACTGCTTCAACAGTCCAGGTGAGGAGAATGAGCCCAAATGGTGCCAGGTACGGCATGGCACAGGTTAAACCATGTCTGGGCTCGCGGTCCGAGGTGGGAGGCTTAGCTCTCACCTGCAGAACACCAGGTCAAGCAAGGATGCAGAGAACAGCCTAGAACACGGGTGACAACCAACCACCACTCCTTACAAGCGTGAGGGAGACAGGAGTTTGATGAAAAGAATAGCTGGTCATGCATCCCAGACAACACAAGCAGAGAAAGCAGCACATGGCTCCAGAACACGCATTAATTGCCATTATCATGTATTGGGACATCAGTGCAACTTGAATGCTTTCCCACGTCACACACAACACCCTCTAGTCCCAATTGTTCAAGGTGGGGTGGCTGCTGTGTTGGGTACATGCTGAAGCTGATGGACACCTCCTTATGTCTGGGTGCAGATGAGCATGTATTTAGCATATTCGACTCGTTGGCTTGTTTTTTTGTTGAGCACACAAGAAATGACATTGGGAAGGTGCGTGTGGTGGAGAGCAGAGAGGGGAGGAAGGGAGTCGGGGAAGACAAGAGGATTTATTCGTACCTAAGAGACGGTTTCAGTGACCCACGTGAGAACTGAACGCAAACAGGCAGGGAAATGAACTACACAGGCAGAACATTCAGGGAATGAGAAGTGATGTCAAGGGGAAATGGAAGCCGATTCCAACGTTGGCCGCGATGGTGAAGATGATGCATCTTTGTCCTATCAGATCTCGTTGGCAACAGAAGAGAAGGCCTTGTGAGTCCTGGCCAGTCCATACAACTCAGGCACTTGTTGATTCAGCCCAGGTTCTGTGTGGGAAAAGGTGGATAGAAAGCAAAAATGAAGATCTCCCTAGAATATATGGCTGTGAAGAGGGCTTTGATTTTATTTTCTTAAAATTTTATTGATTTATCTTTCGACAGAGGGGAGAACAGGGAGAGAAACATCAGTGTGCGGTTGCCTCTCATGCGCCCCCTACTGGGGACCTGGCCCACAACCCAGGCATGTGGCCTGAGTGGGAATCGAACCAGCGACCCTTTGGTTCTCAGGCTGGTGCTCAATCTGCTGAGCCACACCAGCCAGGGCATGGGGAGAGGAGTTTACACAACCAGAGTTTCAACTGTACCTTGAAGACTTCAGCTGCCATTGGCATGCAGATAGCAATATGACTAATACACCAAACTTGTTCCAAAACGTAAAATCTACAATAAAACCAACACACACTTCAATATTTTCACCTTGTTCTCCAGAGTTCGGGGTGGGTATGGTGCAATGCCTTACCTCTTTACCTGGCCTCAGGTGCATCTCTCCTTTGGAATTTGCCAGAAGCCTACGATTGACTTCACAGTGCACTTTTACCGAATCTTTGCAGAAAGCAGGGAAGAGACCATCAAGGGGAATAGCCCAGCAGCGTGGGTCTCACATTACAAGTGACCTGTATGGCCAAACTGTGCTTTATACTAAAGAAATAAACACCTGTACCCATACCACAGGAGTCACTGAATATGCCATTCTTGCTGTGTGGCTGTTGTTTGCCCCAGGGGCCCGGGGACAACTAGGCATCAGCCACTCAGCTTCAGGTTGAAGGAGAGCCCCGTGTCTGCAAGAACACCGTATCAGGGTTCACTGCTGTCTTTAGAGAATTCCTCTCACCTATCTCTGGTCGATGAGTGACCCAGAAAACCTTAGGAACACATGACCCTCTGTGTTCAGGGCCACCATGACCTCTCCAGTAGAATACTACCCTTGAAAACGTCCATGTTGGGGGTTGGGGCATCCGGACGAAGCTGCGGACAGAGGCCCCTGCTGTGGAGAAATGTGTGTGTTGCTGTTGTGAACCATTACCATCTTGAGTTTTGCAGCTGGCAGGTAAAACATGTGAAATGCTACGGGGAGCTCTAAAATCCAAACTCAGGGTCCCATCTAGACACCCACACAGTGAGAGGAGCATCTGACACGGTGAAGTCGGCCTTCCGAAGCTCCGTGGTTTACTATGGTTCCCATTTTCAACTTTGCATCTGGGAAGTTTACTGGATTGCGTCAGGGTCAAGTTTACCTGTCTGGGTTCCCCAAGGCCAGCCAGGGCTCTGTTCTCTGGGAGCAACATAAATGTGTTTCTTTGCTTTTCAAATGTCCCCTACATTCCATCAAAAAACGGCCTGGTACCCAACATGAACACTCTTTTTCCCCCATGACGTCCCTGCAGCTGGATGAGCGGAGGGTTAACAGAGATCCCCACGACCTTTCGGGGCCTCCGACAGTGGGAATCACCAAGAAATGCGTCTGTGGCAGATTCCCGTTAAACACAGAAAGTGTTCAAAAAGGGATTCTGGAGGGCTCAAGTAAAAGAAATACAAGGTGTCCTGTGGAATCCAGCACTTAGTGGACAACATAAAAAGTTCTTAAAATAAATAAAAAGTTTGTCTGGAACTGTGGAGTCTGTGAATGAACACATACAAACAAAAGTGCGTGTCATGAGCACCTCTAATCTTATATTTTTGGTCCCATTAGCAAAATAAAAGCATTGCTTTTACTGTGCATTCAGTCATGAGATAAAACTGCTTTTCCTTCTGTACATATATAATCATATCCATACACCATATTATCTATGTATGTATACTGTATAAGCTGTGATGTATAATATGCATTAATACAGACATACTCTATAATTCACTACACACTGGAATACATAGTTTTATGAGCATATATTATATACAGTATACCACATGCTGTATATGCACTATGCTTTTATATAGCATACGCTACAAAAATATACAGTATTCTCTATCTACTATGGGCATATACCACTTCATAGCTCCCCCTAAGGGAATGTTTAGGTATTCAAAATTATATTTTCAGTTATTCTAAGCTATACAGGGTCTGGCAGAAGTAAGGCCCGCTTCAGTGGAGTGGTAGGGTAATAATACAGGTGTCATAATGTATAGCTGTGATTTGAACACTTCACCCCAGATGCCGTAAGGTGTGTTTGAGTGCGATAGTGTTGTTACAGGGTGACATGCTTGTGATTTTAGAATAAAAAAGAGGCGTTATTTGTGCCAGACCCTGTATATTGAGGTATAGTATAAATGAGACATATTTTAGGGATTCTGATGTATGGATTGGCAGAAAGGGGTAACATTTATCGAGCTCCTACTGTATACCAGCAATGTTGGAGTGAACACCTCCCCTTCATGTCTCACTTGCAGACCCAGGGTTCTCTATAGATGAGGAATCCTGAGAGGTTGCTCCCCAGTTCCCAGGTGTAAAAAGCTCACAACTTTGGAAACGATTTCGACAGCCTCGGGTGGGGGTGGGCTGAAGGTCCTTCCTTTGGCAGGTGCGGTGTTTGCTGGCCAAGTCTACTGTGTGCATCCTTACTGATGTCTCAGAGCACCTGTAGACCTCATGTCTTTCAGTACGACCTTCTGGTCCACCTGGTTTCCAGCATGGGAGACCATGGCGAGCAGGGAACGTCATAAAAATGCACCCAGACGTGGTTTTCTTGTACTGACGTTGAAGATCATTTGATGCACTCTAGTCAAAGTAGTATGGAAATGCCCTAATGCTGCCATCGGGAATTATTTAAAAAATATAGTTGGACGAAGAAGGTGTGGTACACTTTTTTTTTTAACAAGGGAATATTGGCAGGCCACAAAAAAAGAGTGAAATCTGACCATTTTTAAACAGCATGGATGGATCTTGAGGGTATTGTGCTGAGTGAAATAATTCAGACAGAGAAATACCATATGATCTCACTTCTGTGTAGAATGGGATGTACATATACCCACACTCTGGAATATTACTCAGCCATAAAAAGAGTAAAGTCTTACCATTTTTCAACAGCATGCATGGATCTTGAGGGTATTGTGCTGAGTGAAATAATTCAGACAAACACCAATACCATATGATCTCACTTACGTGTACAATGTGATGTACGCACACTCTCACAGAAGGTAATATTACTCAGCCATAAAAAAATGAAGTGTTTCCATTTTCAACAGCATAGATGGACCTAGTGGGTATTGTGCTAAGTGAATAAGTCTGGCAGGAAAAGAGAGGTACCATATGAGTTTACTGATGTGTAGAATGTAGTACGTACACACACACGCGTATACCCACAATGGAATATTACTCGGACATAAAAAATGAAAACTTACCATTTTCAACAGCATCGATGGAGCTAGTGGGTATTGTGCTAAGTGAATCAGTCTGGCAGAGAAAGAGAGGTACCATATGAGTTTACTGATGTGTAGAACATAGTATGTACGTACACACAGAGACACACACATAATGGAATATTACTTGGCCATAAACAATGAGATCTTAACCATTTTCAACAGCATCGATGGACCTAGTGGGTATTGTGCTAAGTGAATCAGTCTGGCACAGATAGACAAATACCATATAATTTTACTGATGTGAGGAATCTAAAGAACCAAGCAAGTGGAGAAATAAAACAGAAAATGATCAGTGTGGGAACTGTAAGGCAGAGAGAAAATGGTAGCCATTCTTAGAGCCACACAGAACGCGTCTGTGGCTACTGCAGTATATTCTATGCCTGTCGATAAGCACCCACGATGAACAGATGGTGATTTCTCGTGCTGACTCGATTAGACTTTCCTTGTGCCCAGTGGGAGAATGTGACCTCCTTTCTGTTTTGTCGTTACCCCTCCCCTGCAGTGACCCCAATCAGCCCGTGCCTCAGGACACCAAGTTCATCCACACCAAACCCAACCGCTTCGAGGAGGTAGCCTGGTCCAAGTACAACCCCAAAGACCAGCTGTACCTCCACATCGGCCTCAAGCCGCGAGTGCGCGACCACTACCGGGCCACCAAGGTGGCCTTCTGGCTGGAGCTGGTGCCGCATCTGCACAACCTCAACGAGATATTCCAGTACGTCTCCACCACCACGAAGGTGCCTCCTCCTGACATGACCTCCTTCCCCTATGGGACGCGGCGCTCCCCCGCCAAGATCTGGCCCACCACCAAGCGCCCGGCCATCACGCCCGCCAACCACCCGAAGCACTCCAAGGACCCGCACAAGACGGGGCCCGAGGACACCACGGTCCTCATCGAGACCAAGCGGGACTACTCCACCGAGCTGAGCGTCACCATCGCGGTGGGGGCGTCCCTGCTGTTCCTCAACATTCTGGCGTTCGCGGCCCTGTACTACAAGAAGGACAAGAGGCGGCACGAGACGCACCGGCGCCCCAGCCCCCAGCGCAACACCACCAATGACATCGCGCACATCCAGAACGAGGAGATCATGTCGCTGCAGATGAAGCAGCTGGACCACGACCACGAGTGCGAGGCGCTGCAGGCCCATGACACGCTGAGGCTCACCTGCCCGCCCGACTACACCCTCACCCTGCGCCGCTCCCCGGACGACATCCCGCTCATGACCCCCAACACCATCACCATGATCCCCAACACACTGACCAGCATGCAGCCTTTGCACACCTTCAACACCTTCAGCGGCGGGCAGAACAGTACAAACCTACCACACGGGCACTCCACCACCAGAGTATAGCTTGGCTGGCCCCACCGCGCCCCGCCCCTGGCCAGCACCCTCGGCCCTTCCCAGCCAGAGTGGGGGAGCAGCGAGGCAACATCTCCACCCAAGGAATGTCCACCTGAGGACCACACAGGCAAAACACACGGCGAAAGGGCAGCCCGTTGCGCTGTCCCTGTGGACGCACCCCCTTGGCTCAAGATCGACTTCTGACCCCACGAAATGTGAAGCGTAGATGTCACGAGCACCAACCCCGCTTTCAGATGGCCACCGTGGCGGCGAACCTTTCAGCGCGGGGCCCAGCACCCTCCCGGAACCGGGGTCTTCCCCAGCCTGACCACTCAAGCTGACTCCTCCGAAACTCAGCCAGGGACACTTCATGGTGGTGGTGTTTTCTTTTTTTTTAATTGCAATTTCAAAATAATAATAATAATAATAATGATAATGATAATAAAAGTTCTTTATGTGCCATACGACAGATGGCTCTAGTGAAGGGGAGAAAGACTCTGTGGGCGTTTACCCAGCAAACAGCTCTAGTCCAAGAAGGAAGAGAACTACAATTTTATTATTCCAGTAGGACCACTGACTATGCAGAACCGTAGGTACACCTGGGGGCAAAGGGGTGTTTTGCCAGCCTGGACTCTATTTAAGAAACTTTGTAACAATAAAAAGAAAATGTATATAGATGTGCGTTGAAACCCACAGACACTCCCGTCCTCCTCCCCCTCAAGAAAACACAACAAAACAAAACAGGCTTTCATTGGTGTTTTTAGTTTGAAAGAGCTTTTAGCGAGATTGTACTAGCCCCATTGTGGTCTGTATGTATATAATATATATATACACACACATTAGTCATATCACCTCTGTTTCCTGCCAACCGTAGGAGGTATTTCTTCTTAATTCCTTGTGAGGATGAGGAGGAACAGCTTTGTCACGGGTGTTCTGTGTAGCAGGGGGCAGCGTCTGTGGCCCTGGGGACACCGTCCCCTTCCCAGGTTGTACCAGTGCATGTGACCGCAACCTTAGGAGACCGATGTTTTAGGAAATGTTTATTTTCATGTGTGTGCGCGCGTGTGTGTATGTGTGTGTGTGTGTGTGTGAAGTTTTCATGAAGTCGACACACAAAGACACTTCGCGTGGGGTCTGTGGAAGGCCCATCAGGCTGGGAAAAGAGAGAGAGGGAAATTTCAGTTCTGTTGTCCGGGCTTTTCGACTGTGTTGGGGAAGGGTTGCTTGCCAGCGCGGGGGCCCTGCCAGGAACGAGAGAAAGCAGGCCTTTGGCGAGGCGGGTGCTGCCCTGTCAGTACAGCTCTGTCCTCTGCCGCAGCTGCTCCGAGGTCTGTCTGTGCAAGGCGTGGGTGTCCCTAGCTCAGCGCGCCCGGTGGCAGGACAGCGCCTGACTTCCCTTTCCGCTGTAGAAGCCGGGAGTCCCTTCTTTATCAATCAGCAAGCAGAGTTTTGGTTGGTTTGGTTTTCGGCCCTATGCTTTCTAGGTCCGTCTCACAACATTGCTTTGTGTGGATGGGTGTATCTGGCTGTGATCACGAACGTGACAGAGAAAAACACACACCGAAGGGGAGACAGAACCTCAGTGGCGCTTGGTGTGGGGTGTCCAAGAAGTTAGGGGGGCTTCCCCGTGGAGGTGACACACGGAAGTCATTCACCCATTTAGAGTGGGCAACCTGGGGGGCAGAGTCCCCCCCCCCGACATGTGGTCATTTTCTCGTTGTCCCTTTCATCTCCCCAGGTGAAGAGTATGTTGAGTGTCGTAAACGGAGGGGCGGGGAACAAATGGGGGCCAGTGTCCACGGTTATGTGTTGTGTTGCAGAAATTATTGCGACCCCGGGAAAGAGTAGCCAAAGATAATTGCAGAGGGCCTCTCTGGGCTTCATGGGGTGTCCCGTAGAAACCTAGTCTCCAGTGTTGTTGCAAAGGCAGGTGGGTGCCTCCAAACACAACCCTGCTTTCTCTGAAGGCAAGACAGAGGTGGTAGCAATTTCAATCAGAGAGCTCGAGAAAGCCCTTGAGGGCAAAGGCACTTCCTAGCAATGGTCGAAGGTCCTGTTTCTCTTGGTTTAAACTGGAGGCGGAGTCTCGGTATGTTCTTGTTGTGACCGTCTCATTCCCCCATCTGGAGGCAGCGAAGCCACGCACCTTTCTTGCAGCTGGAGGAGAGGATTCGTGCCCCCGGTGCGTGAACCCCGCCAGCTCGCGTCACACCATCCCTCAGGCTCTGTATACTGACCGCAAACACCCACTCCATCACACCACAGAGGAGAGACACTTTCATCGGTGTGGGTACGTCTGTACTAGGACTTCCAGTATTTGTTGAGTATTTCCAGTTGTCTTCAGCTAGCACTATGCCCAGCACTGTATCAGGCTTGTCACATTTGGGTCCGCGGGGGGCAGGGAAGGAGTTCTTCTTCAGTGAATAACTACTTTAGCTTTTCCAGAGGATTATGATCAAAAGCAATTTAATACGCCTTCAACGATACCGTATTTCTACATGAGAAGGAGTTCTAGAATCTTCATAGAGTTCTATGAGAATAAAATAGACTTGCTATCTATTAAAAAAAACTGAAAAAAGAGGAAAATGAGAAAAAATGCGTAAAAAAATTTTTTTCTTTCCTAGGCTTTTCTTCTCGACCTTCACAGGCTCGCAGGGTTTCATGGTTTTTCGGGTTGTTATTTTGCGATCTTGTTTTTGATTTTGCCTTAAGTAATGATAGAACATATATATGGCTGGACACATATGTATAAACTTTTCAGCAAAGCATTTTTAATAATAAAATATCACAGTATTTTCTAATGCTTTGTGCAAATAATTCCGCGTCCGTTCTTTCGTAGGCAGTTGATGAATTCATTCTGATTCTTTCCCGCGTGCCCTTTTCATTGGCCGAGTTTCCTGCCGCAGCTGACTTACATTATAAAGGGAAAACGCCGTGGCCAACAGAGTCAGTTTCTTGTAGTTCGGAGCACACTTTCTGGGCTGTGGTTGGGTCCGTTCCTCGGGCCTGACATTGCAGACAAACGCTGTGGGTAGAGACACCCATGGGTGAGATGATCCCTGCGGTGCAACCACCGAAAACCGTACACCAAACACACTGCCACGCTGAGTGTCTTTGGGTTCTGAGTTGTGTGCGATGTCACGGGGCCGTCAAGCTTCCGAGCACGGTGCGGTCTTCTGAGTAACTCTTCAAGGGCACAGCCAAAGAATTCCATTGAGTAAAATCCGAGACTCAGAAAAGCGCTATGGTACCAGCGACGGCTAATCTGTCACGTTCTCACGGCACATCTGGCCACGCCTTCTATCTTATTTCACATTCACTGTTGCCCTAAGGGGGCAGCACCTGTGTTTATGTCTAAACACACAAAAAAGTTGGGGATCAGAAACTTTGAGTAGTTAGAATTCTCAGTAAAGGAAGTCCAATAACAGGGGGTGTTGAGTCCACTTTACTGGTTGCAGATGGTCCTTGATTTATTTGTCTTAATCCAGAATGGCTGGGGATGACCTTGATCAGGTTGACAAGGTTACAGTTACGGTTGACCCTTGAACAAGGGCAGGGGTTAGGGGTATGGACAAACGCCCCCTTCTTCAGGCAGAATACTCACACAAAAATTCGGGCTCCCCCCAAACTTTGCCACCTGCTCACTGGAACACTCCCCAATCACATAAACAGCCAATGAACAGATACTTCAATGTCATGTATGTTATAGACTACCCTTCAAGTAAGCTAGACAACAGAAAATGTTATTTAAAAGTCATAAGGAAGAGAAAATATGTTTACAGTCCTGCACTGTATTTATTGATACTCTAGGTTTACGTCAGCTGTTTACCAGAAGACTTGCCTGTCTGTACCTGCGTCAATATTGTCTTATACGATATACAAGTCTGTAAGTTTTATAACAAGATTGCCAACCATAAACATGAGAAATGACAAGGCAGAGTGAAAGGGAGATTCCCTTTCATTTACAGGTAGAACGGTTTCTGCGTTGGTAACAAAGAACTGCAATGGAAATACTTGATGGAATCAATAAGATTGCTTCATGGTCGTAAGGGAATCTCAAGAAGTTCTCTAGTATCATTCCAAAACTTCATGGACCGCCTGGGCTGGGTGGCTCAGTTGGTAGGTGTGTCTACCCATGCACCAAAAGGTTATGGGTTCAATCCCCATCAGGGCACATGCCTAGATTACAGGTTCGGTCCCCTATTGGGGAGCATACACGAGGCAATGGATCCATGTTTCTCAAATCAAAGTTCCTCTCTCTCAAGTCAATAAGCATATCCTTGGGTGAGGATTTAAAAATATCCATCTATAACTGGACCCGTGAACTTCCAATCCTTGTTGTTCAAGGGTAGAGTATATTTTTACTTTTTTGAAGATTTCCTTTATTTATTCTTAGAGGAGGGGGAAGGAAGGGAGACAGAGAGGGAGAGAAACATCCATGTGTGGTTGCCTCTCCTGCGCCCCCTACTGGGGACCTGGCCTGCAACCCAGGCATGTGCCCTGACTGGGATTCGAACAGCCCTTGGGTTCTCAGGTTGGTGGTCAGTCCACTGAGCCGCACCAGCCAGGGCTCCACTGTATTTCATACATGGCTGGACCCGTTGCAACTTAGGCATGAATGTTCAAACTGGTCAGTAGAAGTCAGATGGCCAGGCTGTTTCTCCTTTTTCAGAACGTCCTTCAAATGAACTTGCCACCTCATGTTTTATGAGACACGTGATTAGGGGGAAAAAATAGGTTCTGCCAAGGAAGTAAAAGCAATTCTGTCTCTGTAGACTCTCGTTTTATATATATACATATATAAGTATAAATATGTATATATATATATATAATGGGTATATAGGAAAAAGTATTTTACAACCCATTCTCCCCATAAAGTGACAATCAGCACAGATACTTAGAAGGCCTAGAAATGGTTGTGTTTTCTTGAAGCAAAGACTTTAGGAAAAATGGCCGAAATATCCTGCTGTCTCCCATTTGGTCAAAGAGGCAGCAAAGATCATTGAAAGAAATAGAGGGAATATCTGCCAGGGAGGTGAGTGTGACCTTCCAGATACGTTCCTGAGGTTATCACCTCCTAACAGGAGTGGGCAGGCCATTCTGGGTATGGAGAGAAATGACCAGTCAGGGTGCTGGGGGAAGCATTTACACAAAGGTTCTAGTCTCCAAATGCAAGACCTTGGGCTGGAGTACCTCTCCTGGTGTTGGAAGGAGGTGGTCATGGACATTTCTGGCAGTTCACGGCCCCAGCAATGCCCCGTAGAAAGTGGACCCATAGAGGGGGTCCAGTTCCCAATGTTGGGAGCCTGATTGCGCCCCAGTGGTGAGATCTGTCAGACTTTAAACTCTGTGAGCCTTACTGCACGAGACATTTCTCTCCAGAGGAATCCATGATTTACACACATAACTTCAACACCATTATCTGCAGGCTGTTGATATTATTGGGCTTTAGCTATCAATAAGGCATTATTACCTCTTATTTTTAGGTGCTATTTGTGTGCTTTTTCTGGTATGGTATAGGTAATGTGAAAAATGATGATTTGTCCAATTACAGTGAGCAAAAATATATAACATTTTAGGGGGCCATGTATTTCTTACAAAGAAAGTTAAAGCAAATTTTAAGCTTACGTATTTTTTTAAAGAGTCAAGTGAGGTATTTAAGCAGCAGTTAGTCATTGTGAGTTGTAGAGCTTGCTAATGGTCATCCAAATGTATTGCTCTAAATAGTGGCACATCAAGACCCTGGATCCCGAGGCCACCCTCTGGGTGTAGACTCTTCCGCTGCACTGATGAGAAAACAGAGGTGCAGAGGGTAAATGAACTGCCCCAAGTGGCAGAGTCGGGCATTAAAACGGGCTCTGAAATGGGAGAGTTCAGCCTGTGGAAGGCTTATCAGCTAATCTCTAACAGACCTGGTGAGGGCACATGTAGATAGATGACTGCTGTGGGGATTTTGCAAGATATAAAAGAAGATAAAAACATCTTCACCTCTCTACACCTGAGAAAAATGATGGCTCACGCACACACCCAAAGACATATACAGAAACATTAGACTCGGGGTGCGTATAGAATTATGTTTGTAAAGGAAATCTGTTGTAACTATTGTTGTGTTTACATGGTTGGGTTCGTTTTTGCGTCATTACACGTTGAAAACTGCTTCAGTACCTGCCTCCGGCCTGAATCTGTGTGTATCAGGGTTGCTGAGAAGAAAGAAGGAGTTAATACCCAAGGCAATGCTGTCAATAGTTTACAACCTAAGGAATGGACATGAGCTGAGGCTCCAGAGTGGCCCACTGTATCCTCAAACCAGCCTGTAAAAAAGACGTGGCATTTGGTGGTTGTGAATAACAAGAAGGAGGCAGCTGTTTCCAGCTTGGCATCCGTGCGGCCTCAGCACGCGCTTGAAATCCAGTGTGGCTACCAAAACGATTCATCCATACAGGTGTGCAGTGGGAAACCCATTCCCCAAGACGTATTCGATATTGAGAACCTCCCTTTTCCAATCTGGCTGCAGGTGCCTGCGTAAGAAGCTCCTTCAACCATCCTCACATCTTGAGGAGGACACCTAGACTATGAGTAGACAGAGTCCCAGATTTTGGGGGGCAAACACGTTGGCTTAATGTTGTCATGTAGGAAGATTCATTCCACCTTTAATATCCATCATGGATTTATAGGTGGTGTTTTTCTTTCTCTTCCTCTCCCCATATGACACATTTCTATGAGCTGACACAGTCCTAGGAAAAATGCATCGGACATCTGTTCACCTCTGACATCCGTGCACCACGTGTTTGTTATAGACCTAACGCCACTCATCACACAAGTGTTAGCTCGGTTGCAAATTCTTCCTCGGTCACACTTACATGCATGCTGTGCCCTGGCAGAAATGAGGCCCAGACAAACGTTTTGACATGCGTGTCTCATGTATCACATATGCAGGGTTACAGCTTTGTATTTTGAATTAATTATTGGGGTGACCAGAGAAAATGACATCGCCCGTCACATCTGCAAAAAGTTTGCGGGCATTGGATGATGGCTGTGTGTGCTAGAAAAAACATACTTTTGCTTCTCTCTCTCTGTCACTCATTGTATAAATGGTCCCCAAAATGTAATGTGGCTGTCACCACACTGTTGTCTGTGTCCACGGGCCGGGCACACATGGTCTTTGGCTACTCCCTTCCCCTTCTTTCATCCAAGCACCCCCACCCTGCTGCTGTCTCCCACCCCCACAACAGCTGTCAGTCTGCTCTGTGTATCCATACTTGTTTCTACTTTGTCCATTTATTCTGCTAATTAGATTCCACATGTAAGTGAGGTCATATGGTACTTGTCTTCCTCTGTCTGGCTTATTTCACTCGGCATGATGCTCTCCAGGTTCCCCCATGCCATCATGAAGGACGAGATTTCTTTTTTATGGCCGTGTCCCAGGCACTATTTGAAGAGAGGGAGCACCATCAGTCTTGCGGACTACTAGGAACTCGGCATTACAACCTGGTGACAATTTTCTTTCCGTGTTCTCTTTATTTCTTTGGCACCTGTATAGCTAGCACACCAGGTCCTGTGGGGATACCCGAGAAGCAGACAAGTGATTCATTCACGCTCGTGAGTAGGAAAGGGACACTTTGGGGGCTGTGCAGACACACAGAGAGGGAACAAAGAATCTGAGGAAGTTTGGAGACCAACACCGAACTATATATCAAAGGACAATACGAAACAAAAAGATAGATACGTTTAGGGCTCAGGGGTGTGTGTCTCAGACATGACACGTCTGATCTTAAATGAAGCAGGAAATGTGAGTGACAAAGAGGAACCGCTCAGACTCCATCCCCTTGATTCTATGCTACAGTAGGACACGGTGACCCTGGGTACGTCCTGGGGTGTATAGCTAGAAGGCATGACATTGAGAAATACGATGTTTTGGCTATTGCTCAAGACTTTTATGGAATGAACAGTTATCACAAATATTTCTTTAATTGTATTTTAAGTACACCAGCTATAACATATAATAAATACAAATACAATATAGAATACAATCTACTGGGTATAGTATATAATCTGTATATATGCTATACATTATTACATGGTATGTATATGATGTATCATGTATATTATATAACATACGATACTGGCTATAGTATGTTTTATATCTATAATACATTTTCCAGCTACATAGACGCAAGTTATTATCTAAGGTGGCTATATGTGTATGTATTATACAATCATGGACAATATAGTACATAACATGCTATGTATTGCATACAGATATATATGTATACACACACATACACACACATATACATATTCATAACTGTTGCTAAACGACCCACACGGCGTATCAGCTCTCCCTCGCAAATGCAGGCACTGCGCCCTTGTTAGCACATGCTCTTTTTGATGCCACACTCTGCATGAACATGGACCTTTGATTTCCTTGGCCTGTTTGATCTTCAGATCAAGGGCACACTGTCCGTTCCTTTCATCATCATTTCAAGCTGCACAAATAAGAGCAAAGATGCTCTTGGGGACGTGGGGTTCGTCTGTTCAGATTAGCATCTCGCTGATGCCCACAGGCTGCAGACTGCCGTTTACCCTCCTGTCAAGGGCCAGTCAGACATCAGGTAGCACACCCCACCTGCCCCAGCAAGATCAAAGCCATTTACCACACATGGAGAAAAGGGAGACCGTCCTATTGCACCCATGTTTTTATCACGTGTTGGGGGACAACCAAAGGCCAAATTCTGCTTCCTCTTCCAGAACAGGATTTCACTGCCAAGGATGTAAACACACACGCTATATGTGTCTAATGATATACGTGTTTGTGGTGTGTGTAAAACATGCCCTGTATTGGTAATTATATAATACATTGTGTTTGTCTTAGTTGTAAAAGTATGTACGTATAAGTAAGTGTATGTTACCATTTTATGAACGCCAGTAATACAAATCTTACCATATTCTACGCCATGAACAACTTTCTGTGCAACTTTCTACGACTTTCTGTGCAGTCGATTAGGGCCCTTGGAGAAGGGTCATTAAAACCCAATTAGGCAATGATTCCCATCCACACACTCCTTCCCTCATTAGGAGACGATCTTTTGCAAGACGCCTGGGAAGTTGGCTTAAAACCAGACCGATTTCAATTTCCAGCCCCCCACACTTAATTACCTGGGCAACCTTATGTACATTCCTTACATTCCTCATTTGTCCCCTCATTCAGTTTTAGGACCCTAATATAAATAATATCATAAACTCATAGGAATAATGTTGTGAAATATTTGAGGGTTTCTGTTTTACTGTGTGCTAATATAATCAGAAAAAAATACTTTAACAGAAAAAAGTGCCCAGTAGGTGGCGCCATGTAAGGAGAGCACGGAGAGTAGACACTTGGGGTTGAAGGGGAAGGTTGACTGTAGCCTTGTACTATGGTTTGATATCAGGTAGTGTAATTCCTTCAACTTTATTATTCTTTCTGAAGACTGCTGTGAATATTTGGGGGCTTGATAGTTCCATAAGATTTTAGAACTTTTTTTCTAGTTCTCTTAAGTACGCCATTAACATCTTCATAGGAATTGCATTGAATCTATGGGTTGCTTTGCGTAGCGTGGACGTGTTAAATAATGTTAATTTTTCCAGTCCGTGAACAGGGGACATGCTTCTACTTACTTGTATCTTCTTCATTTTCCTTCTTCAGTGTCGTATAGTTTTCCAAACACAGGTCTTTTGCTGTCTTGGTTAAATGTATTCCTAAGAATTGTTTTTGGATGCAATTGCAAGTAGGGTTGTTTTCTTCTTTTCCCTTCCTGATAGTTCATTATCACTGTACAAAAATGAAACTGAGTTCTGGATGTTTATTTTGTATCCTGCTGCTTAACTGAATTCGTTTATTGATTCTGGTCGTTTTTTTGGTAGACTCTTTAGGGTTCTCTCTATACAGTCTCATGTCATCTGTGGTTAATGACAGTTTTACTTCCTCCTTTCCGATTTGGATGGTTTTTATTTCTTCTTCTTATCTGATTGCAATGGCCATGGCTCTCGGGACTGTGTTGAATAAGGGGAGGAGAGGATGGCGGGTGCTGGGACATGGAGATGCGTTGACATAAAAAATGCAAGGCTCTTCATCATTCTTTGCAGAAACTCTCTTGAAGCATCCATGCCCACCCCATATACCCCCATGAAGGCTGGTTTTACAATAGTTTTTTCTAGCTCAATGGTCCCTTTTTCATTACTGCTGCCAAACGAAACTAAAGCAACAATCCCACCTGGATTTTGCTCCCAATCAACCATGAGGTAGCACTTTTGACAGGAGTATATGAACGCCTATTTTATTAATACCTTTAGATTAACACTTTTTTTTAGATTTTATTTATTTATCTTTAGAGGGGAAGGGAAGGAGAGAGGGAGAGAAACATCAATGTATGATTGCCTTTCGTGCGTCCCCTGCTGGGAACTGGCCTGCAGGGAGCCGGCCTGCAACCCTGGCATGTGCCCTGACTGGGAATCAAACCGCGATTGTCTGGTTCCCAGGTCCGCGCTCAATTCACTGAGCTACACCAGCCAGGGCTAGATTAACACTTTTTAAAGAAAATCCCCAAAACATTACATCGGGAATTGGCAGCATCTCCACCCGGAGAAACGCGTGCGGCTTAAACACACATTGAGAAATGATTATAGTTATTTGTTCTGAAACCAGTTCTAGGAAAAGTTTATCGTTTCCAGTTCTAGGAAAAGGTTATGGTTTCAACATGATGGGAAGTGAAACCTACACAGATATTTCATGCTCAACTACGGCTCTTTAAAGAAGTGAATTCTGTAATGTGAATGTGAATTCACTTTATAGTGAATGTGAATTCACTATAAAGTGAATTCGACATGGTTAGACCCTCAGCTGAGACATACGGCTTTTCAGTCATATAGAAGATGATGTTCCGTTAAACCTCTCCTGTCTATTTTTTATTACATTTTTCTTTGGAGATTCCGTTTGACATCCTCTTTCACCGTGGAATCGATTGCACAACACCGTAAAATGATTCTGTGTGACAGACTCAATTGACTGTTGCGATCCATTAGGAGACGTGGTTATTTTGGGAGCTGAGAAGACTGGTAACTTAGAATGTGCCAATCATTTGTACTGAACACTATTTCTTAAAATTGGCCTGTTGCAGGGGTATTTACTTTGTGATTGTTGTGGGCCTGATTTCCTGTTCGCTTTGGGGACATGCTCCTTTTGAAATGAAAGAAGAATTTAGTTTAGCCAAGAAGGTAAACAACAGAAATGGCGGGGGGGAGCCATAGTTTGGAGCTGAGGTATTTTTAATGACATGGGATTTGGTGATGAAAATAAACAAAGTGTGTGGAGTACAAAATTGGACAAGAACTTTCCAGGAAAAAAAGAAGTGGTGGTTCGGTCAGAGCTGAGTTTTGAAAAATGAGAAGGAGCTCCGTCTCGCAAGCATTTAAGGTCAGGAGAGAGGAAGCTGGTAGACAGAGCAGGACTCCTGAACAATTCAGGACTTTAATGACAACTGAAGAAAGCTTAGGGGGCCTGGAATGTGTAGGGAGTGCATAGGTTCAAAGTGAGCTTGTAATGTACTTTGGTGTGAGCAGAAGCCAAATCTATGGCTTTGTAATCTTGGTGATAGATGGAAAGATTCCAGTCAATGGTTCCATGTTCCATGGGACACTACATGGCAGGCAAAGGTCCACAGAGCTCCACAAAGCTATGAAGAGCCCAGGGGCTGAGTGGGAGGGCCAGGGGGGCAGTGTGGAGATCAGTCTGAAGCCAAGCAGGGGGCTTGCAGGAAGTGGTTCGGAAGAGAACCAGACAGGGCCCCTCCGTGTTGTGGGCTTGGGACCTCCTGGGCTAGCTCTTGGGCAGAGAAGGGTAGGTATGGAAGAGCAGACTAGGAACCTCTAGTTGACCTGAGAAGGTCATTAGAAAGGGAGGGGTGGACGGCAAGGAGGACATGAAAATGTCCGTTCTGCACACACCCAGAAGGGGATCCCATGAGGCACTGGAGATGGAGTGGTTACATCCAAGATGCAGGCACCTGATAGTGTTTCTGAAGAAATATGATGTTTGAGGAGTATGCATACGTGAAGGATTCAGCAGAGAACCCCAAGATTGAGCTACTAGAATTGCAATAAGTAAAGGAGGTGAACATGACGTCCCCAAGGTCAAAAGAAGAGAGCCTTCAGGGACGGAGGGAGGGGCCGCCAGCACTGGAAATGGTTGGCAGGGCAGGTGAGGTGGGATAGAAATGATTCCATGGGGTTGGAGAGCAAAATGGGTGGCGGGCATAGTCTTGGGAAGGAGAGCATTACAAAAATGGTCAGTGTGGGATAAGATGGGACTCGTGTGCAGGGTGGACAGAAATCAATAAAGATGAGGGTACAGCTATTATAAGCTTTATATTTTACCTGTATCATCAATCTCTCATCTATGTATTATCTATCCACCTATCTACCTATTGATTCATTCATCCACCCATCTATATCTATTATCTATCTATCTATCTATCTATCTATCTATCTATCTATCTATCTATCATCTGTCATCTGCCTACCTGCCTGTCTACTATCCATCCATATCTATCCATCTCTACATGTATCTATCTACCTACCTACCCATTTTTCCATCCATCCATCCATTCATCCATCCATCCAGCCAGCCAGCCATCCATCCATCTATCCATCCATCATCCATCCATCCATATCTATCTATCTGTATCTTTCTATTACTTTTTCCTTTTATCATTGTGCTGGCATCTATGTACCTATTTATCTACCCATGAGGAGCACTGTATAGGGGCTCCTGTTTGTCTACATCCTTATCAACACTATCATCCCTTCTTTTTTCTAAAAATAAACACCTTGGTTTGAAGTGCCATTTCATTGTGGTTTGATCTGCATTTCCCTGATGACTAATGATGTTGGGTATTATTTTACAATCTCAGGGACCATTTATGTATCTTCTTTGGAGGCAGGTCCGTTCAAAGCTTGTGTTGATTATTTTTTAAATTAAGCTATTTGTCTTCTTTATTGCTGAGTGAGTCTACCTTTAATGTTAATGTGGGGGGGGGACTAACCGATTTGGGTAGAGGGAGTAAAGATAACTCAGTGCCCATGGTGATTAACTATGAATGCCTGAAAGGTGTTTGTGATATACAGCTGCACATGCCTCCCTCATCAATGACGATATTCATGCCTCCTCACTGGAAGTGTTTTTCTTTCAAAGGCACTTGGTGACTTTCAGATCCGCGATATATTGAGAAAGCAGAGTTATTAATATATGTCATGTTCTGATGCCGCTTCGACCTGGAGCAGTACCAGCGGGATAAGCTGTCGTTTGACCATAGAATAAAGCATGCTCACCAGAAACTAATGCATCACACAGCCACGGGCGTAGCCCTTTATCTTAGTAACTCTTTTGGGATTGCGTTTCTTTCTGACATTGTTTGCTGCTAAGCCATAGCCCCCAAACACCACTGCCCCAGTCCCCTTCCCTGATCAACAAGACACAGATGTCTGACGAGACACTATTATCAAGCTACCCTTTTCTTAGAAACTCCCTCCTTTTATGAACTCTTTTTTAATTGCAAAATTACCAGAGAAACTTCTCCAGTGAATTAACTTCTCCCCTTATTCTCTAACTCTTTCTGTTGTGTGTACTAAAAGGAGATAAGGAAGTCATGACCAGATACGACTTTGACTATTCACCAGTTTTACTCAGCTCACTCTCCATAATGTTGGTGAGCTATTCTTTCATTTTTCCCAGGTTCACATTCGGTGATTTGAAACCACAGACTGGAAAAGTTCAATATTTTTCTCAACCTTCATTTCATTAAGGAGTCATGGCCTTCCTGAGCCTATCGTTTATTATTTTTATGGATGTGAAATTGGGAAGGAAAGGGTTACTGTAGTTTCTGCCCTAGGAAGATCCCCATAGCTTGGCCACACTTCCGCACACTGAATCTCTCAGTAGAATCTAGCTTCATGAATCTGCTGAAATGCAAGACAGACTTGTCTCTGCCTACCTTTTGCAATAAATAACTGGAAGAAACTGTCATTTTGCACCTCTGGAACATTTCTTCTCATGCTCACGTGAAATGCCGAGGCTAACCTTTGGGGTGCCCCCAGACACAGCCCACTAAAACAGGAATGAGAACAGAGTCCCCTTGGCTATTGAATGGGCCCGAATGAGTTGGGCGTCATTCCTACAATTCACTGTTGTGTGATTCTCTGGTGGTTAGCTGCTTGGAGCCTCTTAGCGCAATAATGAACACGACTGCAAACATCAAAGGGGGCACTGGGGATACTTCATGTTTTATTGAGAGTTACCATCGAACAGCGTACATGTGATTAAAAGAGCAAAATTACATATTTTTGTAAGTCAATTCCAGAATTTATGCATCACCCCGTGAATACATGAATACATGACTTGCCTTGATCACCGGAAAGACCTGATTAACGGTAATCTCATCCGACAAAGAAGATGGTGAATGGTTGATTTGCATGGTAGCTCAGTTCTTTTCTAGCAAGGGTAGTGCTTATGCCAAGCAAGTTTTCTCTTGCTCCTTCCAATACAGGACGCATCTTTCACAGCAAGTACTAGACACCCAGTGCCAAAACTCCTTGTTTACCTGCTAACTTTTTGGCAAGAGCACCGGAACCGGTGATGCATGGGAACAGTGGGAAGACCCAGAGAGTGCCGATCGAATAGGACCGCACTGGGAAACAGGATACCTGATGTGAGGAACGGGCCTGTGACACTCGTGTGGAATTTGAGCCAAATGACACAGAAATGACATGATGAATGTAAGGGACTCCCATTTTCGAACAGATAATAAGGCACATTTTTGATGCTTGGAACCCAGTTCCTAGTACTGATTCACTGTTTGGCAGACTTTATTTTTCACCCGAGACCTGCCATTTGTCATCCTTCTCACGGCCGTCCACGATTCTACCTCGTCCCTCGCATCATCGTGACTTGTTATCTATCACTACAGCACAAATCACATTGCGCATGTGGCTTAAGACTATGTACTTACTCCTCTGGGTTAGCAGTCCAGGCATGGCTTCATGGGGGCATCTGTCTCATTGTGCCCCACAAGACTGCCTTCGAGCTGGTGGCTGTCAATGAGGTCTGCTGCAAAGGTTTGACCAGGACAGGATGTATTTTCAAGGTCAGTAAAGCTCTTTGCAGAATTGAGTTTGGCTAGGTTGTTGGACTGTGAGTCTTACTTGCTGTTGTAGACTCTTTGGTCTGCTCTAACACAATTCCAAAGACAGGAAGGCTTCAACAATAGACCTTTATTTTTCATGATCCTGGAGACTGGAAAGTCCAAGGTCAAAGGTATTCTCATGAAGGTAGAGTCTCATTCTTAGTCCTGTTAGCTTGACAGGCTCATGGTCACCATCTGCTGGTTTGCTCATATCTTGTTTCTGTGTGTGGAGAGAGATGACAGATGATAGATAGATAGATAGATAGATAGATAGATAGATAGATAGATAGATAAACAGTTGATTCACAGGTTGATTGCTGGAATGATCAATAGATACATAGGTATTGAGGAAGAGAAAAAGAAGGAGAGATAGATGATAGATAAATGGATAGATAGGATAGATAGATGATTGATAGTTTGATTGGTGGAATGACAGATACAAAGATACTGAGAGAGAGAGAGAGAATGTGAGTAGGGTTTGGTCTCTAATTTTGTTATAAGCACAGTAACCCACCATGGTGACACCAACCTTATTTCAACCTAATTATTTCCCAAAGAGTTGACCTGAAACACCACCACATTAGGAACTAGGGCTTCCACATAGGAATTTTGGGGGACACAGTCATTCAGTCCTTAACTCTGTCTGAAGAGCATGTGGGTTTCCTTGCCATGTGGACCTCTGGCACCTGGCTTCTTGTTTGATGAAAGCCTATCCATCAAGAAGGTGACTGAGCAGGCCAACAAGAGGGAATTCCAAGTCGGCCCATCAATTCTACCCTCTCCTCCTGGATAGAAGGAGTTCACTAGGGCAGCCAACATTCAGTGCCACAGAATTACATAGAGATAGGACAGTCAGGATTTGGAGACTGTTGACATCGATTTTCCACTGGCAGCTTCCCCCACAGTTTTCCTGCTTGATCCTAGCTGTTCAAGGTAGAGAAGTGACCAGAAATGGTTTGTGCTTTTTCTCGTTTCTGCCTCATCACCTGGAATCTCTGACGGGAATATCTCCGCTCCCAGAAGATAATCAAAGGACATGCAGACGTGACGAATTCCCAACTCCACGTACATAATTCATGGTCCAAAGAACGTTGACCGCAGCCCAGTGAAAATGCTACAGGAAGAGGAGGTGTGGTCCATGTTCCTCGCCACAACCCCAAACATTTTCTGTCACAGGTAGTGATTGATGAACCCTGCCCTCCATCTGCCCCAGATAAAATCATCGTCATTCTTCTGACAGCAAATTCACTCACTGCTTCTGCGGCTTTGGGAGATGCTGGAAGTAAAACCCAGTAGATTCCAGGCACTGAGAGAAAGAAATGCTACATGGAACATTCTTTCCCTACAACACTGTAAAAATGGAGAAAAGAGCAAATCATTTGAAATCACTCCTCATCTCCTCACCCTCAGTAACGATTTCTCCCAAACCCTCCCAACTCATTTATCACTCACCACACTCAGCCAGCATTGATATTCTATAAATGTCCTCAAATCTTTTGATCCCAAAAAACTAATCCTGTTTTAGTTGTATGAATATATCAGTTTGCATTGCTTTAAGCCTTAAAGTCCCTTGTTTGGCTATGTTTTATCGCATTTCCCTTGACAATAGTGTTTGGATTTTGTTCTGTGGGTTGTAATTCTTCAGGGTATACATTTGGTCTCTTCTTTATCAAAGTAATCCCTAAAGTTAATCTTAATTCACTCACCCAATAGGGTTGTCTGCATTTTTACTTCCCTCAGTGTAACATCACAGCTGGAATTATTTCAGTGGAAATTGATGCTAATATACCAACTACCTTTTATTTATCTCTACTCACATTTCCTTTGAACTTTGTGTTTTAATGAGTATTTTATATTGAACGGTAATGCTACTGACTCCAATTTTTAAACATGCTTCATGTAAATATATGGCAACATTTCTTTTTGTAATACCCCCCCAAACTGCCATATCAAAGTTATAGGTCCAGGTGTAAGCAGTTCAGAAACCTCCTTTAAGTAGTAAGTGGTTAGGTAATTAATTTGAATTATAGTCAGAAATACAGAAACAGGAAATGTATTTATGTTTCAGAGTAACAAGTAAAGAATATTGCCAACGAAGAATTTCTAATTAAGCCTGAGTTCAATCCAACTGCCAAAAAAGATGTATATAACCCAAGCATATAACTTTAAAATCTCTATCCTGTATGGCATTAAACCTCATGAAACAATATGAGAACACCATCTTTGTATTCAGAGCTTAGCCATTGTGCGTATCTGTGATTATTCCTTAGCTCATAGTAGGTGGCCTTTTAGAAAAATGCCCCACTGTGAATCCATAAAGCAAACACACGCTCAGGGGTTCAGATAGAGAACTCCTGGTGTAGTCTAGTCAGAAAGATACAAAACCGAAGACCAAGAGACTATAACTCAAGACAGAGGGTAGAGTCCACTGTGGTTCCCTAGCGACTAGTGAACTTCCTTTTCTCTATGAGGAAGAACTCTTGTACCAGGTAACACCCCAGAGGATTTCCTCACGAAACATCCCAGGGTTTAGAAACACCACCACTGTCCAGGCACAAACCCAGGACCAGCAACAATGGAGCGGTCACCTCCTTAGGTCCAAAGACATAAAGATAGAGGCTACCAGTGACTACAGAAGGAAGCTTCGGGTGAGTATGGGGGGTAGAGGGCTGGCAGTTCACTGTGACCTTCGGGGAAAAAGCAGGCTAAGGCCACATCACTGATACAACATCAGGAACCCTCGTTTTCCTGCCAGAGATTTTGGTGGGAATTACCAACATGGCTTCCAGGTGTCAGAAGACCCTGTTGATATGATCGTACATTTGAGCCTCAGGGGACAGAGAAAGAATAGACAACAGCTCCGAAGGGGCAAATGAAAGGTGTTTTTTTCCGGATGCTGGTATTTCTCAGCTTTGAATCACACATGAGCATGCCTCAAAGGATCATGGGCTCTTGATCCAAACATTGGTAGGGGCCATTCTCAGTGGCCTTACAACTTTCTTGAAATTGTACCAAAAGCAAAATCTCAATAATATTTTTGTCTATCTTTTTTTTTAATGTATGGGCATGACATTTAGTATACAACCAGACATTGTGTGGGGCACAAAGAATATAAGGATAAAAACCACAGGGCCAATGTCAAGGTTAAGAATCAATGACCACTGAAACACAAGACCCAAAGCACCGTAATTGAGATATACCTGTGGTGTCACGAGGCCCTGAGGAAATGTCACCTTAACAAGGCATGGGGTGGGATCCCAGCACAGTGCTGGGGGAAAAGCAGGCATAAAAGGAGTTTTGAGGAACGATGTTGAATTTAGCAGGAGAAGGGAGCCATGAGTAGGGTACCATTCCCCAGAATGATGTTGGCAGCCCTAGTCCAGTAGACCAGCTGGAGACATCAGCTGGTTGATTGAGGAGGGAGCTGAGACTACAGACATGATGAGAGCACATCAGAAGGAGCTTGTTACTGCAAAACGAGATGCCTTATTCTTTCCTCACTGTTGGTCACAAAGGAAACTTGGCTCTTCACCGGCAAATGTGGCATGTAGTTTCTTCAGCACCTAAGGTGGTTAGGGTTAGCTAAATCAGCCCTGCTGGTTCTCCCTAATCACCCCAATATTTTTCCTCTGCAGCTTGTGTGTCCGAAAACAAAGAGATACCCACTGGTTTTCAGATTATTGTTTTTCTTGCCAGAAAAGTTAAAAACACAATTTTAATGTTAAAATTATAGCTGCTTCTTTCATACCCAATGGAATTAAAGCAAAGACTTCTTGTATTTCCACATTTTTAAAAAGTATCTATGTGTGTGTTTCCTCTGATTCATGAGAGCTGATAAACCTATCAGGATCAATAAGAGAAGATTGCTTCTACATGTTACTATGAAATTATTTATGCTAGTTTGATTTGTGTAAAATAAACCATTAACATTTACATATTTGATTTCAGCTTCAAGTGATGCAGTTCTTTAAATAAGATTTGTAATCCCAAATGTTCTCACTTGTTATTTTCGCAAGGAACAGATTGAAAACTGAACCATCTTTATCCTAAATCAGTGGACTGACAGAGCAAACCAGCTCTTGGAAATAAAATTAAATTGAAAAGTATTTTCGAACCCTCTTCTAAGTATAAAACCATAAATATTAATGAAGCTATGCTCTCCTAAAAAGACATTTAGGAATATGAATTTTGTACTCTGTCACAATATAAAATCACATTTATACACATTCGTGGCTAGAAGTTCTGAATCCATAGCTGGGCAAGTGCATGGATTTAGTCCTTCGGTAGAAGTTTCGTTTTCTTTGAAGTTTTTGTCTGACTCTTGAAAGGATTTCTCGGCAGGTGAAATGTTCGTCCTTCCAGAAATCTTGGCTGCCGTCTGAACACAGACATTACCAGTCTTTATTTTAGGAACGGACAGATGGGTTCCCCAAATTGGGAGACGTTATTTTTTCTGCTGTTTCTCAAGATACCAGCAAGGTTACACAAGCTGTCATCACCGAAGCAGCAATTATTAATGTCACTGAGTCACAAAAAATATCTGATCAAGATGATTGACCTTGACCAGGAACATGCACGTAAGCACCTTTGTACATAACACACTTTCTAGAATTTACAGCACATATGTAGATTACTGGCCGAGAAACCCTCCTTCTGGAAGGAAAATGTCCTTGGAAGAATGAGATGCCTCTGTTAATTTGGGAGAAAAAGAAATTTAAAGAGGTTACCTCCAGCAAAGATTCACAATCAAAATTTGTTTCCGGTAGTCCCTGAAATGCCCATACATAAAAAAGCAAAAGAAAATCTATGAGTAAGAACTTTTTTCATGGCCTTAGTTAGCACTCATGGGGATGTTTCAAGAATAATATGCAACTCTGAATACTTGTACAGAGTTTCCTAAAGCGCCTGTTCTTAGGTCGAAATCTTATGTGGGCTCCAAGGCCAATGAATTCTTCAGTGGGTTCCTGGGGATACCTGAGTGGCAACTGGTCTTTTGCTGTTGATGATGTTAGACTTTAGATGCCTCACCAAGTTCCCTTTTAAAGGATTCAACCAATAAATAAAATATATATTCTAAGGAATATTAAGATTCCACTATCCTTTTCACCATGTTGACTTCACATCTACTTGCTTGCATTTTCCCGTATTATAATTTGTGACAGAATAAAATCAAATACAGTAGGCAATTTTATTTCAATCAGATTGGTTAGCATAATTGCTTAAAATCAGTGACTGATTTTATTACTCATACAGTTGACTGGTGCACCACAAATGCTCATCAATGGAAGACAACATAGAACAAAAATCTGTCGTCATATTCGTACATTGGAATACCGCTCAAAATTCAATGAAACAAACAAAAATAATAGTGATTTGATAACAGCATGAATAAACCTCAAAAACATTTTGCTTAGTTAAAGAAGCCCAGTATGCACACAAAAAGTACCTACTGTGTGATTCTACTGAGAGGAAGTCCAAGAGCAGCCCAGACAAATCCACAGTGTCTTGAGATACAGGATTTTTGGAAAATGGGCACGGAGCATCTTCCTGGGATGATGGAAATACTTGACATCTTGTTCTGGGACCTCTCCACATGGATGCATCTGATAGTACCAATTCACAAAGCTGCAGACTTAAGATGAACGCATTGTTCCTTACACACACATACACTTTACTGAGATGCCATTATCTTGTAAGTTGATCGGTTAAATTAGAATCTGCTAAAATGAAGCTATGCAAGCATAAATTCCATAGTAGGTGGTAACAGGCGTTATGCAATAAATTTCATAGCTCAAATAATACCCCGTGGGACTAGTCTACAATGATGATGTCAGACAAGTCTCATTGAAAGAGCACTCAGTATTCAGAGAAGCCGTTAAATTACAACCAAAATTGTTAAGGAGCGTTTTGCTTCAGAATGGTTAGATTTTGAACAACTGGAAGGTGTGAAAGAGCTCACTAATGATTTAAGATGAATGACGCATTATCGCAGATGAAGGAGTAAAGGTTTTCCCTTTCTCTGTGTGATCCATAAAATTTGTTTTAAAAATATATGTTTGAGTGAATAGAACTAATGAAAAGATGGTCAAATATTTCTTCTGTTAAACACATATATAATAGACTTATGATATAAGACACATGATTCTTTATTTTGCTCATGATGCTATGAATTTTTTTTTACTTTCCTCAGTCTTAAAAGTCATGGAGGACATGACACACTTTGGCAGGCAAACAGAAGATTGACTAATCATGTAAATGAATATGCATAGGAATGCTTGATGGATATAATGCATTGTCATATACTGCCATCAAATTGACAGATATGACATAATGACTCTATTATTAATCTAATTGGATTGTCTTTACCTAAAAAATATCATGATAGCCTAGAAATAATTATCTTTCCACCTGACAGACATCTTAAATAATTATTTTGGGAGGAAAAAACAATGGGAAGCTCTGCACTCTTTGGAAACAGCCTAACATCATGGCATATCTCCTGAGTCCATATTAACTTTGAGAATTCGGTGACGGTGTCATTTAAATCGATAGGCACTCCCTTGAAGCCAACTCATTTCATGAAAATTCAGGAAGGTGGATTTCCCCCCTTCGATTCTTTGCTCACACTGAACGCACAAATTTCCCGGCTCTCTGAAGTGCCTAAAGTGTTTTGTAGCATGTGATGAGCAGTCCTGGTTGATGAAGACTCTGACAGACCCTTTCACCAAAATGAGGTGGCACTGCCACTCCCCCCCATCCCCACAGGCTTGTCTGTGACATGGGTGACCAGGCTGGCCGCCTCATTTCTGTAGGACGCTGGGACGCAGGGCCCTTGTTCCTATCAGCGATGGCCCGCACTGGAAGGAGGTCAGGAGTACTACCTCCCTAAACGCCACAGGTTGGGTAGGCTCAGAAATGATGAGTGCTTCTCCTGTTCCTCATCACCCATTGAACGAGACACCAATGACATTCTGTGGCTTGTCTTAGCCACACATTAGAACACAATAAAGCATACGAAGCTGACATGGCTTGGATAAAAATAGAGGATAACTTCGCAGAACTTGAACCTGAAACTCAGTTGGCCCTCACCAGTTCCCACTGATTTCGATCCGCCTTTTGTGGCGGAACCACCGAACGCCACCATTTTCTTTCTCTTCTTGTTTTTGTTTTCAATTTTTCCTTCAGGATTTAGTTGTCGTTGGCACAAAATTCATGAAAACAACAGACGAATATTGCGGATTTGGTGCATAATTATTCAACATGAAGAGCAAACTTGTATTGTGATTGTGTTATTTTGCTTTGTTTATTACTAGTAAAACACAGCAGGGCATGCCAACAGCTAAAATAATGCATTTTGTAACTTCTTAATTCTGAATATATGGAGTTTTTCTTTCTCTCTCATCATTTACATAACGGTATTTATAAGTATGCCGTAATATAGTCAATGATACATACAAGTGTATACTCTATATAAATATATATAGAGTTATACATTTATATTTTACATGTAAAATATAAATAGTTTTATATAAGTATAAATTTATATTTTAGGTTTTTAATATTTTTGGTACAAGTATATACTTAAAATACTTTCTAGTATGTTCCACATATAACTATATAGACATATAAGTATGTATAATAAGCATGTACATCTATGTATACTCATACAAGGTATATATACTTATATATGGTATATACTTAGTATAAACATAGTATATTGCATATAGAGACTCACACATGTGCTTATACACTTATATATAAATTTGTGCCTGTGAACCTATATGCACAGGTCTTTATAGTTATGACACTAAGTGAGGTCCCACCGTGGACAACAAGAAGGAACCTTTTTTTGCTTTGTGCTCAGTGCTATGTAGCCTCGTCATGTGCACAGAATGAGCTGAGACCCTTCAACGATACCGACCACATTGCGGTCCCAGCTTATTCATGTCTCCAGAAAGTTACTTTAATCCATTTTGTTCAAAATTCCTCTTAGGCACACATTCACTGCTGTGTAACCTCCAATATGAAAAAGTTCACATCGTTATATCTTTACGAATATAACTAGGTGGCATGTGGCCTATTACGCTTTATAGGTTAGAGGCTGCATGTGTAGAATGAAGACAAAAGGTATTAGGGATGTTGTTTTGAAAGAGGCAGTCTTGTACATCACGATGCCCCTGTTTGTCTCTATGTAAAAGTGGGTGGAAACCATACCGTCCTGGCTCAGATGCTCTAAAAGTGAAAAAAGACATCTTCTTCCCCAGGACTAGAGGTCAAACTGACTTCCATTGGATGTCATGTGTGCCTCTTTTCTCACGTTCCTAACTGAATTCTGGGTGCTTTGTATTTCTGTTGTAACATTTCTGATGTCACTCCAGTTTGACTAAACATCAACCTGGGCTATGCCCTTCATACCTCACGCTGTTAAAATAGTGATGTTCTCCTTCGGGTGGGTCATGCTGACTAAGGAGTATTGACTGAGGGCACTGTCACTGCCCGATTCAGGAGAATAACCACATCCATGGGCTTACTTCAAATCTGTTAAAGGACAGAGGGCTGGTCTTCCTAATGACCCTTGCCTCTCACCCATGGGCCAGTCTGGAATACACCCTAATTGCTCACTCAGCTCAAGGTTAGCTCCTTGACCATGAATTCTAGTTTTCAGCGGACATTGAGTAGGGCACAGGTGGAAGGGAAATCAAGCTAATGTGAGGTCCACTTTGGCTCTTTGTCCAGGCTGACAGCTGAGCCATTGTACACCCAGGCTGATGGTTGACTTATGACCACACGCCACCCATTTCCCGCTTGCCCTGAGACAGGTGCTTCCTTCTTCCATGAGAATATTTCTTGAAGTCATCAAATAGTTTACCCAGACCTTCCTGGGATGCAACCAGGTCAATGAGTTTCCTGTAGATTTTTCCACGCCCCTTCTCCTGTCCTCTTAAAAAACACAGTTGCGTGCCATCGAAAATGCATGACTTGGTTGAATTAAATGGGAAATGACTCGAATGAGAAATTTTTTGTGGTTGTTTGGAGAAACTCTATTTTGGTGGCTCATATGGACAGACCTTCCCATCTGATGTAGGTTAAAGGATTCAGTCACTGACAAGGACCACCTGCCCAATTGAAGATGGACAGGCATGGTGTGCAGGACCCAGGGAGAAGCTGGCCTTTGTCTCATCAGCACTTGCTTGGAAAAGGGGGATTGGGTCCAGGGTAAACTGAGGCAGGGATGCTTTCTTAGAGGATGATTGAGACTGAATTATATACTGGCGATCTATTTAAAAACCTAAAACCAACAGTTTCCAAGTAATAGGGGGGAAGGGACAGGAAGATGGCACCCAGTGCTGGCTGCAATTCTGAAATCATAACAATTTTTTATTTTGGTGTGCTTCTTGCACCAGCTGGCTGTGCCTGAGCAAAATACTGAGGCCTCTTCTCTTCTCCAAGACCTGATATTTCTAAAGGCTGCAGGTGAAACAGTCACCACATGCTGTGGAGTTAGTTATAGAGCCTTTAGATAGATTCATTCATAAGAGCTCCTGAGAACTCACTTGTGAACCCTGGTCACCAGTACCTGTTCCTGCTTTGAAGTGGCTACATGTATTAGTGCCAAAGTAGGTGTTGACATCCCATATGAGGAAGGGGAGAAAAATCCAACCGTTGAAAATCTGTGTTGATTGCATCTGAAAGTGTTTCAGCAACTCTGTGTGACGCCTGTGTTTTAATAGTTCTCCAATGTGGCCACACTTTTGAATGTTGAAAAGGATGGTTGGTACGGGCTGGTATGAATCAAGTTGCTTCAGCCTACAGCTGGGCTCAAGGCTGTGGTTTCTTTCAGCTGTGTTTCTTTTTTCTTTAAAGATTTAATTAATTTATTTTTAGAGAGGGGAACAGGGGAGAAAGAGAGTGAGAGAAACATCAATGTATGGTTGCCTCTTAGGCACCCTTTACTGGAGACCTGGCCTGCAACCCAGGCATGTGCCCTGACTGGGAATCGAACGGGTGACCCTTTGGTCCTCAGGCCTGAGCTCAGTCCACTGAGCTACACCAGCCAGGGCCAGCTATGTCTCATCTGTCCTTCTTCTGAAGTCCAAGCAGGTGGTGGCAATGACATATCACTAGAGATCAAGGAGAAGCCTATCGCCTATGGCCTCTACGAGATTCGTGTTCTGTTTACCAGACAAAGCCATGTGGCCACACCTGAAGTCCAGGAAAATGCACAGCCAGGCTCTCGATATATCAACAGTGGTAAACGCATAAAATGTTGAGTCTATGTACTGAATCTCTCAGAAGCACTTCCTTGAGTAGTTTGGATGACAACACAGTCAGGGATGAACAAGGATAAAACACACAGACACTTGAAGCCCTGGGAGGCTGATAGACCAGAGGGTGCTCACAGAGGATTGAGTCATTGGGGCAACTGCTCCCAACCAGCCATAGGCTGAAACAGTGCCCAGGGCAGGGGTACCAGCCCGACACTTCCCTGGAGCTCAGGAGGACGCATGAACCGATGGAAATGAAAAAGGGACGTCTGCAAGGGAAGCAGGTGTGTGTACCCAGAGCTTGGAAAGCAGGAGGGCACATGATTGCCTCTTTGGGAAGAACCATGGTTCAAAGTCCTAACCCTTTGGAGTGTTGTCTTTGTCACCTTCTGAAACTGTTTTTTCCATATCAAATGTCCACGAGAATAGTCAACCTGGGTCACTGGACTGTCTAGAAGCCACCTCCCCCAAAGCAGGGTGACCAATTAGATGGAAGAATGGAGGGACTGTAGCAATGGGACTGGGACTCTGGGAGCTTAAACAGGCGGTGGGACTCACTCACCAAGACTGTGGGAGATCCAAAATGGGCTATCCATGCTTCCTGATGTCTTTAAAGTGGGAAAAGAATCCTATCAGGGACTCCTGAGAATTCTAGAAAATTCCATGGGCTCTGCTTGCGGACGTTTTTTAATTACATGACCCATAAGACGGAGTGTGTTTTGTGATAAATGTCACACTGCTGTTTCCTGCTGATATAATCTGCTGCTACTTACTCCTCTTTTTTTCTACTTCTACCTTTATGGAGGTATTGTTACAAATAAAATTTTAGAGATGTAAGGGGTACAAGATAATGATTTGAAATACGTAGCCATTCTGAAATGATCACTGTAAAGAAACGAATTGACCTATGCATGACCCCACACAGTGACCATTCTGTGTGTGTGTGTAAGTTAAGAACACGTAAGACTGAATCTTTCAGAACATTTCAAGGATAAAATACAGTAGTGTGAACAGTAGTCAGCATTCTGCGCATTAGCTCCTCAGAACATACACTCATCTTGCACAATTAGAACATTTTGTTTCTTGTTTAACCTATTCCTCTTTCCCCCGGCCCCAGCCCCTGGCAACCACCATTCTACTCTCTGCTTCTGTGAGGTCATTTTTTTGACTCTACAAATATCTTGTAATATTTGTCTTCCTTATGTCACTCAGCATAATGTCCTCCAGGTTCATCCATGTTGTCACCAATGACATCATGGCTTTCTTTCCAAAAACTCAATACTGTCAAGGTACTCTGGTCTCCCTCCCCACCACTCTCTGCCTCTCTGTCTCTTGCTTGCATATGTCCATGATCCACTCATGCATCAGTGGACAGTTGGGTTGGTTTCATGTCTCCTTGATGGTTCATAAAGCTGCAAGGAACCTTGGAGCTCAGACTTCATCACCACTTCCCTCTTATTACCTTGGCCTTGGCAGATTAACACAGCACCTGCCTAGCGTTCGGTGATATCAACACTTTCCTGCCACGGCTTGTTGCCTGTGATATATTCCCTTAAACGCTTGCCCAAACCTATTGGAAACACTGAAATGGTTAGGCTGTTTGGAGCCAGGGTGAATAGCAGTCCATTCTTGTTGCTACCAAGCTAAGTCAACATTGCGCACGGTGGAACATGGAGAACTCAGTAAAGTCGATTGTTTTACGCATTTTTCTTGTAAAAAGCGTTCCCAACTTCACCGCCTCCTTCATGTAGAAATGACTTTGAAATTGAGCACCACTGCATACTTTGGGGACAGGGGGCTTACATTTATGACGTGAGCTATTTAGAAGTAGGTGATCTTGCCTGTAGAGAGCAAGACGTGATAAACGAACACAGAAAAGTGCCCCCTTTCACGTTTTTTAAAAATTTCACACGTGTCTCCTCCAACCCTGAGAGTGAATTACTGCTTCCCTGCTCAGCACTTCCCTTTCTCGTGAACAGAGGCAAAGGCAAAACCAAAGACAGTGATTTTTGGCAACTTCAGGAAGGAGGAGAGATTTTAAAACCTTGCATTTTCGTCTTCCTCACCAGGCGCTAAAAGCACTTGTAAGAAAAATACAAAAAGCACATGTGATTAATGGGGTAGGGATAAGTAGTGAAAGGTAAAGGGGGGGAATACAGAGTGATGGAAAAAGATGAATTTGGGGGGTGAGCATACCATACAATATACAGATGATGTATCATAGAATTGTACACTGGAAACCCATATAATTTTATTAACCAATATCACTCCAATACATTTAATAAAAACTTTAAGAAACAAATTGATTCAGAAGAGGAAAGAATGGTGATCTGCCCTGTAGTTATCAGGGAAGGTTGAGTAAGGATTATTTTCCTGAAATCTGCCACTCTGGTAAAATCCCTCGTTCTAAGAATTTTTGTCAAAAACTCCAAATGCTGGGAGCAGCTATAGAAATGTTATCGTGAATCAGACTTTGTAGACATGACCTATATCACTTCTATTTAATTAAAATTATGATTTTCGTCTTTGGAAAGGCACTTAAAAATTATTCAGTGACCCTAGGCACCAAATTCTATCCAAAGAAGGCCCTAAAATAACATCCTACAAGTTGATTTTCCATTTCAATTTGGTATGATTATGGGACTTTAGTCTCATGAGGTAAATGCCCAGAAATTATTGTAATTGGATGTTTATTTACTTTCTCAGACTCCATTATCAGATTTATTAAAAGTGGGTGAAATCCCTTAAAATGAAGTTGTCTCTTTTTTTTAAAAAAAAATTCTGTTCTTCAAATGGATTCTATTTTTTCCTGCTCTCTAAATATACATATTTATAAACATCCCCTCATTGAATTTCCATTTCACACTGGTTTTTCCGTTATCTGAATTTAACCGACATGTTACATGTCCTAAACTCTTTCCTGAATTTGCCTAATTTTGTCTCATTAGCACATCGCAGTCAGGCTGTGAAGTCCAAGCAGAGGCCTTGAATTTCGTATGACAGCCAAGTTCATACACAGTTAGTGGTCTGTCAACTTTTCCGTGTCCTGAGGAAAAGTGTGTGTGAATGCCTTAAATGCATGGTCACATATGAGTGCTCTCCAGACTTGCATGGACTCATCAGAGAAGACAAAATACTACATATTTGGCTCTCATACAAAATGACCCATATCCAGTGTACTTATTAATACATCACAGCTCTTGAAGCCTCAGCATCTACTTTCTTAAGACACATAGACCTGACCTAGCTACCTCAATTCGGGTTTGGTGAGACTGGCGCACTGCAATTTTTATGCATCGATTTATTTATCTTGATTTGCCACTTCTGGGAGAGACACCAACGTCATTTTCTCTCATGTGTAAGGAAAGTACGATGATGTATTCCATGTTAAGATTTCCCAGTAGGAAATAATGGAGGTAGGATTTGTAGTTTTCAGTGAGGATGTTTACTAACACATAGTTGATGAAAATGATACTTTAATTTCCTGAATTTTTAGTCTTAGACAGCTGGATACATCATTTTACAATACAGGATCCAGCAGAAGTAACATCTGCTTGTGTGTGGTTGATAGGGTAATAATGTGGTATAATAATAATTTATAGCTTTCATTTGAGCATTTCACCCAAAACATCCCAGGGGGTGCTTGAGTGTGATAGTGCCATGTTACAGAGTCGCATGCTTGTGATTTTGTCATAAAAGATTTTGTAATAAAAAAGCAGTGTTATTTGTGCCCAATCCTGTGTATGCAGATATTTCATCCATTACTGTGATAAAACAGAAAAATATTTAATAGCGAAGATGACTGTTTATACTACTTATCAGATGAAAAAATGCATATTTCAAAAATGTGTTGAACATGTAAATGCTGTGGCGAAAATCACATAATCAGTATTTTTAACCCTGGAAATGATGGTAGAGTCCCATAATGAAACATGAAGTACAGTTATCCCTGGGTGGTAAAGGAGGGTTAACTTGGGGGGAGCATCTTGCTGCTTTCGAGATTTTTGAGACAGTGTGTGTTTGATTGTATAATGAGCTAAAATAGCAAAATGGCATTGAGAATAATTATTTAGGAGCATGCACTGCCATTGTTGCGGAGCTTAATTCTAGGGCACAGTTACAGGGATGTGGTGTAGAAATATAGATGATGCATTGAAGTTCCACATATAATGACCACAATAGGCACTGTTTCCTTAGTATTTTCAGAATCAGCACTGCCTTCCAAGGCATCATTGTCTGACGAGTGATGGTAGGGAGAACACAACATACAATTAAAAATGTTAACAAAGAGAAAGCAGCCCTGGCTGATGTGGCTCAGTGGACTGAGCACAAGGCTGCAAACCAAAGGGTTGCCAGTTTGATTCCCAATCAGGACTCATGCCTGGGTTGCAGGCCAGGTCCCCAGTAGGGGGTGTGAGAGAGGTAACTACACATTGATATTTCTCTCCTTTTCTTTATCCGTCCCTTCCCCTCTCTGTAAAAATAAACAAATAAAATGTTTTTAAAAAATCAGAAAGAGAAAGCAGGGTTATTATCCAAACTGAGAGACATCATTGAAAGCAACAACTGATAGACTAGACTATTAAGCCTATGAGTATGAAATATCATTTCCCCGGCTTGATATCGCTTCTTCTTGTTTTTATTAATATTCCACAGGACTTATTTTAAATCACCCCATGTTTGTAGCTTTGTGGGTACCCTTTCAGTGACACTGAATGGTGGCTGGTGATGGATGGCCAATGAGGTTAAGGAGAAGCTGGGACTGGGGAGAGGTGGGTGTGAGGGAGTTATGAGTGGCTGAGAGCAACCGTGGTGGTTCTAACCCACCCCATCTTCAGAAGAGCATACCCATCATCATCTGCTGACAATCCCGGCTCCTCACTGCTCCCAGCTTCCTCTTTTCCTGAGTGGCCATAGACCACTGGACATTATCCACCTTCAAATTTACATCCCACCCTGAGAGGCAGACTTTGGCCAACGATTGGTCCAGGTGAAGATAATGCAGTTGGTCACCTACTTCCATTGGGAGGACCCTCACGGCTATTTCAGCTCCCAACAGGTGGGCTGAGCCCAGCCACCACCTTATTCCAGCACCTAGAATACTGACCAGACTCAAGTTGCAATTTCTAGCAAGACTGCTTTATACGTGGTGGTGTGTTCTTCCACCAAAATCTACGTAGGATGCATGGTCGTCTCTCTTTGGAGGAAGCGAGAAGACTTGGATGAATTGCCTAAACCCATTCCTTCATAAGGGGCTGAAGAACAGGGACCATTTTCTCCCATCCGTTTTCTTAACTTTTCACTCGGAATTCTTGGATAAAGACGGGCTGCCTTCTGCAGTGGTATGGTTACAAGAAAGCAAGACTGAGATGTCTGGGCTGCCGAACAGGATGACAGAATGGACACCCACTGGCTTAAGTTGACACCCTCTGACCTTTAATAAGAAGAGTAATTTAGTAATTTTAAAATATAACCAATTTGACTAAACCTTGCAGTTTATCCTGATGCTGCAATGTGCCCTTGGACCATGTCTAGAAATTACTTGTGAATCAACTCCTTCCTTTGCAACATAATAAATAAAGTCAAAGAAACAAACCTAGATCTCATTTTTTTTCTATAAAAACTCTAGGTCAGATCAATCAATGGTGTTAAAATAATGGCATTATTTTTTTACTGGATTTAAAATTTAATTTTTTGAATTCTATAAGATCCATGTATAAACACATATGTTCAGCTTCCTATATAAAGCTGTAAGCCACACACATAATTATTGCTTGTTTCATGTGCTCACAACACAATAAGGAATTAGGAAAAACCCCACAAAGACCAAAACAACCCGAAAGCAACCATGCTGGATTTTAGCAAGAGCACATCATCCATTAAGCTGTTTCCTATCACCAAATCTAGTAGCTCATCAAGCCTGTGCTTTGCGTACATGGAGGAAAGTATTCCTTGTACCCGGCATATAGTATATATATCTTTGAAGAGAACTTCAAAAGAAATAAAGATAACTTATTACAGCCTCTTAACTTCCCATCCTTACCTGTGGTATGAACCTTTTCCTGATGATTGCAATGTCTTTAATACACGAGATAAATCAAGTCCAACAAATACGGCAGAGATGAAAGGATGAAGTGAATTACGACCAGATTAGATAAATATGAAATAAACGATAATAACCCTCCGAGGGTACAAATGCAATGATTTCAGAGGTCATGATTTTAACTTCCAACTTCATTTAGTATGGAGGGAGATAGTTCCTAAATTGACTTAGCAGCAAAGTGAGGCATGATGATATTTGTGCCCTATATTAAAGAAATCCTACTTGGACGCGAATGCACATTTTGCATGAAAGGACCACAGATAAAATAAAACGCAGGCATTTTGGGAAATGTCCCCAGAACACAAATCTGCAGCCCACAGGTTGTAAATCACAGAACAGGACAAGGATAATTTAATAAAGCCCCAGGCACAGTTCCCAGAATTCGTCTTTTTCTGTTCTCCGCTGGAAACACAGGGAAAGGGGAAAAAAACACCCAAGTATTTTACAAACACTGGCTAATTAATCTACTTGTCTGTGTTGTCATGTAAGGCATTACTGTTGGCTGGTGAGGAAGGAGATTTGGAGCTTTAAACATCTACATGTGTAAAGAGCCATCCTGTGTTTTGTGTTTTATCACACAAAACATGACCCGTGTTAATAAGGGCACAAAAATGTTGGCCAGAGCAGGCATGGGTGTCAAAAGAAAAGTCCCACTGGGTCCTAATAGTTGGCTTTAGCTCATCATAGGCTGAGGTGGTAATTTGCATATAGAAGGATATATTTTAAATAGATTGTGTTTATATCTCTTCAAGAATCCTGCACGATTCTCTCAAATTTCCAGACAGACCTTTTAGAGTCCAGTGCCAAATGCTGGCACCTCCTAGCTGTATATTCTTGGCTCATTGACAAAATTCAGCTTGTTTTTTTTTCAGCCGTTGTGAGAATTAGAGCTAATGAAGCTAAAATTCTTGGTCCAAGCTATTGCATAAAGCATAGCTATTATTCTGCGGCCTAGACATGGGGTTGGCAAAGATTTCAAAAAATGCATCCCCCAGCCTAGCTCTCTAAAGGGCCCTCTATGACCATATGTTGTTTTAACCATTCGTGGATGTATCCACAACTTGATAGAGCAATTTTAAGCACTGCCTTCTAGCTGAGCATAGAAATAGACGCCAAATCCATGCATTTAACGATGGTGCATCCGAGGAGGGAGGCAAAGATAAAAGAATTCAATGCAACATGTGAGCCAGAAGGTAGACTTGGAACGATGTGGAAATTCAAGATGGCGCACCTAGGTGGGTGGAAGTGTTCTTGACACCCAGCCGAGAATGGGAGTCAGCTCATTCTCAAGAAAAAATGCTGTCTCTGGCACCCTCATCTCAGAATCAACACACCCCACATTTTCCATATTCTATTTTGGGGGGAAACACGTCATTAGTGCTGCTCCAGGTAGGCAAGACCTGGTACACCTCCTCATTTTTGTCTCCACCAAGTTGCAGGTTCCCCAACACAAAGGGCAGAAAAATAAATATTTGTGGGTTGACCTCAGGGATGTAAACCTAAAAGTGAGGCAGGGGGCTTCTGCCAGTATCTACGGGATTATCATCATAATAGTAAAATAATAATAACAACATATGTATAGCTCTCAATAAGAACCAGCAATTCTTCTAAGCAGTTTGTGTGTATCTACTGTCTAACCCCTAACGCAGGATTGCAACGTGGTTGGTGATGTAGTTCCACTTTACAGGATCAGAACAATAAGAAACCCATTCAGGCAGCACACCCTGAACCCCCCATTGGGACCCAGGAAGTTGGCCTTGAATATGAGCTCCTCACCTAGACATGAAGTATTTCAACCACAAAGAGATATTTCAAAAATATGAACGATAAGATACAAGCTCCCCTAAAATAAATGCAATATATAGATAGTGCTTGCCTCTAATAAATTTCATCTTTTGTTTTGAATGAAGCAATGAATGCCACACACGTTAGCATGTCCCGAATGTCCAAATGGGAGAAATCCATTGAAATTCTGCCGGATGAGGGTCTGATGCCTTTTGCCTGCATTGGTAATTTGTCTCCTTCTTGTAACTCTGCCCCCAGGTGTCAGCACCCACTGAATCACTTACCACCTAATTCATGCCATGGGACCATCACCCAGACTAAGCACTTGGGTCCAATGGAAAAGGTGCCTCAATTCGCTCGTGGATCATGGAAGGCCACTGACCAACCAGCATGTTCAGATTAGCATGTGAACACGGTGCCAGGCCTCTGTAAGAGATTTTCCCATAAAAACTGAAAGACAGCCCTGGCTGGCATAGCTCAGTGGATTGAGCGTGGGCCTGTGAAGCAAAGGGTCACTGGTTCGATTCCCAGTCAGGGCACATGCCTCAGTTGCAGACCAGGTCCCCAGTAGAGGACACATGAGAAGCAACCACAAACTGATGTTTCTCTTCCACTCTTTCTCCTTCGCTTCCCCTCTCTCTAAAAATAAATAAAATATTTTTTAAAACCCCCTAAAAGAAAAACTGTAACGTCTTCTGGGATCTACCATGTTGATCCATACACATTGAATCTATGTCAGGAAGCTGGTATCATATCATGAACGCTGAGCATTGATTTTGTTTCTGGTTAAATGAGAAGTTACTGCATGTTTCAGAATCTTTTGGTCTCTCAGGCCCACTGCTTAGTTATATGAGACATGGTACATGCTAAGTGAATGTTGAATGAATTACTGGATGTTCCCCATTCTCCATATTTTTCATCCTTTCCTGCAAAATGCTGTGTGACTTTCGAGGAACATGTGAAAAGTTGCAATTCCCACGACAATGCTTTCCTCCTTGACTAAGAAATAGGTGATCTGAATCATTACCAGTCAAAAAGCATCTTCCTTGTGAATCACAATGGTGCAGAAGCAGTAATTCAGTGGGTAAAATCGGATCCAAGCCAGAAATGCCTAGAAAATAACCCTTGGCTCCCTGTGGGAAGTGGTACTAATTTTGCAGGTATTCGGAAAACAGCACAAGGCTGTTCTGCAATACCCAAAAACCATCTAGATACAAGGCACATACAAATTGAGTCATGTTCAACTGTTATCTTAGTAAACTTTATACACTTTGTGTAGAATTGTGAATAGTGGGACACACCTTTAGGCTCATGAAAGGCAGAGCCTTCTCCTGTACTGGAAGCCCTCTCAAAAGTCAACGTTCTGCTGGACAAGAAGCTCACCATCACATCTGGCAGGGCCTCTGCTTGGAAAAAGCACTCACGGTTGCAGATTGTAGCGCATTCAGCTAGAATTTTTCGTAGCCCCGATTTTCCATGGCCAGTCTGGTGGGGCGCCCTGTGATCTGATCTTATACTCTTCAATCACATGTGTACCTACTATTCTAACTCCCCAGGGATTTCAAAGACTAAGGAAGTTCATAGGAAGAAGCTTCGGTTGGATACCGGCAGTCTTTCTGGCTGTACTTATTGCTCTTGGGCCCCGGAGCCCCTCCCTCTCACCTTGCTGTGTGAGGGAGTACAGGTAAATGAATTCTAAGCCTGGCACATGGTCTCAAGACCCAGGCCTAGCAACAAGGTAAGATGATCACTTACCAATCATGCCAACCTCACTAACGCTGCTTAATGATGTCCATCAAGGCACTTGATTCCACCAAGACTTGACTCAGGAAGGCATTGTTATGCTCAGTGACTAAGTACTCAAAAGCCACCTGTGAAAATCAAAGTCTTAATTCTTCCAGAAAATCTTTGATAGTTAAGCAGTTCATTCCCGAGGCTTTTCGTTTTTCTTTTTGACTTGTTTTTGTGGAATTTCACCTGCACCCAGTATACATCGTTCAGCTTCACTTATGACTGACGGTTCTTGCCTCAGTTCCTCTGAATTATTATTTTTTTTCTCTGCAAAAATGTCTCATTCTGTACCTTCTTGACTCTGAAATTTCTCTGGAATGGGCCAGTCTAGCAAAGGACACACCGTAATTTAACATTTTATAACTAGATCTCCGAAAAAAGCCAGGTCACACGAGGAGAGACCCAAGTCACCCAAATCTTGTACATTTTAAAAACGGTAATTTTTTAGTAACTTTCCAAAAATTGAAGTCATTTTTTGTCTTGGTTTATGCCAACGTCTTGATAAGGAGAATCCATCTCCTGCTTGTCATGCTCTCTGACTTATTTTTTACTCTCGAGCAAGAGTCAAGAGTAATAGTTCCAATTTTGGTTGTTTAATAGAATTGATATGTTTCTGCAAAAATGCTTCCTTGTAAGAAGTAGGGAACATGCTGACATGTTGGCTTAGAAATAAATGACATCACATTTCTCAGGGGTAATTGAGCTGAGCACCATTTAACAATAAAAAGCAAGGCATTATTCTGCATTTTCTTGTGTATTTTTTAAAGTCACATAAAAAGAAAACAAATCATCACACCATTCTGAAACGTTGTTCTCAAAATATCTTTCACAGATGTAGCCTTCAGCTAATTTTTTATATTAATAGAATGCATCATAAATGAACAGAATATACCTAAATGTAACACATTTATATTATATGATCAAGCATGAAGGAAAATAGGAAACACTCTGACTAGTGAAGTGCATAGAAATATACTGTGGATTCATTAGTAATTCAAATGTGCCAACCTCAAGAGACCCAAAGAATTGTATTGTGTATGTTATTTGAGCAAGCCCTTTCACTACCCTTAAGAATTCCAAAACTAAATTAAGGTTCGAAGAAGGGCAGCCCGCAATGAGTGTCTTAAATTCCATTTAACCAGCACAAAATAAATCCTGCACTAGGGAATCAAACACCAAGACTTTACAAAAATACCTCATTACCATGTGTCGAAACCACTTTCTTGAAGCACGTGCCATGAATTTCACGGCAGCATTATCCACAGTGGACAAGACATGGAGATGACCCTAGAGTCCTTCGATGGACGATTGCATGATGATGAGGTGGTACATACATACCATGGAATACTCCTCAGCCCTAACAAAAGTCGAAATACCGCCACTGGCGGCAACCTAGATGGACCTTGAGAATATAATGCTCGGCAAATAAATGAAGCACCAAGGAAACAGATCACATGATTTCAGTCATGTGTGGGATAGAAAACTGAAAGCAACAAATGGACAAACAAGAAAGGCAAACAACCCCAAACTCATCGGTACAGATGACAGTATGGCAGTTACCAGAGGGTAGGGAGTGGGAAAGAGAAGAGGCTTAAGGAGGATAAATGATGATATAAGGGGGAGTAGGTTTTGTGTGGTGGGCACACCATGCAATATACTGATGCTGTATCATAGAATTGGGTACTTGAAACTCATATAATGTTATGATCCAATGTTGCCCCAATACATTTCATGTTAGACATGGGAGCTGGTTCCGAGTCCTTGGCAAAACAAACTTGCCAGCTAGCCTGTGTGAGGGCCAGCTTGCCATCTGTTATTAAAAGCAGCCACTGAGTAATAATCATAATAATAATAATAAGTTTGTTACTTTGAGAAAATTGCTGTTGAGATTTGAAACCCACATAAACTTTCGGAACAGTTGCCCAAGAGAGAGACAGGCTGTAGCGGGTACTTTCTTGTCATCCCTGCAGAGTCTGGTCATCGGCCGGTGCCTGTGTGGGACCTGCCACTGTGGGTGTTACCTGCAAATCACACGCAGCTTCATTCTTTAAAAAAAAATGCCCTACAGGGGTGCCAACTTTGGCAGTGTTCACACGTGAGGCAAGATAACTCATGAAGACACAGTTCTCTCAGTATATCACCTCTCAGGTCATGCTTCTAGGGAATTCAGCCCGAGAGAGTGTGGTATTTCGACATCTTTATTTTCTTCCTCTCCCTCCTCTTCTTCTTCATCCTCCTCTTCCTCCTCGTCCTGTCCCTCCTGACCATCCTCATTTTAACAGGCGCTATGCGTCAGCTATAATTACATCACCTGTGTTACATGCAGCGTGGGGCAAAAGTAGGTGTCCAGCTGTTCGTATAGAAAATCACACAACAGCAAAGAAATGCTAACACAAGAATAAACTGTGTGTTTTGCACACTCACCACTGTACACCTACTTTTGCCCCACCCTGTGTGTTAATTCACATCTACTGAGTGTCTCCATCCATGAGAACCGGCAACATCAGGAAAAAAAAAACCGAAGAAATTTGCCCACAGGCTCACGGCTGACCCCTGACAAACAGCAGGCGTGTTCTTTCCCCATGTGTACACGGTCATTCTGGACCTACGCCCTCCGAAAAGCCTCGCAAACCCTAATGGACTTTTCCCATCGATGTCGCCACCTGACAAGGGGCAAAGATTCAGTTAAAAAGGAGTCACACACTTTATTCCCCACACATATCCTTTAAAATCCTCCTGTTTAGACTCACATATTGTCCAAAGATCATTTCTGAAGGCAAATATCTACTCTACTGTATACCCAGGGACATGTGTGGTTATGAGTGTGTGTGTGAGTGTGTGTGAGTGTGTGTGAGTGTGTGTGTGTGTGTGTGTGTGTGTGTGTAGGCACAAGATGCGCTGGAAACTCCAGGAAGGCACATGAGCTCACACCTGAAAACTGTTGAGCATCCACCGAGCTGAGAGCCAGCTCAGCGCCCATTTCTTCACAGGCAGAAAGCTGCCTGCTGGCTGCTTGTTTGCGAGGGTACCTACCGCCCAGAGATGGCTTTTGCGGTCAGAGCTGCACTTCCTGTTTGCTGTGCTTGTAAGAAGACTTCAGGCCTCAAGGGACCCCAGTTACCACTACACTGGGGTTCCCTACCCTCTGATTTAGTTCACCAGCCATGGTCGTTGCCCTCGAATGAGAAAACAAAGACACTCAAGTCGCCACCCCCCACGTGTTCCTACTTGCAGCCTCATCCAGGACTTTAAGATGCCAGGACACCCAGAGCATCTCATTCACCAAATTTCGGCAGGAAGGAAGCCCTTTACATTTCTAAGTTGAAAACAACCACCTGGGTCCATTTGTTAATGGTTCTTCATTGGATCCAATACCACTGTGTCTTTATTGGGGGAAAGAGACTTTTTTTTTTTAACAACAGGAGACCGATTGAGAGCATAAGCCACAGTAACCCTGGCCATGACTTTGGGAATAGTTGGTCCACGTTCAAATTGTCGAATCCTGGATATTATTTCTCAGGGTGAAACACTGCACGGTACTCCCTTCGCCCCTAGGCTGATGCCAGCCTGCCGGGCAACACTAACCACCTAAAAAATTGTGTTTTGTTTCGTGAACCCCAGGCCTTGCCAGCATAGCCTGGGAGAATCCTCCATCAGAGCCTCTGAAATACTGCTGGTCCTTTCCCCGCCCCCTGAACACTCTGTGGAGCGAGGGGACAGAGACAGAAGCAGCTAAGTCCCCTGCAGCCGCAAACGAGAGGGCCCTCCCTGGTAACACCCTGAAATCTTGGACCCCAGCTTCATTTCTCTGCCCACAGCATCTTCAAACAGGCGCATTGATTATTCCTTAGAAGGTGGGACGCTCTGCTGGTCAGTGCCCACCTGCCTTGTAAAGGTAGTTGGTGGTGTCTGCATGGGAGGCATCCACAGTACCACACACGTGGGTGTGGAATGTTCTCTGTCCTGTCTGGCCCGGAGATTTGAAACCATCTTGAAACTGGGTCAAAATCTTCCCTGGGACATTCGCTTGCTGAAGAAATGGCCAGTCATTTTGCAAGTCAATATTCTTTCTGTAGCTGGTCTACGTACAGCGTATAGATGATAGACATCGATAAATGACAGAGGCAGTCTTCTCTCCAAATGAAATATTTATAATTCAATATGTTAGACTGAGCTTTCTATTCTTCTACCTATTTTTAATAATTCTTGGGGTAGCAAAGATCAAAATCATAGAGCTAAGTGACATTCCTAGAATTACAATTTGGGGACGATTGGAAGCTTGCATTGAACAAGAAGATTTTAAGGGGGTTTTAAAAAATGCCTCGTGCCCTTTTGAGTCCTAAAGAGGCAGAGGGAACCACTCCATAGTCAGCAGCTGGGTTAGGAGTCATGGCCACTGACTGCGGATTCCTTCCACTCCTTGCAGAAACTCATGTTCAAAGCCAGAGCAAATGAGTCATGGCACATCTGGTGCCCTTTTTCTTTTCTTTCCTTATGTCCTAGAGATTCTTTTCCCTTGCTTTGTGCTCCTTCTTTCTCCTGTCCCTCATCTTTCATTTTTCCCTCCTTTCCTCTTCTCCTCCTGGAAGGGAAAGGCCGTTGACTTACACCACATAGTTCTTCGTATGTCACAACAGAACATAACAATCAGGAGACTCTTTGGCAGACTGCTGAGATGCATGGGCCATTTTCCGTAACCATTTAACCTAGACGAGGTGAGAGCATTTCCATAATAAATTCTCTGGAAAATGCAAAACTGAGTTATTCGTGTTAATGGCTTTTTTAAAAAAAGATCCATTGGTCTTTGTTTTGTTTTAATAGGTTCCTTGTTCTTGTGCAGTGTGGCAGTGCAGGGAAATGAACTGTATTTCATGCAACAGAGTTGTCTAGGCAGATGCATAAGAAGTAAAAGGTACTGAATGCTGAGTTCGAAAACTTTCCCCATGTAAGGCAGTGAGGGAAATGCGTACATGTTCATTTTAATATTCATTAATATTAATTAATCATCATTAATATTCCCTCAGTGCAGTGGGAGGGCCCACCAGATTGCATGTTTTGTTCACGCCGCCTCCCTTGGCTAAGGAAAATAAAGAAGTGTTTGAAATATTGCTCTTATAGCCGAGCTGCATAAACAGATCTCCAGAAAAGAAAAGTCATGACATCTTCTATCCTGCCCTGTACGAGAACTCTGTCCTTGACATCCTAAAACGCAATAAGGATGTTCTTTCATTTACTTTGGGTGTGAAGGCATGAGTTTCATAAAATGCACTCTTCGAAGAGACTGTGGGGACAGAGAGCACCCCGGCTCCCAGACACATTCCCAGAACCATCCCCCGCTGCTGACTGGGGAGTCGGAGGAAAGGGTAGCGCCCCAGAGAAATCATTGCACTCTTCCTGACAATCTGTTCTCCACCCAGCCCAACGCCCATTTCCACAGACAATCCTCACGCTCTTGTTCATGTCCTTTGTTCTTCATGTACATTCTCCGACATCTCTCTTCCTCTTCTTTCCGTCAGTCCCTGCCTCCCCCTCTTCTGACAACAGTCCAACCATCTGTCCATGGTTCCATGTCTCGGGTGAAGTATCTTTATGCACCTTCTCCCATGGATCATGAAGTTGGGAAGATACCTTCCATTTTCTAAGGAAGGATTGTCAAAGAAAACATATCTTACTTAGCATCCTTGATTGGGGGCATGGATAATTAGAAATATTCTCATAAGGTGGGGAGTATGATGTTATAGTATGTACATAGTGTGGGTTGAATCATTCTGATGGCCCACGGGAACCTGGGTGTAGAAGGATGTCGGATGCATCTTTCACATGAAGGGTGTGCGGTGCCTCTGCTTCCAAGTGGAAATGTAACTGAGTTATCGTCCGTGAATGGAATTTTCTGAGCTGCCAAATGCCTACCACAGAGGCACCAAGGTGTGTGATTCTCCTCTTCCTCCTTCTGCCCCACTCCTGTGGCTTCCTGCTCTGTGGGACCCCCCGGCTCCAGCCAATGGGGGTTGAAAAACACTTGGTGTGAAAGGGACCGTGACATGCGGTGACAGAGGTCGATTTCCATACTGGCACCCAGATGGGTTAGGACTCAACCAATCTTGGGTCCCAACATGGTCCACCTTCTGCGCTGCTGTTTTCTTCCCAGTAACACGGAGATAATATTGTCTCCAAGAGTTAAAAAAAACTATCCACTGAGCTGAACCCTGTCCAGTCCTTCACTCACGGCGAGCCCTTAGTCAATCATCACCTGTTCCTGTTAACATGGCTCTTCATGTCTGTCTCCTGTCCCTCACTTCCTTCATACCCACGTTTTCTTATCATTATTATTTGTTTAGCTACATTTGAAGTCCTTCCAAGTTCACATCCATGTGATACTAAATAGGCTCTTTCTATTGGACTATGGGTAACTTGGGATCAGCATTCATGGTCTCTTTGTGTTTCTGTGTGATATCCATGATATGCGCAATGTATATTTGAGTGCATTGTGTGTGTGTGTATATATATATGTGTGTGTGTGTACGAATGATAGACAGTATTCCTATTTTTGATGTATGTAACATGTATGATTTATGAAATGTATTTGTATGTAAATATACACAACATGCATGGATATACATGATCTGGACATAAAATCTGTGCCTTCCAGCTTGGCTAGAGGCTTGTTGGTTTTACTGACCTTTTCAAATTGCCAGCTCTTGCTGGTATTGATTTTTTTTGGTATTGATTTCCTGTTTAATTTATTAATGACTGTTTTCATTTCTATTATTTTTTTTCTTCTGCTGGATTTAGACTTCAATTGTTCTTCCTTTCCTCAGTTTTTGAAGAGGGAGCTCAGATCACAGATGATTAATATTTATTCTATTTTAATAAATGCACTTGGGGACCAAAAAAATTCCCTCTAAGCATTACTGTCACTGATTCACTAATTTTAACATTTTATTTTCATTTTCATTGATTTTGGAAATATGTTAAAAATTTCGTGACATTTCTCCTGGGACCAATGTGTTCTTCAGAATTGTGCTCTTTAATCTCCCAATATTTCAGGATTTCCCAGCTCTCTTGCGCGGTATCATGTGGCCAGAATCAGGTATTGATTTTGGGAAAATTCTGGTTATTATGACTTCACATATTTCTTTCTCTCCCTTCTCACTTTGTTCTCCTCTGGCATTCCAATTATGAGTCAGTCACGAATTTTGAATTTCTCTCCCAATTCTTGCTCATACGGTTGCCTTTTTTCCCATTCTCTTTCCTGTCTGAATTTCAGTTCAGGGCACTTTGAGACTAATTCCTCACCTCAGCTGAACCAGGAATCCTGTCTTCATTCGTCTGCCCCACCTTACTCTGCCGTGCGTGCGTAACCAGATCCACCACTTGAAGAGTATGGGGGGGGGTGTGTTCCACTCTAGTGTCCATTTGCCCTGGGGGCTGGGTGGGCAAGCGTGCTAATAAGATGCCAGTAGGATGTGATTGGTGCCCCAGAAGCAAACTGAAATCCCTGCTGGCATCAGGTTACATGGTGTACTGACTTTTTACCATCAATAGAAAAGGGCAGAAACAAAGCATTACTTTTCTTGAGATGCCCACTTTATCTTAGGCAGTGTCAGGATGTGCATGATCCTACAGTAGCCGATTTTGAGGATAGAGGTTGGCATGAATTTTTTTTTTAGCTATGCACTGAGGCAGGACAGATGTGTGGATTTGCCCATGGTTTCAGGGTCTTCCTCCTCGATCTCAGACCACACTTAACTTCCTGCTGTCTTTCTGCCCCCCTGAATCCCAGTCGGATGAAACTGTTCGCCTTCCCATCATCTCTCCATTCCTGGGATGCACAGGAATGCAAAGGACCGGCACATATTATTCTAATTTTCTCTCCTTTCTCCCAAGAGACAAGGATGAGTGCAATCAGCTCAGAAATCCCAGTGGTCACATCTCTAGCCACCAGCTCTGTGTAAACCACGCACGCTAACCAGCCTGAGAGAGAAAGAGAATTATGGGTGTTTCGGCCTTTGATAGGTGATGAATGACAGTGGGCACTTCCATTATCGATGGTCAGCTGGGGGTGGACGGGGAAATGGCCGAGTTGAGACTCTTGCGGGGCAGGCCTGTGGACATGTCTGGAATGCTCCGTGCTGGAAGGTCCATCCTGCGCTACAAAATCCATCGGCGTGACCGAAGCGAGGACGCATGCTCACTAAGGAAACTTGCTAAACCGCCCCTTGGGAGTGACTTTCACACCATCATCCCCCAAAATACTCTGGGTCCATCGGCAAAGGACAGTGAGCCAGAATGTGCCACAGGGAGGAACGCTTACTGGTCATCAAATTACAGTGCAATGTCAGCCTGTTACTGGGGTAGCAAAAACCATTTAAAAGGCATGCCCACGCATTCACTCCCCAAAACCCACACCTCCTACAAATTCTGGGTCAGAAAAAATGCATAAAACATGGAGACTCTCCTGCAGTGACGGATGCTCTGCATGGTAAACCCCGGCAGGCTTGTGTGAAGTGGGAGCTAAAAATCTGGGCGTTTTTTTTTTTTTTTCAGCAGACACAGCAAGGGAAGCTCTGGAGAGCCCAAGACAAGCCCGCCAAATAATATCTGCAAGGCCGGCCACGTCAGGAAAGGAAGGTCAGCCGGGATCATTACTTCCCTCTAAGAAAGTGAAGTTGTTTGATTCCCAAGGGCCCACACATTGATTTGTATCAGGGAGCTCTCTGAACGCATCCTGAGTATCAGAAGGCTGCTCAGATTGGGATCAAGAGTTTCCATTTCCCTCACCGCAGCCTCAGGCCACAGCCCTTATCTCTCATCCTTGGACAGCGACTAGCAGACTCCAAGAGAATGGCCAATGGTGGACACCATTTATCATCTTTAAAGAGTGCGCCTGTCCTTGATTTTATCTGGGCCCCGAGACAGAGGCTTAAGAAGACAGTTTGTGTAAGAGCACAAATCTCCCTTCACTTCACTGTGTGTATCGGCTCTCGGTTATTTCTTAGAAAGTGATCTTCTAGTCCTGGCCAGTGTGGCTCAGTTGGTTGGAGCGTGAGGGGTTGTGGATTCAGTCCCCCATCAGGGCACATGCCCAGGTGGTGGGTTTGATCCCTGGTTGGGGAGTGAAAGGGAGGCAACCCACCTCTCTCTCCCTAAAGCCAATGGAAAAAAAAATCCTTGCGTGAGGGTAGCAAACAAAATTTTAAAAGCAATCTCCTAAATAATTGTGTATATCAGGTTGCTGATGACTTCGGTCTGGGTGCCTAGCGGACGTTGGTGTCTGCCCCCACAACCACACACATGAGAAGACCCTGAAATGTAACCGCACATTTACCTGGCCTTTGCCCTAAATGTCACAAATCAACAGAAATGGCAGGCAAAGCTTCTTTTCTGTTTTTTTTTTTTCTGCCTGACTCGCTCAATGGCCATTTGGTGCCCTTGTGATTCAAGGTCTTTTCATCATGAATAAAAGGAAAGTATAATGAAGGGTTAGTGAAAAGCAATATCTCCACAACGCACTTCTGCACGAGGAGGGCTTACTTTGATTTGTCATGGATACTTACGTCTTGAGGTATGAAGACAGTCGAGTGGGAATTAGATGGTTGGTCCCTGACTTGATGATGACATGGGTGTGAAATTAGGGGAGGCCGTAAAGGAAGAAGAGCCTTGTTATTATTATTAACACTCATTCACACTCATCCTGGAGATGCTGCACATCAGCCAACAATGCACTGGGTGATGTTGGCAGAAAGGTCACTCTGCCTGTGAAGGCAAAAGACTGTAATTTCTGTTTCTTTATTTTTCAGTTCACATCAATGGCAATTACAATTTGTACGTTGTGTACCTCATACATACATTATAACATAATATGTAACATACACAGCACTTATATATGCATAGACAGGTGTGTGTATATCAGTAAATTAGAGAAAAATAGAGAGAGATATAAATATAGATATCTAAAACCATATACATATATAAAACTATAATTAGACTAAATATATACAACAGTATCTAAAACTACCTACATATATTAAACTTATACATACACATTTAAGTGCTATATGTATGTGGCACTTCTGTATATACACATACATATATATGACTATAAATTAGACTAAATATAGATGCAAATCTATATACATATAAACAAAACTATAATTAGACTAAAGAAATAGAAGAAATGCTTAGTAGAAGGATTGTTCTGCTTTTTACTAAAAAATCACCTGGTATTTCTTGAAGTAACATTTTGAGAATTAGTTACGTGTTCTGAAAGAGAACATTTTCCACTAGTGAAGAACAAATACTCATTATCACAAAGATAGTTGGCACACTGATTCTGTGTTACTGACTACAGACTGAGATTTTGCACATCAACAATTACAATGGAATTTGTAAAGAGGAAAGAAGGGAGGGAATGAAAGAGGAAGGAAGGAAGGAAGGAAGGAAGGAAGGAAGGAAGGAAGGAAGGAAGGAAGGAAGAAAGGAAGGAAGGAAGTGCAACAAGAAAAACATGGATGAAAACCAATTGTTTTACATCTTATTACTCCTGGGTCGAATTCCACAGCATTGTGATGCTCAATGCAAACATACATGACAAACAAGCATTTGGTATGACCGTGGGTAGTATGATCTATGGAAAAGCCATTGTTTAAAAATAGATGCTCAACCCTTTAGTAGTTGCAAGATTTGAACAATTCTAGATAGCTTGTATTGGTTGATCATCAGTGAATGCAAGACAATGATCTGTTATTGGATGGGTAGATTAAAGATGACATTTCCAGGGTGCCTAGAAGAATATCAGTATTTTAATTTTCACTAACAAAGTTTTAGCTTTTTATTGTCCTCTCTCTCTCTCTTCTCTCTCTCAAACCAATGAAAATTTTAAAAAAATAATATTTTTAAATGTTCAGGTCATCCGAAAACACAGAAAAACCAAGAATAATATTTTACAAAATTTCTGGAGTCGGATGATACAAAATTATCCATCACAGTCAGTTTTAAATTCTATTAAAAATATTTCACGTTACGTCAAAAGGAACATTTTGTGTAATGTTGATTCCTTGGCCCAAGGTCTTCCATAAATAGTAAAAAAAAAAAATGCTTTCCAAGGAAACAAGGCAAAGACAAACAAAAGCATTTTTATGTGTACTCATTCACTGACTGCAGTATATTATTTTGTCCATGGTTGTTGGAAACTATACAGCAGACAATGGTCACTCCTTAAACATCAGGGAACTCATGTGGTGAGTGTCCATCTAAGTACCTGACCCTTCCGATTGGGATTTAAGGACTAGTCACTTTCTTGGTGGATGTATTATGGCCCAAGTCCATTTGGCTAGAGCCATGGGCCCTGCCAACCTGCAGTAGGCTGTTCAAAGCATTAGCTCACCTACTCGAAGTGTTTTACCAAATGTTCCCACTGAAATGTCTACCACACTCGACAAATCCACCCAACATGCCCACCAGGAAAATCACCAAGACAAAGAACATTCTAACGCTCTTTGCTCAAAGTTACCCATTACTTGCTTGAGTTCCTACTACTCTTACCAAAATTATCTTCCAGATATATAGGCTCCAAGATTCCTGGATGTGTCTCACCCAGGAGAACAAAGCAGGTCTAAGTGGCAGGAGATCTATTTTTAACTTTCTGAGATCAGCAGTCTTAGGTGACAAAGCCTTTTCCATTCACAAGTGATAGGAAGGGAACCAATGAAACTGCAGGAAGGCCACCTGCCCCTTCAATTGATAAAAAAACATTCTTTCTCCTGCCCTGGCTGGTGTAGCTCAGTGGATTGAGCACAGCCCTGTGAAACAAAGGGTCGCTGATTTGATTCCCAGTCAGGGCACATGCCTGGGTTGCAGGCCAGGTCCCCAGTAGGGGGCACATAGAGGCAACCACACATTAATGTTTCTCTTCCACTCTTTCTCCTTCCTCTCTCTCTAAAAATAAATAAATAAAATATTTTTAAAAAATTTATAATCAAAAACATTTTTTCTCATCATTCATGGTTTTTTTGTACCACAGTGTTCACAAGTCCCATGCATTTACTATTTACACACCATTTATTATTGAGGACTGTGTCATCCATTTTTGATGAGCGATTTCCATCCCCCCCCCTTTTTTTTACACTCTCAATCTGATCTTTTTTTTTTCATTATTTTAGTCATTTTCTGATATTTCCCCTGAGGCAAAAACTTCATTTTCCAACTATTTTTTCTTTTCTGGCTAGGATTTCATTTTCTGCTGGGTTAGCTCCTCTTAAACCATGGAATGAAGTTTAATTTTTTAAATCTGACCTTATCTCTAAGGTTTCTTTTATTGTGCTTGCTTGCTTACATGCTGCCTTAGAATAACACACCTTGGACTGCATTCGGAGGTCAAGCCTGGCGCCTGGGCCCACGCCCCATTCCCCACCAACAGAACCTGAGAAAGACGAAGCTCTTGGCCCCTCAGGGTCTGTGTGTGTCTGAAGTCATCCACTGGATTCCATCACCGACCACTGATTCCCACGGGAAATCGGCCTTTGTCTCCCTCAGCTGGCAGCTCCCTCTCAGACCTCAGCCATTTCTGTACCTGCTTGCTTCCCCCCACCCAGTTAGACTGGGATTCCCCCCAAAAGTGGCAAGAAATCTCCTTGGCAGTATGCCTGCCCTGTCTGTCCAGAAAACAGTACCGCGGATGGAGCCAGAGTTATTGAATAAAATAACATGTCACATTTTATTCTCTACATCAGAAAAAGTATTGAGTTGATTGGGGTGACAGTGGTTAATGAAATTATTGTGGTTTCAGGTGCATACATCTATAATATGGCATCTGTACGTTATATTGTGTGTTCGCCACCCAAAGTCACATCTCCTTCCATCACCATTTATCCCCTTTATTTTCTTCTACCTCCTCCACAACCCCTTCCCCTCTGGTCACCGCCACACTGTTGTCTGTGCCTTTAAGGACTTTTTTTCTTAATCCCTTTACCTTTTCCACCCAGCCCCCAACCCACCCCCTCTGAGAACTGTCAATCTGTTCTCTGTATCTAAGAGTCTGTTTCTATTTTCTTTGCTAGTTTAGTTTCTTCATTAGATTCCACACATGAAGGAAATCATGTGGTACTTGTCTTTCTCTGACTGGCTTATTTCACTGAGTATAGTGTTCTCCAGGTCCATCCATGTTGTCGCAAAAGGTAAGAGGTCCTTCCTTTTTTAGGGCTGAGTAGTATTCCACTGTGTGAATGTACCATAGCTTTTTTAGCCACTCATCCACTGATGGGCACTTCATCTGCTTCCCAATCTTGGCGAATGGAAATAATACTACAGTGGACACAGTATGTGCATGTATGCTTTCGAATTACTGCTTTTGATTTCTTCAGATTCTATCTAACACATCAAAACTGGCACAAAGAGGCAGCCCACATGAGGAGACACAGAAAATGCACCAAATGAAAGATCAGGGGAAACCTCCAGAAAAAGAACTAAAAGACATGGAGGCAAGCACTTTTTCAGAGACAGAGTTCAAGAGAGGGTTATAAGGATGCTCGACAAACTTAGTGAGAACTGCCAGGACGTGAAAGAGGACACAGACCAGGTAGCTCAGTTGCTTGGATGGTTGTCCTGTCCGCCAACAGGCTGCAGGTGTGATTCCTGCTCCCAGTGCATGAAAAAGGCAACCAATCCACGTCTGTCTCTCACATGGATGTTTTATTCTCTGCATGATTTTTCCGTTACCATTTAGTCCCCTATTACTCCCCTCCCCACAGCAATCACACCCTGTTGTCCATGTCCATGTGTCCTTTTCCCTTTTTGCTCCATCCCTCCCCACCCCCCCGCCAGCTGTCATTTGCTTTAGATGTGTGTTTCCTGTTCACGTGCCTTGCGTGCAGTCCCTGTATTTCGGTTCTGTATTTCTTAGCGTGAGTTTTCCCCTTCCTTGTGGTGAACAAGGTGACAAGCTATCCCCAGGCTGGGGGAGGCAGGCCCTGGAGCTCATGGCTGCACAGCTGCTCCTGGCTGGAGCCGAGAGGACATTCTCAGGCCCTCTCTGTACCAGGCGGCATCGGCCCAGGGTGCCCTGCCTGCCTCCCCCTTCCTCCCACGCTGCCCTGCTTTTCTGAGCTGAACTCCCAGAGATTTTGAAAATGTTACCATTCCTCCCAGATGGAGAGCATCCATAAACACCAGGGGTCTTTTTTGCTGCCCGCACATTATTCTATTTAGAGGAAAGTTTTATCTCGGGACAGACTGGGGGGCTGCTGCCATTGTGCACCCTGGTGCCCGGGACCTCCTGGGATGTGCACCCTCATCCATAAATGCAGGAAAACAGAAGCTAAAATGGGGAACCAGTGGGGGACGACCGTCACCCTCTGTGCTGCTCTAGAGCGTGACAGAATTTCTACACAGCGTGTTTTAGAGTCTTTGGTTTTCTGCTCTTGTTTATTGTGTTTAATTTAAGCCTTGGCATTGCATAGATGGGGACAGATGTACTTTTGTAACAGGGTGCAGCCATCACCACCCTCTGCACAGAGGGAGTTGCAATGGGGTCCAGAACTCAGGGTGTCCAGAAAATAGTAAAAAAATATATATAGATGTCCTCACCCCCACAAGACCGAACTGGGGGATGGGACCCAGGGAGCAGGGCCATAGAGAGATGTTCTGCATAGCAACAGTTTTGCAGATAACCTCAGGAATGGTCTTAACATACCTGTAACTTTTGGCTGGTTTCATGGATATGTGAAATGGCCATGCTTTGAGTCAGGGAGATGGGCATGACTTTGACCCAGGATGGAACGAGGGGAACACTCCCCCTGGTTACAGCTCCTACCTGAGAGCTTGGGGATGATTGGCCACACCTGCCTGGACTTACTATGGCGGCCCAGGAAGGCTGGGAAAATCGGGGAATGCTGGCAGGTGTAACCGATTGTGGGAGGAGTCGGAAATGGGGAAGATTCCTGTCGGGACTTGAAACCCAGGCACGGCAGCCATGGGGGTTGGAAGTGGTCTTGAGGTTGGGGGAACCTTGGTGAGGTATGGAACCATGTGGTTTTAGGGGAATCGACCACGCGATTTGGGGGCTCCCTTCTTCCATGCTGCTTAGGATGGAAGATGTAGCAGCAATGCAGAGCTCTCTCTTAGCAGTTTGGAAGAATGCAGGAGAGCTGCCACGGGGAGGAAAGGGGTGAAGGGACTCTTGCTGGTGGGCCGGGACAAGATGCTGCGTGGGTTTGGATTAAGATCTGGAGATCGTGGCAACAGAGCTGTTGGTGGTGGGAACCGCGGGAGGCCTGCCTGCCAACCACAGATCACTGGGAAGAACCGGGGGCTACCTGGCCCACGGACTTCTCTTTCCTTTCCTGAGATGCAGTACCCTGGACTGGGCAAAGGGGGGAAGGAAGGACTGTGTGTGTTTGTGGGTGTTTTAAGGGACTTCGGGATTTTAACAAAGACATTCAGTCATTACTCTAAGTCTGGATAACTTTTGAATAAACAGTTCCTTTCCTTTTCACCAAACTCTGGCATTGACAGCCACAATTTCCTGGCGGCGTGCAAGGTGAACCCAGTACAGGGGAACCCGGGAGGGAGGGGGTTCCATTTGGTAAGAGTGTCTTACTCCCCCCGCCATGGCTTTGTTCTGTTAACATTTCCACCTTTCTCAGCTGAACGCTACGCCAGAGGTTGACAAACTAAACAGGCAAACACACTGCTTAAATTTTTGGAACCAGGCCATCCCCAGTTCTTTGCATAACACCAAAACCTGCTTGTCTGCGAGGGAATCAGACTGTACCACCTGATGTTAATACCAAAACTATCCGTTCTCTGCCCCCTTATAGAAAAATTGGTCCCTGTTGTATGTCGTGAAATGAAGCTGGAGTTTGCTACAAGCAAAAAAAAATCTGTGTAGATTTACTTTTTTTTTTTTTTACCACTAAACAATTTTTTTTGTGCTGATATTCTGAATTCCCTCTCTGATGTGTTGGAGTCTGAATTTTTGTCATATTTATAAGCGTTACTGACATTTCTCTCTCCTTTTTACCTTCATGGTATAAATTTGAAAACCACAAAGTCTTTGTGATGTTTAGTGTCTAGAGCACAGGAACAGGGGTATGTGTGTTAGAAACACTTTCTTGTAATTAAAACTGTAATTTCATGGTATGAAGGCTGGTTCTCTGTGTTAATATTCCCACACGCACTCTTGAAAAAGCAGAAGAGATGGACTTTTGCAAAATGTACTGGAACTAATGGCAAAGGAGAGTTTATGTAAAAAAAAACACCCCATAGTTTGTTGTAACACATGTAGAACAAGGGTTTATCATTTTCTCTGGGAGTCCAGGTTAATATTGTAGGGAATTCAAGAAGAGACAATATCAATAGCAAATGATCATAATATGACCATTTTCGTATGTACCGAGTAAAGACAAATAGCTTGTAGGGAGCGAAATGGACCGTTCGTTTTATAAGTTAGAAGAGGAACACTTGCAAAATGCAGAACACGTGCAAAGGAAGAATAAAAGTCAGAAGGATTTTACCACCCTAAAAAATATCAATGCTAATTACACATTTTAACACTTTGATGTCTGGTCTCTTCCCCCCTTGCTGAATGGTTACCATCTTAACTGGCCTAATTTTTCAATGTGCAGAGAAGCAAGAGAGTATTTCAGAGACTTCAAGTACAACTGTGAAAAGATATTTAAAATACCAAACGTGGAAACCCAGGGGATGGTATTCTACTTCCTTTGCTCTTAAATGACTACCTAAGTTATTTAACTACATAAAACAGTGTTGGACAGATATTCATATCTTTGGATCTGTGTTGATGCAAGATATAGATGCCGGAAGTCAGAATTACATGGTAACTTTTTCCAAGGCAAACACCCGGCTCTCCTGGGTGAAACAGGCCTTCAGAATCCCCAAATCTTCCACCTTCCTTCTGTAGCCATGAATGAGTATTCATTGAGGGTTGCCTTCCACCTCTCCGTGAAACGCTTCAAACCCAGCATTAGGGCATCGGGCTATTTGTTCTCTTCTCCAAATTCCCTTTAAAAGCCAGGACCTGCGCCCTGGCTGGTGTGACTCAGTGGGTGGAGTGCTGACCTGCAAACCAAAGGGTCACCAGTTCGATTCCCAGTCAGGTAGCGTGCCTGGGTTCCGGGCCGGGCCTCCAGTCAGGGGGTGTGTGAGAGGCAACCACACATTGATGTTTCTCTCTCTCTCTTTCTCCCTCCCTTCCCTGCTGTCTGGACATAAATAAATAAAATCTTAAAAACGAAACAAACCAAAGAACCAGGACCTGGATTGGTAAGTCAGCAAACCTGACTTAAGTGCCTAGAACAAGGGGAACACTGAGTCCCTCGACAGGGTGTCATCTTTGCATCTGTGCCCACTTGAAGGTGACATTGACCCCACTATTGGTCACATCAGGCCTGATCAAGCTGTGTGATGTCTGGTCTTATGGACATTTGTCCCTCCCACCTTCTCAGGAACGTACCAGTCTTCCATAAACACCCCCAATGTCCCTTGCCCCCCTCATCGGAAAAATAAATCATGGTCCCAAAGCACTACTTTTGGGGGCACAATCCAGTTTAGCACCTGGCAGACCAGCTTCATTTCCTGTGTGTAGAGTAACTTCTGTCCTAGAAAAGAAAGAAGGATATTGTCAGCCAAATTCAGAAGTTCATCATGAATTTCAACCCCAATATAAGGGAAGAAGCGGCAGTTAGCCTTGGGAGGAATGGGCCAAAAAGAACGGCAAGCCCTTGTTAAAAGGTTGATCTTTGTGTGACATTTTAATTCCACCCTCGGAGAATCAATTCTGGAGGGAGCCGGTGAGGTCGGCATGGCCTCTACCTTATTGAACAACAAATTAGCTCCCGTGATAAAACCAATTAAACCAAAGGATCATGTGCATGCAGAAATAAATATTCAATGGAAAGGAAAGTGCAGCTGTACTCTTGCCTCCAGGAGGTGTGAGCATTGGCGGAATTGCAAATCAACAACGGAATCTGTTACACCATCAATCTTCAGGTATGAGGCTTCTTTGTGCATTTGGCTCAGAAGAACGATGCTATTTCCTTTCGAAAGGCAAGGAGAAAACACCACTTAACTAAAAGGTTTCAGTGAGGATGCAGGATAGATTTCTATGTCTTTCGTCTACAAATACTGTGTAGAAAAAAGGGTTGGTGGACAGGAATGTGAGCATACCAGGATTATCAAAAGCCCAGGCACCAGGCAGCGTAATGTTGCGGGTTGTGTTCTAGAATGAACACAGCCCAACATGCCATCCACGTCCGGGAGTCTGGGGTGCACCCACCCACGCAGTCACTACTCCTGGCTTATTCCAGCTCAAAGCTTTACACACCTGGAACCTACAAAGGTATGCGTGCTCTTCTGTTCTGAATCACCTTTATTGAGATGTCGTCAACATACAAAAATACCACACACAGTTAACATACATGATCAGATCGGTTTTGGACACACACAAGGACTGCAAATTATCATCATTATTCAACATAACAGACCTGTTCGTGACCTCCCAACTTTTCTCCTTCCTGGCCTTTTTTTTGTGTGTGTGTGTGTGTGTATTAAAAACACAACTCCTTAGTTATTTGCTCCCTTGGTAAGTTTTAGAAATGTCTAGCCCCTGTGTTGGACACCCAAAGTGAACAGAGTATTGTACGCCAACTCTGACTGAAAAATGTTTTAAGTTAAAAAATGTATCGGTGAGGAAGAACACAAGTTGAGATGTCGCACTATATTTTTCAGTGTGGAATTACATGCCTCAGCATGAGGCTGTGTTGCCGGTCTCAAGACCCAGGGACACATGTCTTCGAGAGCAGTTACTGCTATGAAGAAAAGTCGACCATCACGCATTCCATCCAACGTGTCTGAGATGGTGCATGGCTGCTGTTATTTATTATCTGGGAGGTCAAGGACCTGGGTTGAGTAGTAAGACCCTCAAAGTGCACGCCTACCAAGAGTCTTCCGCAGACTCCAATTTGGGGACAGGGCCTGTGCAGTGTCACGAAGCTAAAAAGAGGTCATCCTGGGTCAGGATGGGTGAGCTCATCCAATGACTGGTGTCGTACAAAGACAGGAATTTGGGAGCTAGCACAGCAATGGGAGACGGGCATGTGAACCCTAAACAGAGTTGGGGGGATGCAGCTGACAATATGAGGACCTGGCAGAGACAGGATGGTTCCCCCCCCAAAAGTGTGGTCTGGTGAACCCCTGGATTTCAGACCTCTGATCTCCAGAAGTGGGAGATAATTGCTTTCCATTTTACCTCCTTTCTTTTCTTTTTTTTTCATTCTCTTTTCACCACATACAGCACCCTTAGCAGACTAAGACAGTCATTGATAGTATACTCGACCTACATGATAATGAGTAATTTAGCATCTGATTAAGAAATACAAGTAGCACCTGGCTGGTGTAGCTCAGTGGATTGAGTGCCAGTCTGTGAACCCAAGGGTTGCTGGTTCAATTCCCAGTCAGGGCACATGCCTGGGTTGTGGGCCAGGTCCCCAGTAGGGGGCGCATGAGAGGCAACCACACACTGATGTTTCTCTCCCTTTCTCCCTCTCTTCCCCTCTCTCTAAAAAGACGCAAATAAAATCTTTTAAAAAGTAAAAACAAGTTGCTCAGTTAGAGAAAGTGAGAGAGAATTTCTACTGTCTCATTTGCTTTTGTGTTCCTTTTACCAGTATATCAAGACAAATCTGTGATACTTTTCTTATCATCTATCTTCCCTGTGGTAGTTTCAAGAGGATTAATATCCTCATTTTATCAATCTCTCCATGAAAAATGTAGGCTGTGATTAGCCAAAAATAAAGTCTGCAGAGAAGGCAATATTGCCCATGAACACCCAATGTCCCTCAAATGTAAAACAGAGAGGGGCTCTGAAACCAATTTAATTAGGAAATCAGGCATCCGCAGGTGTCTGGATGCTTGTGAAGCACTTGTACAATGTATCCAAGCCGTAGCTCCCATCTGCATCTGGTCATTCTGATGCTTCGGGTCTTGGGTGCGGGCAGGACGCCTGCGGGTGAACAAGGATCCCTGTGGCCGGGAGGCAGGGGACTGACGGGGGCCCTGCTCCGGCCCCACCTCCCATTTATCTCTCAGTTCTGCGCTTTTCATTTCCTCCACTTGGAGAGTTAATCAGCCTTTCTGGACCTCGGGGTCCTTATCCGTGAAACAGGGAAAAACAACACTGACCCCTTGCCTTCATACAAAATCAAATGAAATTAAAGAACACACACACACACACACACACACACACATATATAATGGGAGACAACTGTACTTGAACAACAATAAAAAAATAAATAGATAAAAGAATATAGACATGTGATGCCATGTAAAATTTTATTGCGTATTATACCATATCTTTTTTAAAATTTTTATTTATTTATCTTTAGAGGGGAAGGGAAGGAGAGAGGGAGAGAAACATCAGTGTGTGGTTGCCTCTCATGCGCCCCCTACTGGGGACCTGGCCCACAACCCAAGCATGTGCCCTGACTGGGAATCGAACTAGCGACCCTTTGGTTCACAGGCCGGCGCTCAGTCCACTGAGCCACACCAGCCAGGGCGTAGCTATCATGTTTCATTCATTATCTCTATTAGCTACCTGCACGCCAGATCAAACCACCAAAGACCTCACTGATGGAATCCATATAGGTGAGCCCCCTGGGCGGGGAGCCAGGTGAAGGGTGTTTCTCAACACCCGCCCTCCTCCTCCTCACCTGGGTCCCCTTTCTGGCATCAGCAACCCATCCACCATCCACCTGCTTGTCACTGGAGCTGGGGACCACTCTGTGTACACTTCAGCTGAAACCTCAAATCTCAGCGACCACCCTGCCCTTGACAAAAAAAAGACAACAGGAGCTGCAGAGGAAAGTTAGTTAGTGACCCCGGTACAGTGATGGGAGGCTGCCACCCTGGTCCTGCTAAGTGGGCCTTGGCAATGACATGTGCATTTCTCCCTCCCCATTTTCCATCCTCCATCCCCCCACCAGCGGCTTGATGGCAGGGGCTATTTCTCAAGGCCCAGGCGAAACTACATGCGATTGAGCTTCTTAGGACTTTTCATTTGGGTTCTATTTGTACCCACTGGTCCGTGAGGTCTGAGGAAACTTGCTTATTATCACAAAATCCTGTCTTGTGCCTTGAAGAGGAGAAAACGCCCAGTTTTAAGGATATTTTCTCTAACCACTGCTGTGACACTGTTTGCCTCGTTAAAGGTCGTGCCCGGCTTGGGAATGTTTGGATCAGGTTGCTACCAGTGGAAGAGGAAGAGTCGTGTAGGTTGCAGTTTAAAAAAAATCAATTATACTATTCTTTTTACGCAGCTTAGTGGAGAAAGGATGTAAAGATGAATAAATCCTAGCATTTAAAAGTTTCTTGCATTCTACCCTCAGAAGCAGTAAAAATTGAATAAACGTCGACCAGTTTGTGGTAGGCTAGGAAAGAAAATGAAATACGCTAGGGTGTGTTTCCTGTTGAAATATATGCACTTGGTTAGCTCAAATTCACAAAACATAACATGGACCCATTAACTATTTTAGAATGTGCAATTTATCGGCCCGATAAATTAATGGGATGCTATCACTTGTGCAAACAGGGTCCTCCAAGGGAACCTAGAAATGAAACCTTATTTGGCATAAAAGTCTTTGCAGAAGTGATTGACCATCTTAAATCAGATGCTCCTGGATTAAAGACTGGGCCCTAACAACTTCACTGGTGTGGCTCAGTGGGTTGGGTGCCTTCCTGCAAAGCAAAGAAAGGGTCACCAGTTCGATTCTTGGTCAGAGCACGTGCGTGGGTTGTGGGTTTCATCCCTGCTTGGACTGTGTATGAAAAGCAACCAACTGATGTTTCTCTCTCACACGGATGTTTCTCTCCCTCTCTTTCTCCCTCCTTCCTCGCTCTTTAGAAATAAATTAATAAATAAAATCTTTATTAAAAAACGGTAATTTTAAGCCACCAGTTGTGGCCAGTTGTACAGTATTCCCAAGAGAACTCAAACAGTGTAAATATAAATTTAAAAAAGGCAACTTTAGCTGGTATTGTTGCATGCTTCCTGACATCTGAATTTCCCCAGTTTTCTCCAAAAGTGGCTTTTTATACTTGGTTTCTTTACTTAAGAATCCAATTTAGGTTTCTAGAAACATCGTAGTGAGAAATACCGGTTTGAAAAAACCCTGTATGGAGAGGTGTTTAAATTCATTGATGCATGTAATACTGTCATTCTCTATAATGGCGTAGGATAATACGAATGGCACATAGTCCCTCAGATTTATATGAAATATAAAGGAAAAGAACCCAAAAGTCACACACAACTAAGTACCTCACGGTGGATACACTAAAACAAAAATGCCAAGAAAACGAAAGTTTCAGAGACAAGAAACCTAATCTGTGAATCGGAACTAGCTCATCAACAGGATGAGCCCGTCAACAGATTTACGTGTCTCTTTTCCAAGAAGGTATCTGACGTGGGTTGCATTGGGAAAAATACGGCATTTGGTGTGAATTTATGTGGTTTGTACGCCCCACCATCCAAGATCAAGAGAACCCAGAAATTCCCATGCCCACAGAACTTGGTATATATTCTTTAGACAGAGGTGTCAAACTCATTTTCACCGGGGGGCCGCATCAGCCTCGAGGTTGCCTTCAAAGGGCCGAATGTAAGTTTAGGACTGTGTAAATGTAACTACTCCTTAACCAGGGGCAAGGAGCTCGGCGCTGGTGCTGGGTAGAAACAAGATGCCGGGCCGGATAAAACAAGGTGGAGAGCCAGATTCAGCCCATGGACCTTGCGTTTGCCACCTGTGCCTTAGCAAGTTTAGATGCCCTACCAGGGCTTACCTAAGTAATGTTAGATGTGATGACTAGGCAGTTGAGTCCTGTCTGTGTTCTCTCCTGCATGGATGTAGCTGACTGGGCTGAAGCAGTTAAGTCCAAGGCTCGTTTCCTGATTTGCACTTGAACCTGGGTCTCCCCTTCTCAGGAAGACACCTTGATTTGGGATCCTGGAGGGGATGGAGGTCGAGAGAGATCTTCCACTATCTCTACCTGCATCACTGTTCTACACGATTTTTAGGCTGACCAGCACCTTGCATGATAGCTCACTGGTAAAGGCATTTGAGCTGAGAGATGGTGCTGGCTTATCCCTTCCTCGTGGGCAGCTGCGCTTCCAACAAGCCACTAACTTAGAACTGGGATGATTATGAAGGCTGATGCCTCGGAGCAAGGCACTGGGGGACAGAGTGTGCAATATTTCACCCATCAGCTTCTATCTTTGCTATCCATCCAGCACTTGTGGACACACACAAGGATATCCTGCAGGTTGCCATCTACTCTTTAATGTGTGAACGGTGGAAGCATAGTTAGTTACACAAGGTGTCCTGAAACCCTTTTTGGGTAAGAAAATAAAAATTAAAAATCCTAAAAAGGTCTCAAAAAGCAGCTGCAACGTGGCTTTACAAGCTAAAAACAGATTTCTGTGTGTTTCCATTTTTGTTTGTTATTGACATGTATGCATATGGTCAACGTCCTTACAAAAATCCTGTCTGGAGGAATGTTTTTGCGTCACGTTATTTTAAGGAAGATTATCTTAAAGTTCTGTCACCAAGTTTTAATATTTTTTGGGGGTACAATTGGGTCTTCAATATGAAGAAATCCCTGGAATGAGTGGACAACAATTAAGGATGACCCTGAAAGTGACTTCCGATGGAGTGTGTGCGTCCTGAATTCTGTGAAGGGGCACACAAAAACAGGGAGTGTTAGAACTATACTCCTCGTGGGTGTCTCCTATAACATGTGGGAAAGCCCAGATTCAACCTTGTTCTTCCACATTGTTGCTGAGAGACTCTTCATTCATCCATCACATGTAATCCTCTCAGGTTGGACCCCAGCATAGCTTTGCATCGGAACCATAGAAAATAATGTGTTCAGTGTAGGTGGTTTTCGAGCAGAAACCAGCTCTCCATGTTTGCTGTGTCAACGGGGGAGAAGTCTGAGGCTTGGGAGGTGAAACAGCTGTCACTGTGACTCCCCAGCGTGTCCCCAAATCTGGACTTGCGAGTGTGTTCTCCCGGGCTGCATTCCCAAAGGAATGTGGCCTTCAGGGGTAACGGAAGCTTCTAAGTGTATTCCTTTGCCCTTGGCTGTTGTAGATTAGGCTTCTTACTTCAAGTATCTGAGTTTTCCTAGGAAAGGCTGCCAGACACTGCCTGCCTGTGGCATTTCTTCTCAAACAGGCAGTGTCTTTGTGTATCAAACCATGTGGATGTTGACCTCAGGCTCCGGAAAATGGGGTCCCGACCTGTCTCCTTCCCCTCTTCTTAGTTACCAGGGAAACCAAGGTCATTACTACAGTGTTCTTTGGGAGACTAGTTCCCACGCCAACAGTCTCAAAGGAACCACCCGCGATTCCGTTCGTGATGAAGGAGACTGATGATGTGTGGGAGGAACGGCACGGGCTGAATGTGGTGGGTACCCCAAGGAGACCAAGGGGTGTTCTTCTTGAGCTGTGACCCTGGAGGCCTTTAGCCCCCACAGCCTCTGGGACATGCACACAAGCAGGACAATATCCTCAAACACGTTGAGGGCAAGCATGTTCAGTATCTGGGGGATACCCCACTCACAGGGCCACAGAGCTTTTCCCAACGTCAGAGTTTAGCAATGCACCATTTTACGGCTTCATTCCATCGCTTCCCCTTCATCGATTCTATTTCGGCATCTTCAAGGCATCTCATGGGCCCGCCTCAACATTCTTCTCCCTTTTTTTGACTTTGATTATTCTATAGTTTGTTTTTAATTTTTCCATCACCATTTATCCACTGTGTACCATCTTCCACCTCCACCCAGCCCCACCCACCACAGCCACCCCACTCTTGTCTGTGTCCATGGGTTCTTTTCCTTTTTTCTTCTTGTTTAGGCAATGCTTCCTCCCCCAAACTTCCCCTCCCCAGTAGCTGTCAGCCTGTTCTCTACCAGTCTATGTTGTGTGTTAGTTCCCTTTGCTCATTAGATTCTGCTTATCGGTGAGGTCATCTGGTACTTCTCTTCCTCTGACTGGCTAATTTCACTGAGCGTGATGTTCTCCAGGTCCATCTGTGCTGCCGCAAAGGGTAGGACTTCCTTCTTTCTTTTATGTCTGAGTTGTGTTCTATTGTGTGAAAACCGAAGCTGCCTGATGAATCAGCAATTCCACTTCTGGGGATTTGTCTGCACAAACCCAAGACACGGATTTGAAATGATAGATGCACCCCTATGTTCATAGCAGCGCTATTTACAACAGCAAAGATCGGGAGGCAGCCCCAGGGCTCATCAGTAAATGTGTGGATGAAATAGCTGTGGTGCCTTGGCCACAGCTTGGCATTCTTTCATTTTATAGATGGTGACTGTTAGGTTGCGTGAGAAAGGGTCAAGTTTCACCCAACACATTTTCAAATCAAAAGTTACACCAAGGCACAGAGGGCGGGGCAAAGTAGGTTGACAATTGTGAGCATGTTGAACTAGAACTTTATTCTTGTATTACTCCGTGTCAACTGTAGCATTATTTTCCACATGAAGAACTGGAAACTGACTTCTGCCGTGACCTGCAGTGTGTCAGGAAAGCATGTCGCACTCCTTGATCCGGTGATACATGACACTACAATCTCTATAAAAATAGGAAGTTCAGGAAAGCGGCCACGAGTCTGAAATGCCTTCCGGTGCATTTGAGTCAGGGGGCCTCACCTACTGACAATTCAGCTCCCTTTTGTGGAACAGAAGCCACTCTGGGTCAGAACAGATTAAGTGTTCTGAACATCTGTTTGGAGGAAATACAAAGGGAGAGTCAGTTTCAAATGGAAGTTCACACACCCTGTTCTCTGATTTATACTTCTCAGATACAATCATGGCAAGAGGAATGTACCTTTTTTTTTTGTCCCTGCTACACGAATGGGTAATTATACAAATCTGAAATTAGCGTGGAATTCAATTTTGTCATGCTTTTTCGGCAGAAGTGTATAAATCGTGGAAGCTGAGTTTCCAGAGCTGATACCGCGGGGCCTGAGGGGGGAGGCAAAATCTTCCATCACAGGTTTCTTTGAAGGATTCAGCGAGGGAAATGAGCCCCCAAAGTCCCATCAATGTCTGCTCTCCTGGCTTATTTTATACTGTTTCATTTTATGTTTTCATCTGCTTGTAGGGGGAAAAAACCCTCAATGAGGACACTGATAATTATTTTTTAAATATATTTATTTATTTATTTTTAGAGAGGGGGGAAGGGAAGGAGAAAGAAAGGAAGAAAAACATCCATGTGTGGTTGCCTCTCAGGCGCCCCCTACTGGGGGTACAACTTGAGTCACAACCCAGGCATGTACTCTGACTGGGAATCAAACCAGTGACCCTTTGGTTCTCAGGCTGGTGCTCAATCCACTGAGCCACACCAGTTGGGCTTGATATTAATAATTATTATACCAAGACTACTATATCAAACAACATTCAGACAGTATTTTAGGAAGCTCCACCCTATGTACTCTCTTGGGCAAAATGAACAGACACAAATATGCTAGTTTGGTATACAAATACCTTTATAATGTACCCTTAGTTCACATTTCCATACCCATCCGCCACACTGCTGTCCGAATGCTTGGACATCACCCCACCTGAATAAGGTGCCATTCTTCCTATGCCTGACTTCTCAATGTCCTTTCTCTGTGGTCTGCGTTTGGTTCTGACCATGGCCCAAGTGCATGGGCCAGCCCCTACCAGATGAGATGGATCATGGTCTCAGAAGTATACCGTCCAACAGTCCAGTGTTCCGGCACTTGCAGACAAAAGATGTTGCTTTGTAGAAGGTTCCTGTTGGGGGAGAGGAGAAAGGTGAGGAAGAGGAAGGGAGAAAAACAGAAGTTATTATGCATTTCTATGAGAGGACAGTTGTCAATCCAGGAAAACCTCCAGAAAAATCTCAAACCCCTTTTTCTTTGCTCCGTGAGGATAAACATCAGTGACAGATGAGGGAATACATGAGCTGAAATCCAAGCTAGTTGTCTCAAAAGCTGCGTTTCTTATGCTGGACAAAAACCCGTATCTCGAGTTTATTTTGCACAGAACTACGTACATGCAGGTAATTCCCGATGCCCGCATTTTACAGGTTTTCCCGTGTCTCAAGACCTTACATTCACGGGTTCTGTCCAATTCTTATTTGAGTAGAATTTATTAGAATTAAGTCAGGTCTCTCGTACCAAACCTGTAGAGTCTGCCCATCTCCCGCCTTCTTGACCTCTGAGTAGTAAGTACCCTTCTCCAAACTCGGGGGAATTTTCTGGAACCCTCATTTTGAAAATGTGATTCCACACCAGTCCAATAGGTCTCTGAAAATAACTTTCTGAAGGTTCTATGACCCCCAGGATCCTGTTAGAAAAATTGAGTAATAAAAGTTGATTCAGCACGCTTAAATGTAACAGAGGGTGGATGGGTAAGAGGCAGACTCTATGCAATAATAAAATATTTGGTGAGGCAGATGGTCCAAAATGAACTGTGTTCGACTTTCCGTCACATGCTTTAGCAATTTCTTCTTCTAAATAAAAAATCGACCTCCATATCTGCAGCTGTCTGTATCCTTTCTTTTTTTATAAAGTAAATTTTATTTATGAACTTTAATCAAATTTATTGGGGTGACATTGGTTAATACAATTATAGAGATTTCAGGGATACAGTTCTGAGTATTGTATTTGCTATTCCTCTCATATCCATTTCTGTGAAAATAAAATAAGTCTTAGACCGGAAAAAATGTGAAGGACAAAGAGCATAGCTTTTTTTTGTTCTTTATTCCTGTCAAAATAAGCTCAAGTTAAGCTACCTTCGGTTCATCAGAAATGTATGCCATCTAAAAAAATCCACCCCATTAATTAATAATGGATCTGCTCCCCCACCAGTTTCCTGAGACTTGGGCAGAATTCAGCAGTTTTGTGAACTGACAGGGCTTTGCTGTTTTTACTTTTAAATGGAAAATCTTCGCTTTAAGTGCACCGCTCTAAAAAAGGAAGTTCACCAAGTGCCTTCTTTTTCTTTTCTTTTTTCTCAATTATTCCAGGGAGACTAGAAAATGAGTCACAGAACTGAGCTCATGGGACCCATACCTCGGGTTTTCCTTGTTCTCTGCTTTCTTATTTCCGAGTCAACGGTCCATGTTCTTTAGCCTTCCCAAGCTACGCACGCTGTTTGAAAAGATCAGGACGAATGTCTTCCATTTATATTTCCTTGGGCACCATGGTTTTGTAGAAAGTCTTGATTTTTCCCCCCTGAAATCCTTCCAAGTTTTCATTTCTTATTTTCTACCTGACTCGGAGAACCCTTTAATCTTTCTTTAATGAAATTGCAGGACAGTTACATAGATCAACTAGAACCAGTGACATGATTTACCCTTTAGAATCGCTTTACATGGATTTGCCATTTTTGAATGGACAATACATCATATTTTATGAAAGAGATAAGTATCACCATAATAAAATGTATCTATCCCTGGATCGTTAAAGCCTCCATTCATATTTCCGTTAGGCAGTTTGTCCCTACAAAAAAAAATGTAAACGACATTTCTTTCTTTGGTTTTTCCTGTTTCAGCTTGAAATACTAGTATTTTTCTCAGTGGCAGTAAATTCATACAGGCTCAGAGTAAAAGGTACTAAAGCATGTGCACAATAAATAAAAGTGACACTGGCTTTATGATTTCTATTCTGTTTTTTTTTGTGTGTGTGTGTGTGTGTGTGTTGCCAAATTCCGCCCACACTGAAACAGTCTTTCTTAGGAGGCAGCCCAGTTTACAGAATGGGAAAGAGCAGTACACCGCAGAATTAATTAATCCATTTCTCCCTCGCTGCCTTTTGAGGGCACCTAGTCACAAACGCCACAGGGAGAGAAGGGAAACCACCTCTTCGTGTCCCTCTGTGCGGACCCCAAGAGGCATTGGAGGAAATGGGGACAGATTCTCCATATTTAAGACATGTTTTTTAAAAGAATGTGGTGCCCAGCATTTCCATCCTTAGATCCAGGTCTGTATTCAAATACTACAGCTCACACGCTGTTTACTAGCATAAGCACAGAAAAGTCAGTGTTAAACCTCAGGAGAGCTAGAGACTTATAGAAGTATGAACTGGACAACGTTTGGTTCACTTTCATGTATGTTTCATTCGAGATTCTAAACCATGGTGTGGAAATGTCAAGCAAACAGGTAGCTCAGTTGGTTAGAGTGTCATCCTGATATGCCCAGGTTGTGGGTTCAATTCTTGGTCAGGGTCCAGACAAGAATCAACCAATGAGCCCTACTTGCTCGGGCTCAGTGCATTGAGCACTGGCCTGCAAACCAAAGGCTCACCGGTTCAATTCCCAGTCAGAGCACATGCCTGGGTTGTGGGCCAGGTCCCCAGGAGGGGGCACACAAGAGGCAACCACACATGGATATTTCTTCCCCTTCTCCTCCTGTCTAAAAATAAATGTAAAATCTTAACATAAAAATTAACCATCAGTAAGTGGAACAATGAATCAATGTCTCTCTCTCTTTGTTTCCCACTCCTTTCTCTCTCAAAAATCATTAAGTAAAAAAAAATTAAGAAATCAGAGGAGGAAGTAACTTGTGCCACTACCCACATTTCATCAGGCGGTTATTATTTCATTGCAAATCTGTTCAAAGCCTTAGGGGAAGAAAGATGATTTCAAGATTCTGGATCATGGTGACCTTCTGATGATATTCTCCACACATTGATTCTTGTGACGTCCTCTCTCTTACGCAAAGAGGTGGCCTTACCTCATTCTGCTCTCATGAGAATGGTTTCACAATTGCACTCCAAAGTATGTTTCTTGCCGTGTGTTTTAAAGGCAGAATGCCCTCTGTCCCATGTTGGTAATAGAGTTTTATGAATCCCGTTTAGAAATGAGCGTTCTTTCAAAATGTATTGTTTTGTAAGTATGGGGATGCCACACGTTTATTTTTCCTTTTAATGTCACATTTTACTTTAAACAGTTCTTCAGATTTTAACCACTCTTGTTCTTTGCATTCGTAAAATAAATCCTACTTGAAAATGGTATATTACATATATTTTCTTGAGCTTATCACTGGAATATATACATCTACATGAATATTCATTATGTCACTGAATAGGAACATCAGTGTACTGTATACATAACTATATATAACTTTATAAGTTTGGCATCAATAAGAAAGATTATTGAAAGGTTGGACTCTAATTTCCTGCCTTTTATTGTCTTTGTTTGGGTTTGGGATTGGTTATATTGCCCTGAAGAACATTTTAACACCAATTTGCGTTTGTTAGTTATTAACCCAATTCATATGTCTTCATGGCTGCTAAAATTTCTGTGTTGAATTATATCTTGTACCTTCTTTTTTTAATTTCTAGGAAATCTATTCTCTGCATTCTTCTAACTTATTAACCTGGCAATTTGCTGTTATTTTTTGTTGTTGTTGTTGTTGACATCCTTGGATTTCCCACCCCTGCCATCAAAAATCTGCAAATGCTCATCAAAATTCCCTCTTTCCTTCCAAAATGTATGCCTTTTAGGATGTTACCTGTTTATTTTTCAATTGTGTTAACTAGTATCTTTGATATTATATGCATTTATATTATACTTTTATATAATATACATAGTTTTCACAACACTTTTTATAACATATGTTAACAAGATACGAAGCTGCTTTAGATCCTGCATATATAAACATAAATACACAACTATTTGTATTCATTTTTGCTTCAAAATTAAGAATGAGAGTTGTCATATCTAATGCCTCCTTTCTGTTATGCTGATCACAAATGTGTACTGTGATTCTATAAACACATTTTAGTAAATGCACTAATAGAAACATTTACATCCGTTCTTGCAAGAAACCTCACTTTGTCCCAGTAAATCTTTCTTTAAACATCAGCTGAATTCTGTGTGCTAGTTATTTAAAATACTTCTCCTCACTTGTCATTTCTGCTCTTGTGTCTCGGATTTCATGGCAGTGCTCTGGTAGCTTCACGGTAAAAAATTTGGAAACATCTCTGTCTTCCCAAGTTGGAAACCAGGGCACATATCAGCAGGTAGATCTTGTCTTTTTTTTTTAAAGATTTTATTTATTTATCTTTAGAGGGGAAGGGAAGGAGAGAGGGAGAGAAACATCAATGTATGGTTGCCTTTTTTTTAAAGATTTTATTTATTTATCTTTAGAGGGGAAGGGAAGGAGAGAGGGAGAGAAACATCAATGTATGGTTGCCTTTCGTGCATCCCCTGCTGGCCTGCCGGGAACCAGCCTGCAACCCAGGAATGTGCCCTGACTGGGAATCGAACCGCGATTGTCTGGTTCGCAGGCCCGCGCTCAATCCACTGAGCTACACCAGCCAGGGCTAGATCTTGTCTTGAAAGAGACACAAGAGTCTGAGGCCACCTGCAAAAGCTCTCTCCACAGGGGTCCTGCCGAGGCAGGCAGTGAATTGGGGTCTCTCTGGGCTATGTCATTAGACTTGTGGCATCATTTCTTCGGGGGTGGGAGTGGGGGTGAGGAAAATGTGTCCCTACACCCAGCATCTGCATCCTCTGAGTTTCCAAATGCCTTTGCAAGGAATGGGTGCCACAAGTTCCTTGGATTCTGCTGCATCCTTTCCTTCTGTGACTTTCTCTTACTTCTTACTCATTATCCACTTGGGCTTTCTCATCTTCCACGATGCTTACCCTATGCAGCGGCGGGTCGTATATCTTTTACTTTACCAAAGAACCGACACTAGAAATCTCCATCAACGTTTATTCTTTTGCATCCCCCGTCTCGGCTTTTAATTTCTATAAATTCCTCTCCAATGCCTGCAGGGGCCTATGCCTTTCTGTTGTCAACCTGTGGGATTTGCTTGGAAAATACAACGTGTGGTTGCGAGGTTTCCCTCAGAGTCTGTCCGCGACCAGGGTGGATGCACCGCCTGGCATGGTTGCTGGCATTAAAGAACTAAATAAATTACTTGCTTTATGGTTCCAATACTCTTGGCTGCAACTCTCTGAGGCGTTGCTATTTATAATGTCATCCTCACTTAGGCATGGACCCTGGTGAAAAGTGTATCCAACACGACTATAAGGAAATTGCAGAGGGTCCTGCCAGCAAACACAAGGGTGGGATTTCTATTCCTGTGGAAATCTGAGCCCTGTATTGTTTTCCAGAAATGTGTGGAAGGCAGGGTTATTTCACTGTGAATACTGTTTACCATTAATTTAAAAAAATATTTTCTTTATTTTTTAGAGAGAGGGGAAGGGAAGGAGAGAGGGAAAGAAACATCCATGTGTGGTTGCCTCTCTCTCATGCGCCCCCTAGTGGGGACCTCACCTGCAACCCAGGCATATGCCCTGACTGGGAATTGAACCCGTGACCCTTTGCTTCACAGGCCCATGCTCAATCCACTGAACTACACCAACCAGGGCCTGCTTACCATTTACAGTACTTGTACCAACAGAATGGTATTTAGTTAAAAATTCTAATGTATCATTTCTTCTGAGTTTGCCCGGGATGACACCCTCGGTTCACCAAAGTTGCCTTTTTTTTTTTCCTTCTCCTTCTGGGTTTGAATGATTCTATATGGAACTGAGACAGGGATTTCTGCAAAAACAGAGAGAGAGAGAAAGAGAGAAATAGAGAGAACTTCCATTAATCAAAAGAACCACAAGATCTGAATGCTATTTCAAGTATAGCTTTTCTGCTGAATTTGAGGTAGGCATGCTTCATTCCGTGGACACAAACCCAATTTGGGTGCCGTCCTGAAGGGTGTTTGTTACCCAGTCCCTTTTTGCTCACAAATGCAAAGTTAACTTTGGGCACTTGGAGATGGATGTCTCCTCGCTGGCTCAGAAACACGCGTCTAAAATACTTTCTAGGGAAGAAGTATAATTACCCACCTCAGCGCTAATGAAAAACGTCTCAAAGCCCAACCTCACCTGCACTGGGGACCGTCGGAATAGAGATTAAACCGGTGCCGTGAGGAATTTAGGTGCTTTGGGGAAATCGAACACAATATATTTAACAGAAACTTGTTAAATGAGCTGATGGAACTCTTACTCACAAAACGAGTTTTGAAGGTTGGCTTCCTGTTAAATACACGCGAAGGCTTCATGCAAATTTCGGTCATAGTATTACTGAACCGACGGGGTTGGGGGCGATATACTATTACCAAATGGACCCCCTGCTCCCGTGGTCCCTCTGTACTAGGTTTGCCTCTCCCACTACCAGTGAGCTATAGCTCTCAATGCCAGAGTTTGGTGAAGAGGACAGGAACTATTTATTCAAAAGTTGTACAGACTTAGAGTAATGACTTAATGTCTTTGTCAAAATCCTGAAGTCCCGTAAAACACCCACAAACACACACAGTCCTTCCTTCCCCGCTTTGCCCAGTCGAGGGTACTGTATCTCAGGAAGAGAAATAGAGGCCTGTGGGTCAGGTAGCCCCCGGTTCTTCCCACTGATCTGTGGTTGGCTGGCAGGCCTCCCGCGGTTCCCAGCACCAACAGCTCTGTTGCCATGATCTCCAGATCTTAATCCAAACCCACGTGGCACCTTGTCCCGGCCCACCAGCAAGAGTCCTTTCACCTCTCTCCTTCCCACAGCACCTCTCCTGCATTCTTCCAAACTGCTAAGAGAGAGCTCTGTATCGCTGCTACATCTTGCTTTCCTGCTTCCTAAACTGCATGGCAAAGGGAACCCCCAAATCACATAGTCCCCACTAGGCATGCCTGCTGTGTGTGGCTTTAAAATCCTAGCGCCAATCTTCTTCTGCAGCCGCATTTCCGACTCCTCCCACAATCGGTCACACCTGCCAGCATTCCCCTATTCTTCCAGCTTCTCTGGGCTGCCGTAGTAAGTCCAGGCAGGTGTGGCCCCATGTCATGGAGCCAATCATGCCCAAGCTCTTACGCAGGCTCTGTAACCAGGGGGAGTTGCCTTCCAGTTCCATCCTGGGTGGAAGTCACTACCATCTCCCTGCCTCAAAGCATGGCCACAGCTATTTAACATACCCATGAAACTAGTCAAAAGTTATAGACATGTTAAATACCATTCTAGAAGTTATTTGCAAAACTGTTGACATGCAAAATAACTCTTCGTGGCCCTGCTCCCTGTGTGTCATCCCCCAGCTCAGACTCGTGGGGGGTGAAGACATCTTATATTTTTAATATTTCCTGGACACCCTGAGTTCTGGACCCCATTACAAATCCCTCTTTGGGGGGACCCCTGGCTGTACCCTGTTCCAATGGGCCATTCAGCCCAGGCACCTGAGATACCCATCTTTCCTTTTTTCATTTTGTTTTAACTTTTGGCGTGTTTTGAGCTGTAATTGCCCTAGACCTCCATGTAAGGTGAAGGTATAGAACCTGGGGGTTGGATTTACATGTGTATTGTGGCGTGATGAGAGTGCCGAAGTTTGCTCAACACCCATTCCTCCCACGCAGCTGCCTCCGTGTCTGCGTGTGCTGGACACGGCTGAGTTCTGCTCTGCCAGCAACTTTCCGATACACCACACAGCATCACGGACTTTTCCGTCTCCTAACAAAGAGCTTGGACCCGTCGACCCCTCCTTTGTCCTTCCTCCACCCCTGGAAATTTCCATTCCACTCTGTTTCTATCTATTTGCTTTGTTTGGGATGCTACACATAAGTGAATTACACAACAGTTGGCCTTCTGTGACTTCATCTCACCGAGCATAATGTCATGAAGCTGCATTCGTGTTGTGGCCAATGGCAGGAAGACCTTGTAATTTGATGGCTGGACAATATTTCATTGCATATATATGTGTGTATATGTGACAGTTTCTTCATGCATTCGTGGGCCAGTGGGCACACAGGCCATTTTCATGTGTCCACCCTTATAAACAACACTGTTTGGGACATGCTCATGCAGGTCTCTCTTTGATATATTACTTCCGTCTCCTTTGGATTTATACTCAGAAGTGGAATTGCTGGGTCTTTTAAAAAAGATGTTGTTTATTTAATTTTAGAGAGAGGGGGAGGGAGAGAGATAAAGGAAGAGAAACATCAATGTGTGGTTTCCACTTGAGTTGCAATCCAAGCTTTTGCCCTGACTGGGAATTGAACTGGCGACCTTTGGTTCACAGGCCAGCACTCAATCCACTGAGCCACACCAGCCAGGGCAAACTTCTGGGTCTTAAGGCAGTTCTGTATTTATTTATTTGTGGGAAAAACACTGGCAGCACCAATTTACAATCCCACCAACAGTGCAGGAGGGTCCTTTTTCTCCACAACCTTGAAGACATTTATCTCTTGTCTTTTAATGAGAATCATTGTAACTGGAGGGAGATAATTTTGCACCGTGATTTTCATTTGCATTTCCCTGATGATGGGCGACGGGGAACATCTGTTCCTGGACCTGTGAGCCATTTGTGTGTCTTTGGAAAAATGTTCGTTCAGGTTCTTTGCCCATTTTTTTTACGAGAATATTTGTTTTTTCTGCTGGTAAGTGGCATAAATTCCTTATATATTCTTAGATATTAACCCGTCGTCAAAAATACAGCTTGCAGGTCCTTGCTCCCCTTCTGAAGGTTGCCTTTTCATTGTGATGATTGTTTATTTTGCTGTGCAGAAGTTTTTTAGTTCAGCTGCAATTCTCCAGTGTTTTGTGCAAACACAGGGTTGGTAGGGCTGGTGTTTCAGGGAAGCTATTTCTAGCTCAGGCTTGAAAAAAAACCATAAATCCACGGGCATAGATCTTGCTGGTTAATGAGAGAGGGATAGATATAGGGAGAGAGAGAGAGAGAGAGAGAGAGAGAGAGAGAGAGAAATTGGTTGAGATAAATGCAGTCCCACTTTTATATTCTTTTTTTAATTTTAATTTTTTGGCTCATGGTTTTGGGGACACATGCAGAACACCATTGCCAAGACCAACATTAAGGCACTTCCCCCCCGTGGTAACTTCTGGGCAGGTTACGGTTTCAGGTCTCACATTTAAGCCTTTAAACCAGTTGGAGTTAGTTGTCATGAGGAATGTAAATGGAGGTGCAGTTTCACTGTTTTGTGCGTGGTCCTCCAATCACATTTATTGGAAAGAGCACTAGGTCCCCATTGAACAGTCTTGGCTTCCTTATGGAATACAAGCTGAATGTGCATTTATTTATTTTAAAGAATATTTTATTTATTTTTAGAGAGAGGGGAAAGGAGGAAGAAACAGAGGGAGAGAAACATGCATGTGTGCTTGCCTCTCGTGCGCCCCCTACGGGGGACCTGACCCACAGCCCAGACACATGCCCTGACTGGGGATCGAACCAGCAACCCTTTGGTTCACAGGCCAGCATTCAACCCACTGAGCCACACCAACCACGACTGAATGCATATTTAGATGCCTGTTTTAAGTTGTCATAATTCTATGTTTACTGTAACTCCTGACATAGGAGGGAATCATTAATGATTTAATTGGGCGAAGAAATGTAATGGCTGTAGTAGTCATACAACTCATCCCCAGCAAGAATCCATCCATACTGACTCCGACTATTTCTTTCATAGTCTCCCAGAGCCATTACTGAAGGAAGAAATGCCCACACAATTATTGATGTTCAAAGCCATACAAAATAAATCAGTCCCTTCTTAATGTGCTGAAGGCAATTTTTGTACGAGCAAGTAATTGTCTCTATAACATTTCACTTGGAACCCAGCGGGGATAATTGTCTCCTAGCCTGAATTCGGGGGAAGTGTGAAATGCAATAATTACATAGAAAAGTAAGCAGGCTGGGGCCCGTGTGCTGGAATTCTCCACTGTGTTGTGCAAACACCGTGTTGGTAGGGCTGGTGGGTCTGAGCAGGCTCCCGGCGGGGCCAGTGTCCTCTCCGCACTTTGAGCGGGTGATGGGCCTAATCTAAGACTCTGTGTCTCAAACTGGCATGCTCCAGTTCCCTCCCCCCTTTTTCCTTCCTTCCGCTGGAAGTGCTAATAAGGAGAAAAATGCCCAAGGGACTGTCAAAGAAAAAAAAATAATAGGAAAGGAATAGCTCGTGAGAACGTGCCTGCATTTTTAAACAGTTAGGGAATGAAACCCTGTTATTAGCATTGTTCTGTGTTTCAGGAAAGCTATTTCTATCTCAGACTTGAAAACGCACCATAAATTCATGGGCATAGATCTTGCTGGTTAATGAGAGAGGGAGAGAGATGGGGGGGGAAGAGAGAGAGAGAGAGAAATTGGCTCCTTGAGAATGATCAGTGTTTGGAATCCCAGACAAGGGATTATGCCGCTCGAGGTTATGATCAAAGATTTTTCATTTATTACCAATAACTAGGTCATTAACCAGAGTTATCCACAGAGAAAGAAGCCCCGGGTCAACAATGATTCCCAACTTGTGCAGCCAAAGAAAGACGAAGGGAAAGCAAATGCCCTTCCTGGTAAAGTCAAGAAAATGTGTAGGTTCCGTCTCACACCAGCCCTTTGTGGTTCACACAGGACCAGCGGCCGTCCGAGAACACACTGCTTGCACCTCAGACCAGCCTCCCGCTTCTGCACGATGTCATGTCTCCTTTCTCAGGTCCTCGGTGCACATTGTAACCTGGAGTCTCTTCCAACCACCTCCCCAAAATGCGTCTCAGGATCCACAACGGTTTCCTCCTTTGACCCGGTCTGGCGGTCATTCCCCAGCATGCTTTCTGTCTGACTGTCGATCTCTGACCATCCCTAAAATAGCATGGATTCCCGGGGCTTGGATTGCCTGTGTGGATCCGATATTTTTTTCTCCAGGAGCTCAAAAATCAGTTGTTTGGAGGTCCCCACCTTCTTTCCTTACCCTTCCTGTGCTTTTCTACACAGGATCCCTTGCCGGAAACATCTATTTTTCAAGGGTGCACAGTATCGCTTCTATGGATGATCTGAAAACTATAATTTTATTTCCACTTTCTCCATGATGATTTAGGTTACTTCCACTCTGTTTTTTCAATGACGGTACCTTTACCTAAAACTCTCGTTACCCCTCTTCTAAAAGAATATCCACTGAATGGCACTAATTGGGACCATTGTTGTTCTTTTTTTTCCTGTAAAAACGGTGACACATCTTTACTTTCTTTAAACCCATTTCAACTCAAATCTAGATGGTTCAAGCCCAAAACATCTGTTAGGATCCCTCTGCTCATTGATCATTGGATCTGATTGCGTAACAGGGACACAACCATGGTCCAGTAGACTCGGTGCTTTCGAGTTCTGCTTTCTCCATTGCTTCCTGTCCATTCTTGCCATTCAGGAATCTTTGAAAGAACCAGAGGCTAATTTTTAACCCCTGGGAGGCTACCACACACCCTCCCGTGTCTCACCCGACTCTACATTTCACTTCACCTTCTGAATTCTGACCTCGAAGCAACACTTTAAACGCTACAAGGAAAAGGGAGAAAATTTGATTGTCTTTGGTGCTTTTTTTTAAATAGTCTCCAAAGGTCTCCCTTCTGGTGTAATCTTCCTATGGTGTCTTTTCACACACCCTCTGTTGGGGAACAGTATCTGTGTCTTAAAAAAAAAGTCTTGGTCAATTAAAAAAACTTGTCCATTATTCTAAAATTAGATGTATCTCTGAAAAAAAACTTTTGTCGGTATCAGTCAATGGTATGAAGAGTGGGTGTTAATGGTTACAACATACTGTGTTCTCACAGGCAGGTTTTCAGGTTCGAACATTTGTACTCCTTATTTCAACACGTTGAAAAGTCCTACAGCGATCACCCTGCATCTTCGGAATCCAACTCCTTTTTTGGTCCTTTTCTGTGGCTGTGATGTTTTTCATGCTACAATTACTTTCAATGCCCCCACATAGGCTCTGGGAGATCCAAGGGATGTCAATGACTTGGGTTTATATCCATGAAGCAGGATGTTCTGCTCTCTCCCACAATGGTTCTCTGACGCATGTTCTATTCTTACCTCCCTTGGCTTAGTTAGCTCTCCACGTGGAGTGTTCCAGCAGTCCCATGGAACCATCAAAACATCACACATTCTCTCTAACAAGGATGAGAGGGGCTATTATCCATGAGAAAAGAAATACCAGGTGTTGGAAGAGTTGTGGAGAAAAAGGAACCCTCATGCATTGTTAGTGGGAATGTAGATGGGTACAGCTACTGTGGAAAACAGTGTGGACATTGGTCAGAAAATTAAGAATGGGGCTACCATGTGATACAGCAACCCGTCTACTGCATTTCTACCTCAAAAATGTGAAAACATTGATTCAAAAGATGTACACAGTAGCCTTGTCTTCATTGCAGCCGTGTTCACAGTGGCCACGACAGGGAAGCCAGCAAGGTGTCCTTCCACAGGTGACTGGATAAAGAAGACATGGTGCATACGTACAATGGAAGACTAGTCAGTCCTACGAAAAGTTGAAACGCCACCGTTTGTGACCACATGGATGGACCTTGAGAAGAGCAGGCTGAGCGAAGCAGCTCAGATAGAAAACAGCAACAACCGTGTGATTTCTCTGGTATGAGACAGCAAGCAACACGTGAACCAACAAGAAAAACAAACAAACAAAAGCTCAGAGACACAGACAATAGTTTGCCGGTTACCGGATGAGAAGAGGCATCGCGGGTGGAGATAAAAAGAGTAAAGAGGGTCTGATAGATGCTGATAAGAGGTGATCAGACTTTGGGTGGTGGACACACAGATGACAAGTCCTAGAAGTGTGCACTCGAAACCTATAGCATCTTGTTAACCAATGTCGCTCTGATAAATTTAATTTTTGAAAAAGTTGTCTATTTTCGCCAGTGGGAATGTTCACCCAAGACGAGGCCATGAACCACAGATCACGATTTAAATCCCCAACTTCAGCCTCAAAGGGAGTGCGGCCAACAGTCTGGTTTCTCAGTGGGGCTGAAGATTCGTTGGAAAAATAGCCTCTTCGGAAACGGGACTCAGGTCTACACACAGCTTCTTAGCTGGTGGGAACCACTCCATTCACGTCATGGGGTGCGCCTGTACTTCCTTCTCTCTAAATTGAGCTATAAATGCTTACCTCCCCTCACTGTATTTTCCCTGTGAGAGTAAAAAGGGAAAAATAAATGCATAGCAAGCATTCTGTGAATTCCGCAGCAGGGTGAGGGTAGGAGATGGTATTCCTGCAGGTGTCTTCCGGCTTCACTGGAAAGCTCAAATCAAGTAGTTCTTTCCATCAAGGGCAGCTGGCCTCTGCCTAGAATCCAGTCTGCTCCTGAACATCGTGGGATTTTTCCCCCTTTAATTAGAAATGAACGACTGAGTTTCCTGTTGAACTTTTGGCCTAGGGCTTGGACAGAAATGGGCAACATCAACTCCGGTGTGAAAGGCATTCCCTAGAAATGACCTTTAACGGAGCAGATCCTTGACAATTGTCTGCCTCCCACGAGCACAGAACTGACACTGTGTTTGGGGGGTTCTCAGCCATACACTGAAGGTGGGGAGGCCCACCTGCCCATGCAGATTAAACTGCCTTCCTGCAAATAAAGAGGAACTTGCTCTTCTGTTGAGGATAAGTCCACCTGAAATCATTTGATGACACAAATGTATATACCAAAGAGTATCTTGTTACACTTAAGACTCATAATGTCTATATTTGCCCTCATAACACATTTTTTTCCATGCAAAATTCAACTTCCAAAGCTATAAAGCTACTCAGCACTCATTTATGGAGACTTGACCTTTTCGTGTTAGTTAATATACTATTTTAAACTTATTTCACAACTACGGCATTTTAAGAAATTCCCTGTATCAGGACAGAGCATGCACCATCTTTAGAATTTATAATTACTTATTCTTGAGGGTACCTTTTCTTTTTTCTACCCTACCCATTCAAATTTTGGAAAGCATACTGATTTTTCTAAAGATGTGAACTGTTTTTAAAAAGCAGTTTTCTTCCCCAAGGCTTTGGATTTAAATGTTTGAATGATTGCTTTTATTCTTGATGATGCTTATACAGTAGACGCTAGACAGTGTCAAATATTTGCTGCTTTATGGAAACATTTGCTGCAATAAGCAACCTGTAATGGATACATGATTCTTACTGTAAAATTTACACTATTAGACAAAAGAAACATTGCAAGTTACCTTTCAGTTTTGGCATATCCCCCCCCATAAGGAGTGTTTGAAAATAAGTGGGGCTTTTCCATTTTCCTCTGAGTTCTTCCAGAACCCCTCCAGGGATCAGAGTTCATTGTTTGTATTGATTCCTAGGTCGGAATCAGGAGGCATGACCCAAAATGAATGAAACCTGATGGCAGGTTCTGGATGTGTGTTCCCTCTAGGGAAATTCATTTCGGGGCAGCCATCCTCGTCTTCCTCGTCTGAGATTGTTTATTTCTCATCCTCAACATTGTGCTCAGTGGCTTCCTGCGCTTCCCCCCTACACCGCAGACACCCAGAACAGAAGGGGCAGGTGGGAGGAGATGCCCTTACCACAAACCTCAGCAGGAATAGAATCCTGATGCTTTCCTTGTGGACCTCACCGGAGACCGGCGTCCCAAAAGCCTCTCCATTCATTGCACAGCTTCCATTCCGGAGCTTTCTGGCTCTTCCCCCCACTTCACTGTGGCTGCCTGGTGTCGAGTACCCCAGAACTGGACTCACGCCGTGTTTCACAGGGAAAGTTTGCACTTTGAGAAGGGACCCTGGTCAAGCAGATCAGAATGTAGGTCCCGCGAATGTTTCTACGTCATTGGGGTGAGGTCCACTTCTGGTGGTGTATCTGTCCTGTTAGCGGCGGGGAGGTTGCTGAAATGGAAATTGTAAAAAACGTTCCATGTGGAAGGTTAGTGGACCATCCTCAGAGATGGGGTTGTGAGAGCGGGTGCCACAGTGGGGATTCGCTTGATATCACATGAGTCCCACCGCTTAAAATTATCAAATTTCTGGGACATTGACCTTAGGACCCAGAGAGGAACTTTCTCAGAGTTGTGAGCTATTTTCTGGATTCTTTATATTTGCATCGTTTTCTGCCTTTTCCTGGGCAGGGTCCGTTGCATTCTGTATTTTGCTTGCTTTCTCGGACCTTCAAAGAAAAATAAAGCTGTTCAACGTCTTGTTGTCTTTACTTTGGTTTCTTTTTTTTTACATTCTTTACACGAACACATGTGCATATGGATTCTGTGTGTGCGCATACGAATTGTGTGTCCCACTCTGGGCTGAATCCTGCATTTTCTGTCCTTTGAGCACTGAGGGCCAACTTCAATTTTCCGCTATTGTCAACGCGGTCATTAAAACTTGCTGACAAGTGTACCTGGGACGCCTGAGATGTACGGATAAACTGTTCAAAACTCACAGTGAAACAGTGAGGAGAACAAAGCAAAAACCAGAGTTGGGACCTTTGTCTTGTGGAGAAAACTCACCGCCCATCTACCTTTGTGTAAGCAGCAGCAACAGGAAAAGGAAAGATGTGTGTTGAAGAGAAACCAATGCCATTTTCAATGTTTTCTGCAGAATACATTAAAAAAACCATAATTTCACAAGGACATTATACCATCGAGGTGGACAGAGTGGTATTTTGTTCTGGTGTGCTGTTTTTATATTTGACTGCAGATTTTTCCTGCAACCATTTCATTTCGGGTGCTACCTTCTAGCGTATTTCCCTGTGCGAAAATCTGATGTCTTCATGTCGATCTCTCTTGTTACCTGGAAAACTCTTTTTCTACATCATTCTCTGTGTTATACTACCTATAAAGCTGGTGTGCTCAACACACGTACCTATAACATTGTTCAGAGACAGAGCCTGGGCAGGTGGCATTAAGATACGAGTTCAAATGAGGTTGTACGGGAGTCGGTTGGAGTTCAACGCAATACAACTAGTGTTTTGATAAGAAGCAAAGAGCCCTGGCTGGTGTGGCTCAGTGCACTGAGTGCCGGACTCTGAAGCAAAGGGGTGCCAGTTTGATTCCCAGTCAGGGCACATGCCTGGGTTGCAGGCCAGGTCCTTAGTAGGGGGTGAGTGAGAGGCAACCACACAGTGATGTTTCTCTCCCACTCTTTCTCCCTCCTTCCCCCTCTCTCTAAAAATAAATGAAATCTTTTTTTAAAAAAGAGGGTCATGGAGAGAGGAAAGTTTCTGGTGGAAAGAGAGACTTCCAGGGGACCCTTATGATGAGGGAGGCAGAGACTGCAGTGATACAGTTCCAAGGCGAAGGATGATGAAGACGGTCAGGAGAGAGAATAAGGGAAGAATGTCTCTCTTCCCCAAGGGGTTGTTGCCCCTGCCAACACCCGGATGCCAGACTCCCCGACGGCAGGAGGTGGAGAGAACGCAGTCCCATACTTGGGAGCCGTGGTTGGTGATGGTTTCTTACAGTAGCCCCATGCCTGGTTCCCACGGCTACATCTTTACCTTGTATTTCCACTCTTTGATTCATTGCCTCCCTGGCTACTTTCCTTCCTTGTGTCTGATTTCTTCCCCCTGTTTACCCATTAACTGTCAGGGCAGAGAGTCAAGCTATCAAGGGGACAGAGCAAGGGTGAGGGACACTGAGGCCACCGTTGTTCCTTAGGAGTGATTTCCATTCCTATTCTCACATCCTTGCTCAGCTGTTGAGAATAACATGGTTAATCTCTGCAAAAAAAAAAACCCCTCATTTATAAAACACAACATCATCATGAACTGTCCAAACCATTCCCCAAATTTACATTTGCCATGTAGAATTTAAAATTATATATATTTTTTCGGACCCTAGTATTTGCATCTACAGACCCATGGAGAAATTTACTTTTGTTTATACAAACATACATATTAGCTTTATGCTGAGGTTCCACACCCATCGACTTAGAGGCTGAAAATTCACTTCCCTGTCTTTAATGCAGCATCTCATACTGTTTTTTTTTTTCCTTGGCGCCTGTCTGCCAAACCTCAGAACAAATTTGTGTGGATATATCACAGCATTGTGCAAAGTAGGAACGTAATTTTCTTCCCTCTCGGACAGTCTGTGAGACAGGCAAGGAATTATGTCCATCCGCTGCGGACACCACCCTGCACGGTGTCCACGGTGAGTTTGGTATTTGGTGCGATGCTATGCCAACCCACTGACGTTCTGCAGAAAAATTTCTCGGGATTCCTTAGGCCTGATGAAACCTGAGCAATACTGTTTATTTGACGTGGGTCGAGAGAAAGAGCTAAGCGTCAAATATACACCTCTCCAGGCAGGCTCGACTTGACCCATGTGTCCAAGGGGCTGGTTCATTTTCTCCCCAGTTTATACAAAGCTGTATACATTTCCAGATTTTATGACAAATGGGCACACTTATGCCATTGACATTGAGGAATCTAGGGGAAAATACAGCAGCAAGGGCAAGAGAAATTTCAGTAAAATACACAAACGGCACTAAAAAATGACAAGGGCAGCTGGTGTTAGCGGTACGCAGAGGCCAAGGCTTGCCTGAGAAAATCGGAACGCCATTTCTGCTGGGGGTTTAGTTCGGATTTACGATCTACAGTCTCCGCATCAGTCTAAAGTCTTGGAGCGCCCATCAAACTCCGAGAGAATCTACAAAGAAGAATGCTGACCTCGGGAAATTCTATTTCACCTAAGATAAGGAAAGAGATGTGTTCGTAATATTTGCGCACCAAGGGGCCCTGGAGAGGTCAAAGGAAAGAAAACGCCTCTACAGGAATTACTCTTGACAACGCAGAGGGTTTGTGAGCTAGTAACTCCATCAACTGATGCTTGGATTTCATTTAAATACAACCACCTGTGACTTCACAGGGATTTGTGGGCAGGAAAAAGAAGAACAGTGACCCTAATAATCGGGGTCATTGTCATCATGAATTCTACAATCTCAGACAACAGTATAAGGGTCTCACGCCCAAGGGAAGGGACAGTATATCGTTGTGACGTAGTTTATAATGACAGAGCACACCTTCCAAAGGTGCTGTATTTGGCACAAGATCCAACTGACCTTCAAGACGAGGACAGAAGAGATCAGAAAGGAGGAAGTCCAGCATGCTCACAAAATTCTGGGAATAATTCCACATGTAAATAGATACCTTGCAACACAATACTCAAATGCGAGGAGGCATTTTACTTTTTTGTTTGTTTGAATTTATCTATTTTTAGAAAGAGGGAAAGAGAGCCAGAGAAGCATCAGCGTGTGGTTGCCTCTCATGCGCCCCCTACTGGGGGGAGGGGAGGGAACCTGGCTTGCAACCCAGGCCTATGCCCTGACTGGGAATTGAACTGGCAACCCTTTGGTTCACAGGCCCACTGAGCTACACCAGCCAAGGCCCAAGAAGGCGGTTTTAAAGGATGTTTCAAGTACTGTATTTCCATGAGATTGGAAATGTAGAACTTGACATCTGGGATTCAGTTCTGAACTATGTATTCTCGGCTACAAGTGTGAACACTGACCATTTGTAACCAAACATGGCTGGCAGTTCCTATGATGTACAGCCCAGGAAAAGGACGTTTTCATCATTCTGCCAAGTTCTAGTCTCAAGTACTGTTCCACAGGATGCAGACGGACAGAAGAAATGATGTTTCTGAAAGACAAACCATGAGCCATTGCCAAACACTGCGACAAGCTTTCTAAAGGAAAAACACTTATTTCAAAAGGCATGTTTGACATCTGACTCTCTGCTGTTGTTTGAAGAATGGGAATAGAGTTGAGCTCGGATCAATACATATAATTTTTATCCGAGAACCACGACTTTTGATTTCCTCCAGTCACTTTTGAAATCTCCATCCTGGATATGGAGAGACTTCATTTGGAAGTCTCCGGATGAAGGAGACATCTAGCAAAAGTGCTCCGAACATGACCTTTCCATGCAAGAGAAGTTCACTCTGTGGCGGCATTACCATATTGGGCGTTTTATTATTTCTCTCTTCATCACTTTAATGCAGAGTGAAAAGTGATGGCTATCTTGTTATTTTTCTCCTTAAAACTCAATGCCGTGTCATTAAGGGGGCCCTGGAAGGCATTTATGGAAGCTCTGGAAGGCAGGACGCCGGGGCAGTCAATAGCTCGGTTATTGGTTTCTGGGGCCTAACTTCATATTTCAGAACTAACTTAATTTGTGTGTTCCATGGACTTGATTTTCAAGGTAAAGGATCACATTTCACACAGAAAATTGGAGCTATCTTTCAGAGATAAATGGCCATTTTTCATGCATTTCTAATAAGGGCTGGCCATCCCAAAGCAACAAACTGCTTCAACGTCTAGGGCTGTGGACCCGCGGACAGGTCCCCAAAGGGTTGTCACCGGCCCATGAAGATGAAATAAATGAAAATACTGTTTGTTTGCTCACTCACACTGTACTATTTTTCCTACAGAGTGACTCCTCACTTATTCCTTTGATGGAGTTTTGGAAACACATTTTAACTGCCTTCTCCATTAGGCAAGATCAAAATTCTTGGGAACTAAGGATACAAAAAGTTATGGGGGAAAAATCATGAAAATGTATTTCCAGGGACACATCCCTATTTCCCTAAGAAGTGCCTTTTTGTTAAATCCTTGAATTGCCTGTGCTCCCCCGAATACCATCAATTATTATTGACTCGAACAAAAGGAAGACCATTTTTCAAGAAAGGTTTATAAAACCTTTATTTTGAAGCACACCGCTTGTTGAAATAGTTACATCATTCCATTGTAGCAGAGCACTTTTTAAAATTCTCAGCATTTGGAAACTGGTGTTGTATTTGGCAAGCTGAGTTTTGGGGGGAGCAAATGGAATGGCCCATGTTTATGCTGCAGTACATGTATTCCATCATGCATTCCGTGTGTGACACCGTGCATCCTTAGCAATAATCATCATTTTTATTTATGACGGTTTTAGCTCATTTTTATATATATAAAAAAGCTGCTGGTCCCAAATTTAATTGTATCGTAGTAATGAAATGTGAGAAGACCTTTCCTTGGTTTTCCCCCTCCTCTTTCTCTCTCTGATTTTTACGCAAATATTGTTCAAACACCTCATTCGTGATCCCTGAGACTTGCCCATATCCCTGGGGGTCATGGTTATAAATGATTGTTAGTGACCCCCTGCAAACTGCCTCTTACAGACTCCAGCCAGGGAGGTATTTTGACACAGAAATCTGAGACCCTCTTTCCCCACGGGGAGGTCGAGGCTCAGATTCGGACTTGAGCTACTGTGTGACCAGGACTCAATGATCCACCAGGCGACGGTTTCCAATGCCCTTCTGCCAGGTCCACAGCCAACACTCTCTGCTTTTGATTTCTTATATTTTTGTCCAGCTCGCTTCTTAGTCCAAGGGCCAGCTTCTCCCTCTGTGTACAGGGATAGCAGGACCCTTGATTATTCACGGACAGGCTGGGTCCCACAAGAACGTGGTTCAGTCATCTCCTTCCGTCCATAGGATTATCTTTCCCCGTGAATTACATACAGCTGCCTCTCGTACAGAAATGATAAAACATTGCAGGGAGCTCATTTGGTTAGAGCATCATTTGGATACAACTAGATTGTGGGCTCCATCCCAGCCAGAGCACGTGCCAGAATCAACCATTGGCACATCAGCAAGGGGAACCAAGAAACTGATTCTCTCTCTCTCTCCCCCCTAAAATAATAATTAAAGACAGATACTTTAGGTGGCTGCAATATTTTGGGAGGTTTGGGGTGGTGGATGAGTCTGTCATTCCTGGTATGGATGGATCCCCACCGCAGGCTTGCGGGGTGAAGACGGGTCTGGGGGCTCAGGCCCTGGGGTTGCTGATGGGGAGGACGGAGAACTGCGTGGAGACCTTGCAGCAGGTCTCTCTCTGGAGGACCCGGTGCCGCCAATGGGACGGTTTCTGTGCAGCAGCAGCAGCGGGGGCCCCAGAGGGGGCGCAGCGCTGAGGCAGGACAAGACTGCTCACGTGCGCGCGGCTGTGTGACCACTTCATGGGCGTGCAACGAGCTCACCACGGACGTCCCCTGGCGGGTCAGCACGAATGCGCAGGTGGGACGTGCAAGAGATGGGCGATCTGTTGCCAGAATCTCAAAGGCAGTGCCGCCCAGGGGCGCGTTACAGCGGCGCGCGCAGATGCGGACCCCCAGCGCCGAGGGCGTGGGGCTGCCTGCGGTCACAGGGCTGCAGGCCCGACTCCGCTTCTCCTGCCCCTGCTCTGCGTTCACTGATGGGCTGCGGCGGGGTTTGGGGGTCGGAGGGGGAACTCCCCAAAACACCCGGGTCTGTACGCCCTGTTGGGAGGACTGGCTGCCAAATGGAAGAGACAAAGAATATTAGCAGCAGAAGGGTCTTGCTTCTATTTCAAAATATATAAAATATGTAAATATACATAATATATTTTAGTAAACACGTTTATTTTAATATCTATTTTTATATATACATAGAGAGAGATTAATATATATAGCGGGTACTGTTTTCAACTCAGATTCAGAATTTCCACTATTGCCTTTCCTCATTATGGTCTACCCGCCAAAACTCCCCAACCCTTTACACACACACACACACACTCACGCCCACAACATAGCAAGAGATGTGTGTCATTAATCAATCAGTGCACCCGCCTATGATTCCTTGACCCACACCATTCAAAGTCTGACAATCCTGGGCTCAAATAATAAACACCAAAATTCTATTTTTTTGTTTGTTTCTTTTAAGGGGAAGATAGAAGTTGGTAGCTATGTAAGAACATCAGACTGCCCTGAAATGGCCATGGGAATGATTTTTCACACGTGCATATGTCTTTCCAAAATAGGTTTCATGGACATTGTGAATTTGGTTGTGTTGGCTGTTGAATCTTTCTCCCTTCCTTCCTTCCTTCCTTCCTTCCTTCCTTCCTTCCTTCCTTCCTTCCTTCCTTCCTTCCTTCCTTCCTTCCTTCCTCTCTCTCTTTCTTTCCTTTTTCCCTTCTTTCCTCCCTCCCTTCCTCCTCTCTTTCTTTCCTTCCTTCGTATAAATACCCTCGACGGTGTCCTCTGACACACATACATTACATGGCCACCCTTCGACTCTTCCACATGTTGCTGATATGATTTGTGAGACTGGACAAGAGTGTTTGACAGGACACGGCCGTGTGTTTTTATGAAGGCAAAGCCTCCCACCGCCCATCTCCTCCAGGTTCTCCGAGGCGGCTGGTGAGAAGAGCAGCTGCTTCTGCACCTGGGTCCTCCCGGTCTCCACACCTCTCTCTTCCTCTGGTTCTCATTCTCCGCGGCATCAATGAGGATGGGCCGTAGCTCCCTCTCTGCCCATTTTGGCAGACAACCAATGGATCTCTTTTTAATCCTCACTTTTTTCCTGTGTCATTCATTTATGTATTATTTTCCATTTTATGGAGGGTATTGGGGTAACATGGGTTGATAAAATTGTACGGGTTTCAGGTGTACATTCTATAACACATCACCTGGATACTGTGTTTGGGTTCACCTCCCGAAGTCAAGTCTCCTTCCATCACCATGTATCCCCTCTACCCTCCTCTACCTCCTCCACCCCCTTCCCTCTGGTCGTCAACATCCCGTTGTCTGTGTCCCTGAGCAATTTTTTTGCCGAATCCCTTCACCTTTCTCACCCAGCCCCCCCATACATAGCACCCTCCCCTCTGAAAGCTGCCAGTCGGTCTCTGTATCTATGAATCTGTTTCTATTTTCTTTGTTAGTTCATTTTTCTTCACTGGACTCAACACATTCATCTGTATTTTTAATTTGCAATGTGTCAGCCTTCTTTATTAGTTCCACGTGTCCACGTATATGTATAAAGAGCCATTTGAAGCTTTCATTTTTGTGTCCTCTGAGTGCGATGTCTCCCAAGCTACTTACTGTCTCTGTATGGCTTTTGCAGATGCCGGGGTCGCATCTGTTTATTTCCTCTTTGCCCCCTTCCCTGAATGGTATCACTCATTCTCCCAGTGTTTATCTTTCCTGCTTTGCTTCATCTCTGAGTGCATTCTGGCTCACGCTTTATTCCTCATCTCCTGCAATTTCCCTTGAAAGGAACCGGCTTGTCAATGGTGAATTCTCTTTTCACCACCAGAAGCACCCTTTCCAGCGAAACCCCATTTGAGGGCCCCAACTGAATGGGTCTTTTCCTCGCTGGCTGACAATTCCACTTATCTATTTCCACTCATCCACGGCTTCCAACGGCAAGAAAAGAACCTTAACGGTGATGTGTTATTCAAGAAGGAACAATAGTGTAACACATATCTCAAATTCAGGCGGGCCCCCAGGGGAGCGTTCTATATCAGGCAAGGTAACTCAACACAAAGTGTTCTGTGGTGCCGCTGCCGTCCCTGGTAGGGACAGGGGACCTGGGCTTCCCAGAAGCCTGGGAAAATCGTTTTAGCCGCCTCCTGCTGCCTGCGGTCTTTAATGGACTCATGCAGCTCTCTGCGGGGACAGCTTCAGCAACCCCGGCCACCTAACAAAGTGGGCTTTTATTCAAGGATTAAGTCGTTCATAAATGAAGAGTGTTTATCCACAGAGGGGCGTCAAAGCCTATTTTGATGAAGATGAGGTTTCTTTTTCTGTTGCAGCTGTCCCAGAGAAGGAGGGGAGGGCACTGGCCCCCCCAGGGTGGGCAGGAGTCCAGAGGCAGGGCGGGAGGGGGGCCCCCGGGCAGGCAGGCAAGTTGTTGTGGCAAAGCGAAATAGTGTCGATGGCTTCTCAGAGGAATCTGGAGAGGGAACTCACTTCCTCTCTGTACACATCGCTTCCTCTGCTCGGAATTCAAATGTGCTTGGACGAGATCCTGGAGCCCTCTAGCAAAGAGATCTCTGCTCTACTATAAAATTGTGGCAAAATTTACCAGAAGCATGCCAGTCTTAATTATTTATGAGAATTCCTCCATTTAGATTAAATTCAGGTCAAGCGTGCCAAAAAAAAAAAAGAGAGAGAGAGAGAGAAACGTCTAGAGAATAAATGTTAACATCTCGAAATACAACCTATAGTACATCACAGTGCAAAATGCCCGGGACATGTAGGGAACCTGCTTCGTGCAAGGAGGCTGCTTGTGATACAGATTTATGCATCGTAAGTAATTGTGACGATATCACATTTCCACTGTGCATTGCTCTCGCAAATCTTTTGCCCTGGGGCAAGAGGAAAAACGCAGACAGGTGCGTCTTGAGCTGAGTGGAAGTTCCTGGGGTATCAGCACTTCTTGGCTTGTCTCTTGGACAAGATCGTGGGTCAGAGCATTGATTCAGGAGGCAGGCTGAGTCTGATCTCGGATCAGCCACTCCCCAAGCCTGGCACACACTCACCTTTCACCCGACATCCGTCTCCTGGACCCTGAAGGGAGGGGATGTGGATACAATTGTGCCTATCATTGTGTCTTTTCAAAAGTATTATATTCTTTAATCCATGAAAAGTGCCCGACACGGAAAACCGGGAGCAAATATGAATTGCCATCAACTTGGCTGTTGAGCAACTACTTCCTCATAATGAATGTCCTTCACGATTCCTTTCCGAGCTGGACTACATTAAATTACAGGTGGGGATGCAGGTGCAAATGCAGGTGGAGGTCCAGGTGTGCAAGTGTGTCTACAACATGGGGATGCACACTGTACAAATACCTACACACACTGTGGGGAAAAGTAGGTGTGTACTTGTGAGCATGTGAAACACAGACTTTGTTCTTTATTACTATTTATTTATCACTGTATTCTTTTTAATTCCAATGACTGTAAACCTACTTTTGTAACACCCTACCTGTAAATTATATATATATATGTATATGTATATATATGTACACACACACATACACATATATATATATATATATACTGGGCAATATATTGTCCAGAAGGTTTCTAGCCATACCAAGTGAAAAATAGAGACATTTATTGAAGAAGCTATAAGCTACAGTAAACATTGTACACAGGACAATGTCCCCTTCAAAGTAGTCACCTTGAGACCTCACACAGTTCTCCCAGTCACCATCAGCTGCCCCGTCGTATTTTCCTGAATCTCATCCGTGGACTGAAATCTCTCCCCTTTCAAAGGTGATTTTACTTTTTGGAAAAGCCCAAAGTTTCAGGGCACCAAATATGGGCTGTAGGGGGGCTGAGTCACCTGGGTGATTGGATGTTTCAACAAAAAACTCTGCATGAGATGTGATATGTGACTGGCCACATTGTCCTGATGAAGCTGCCAATCACCAGTTGTCCATAGCTGCGGCCTTCTGATTCATCCAAATAGTTTTCATGGAGAAATGTTCAAGCTTCATGCAAAATTAGATGCAAGTTCATTGCTCTATTCACTCAGTCATTTTGAATGCAACAGCCACACAGGACACATGCTCACTCAATGGCGTCTACCACCCCCTCTGACGAGTACAGTGAAGCCGTCATTGTTCACACATGTGCATCCCAGTCCACTCTCCTTGGCTGCCAGGTTACGTCAATGCCGTGCTAACCGTTCTCATTATATTCACAATGGCTGGACTTTTCCCAAGCAGACCTCAGGGATTCAGGGTTTGACTCTTCTTGAAATTTAATTTTTTAGAGACTCGGTATTTTTTTCACATTTTCAAACAGAATTCTGATTATGCTCTTCAGGCTTGATTTTTCTTTAATCTGATTCTCTTTTCTCTACCAGGAATTTTGTAAATTCGTGTACCTCTGAATGTTCCCTTATTTTCTTTGATTTTTAGGCAACTGAGCTAACAAGGTGTCACTGACAGGTGGGCTCACTTCAGCACCTTGATAGCAAAGCCTCGTGGTGTGTGGCCACCAAGAGGTGGTGGGAACATCTTGGGTGCCAAACACAGGAGCACCAGTGAGCAAACAGACTCTGGAACTGTGGGAAAAGATCCTATCAGCGTGTTTATGTTGACCTGAGAAAAGGTCCAGCTTAGAAGGCTGAACAGAAAGCCAAACGTTCTCAAAATAACATGCACAGGAAAACCCATAGATGTAAATAAAAATTTCCATGAGCATTTAAAGCCATGGAGAATGTAAGACTGTATGTACATCAGCTCACTAAACATGGCTATTCCTGACTCACGAGACCAGAGGTGATTTTTGTCGGAGTTATGGATTTGTATATTTCTGCTTTCTAAATTTCCTTTGGGTATGGTATATCCCCACATATGGTATATTTTGTAAAAATGTTTAATGTTTTGCATCAATGTTGTTTCATCCTAAAACACCCCAATTACTTTGGCATAGAAGGTAAAGACAACAGAGAAGGGAATGAAGGCACTGGGGACAGGGACCAGAAATACACACACACGTCAGTCACTACCACAAACACTTCTCTAGAATCCTATCAGCTAGAAAGGCCTGATAGCCTATCATTTACTTAGGATCTAAATTAAAACGAAAAAACAAAGATATTCTGTTAGCTTAAGAAATATGTTGGGAAATGCACGCATGCGGAAAAATGAAGGAGGCATATCCCAAACACCTTTGAGAATAACAAGTCAAGGTCTCATTTTTCCAACAGAATGAATTGATTTCATATTCCCCAAATTTTCACTGTGCACCTTCATGCATGAGGGGGAGGTTATATTCCCTTGGCCACTTTCTGGCTTCACAGCAACTCCAGCTTTCTGTATTCTTCTTACCAGTGGATCTCTTCTTGTTTACAAATTCGTCTTGGCAAAACAGTCACCTGACTGACCCAGGAAAAGAGGCAGGAATGGGACGTTTCAGCTCCTGGCCAAAGCCAGGATGGAGACAACTTTATTAAAATCCCATGTTTAATTAACAGGGCAAAGTGGGATGAGAAGAACAGAGTGGCAGAGAGACAGGGAGATTTGCGGGGACGTTATAGACCCAGGAGGGCAGTGTGTTATTGCTGCGTTCACGACGGATCCGGAACTCACCCATCCCTCCCAAAGCCTGTGGTGGGCTTTCCTTTGACTCGACACACTTCTGACTAATTGGTTCTCAAACGTAAAAGTAGGTGAGAAGCACCTGAGGGACCTGGTGACAATATGAGGTGAGAGGAAGCTGTCCTTGGAGATCACAGAATATTCTAGAACAGACCCACTATGTGGCGATCTGAATCTGTCTGACTTCAGGAATCTAATAACAAGAATCCAAGTTCCTCCCTCATTTCGAGGCCTTTGGAAGTTATTATTAGAAGGGAGCTTTTGCTTAAATTTTGCACCATTTAAAAATTATCCAGCCCTGGCTGGTGTAGCTCAGTGGATTGAGCACGGGCCTGTGAAGCAAAGGGTCGCTGGTTGGATTCCCAGTCAGGGCACATGCCTGGGATGCAGGCCAGGTCCCCAGTAGGGGGCGCATGAGAGGCAACCACACATGGATGTTTCTCTCCCGCTATTTCTCCTTCCCATCCCCTCTCTCTGAAAAGATATAAATAAAATTTTCAAAAAATTATCCACAAACTGAGACCCCTGTTTTGTCGTAGTCATTCATCCGGCAGCGAGAAAAACACGTTGTGGTGAATAAAACAAACATAAATTACTCATTAACCGTCTCTGTATCAAAGCTCCATCGTTGACAGGATTATTAATACCCAACAGCCAAATATGCAATTGGGGAGAATTCATTCTGGACGCATGCCAGCGTCATTGTGAGCTCTGAGTCTACTTGTGCGTATGTTTATTGCAGTGACACCGTTTTTACATGGAAATCAGAGGCAATTACATCTCGCATCTCACAAAATAATTTTTCTGAGAGTGGATGAACACTTCTCTTGAGATGCAAAGCAAACTATTGTGGAAATGCGATACTTTCATTTCATTATTTACCCAACGTCAGGTCTTTGTTTCCAATAACAAAGTGCGTTAGATGGGGAGGGGGGAGGTGATTCTCAGTCACATGTAAATTAAAATTCATGCTTTCTGCCCCAAATTTCCACTTGTTTACTTTTGTGTATCTGAGAAGAGAAAGGACTCCTGGTCCCTGTTGAAGCTGATGCACATAAGCAGACAAAATCGGCTTTAAAGGCATGTGGTACCAGAACGCACCTTGGTAACCCCTTTAAGTGGTCTCTCTAAACCAGGAGAGCAAGGGGTTGCAACAGCTACGAGTAGAGTATTTGTTTTATTTAGGAAGCATTGGAGGGACTCTTTTTCACCGGGGCTCACGTCCTCACTGGCCACCTGCCACACCAGCTGTTTCCAGAAGTCAATTAAGGCAGCACAGTCCTTCCTCGCAAGATGAGCTCCTAAATCTCACGGGTTTGGGTCAGGTGGAAAGCAGCCCAAGTAGCATCCATGTCCCGTGCGAGGCCACCGTGATCAGAATGTTCTAAACATCCATGGCTCACAAATAATTCAGGAAAACAGCTCAGCCCAGAGAACTGTCTGCAGGAAAAGTGGAGAGCATGCTCTTACCAAATGCTTTGGGGGATTATTATGATTTCCAGCTGCTACATTTTTCTTTCTTATGACTTTGGAATGCTGAGAGTAAGACTCCTATTCATCTTTAAAAAAAACAACCTGTTTGTTGATATTTTAGAGAGAGGAAGACAGAGTAAGGGGAAAGAGAGACAGAGAGAGACATCGATTTGTGGTCCTACTTCCTGATGCATCATTGGCAGATTCTTGTACGTGCCCTGACCAGGAATCACACCCACAACCTTGGAGCATCCAGACAATGCTCTAACCCACTGAGCTACCCAGCTGGGGCTCCATCCATGTTCCATTAATCTGTAAGTGTGATGTGGTTTAACCGAATGACTGGGGGTTTTGGCAAAACTCTCCAAACTAAGCCTCCCACGTTTGAGGTTGAGTCGCATGCTGGGTAACTAAGGAAAACCAATATGTCTGAGAAGGAAGAATTAAAACTCTGTAAATGAGCCTCAAATGTAGTTGCAGGTCATGTGAATGAAAGACTCCATGAGGGAAAAATATGGCATTCACAGATACTCATGGTCTTCCTTTATGACTGTCACCCGAACAGTTCTTAACTGCAACCGGGAGAGAAATATAGACCCTTGAAGAACAACATATAAAATCAACAGGCAGATTCCTGAGTAGAAGATATCTGTCATGTATTAGAAGACTATCAATTCTGTGAGTCAGCTTTGTTAATGATGTGGGGATATTTGGCTACTATGGGGTGTGGGTATGGAAATGGAAGCACCCGCTCGCAGAAAGAAAAGATGTTGTAAAATCTGAAATTATCTTAAGAAATTCTAAAACACATAGGAGGAGGAATAAGCCAATTCTAGTATTTTTAAAAAGAGTATACTTTATTGCAACCTGCGTAATATTATTAACCAATGATATTGCCATCCCAATACATACCATTAAAAATAAAATTTCAAAGAAAGGATGCTTCCCATGAGCGAAAAGGATAAATGCTAACAAGATAAGGAGACCTTATCTTGAATAACATATGAAACATATCAAAAATGTGTTTATAAGAAACCTTTAAATGACTTAAGAACATATGACAAATGGTTAGTCACACTAGCAATCAAAGAAAAAGCCAATAAATACAAACATGACATTTTGTAGTTTATCATGTGGACAAAGTAAGAAATTAAAAATATTAAGTTTTGATTGACTATATAGGGAAATGGGCAAGCACTCTTAAATCAGTCATAAAATAACTACATTTGTTTTTTTAAGGTAATTAGAACTACCCATGAAGTTAATATAATTGTATGTACATATTCCGTTTACAGCCTCTTTCTAGTATTTGTTACATATGTTTACTGTACCCTTGGCATCTTCTGTCACGTGTGATGCCAGACTCATGTTTCTATGTTGCCAACTCTATGAAACATGTGTGTTTATAATCTTTGAGTCTTGTGTTGAGCTTAGAGAAAACAAGTTTGCACATGCTCACCCCGTGGCCGACACGCAGAATAGACACCTATGCTCTCGCTAATCTCCTGGCACGGGACGTAACTCTCTGCATTCAACGCGATCACACAGTGATGCCAGTGGACATTAGGAAGCCCACTTAGCTTTGAGTGAACTATCCATTCTCGCCAGTCACCGAAAACTCCAATTTCTCCTGGAGAAGAGCGAATATTCTAGTAAGCTGCAGCGTAGACACCAGTAAGATGGGAGGGAGTTGCAGAGGATTGAGACCTCACAGCCACTGTCATGTATCATTGATCAAATGTTCACCGGGCTCATTCAGGTCGTGCCCAAATCTATTTATTTGTCAAAAACTGTTCCTTCCCCACCAGGGATGCTGAGCGCTCCATCTTGTCAACGTGAGAAACATCCAAACCCATCAGGATTTTTATGAGTTTCTGGGAGCCACCCTGATGAGCGTCCCCAGGAAGCGAAATCTCAACAAATTGAGAAAATGCTACAGAAATGAACGGTTTGGCACCTTGCGTTTTATGCATTCGAATCAAAGGAGGAGGTGTCATGGGGGTTGGTGAAACCCACAGGTGACTGATCAGGGAGGCGGGAGAAAACAAAGCAGGGAAAACCCCTGGGGTTGGACAGAAAGTAAAATGAGAGACACACACACTCCTTGTACACAGGTGGGCACAGGTGGGCACAGCATACTCTGCAGTGAAACATTAACATATCGATGATGGCATTTGTGGTCTCAGCTGTGCCCCAGGGGCCTGGAGAAAAGGTCCATTAGCTGACACTCCTAATGTGTGTTATCATCACAGATACAAAAAGACAATGGGCAGACTCAGGGAAGGGAAACACTGACATTTGTCAGGGAAGAGTCGAGCCTAGGGCAGGACCACCTGCTTTAGCCTGCATATATATATATTTTTTTAACTAGGAAGTTTTCACTTCAGACCACCCTGAGTGGTTACTTGGGTCTCTGAGATCGTAAGGCCACCATGTTGGGGCCCCCTGAAGCTCACCAGGTTTTATATGGAGCCCCTTTTTGTCCCTGCTCTCAGAAACCACATCTCTGGATTTCCAGGTGTGTGTGTGTGTGTGTGTGTGTGTACATCCTTCTGGGCCCACCATTCCAGAACATAACCTGGAAAAAAACAATCTGTAGAAAAGCAGTCCCAGACCAGTTTGGTTTCTGGGTCATTTTATTTGTTAATCGTTTTTCCTCAAAAACTGTGACATCAGAGCATTGGGAGAACATTCCAAGAACCGTCAGTGAAACTAGTTCATCTGTGGCCACTTGAGTCTCTTACATACCCTCCAGTGAATCACACTTTCTCCCTGAGAACGTGTCACGTTTGGGGGCCCCATGTCAGGAATATGGGTGCTACTTCGGGTCAACGGTTGACTTGTATCTTAAAACACTTGTGAAAACGTGCAGTAAGTGTGTGACCCCGATTTACCCACACCTAGGAAACAGCACACTACCTGGTTGACTAATTTTGATGATAAATGCTTTCTTTCCTAATATTTTGTGTTCTGCTTGAGATTCTTAAGACATGCTTCTGTTACAGAACAGACCCAAGGTGGGTGTAGGATATACTGTTACCGAAAGGACCATCTACTAGGTTTGTTCAAGATGCCCCCCACCAGAGGAAAGATGTCTCTCAATGCCGGAGATTGGTGAAAAGGAAAGCAATTATTTATTTAAAAGCTATAAAGAGTTAGAGTACTGAAATCCTTTAGAATACCCACAGACACAAACAGTCATTCCTTCTCCCTTTGCCCCAGTCTGGGGCACTGTATCTCAGGAAAAGAAGTAGAAATCTGTGATTCAGGCTCCCGGCACCATCAGCTGTGTTGCCACCATGATCTCCAGGTAATCCAAAGCCATATGGCACCCTCTCATGGCCCCCCCAGCAAGAGCCCTTTCACCCCTTTTCTTCCCGGCAAAGTCTCTCCTGCTTCCTGAGCCATGGAAGGGAGCACCCCAAAGCCACAAGGCTCTCACTCTTGCCAAAGCCGAGGGGGTCCCCACTCTGCCAAATCTGCATGGTTCTCCCCTGCATGGCTGCCGTGCCTGTGTTTAAATCCCAGCGCCAATCTTCCTCTGCAGCCCCATTTCTGACTCCTCCTAAAATCAGTCACACCTGCCAGCATTCCCATATTCTTCCAGCTTTACTGGGCTGCCATCATAAGTCTGGGCAGGTGTGGCCCCATGGCATGGAGCCAATCTTGTCCAAGCTCTCATGCAGGTGCTGTAACCACGGGGAGCTGCCTCCCAGTTACCTCTTGGGTAGAAGTCACTTCCATCCCCCTGGCTCAAAGCCTGGCCACAGCTGTGTAACCTATCCATGAAACCAGTTATAGGCTGTAGACATGTTAAATGACCATGCCAGAGGTTAGCTGCAAAGCTGTTGCTATGCAGAACAGCTTTCCATGGCCCTAATCCATGTGGCCCATATTCCAGCTTAGACTTGTGGTGGGGGGTGAGGACATCCTCATATTTTTCTAATACTTCCTGGACACCTTGAGTTCTGGACCCCATTCCAAATCCCTATTTGGGGTCCCCCTCTTGGCTGCACCTCGTTATACTTTATTCATAAAATACCCCAATACATGGTCTTGTGTATATTAATGAGCCATTAAAGGGCGTCCTGAACGATGGGCATGCATGTGGGTTGGAATGTGTTAAGACTCTGTCTCTCAGTGCTGAAGAGAGGCCCCCAGCTGTTCACACACTAGCTCATGAGTATGAAGGATGCAGGAGCCTGGGTGATGAGCACCAAGAGCAAGGCTATTTCCAGGCAAACCTTGCACAAGAGGAGATGGGAACTGGGCAATTTCATTCCTCCTAGAGAGAGAAGAAAGGAAAGAGACAAAGAGAGAGAGAGAGAGAGAGAGGAAAACAACAATGTGAGAAAGAAACATCGATTGCCTGCCTTCTCATACCTGCCCCACTGGGGATGAAACCCACAACCTAGATAAGTGCCTTGCCCAGGAATTAAGCCCGTGACCTTTCAGTCCATGGGGTGATGCTCCAACCAACTGAGCCACATTGGCCAGGGTGAACAGCTCTTGGACAAGCACAAGGGAGTCACTCCAGTGTTGACATACTGGCCAGGCCTCGTAGAAGCTGAAGCTAAGACGAGACTTGATAGATAAGCCTGCAGTCTGCAGAGCATGTGATGTCAAGAGACTCCTGTAAGGGTGGGATGGCAGCAGAAGAGGCAGGCGAGTGGCTGTGGATTCTACCTGCACCCCCTGGGAAGCAAGCCCAGGACGGTGGATGGCCACACAGACTCTGTTCTCCCTGAGGCAAGAGACTGAGCTTCTTCTAGTGTTGTGTGAGTTGATGATGGGCCAGTGGAAGAACACCTTTCAAGCCTGGGTGCATCCGCAGCAAACCTGGGGAGAAGTGGGCAGGGGAACACAGCCACCAGTCATAATGCTGTCCGTGGAGATGAGGCTCTTGCACGGATCTTGAGGAAAACATCCCAAGGAGCCACACATGGGAGATTCTGGCAGGGTTGATTCTGGGGAACATAGGAGCTGCCCCCATGTCTATGGTATCTCCTTCTGTCCGTCCTGCCATGGGACAAGTCCACCCGTACCTTCAGCAAGGTCAAAGCAAAAGCCAGCATGCACAGTTCCTGCTTGATACTCTTTGGAGCTCACGCAGTCCACTGTGGGCCTGAGGGCTGCTACCCCTGCGTGGCCCCAAGACCCAGGAGAGACATAACCTGCACACGCACAGGGTCACTGAGAGACACAGAGAGAGTGAGCACCTCCTTCTCCCCCTGGGATGGTATTAGCTTGGGTCTGGGATGGACCAGACGTTTTTCAGAAGAATCAGTCAACGTCGCAAGCTTCTGTGGGCTTTGTGATGGGTCCATCTCTGAGCCAGACTGATGGGCCTCTTCCATGGCCCCTCCCACTGTGCCCCCAACAATCCTGCACCAGAGAGGAAAGGAAGGACAGTGTGCAATTTCCTTCAGTGTCAACGTGTAGCTTCTTGTTGAATCCAACAGGCTCGTGCTTCCCAATTTATTGAGCTCCATGCGTATATTCCTTTGCTCCCTTTTCTTACTAATAATTAACCAACTACTGACAGTGACCATGATGGTGGTGAGTGTTTACTGGCTGTAGAGGTCATCTCTTTGCACCAAGTGACCATTAAAGGGACTTATCTAAGAAAAAGAAGTTAAAGAAACATGAACAATGAAAGGACAACAAACTCACAGTTATTAACAACCACACCTAAAACGAAAGCAAACTAAAAGGACAGCTAGATCAGGAGTGGAAACATAGAAATGAAGATCTCAAGGAGGGTTAGCAACAAGGGGAGTGGGAGGAGGAGATAGGGGGAGAAGGTACAGAAAATAAGTAGCATAGACAGTAGAAAGAAAATACATGGGGGGGGGCAAGAATAGCATGGGAAATATAGAATCTAAAGGACTTGAGACACATGGTCATAAACTAAAGGGGGGTAATGGTGGGGATGGGGGGGTAGGGTGGAGAGGAATGAAGGGGGGAATAGAACAACTGTAACAGCATAATCAATTAAAAAAATAAAAATTAAAAAAAAATCAGTTGCTTAGGAAGCTTGCAGTTGCTCTCAGGAACCCGCAAGTGTGAGCTACACATAAGAATCCCAGCCACATAGAAGATTAACAAAAGGAAACTTTTCCCCCCTACTTATGTTTTCTACTTATTTATCCAGCCACAGTATCTTTGTTTAGTCTCTTTTGCATCCATCCTTACATCCATCTTAAGTCGGAACACGCAAAACCTTAGGAGGCAGGTGAGTCCAAAAATGCCTGAGTTAGAATATATGTACATATTTAAGAATATATTTAATATATTTAACTGGCTCTGCCAGTTCGAAGAGCACATACAGGACATTTGAAAATGCTGTGTTGTGTGACATACAATAAGACAACGGTGTAATATGTACCAGAATTAAATAAAACATTTAAAAATGGTGGCAAATTCCTTCCTGATTGTATCTCACTGAAGCAACGAGAATCTGGCAGTTAGCAACTAACGGGCACACTCTTTGGAAAATAATTCCTTTGTGCCTTTGGGTGTTGGCATTGGTTTCTTAGACTTGGAATCGGGGCCATTCTACATTTCAGATTACTTGGTGCTTGTTCCCTGGAAAACATACTTACGTCCTGATCCGAATTTATCTGCAGGGAGCTAGAGGGAGAATGTACCGCCCTTATCTCCTCGTGCGAAGCCAAGGGTTGGCTGTTTGTGGACTAACAGTGACTCAGACCCGGGAGTCTTGCAGTGCTTTTGCGTGCTGGGAATGCTTTATAGTGTGAAGGGCTGCCTAATACTCCTCGTTTCTGAACCAGCACAGAAGGTCAATGTCAGGCACGTGTAGACTCATTCTTCCAGACATCGTTTTGTGTCCCTCTTCTTCCTGAAGCCATTGCTACTGTGGTCCCACCACTGACTGAACATTAAAAAAAAAAATGAACTGTGGCAAATTCCAATGGTAAGTTCGGTACCATTTTCCAGTCCACCTGCTGGGTCCCAAGACGGGGCCGTGGACAATTTCAGCTCCCTCTAACCTGTTGAATAACCTCAAAGTCACGTCATGATTTTCACCTGATATTCGAATCCAATCTACATTAGTAAACTGGATTGTTTACCAACTGGGCAAAAAGCCCCAGGGCTGAGAATGTTTTCATCTCTACCCTCCATGAGCATGGCATCACCATCGCCATTTCATTTTTTATTTACACCTCATGGCACAGTGGCAAGCCACCCCAAACATCTATGTACCTGCCGTGTGCAAATATTCACAGAGTCGCCATAACCCGAACCGATTACAGAAGCAGGAACTTACAAAGTGCACATACCATTGGAATTCTGTTTTAGGAACTAGAACCTGTTTTCACCACATTGCTTTTCAAAATAGCTTCTCCCACAATGGGACACTGAGATTCAAACATAAAGGCAGGGTGAGTTATCTGGACATAAATATGTGTCAGGTTCATTGCATCATGAGGTGTGAACACTACATGCATGTTGAAGAGTTAGATTCCTCTGATACCGCCAGTTTTATTTCAGTCCAGACACAGAAACGTAGCCTGAGATCTATTCCTTGCACAGACATTCATGGGAGAATTCATTCCGCTATCATCAGATACAAAGTGTATTTAAAAACTGGTTTGCATGGCTCAGGATTGGAACTGACAATGAAAAACAAACAAACAAAACCCCCTCAAATGCAGCGACTCGAACTTGAGAATACCGTCCGTCATCTCCAAACAAGCCAGGCAACGTTTGCTATGTCTGGAGCCGAAAGGCCATGGATCCCATCAGGAATGGAGAATTCTTTTCCCGATTCTGTTTCTAGGAGACTTGTCATGATTTAAGAGAGATCCTTAAACTCAGGCACACCTTCCTGGGGCATTCTTACATCCATCAAAGGGCCTGGAATGTGGGCTCACAGCCACACACAATCCCACAAGGGGCTAAAAAAGGTAGCTTCTCCTCCTACTGCTCATCCCTGAGCAAAGACCACGGTCCGTTGAGTGGAGTATGGATCGAACAGATAGTGGGGAAAATCTAGTTCCTTCTGGGCTTTGATGGAAGGCATCTTCTATGCTTCCTAAATGAAAAGCCACAAGCACTTCTTGAAGACAACAGTCTGTAAGCACACACAGCTATAAATCTGTCTTATTCTTAATGAAAGGTTTTTAAAGTCCTGCCCTTTCTTTTAGAAGATTTTTCACAAGACGTTGATGTCATCCTCTTTCTCCCAAAGAACAGATGCCGTCAAAGGTCTGATTGAATGTAGTTCGGGGGACATCAAATCATCGTTAAAGTTCCCAAGTTAGCAACATCAAAAATATCTTAACTTTATAACCTTCAAATTGCCACTAAAAGAGTTTTGAGAGGAGTGTCTGGTTACCCACTCACGGAAACAGTATACTTCTCAGTCACTAAATATCTCTGTCCTTCTGCACACAGGTCTGTGCCTGACATGTTTTGGGCTTTCTTCACGAAAACGCTGGAAATTTGCATGCACAAAAGTGGTACTCAGCAGATGCCGTGTCCGGAGGAAATTTGAAATCAGGTCCAGCTGCAGAGGCAACAAAAAAATGTAGGAGGACGAGGCAGAGGAAAATAAACGTGAGAATGATAGCAGAGTCCAGTGAAATGAATGCAGGTACGTTAGAGGGTAGGTGGGCATGCGCTGGAAATTCGTGAGAACATAAAGGTCTTCTGCCCCAAAAGCAAGGGCGTGAGTGGCGTGGACTGTCCTTTCTGCACACACAGCCACCAGAGACGCCAGAGCCAGTTTCAAAAGGGACCCCGTCTGTGGATGTGAATGCTGCATTAGAAACGATGCTTCTGAAGTCTGCAAGGCCATCAGTGACCAGGGCAAAATAATAATGATAATAATAACAGAAACATAATCAGAGGCCCGTTGAAATGGATCCAAGCTGGCTGGCCCTGAGGAGCTGCCTCACAGGTCAAATGCCTCCAACCTGTGGGTGTTGAAACAGGACAAAGTGACCTGTGCACGGGGCTGAAAGCCCCCCTGTGTCCCACAGAGCTGTGTGCCAAGGGGACAGGAAAGCCAGTGACCACTGGACAGATGAGCCCAGGACTGAGCATGAAACTCGCTGTGGAGAAGCAGCGTCACGATGCCATGTCAGCTGCGCCCACAGCCACGCCTCCCTGCTGTGGGTGTCCCTGTCCCCTCCCCTCTCTCATAGGTGCCACCCCTGTGTCTGCTCCTCACGGGGACCCTGTGTGGGCTCCTGCCTGAGTCAGCGCTTCCCCAGTAGCTGTTCTTATGGATCTCGATAAATGCTGTTCTCTGTCACTGAAAGAGGCCCTTTATTTTTAGGTGAATAGCACCAGAAGCTACGTTTCCACATCAAGTTCACTCACCCCATAAAAATTCTCTTCCAAAAGTTTACCGGCAATGACCTTGGCCGTCCCCCAATGTGGAACAATAGCAGCAATGTGCTTGTTTCAAAGGCCCTTCCCCCGTCACCGAAGCTCTCTTCACCATGACATACGCTTAGCGTTTTGAGTTTTTTTTCTCTTGAGACCCCGAGCAGTTAGTTGCCTAGGTCTCTAACTGCATTTGATTTGCCGTAACTTCTCAAAAACACGTGCCCGTGTGGGTGATTCAGAGTGCGGAGGTGTGCGTGTTTGCGGGTCGTCTGTCTGTCATTCTATGTCGGCCAGGCAGTGCTATCAAACTGTTTTAGTTTTTCGTCTTTACCCGAGGATATCATTTTTTATTTTAGGCAGAGAGAGAGAGAGAAAGAGAGAGATGCCAGAGAGCAACACTGATCAATTGCCTCCCATATGCAGGCTGACTGGTAATTGACCCCACAAGCTAGGTGTATGCCTTGACTGGGAATCGAACTCCCAACCCTTTAATGTATAGGCTGTCGTTCCAAGCAACTGATCCACTGGGCCAGGGCTAACAAACACATAGGCAGTTTTTTAATTTTTAAAGTTTGTTTTAAAGGTTTTATTTATTTTCAGTTTTACAGAGAAGGGGGAGAGAGAGAAACATACATGTGTGGTTGCCTCTCATGCGCCCCCTACTGGGGACCTGGCTCACAATGCAGGCATGTGTCCTGACTGGGAATTGAACTGGTGCCCCTTTGGTACACCAGCTAGAGGACAAATACATATTTTTTAAAAGATTTTATTTATTTATTTTTAGAGAGAGGGGAAGGGAGGAAGAAAGAGAGGGAGAGAAACATCCATGTGCGGTTGCCTCTCATGTGGCTCCCACTGAGGACCTGGCCCACAACCCAGCCACGTGCCCTGACTGGGAATCGAACCAGCGATTCTGGTTTGCAGCCCATGCTCAATCCACTGAGCCACACCAGCCAGGGTGAAACCACACATTTTTAAAGCCCTGGCTAATCATTGGGATCTGTAGCCAATTGCCCTGGCTCTTAAATTTCTTGTGAAGCCAGGACATCCATACCAAGAAACCTACAATCTCCGGACTATGGAAAACATCTCTTGGGAAAATGATTAACATATTTGTTTCGTTCACATCAATAGCTTTACTGACATTTCACTCAGTGTTAGTCACGTGGAGTGGGGGGTTTTCAGAGGCACAAAAGGAAGGCAGACAAGGTGGCTGAGTGTAATGTCGGGCAGCTCAGGGGTTCCTTTGGCACCCTGAAATCCAGGAGCATCCTATTGCCATTTACGGAGGACAAGGGCCTTAACCAGGATTTGTCCTGGCGGAACTCTTCACAATTCACTCTACAGACCCCTGGCTTTCTGGCTCCCTTGAGGGGCGAGCTGCTTCTGACATGAGAGACTTCAAAGTTCCTCTGTGGAATGTTAAAAGTAAAGGTGCCTTGGTCATGCATAGTTTTTTTGTTTTGCTCAGGAGTGCTTTATTGAGCAGATATGGACATCTTTGAAGCTCAGAAGCAAGTTTCTGCTCTGTTTTCAAAACCTGTATAGAACAACTTGCAAAACATTTAGAGATCTGTATTTCAAATGCTCCCTCAGAAAAACAATGGACAAAACCCCACCTATAAATTCTGAGTTTATGCCTTGTATTATATTACACATTTTAGTGGGCTTATTCCTATCCTTCATTTCTGTTTGATGCATTTATTACCTATACATGTATGTATTACACATGTATGGTGGCATGTCATAGGTCATAATATTTCTCAGCCATCTAGTCTATTCATCTATGCATCTACCATTGCATCTGTTTCTTATCTGTCTAATCTACTCATCTGTTTACCCTTATAGTATCTATCAGGCACTCAGCAGTACTATCTATCTATCTATCTATCTATCTATCTATCTATCTTTATATCCAAGCAGTTTAGAGTTCATTTTTAGTTTTCCATTGTAAACCCATCATGAGTCCATTCCCACCCCACGCCCCGAATACCAAAGACATGCACATCTTTTTTTTTCCTTTCCCAACACATGTACATGACATTGTCTTGCAAGTTTGCATTTGATTGGATTTGATTCTCTCTGGCAGGGCATTCACCTTGTCAGGTCACATCACCTGCAACACCAAGTCTGAACGGTTCGCCGATACACACCAGCTCAGGGGGAGATAAATTTTAATACCTATATTTGTGTTTGTGGAGTCCTAGAAAGCGGGTTGCAGAGGCAGACTGGTCATGCTGATGGTGCTGAGCTCATGTTTCTTAGAGGATGATGGACCTCTGCTCTTATCTGAAAGGCAGCATCAAGTTCTTCTTCCTCAAGTTATTTCACAAGTTATTGATGGGTGGAATCCATAACTCGATGTTTGCATGTTCCCCCCCCCCCAATTTCCCAGCTTAACCAGCTACCACCCAAACACACCACCAGCCGACAATGGTGGGGGGCAAATTTCCCACTTCTCATTTTCCACAGGTTAATGCTCTTTCATTTTTCCATTCTAAGTGTTTTTCAAGAATTACAGTTCCCATTTAATATTATTTTGACTCATTTTGGGTGTGTAGCAAAGTGGTTCGAGAATCATACGCTTTGCAAATCGTTTCCCCCTGGTATTTCCAGTACCCGCTTTGCACCACCCACAGTTATTACACTATTATTGATGATATTCCTGTGTTGGACTTTACATCCTCATGACTATTCTGTAACTGTCCATCTATACTCCTCAATACCTTTTACCTTTTCCCTCAGCCCCTCAAAACGGTCCCCTTGGGGTGAACATGTTTACCAATATATATCGGATAAAGGGCCCCTATCCAAAATTTACTCAAGAATTCATGTGAATAAATGAACCACAAACCAACAAACAATCTCATTTAAAAACATGGGCAAAGGACTTGAACAGACACTTCTCCCAGGAGGACGTACAGAGGGCCCAGAGACACATGGAAAGATGCTCAGCATCACTGGCCATCAGAGAGAAGCCAATTAAAAGCACAATGAGATGCCACTTCACACCGGTAAGAATGGCCATCATAAAGAAACCAACAGGTGTTGGAGAAGATGAGGGAGAAAAGGGAACCCTTGTGCAGTGTTGGTGGGAATGCAGACTGGGGCAGCCCCTGCAGAAAACAGCGTGGAATTTCCTCAGAAAACTAAACAGGGGACCACCTTTTCACCCACTGCTGGGCATGTGTCAGAAAAAACACCAAACACTGATTCGAAGGAATGTCTGCACCATGATGCGTCTTTTTACTGCGTTATTCACAATAGTCAAGACAGAGAGGCAGCCCAGTTGATTTGTAATAAACCTTTTCCTTTGACCCTTCCTGCCTCATCCCTTATCAAGGAAGTACATGAGAAAACAGCCATTTTCACATCTGAAGACCTAAGATTCTGTCAACTCCATTTTTTATTATTTTATTTTGAAATAGTTCCACAATGAGAAAAATTTTGGTTGTCACATTTAATGTAGAAGGCCAACTACCCTATTTTCTCAGACTGTAAGAGGCACCTAGATTTTACAGGAAAATAGGAAGCATTTTTTTGAAGCAAAAAAAAGTGCTAAAATATTTAATAATGTAAATAACATAATGTTTCACCCATGTAAATGTAAACAGAACTCAACAGCAGCGTTAACAACCATAATTTTCTTCCCAAACTTGGGGGGGTAGTGCATGTTATAGTCTAAAAAATAAATTACTTCTTGCTGGAAAAGACCCACATGCAGCCAACACTCAAGAGAAAACAGCTTTCATGAACTCTGTCTCTGCCCGTCCCCTCCGCCAAGTTTATTCTTCCTAGATTAGAGTTTGAAATCCTGCTCTCTCTTCAGCGAGCCAACCCAGGCTTGGCTGGTCCAGGAAGGACTTCCCAGTTTTCACAAGAACCGCATTTCACTTCCAAGAGGTGGGCTGGCAAGAACAGCCCCTCTGGCCAGAGCTGGACCGACCAGGAAACAATCCGTGAGCACGCAGATCTGGATAAATTCCCGTTTAAAGCAGTTAAACCCTATCTCTGTGGCCATGTGGCCGGCAACGCTGGAACAAGGACGGAGCGAATTTGCATCTGAAATCAGCCCCAGGCCAGGACGAATTTGGGGAAGACCCACCATCTCTCTGTGGGGCCACGTTGCAGAGGAGACAACATTTACGAACCTGCACGGCTGCAGATCAAAGAAAAGAAACCATTCCGACCTCGTGTACATGTTTCTATATAATGAGCGACAACAATTAGGCACAGAATGGATTGGCGGCGATAGAAATCAGCAGAACTGTGCAGGAGGGATAACTGAGGAATTCAAGAAGCGTTTTCCTTCTTAGAAGAATCTTTGAGTACACGTCATAACTACCTGAAAGTGTCTTTCTGTGAGAGGAAGATCCCATGGGGGCAAGACACTGTTACCGAGTGGACCCCCATCTTTTCTGGGGTCCCCCGGTACTAGGTTCACCTTGTCCACCGCCAGAGAATTGCGGCTGTCCATGCCAGAGTTTGGTGAAAAGGACAGGAATTATTTATTTAAAAGTTATCCAGACTTAGAGGAATGGCTTCATGTCTTCGTTAAAATCCCAAAGTCCCTCAAAACACCCACAAACACACAGTCCTTTCTTCTCTCCTTTCCTCACTCCAGGAGAGTGTATCCCAGGAAGAGAAATAGAAGCCCGTGGCTCAGGTAGCCCCCGGTTCTTCCCAGTGATCCATGTGCCTCCTGCGGTTCCCAGCACCATCAGCTGTGTTGCTGGGATCTCCAGTCCTTAATGCAAAGCCGTGTGGCACATTCTCCTAGCCCACCAGCAAGAGTCCTTTCTCCCCCTTCCTTCCCTGTAAAGCCTCCCCTGGTTCCTAAGCCATACGGCAAAGAAAACACCCAAACACACACGGTTCTGACCCTCAGCACTGCTGCATCTGGGTTTAAATCCCGGAGCCTTCCTCCACCTCCCCATTTCTGACTCCTCCCACAACTGGCTACACCTGCCAGCATTCCTGTATTCTTCCAGCTTTACTAGGCTGCCATAGTAAGTCCTGGCAGGTGTGGCCCTGCGGTGAGGAGACAATCATCTCCAAGCTCTCACGCAGGCGCTGTAACCAGGGGGAGCTGCCTCCCAGTTGCATCCTGGATGGAAGTCACACCCATCTCCCTGGCTCAAAGCATAGCCACAGCTATTTAACATATCCATGGAACCAGTTAAAAGTTATAGGATTGTTAAATGACCATTCTAGAGGTTATTTGCAAAACTGTTGCTATGCAAAACAACTCTCAATGGCCCTGCTCCATGTGTCCCAACCCCCAGCTCAGACTTCTGGGTGTGAGGACATCCTGTATATTTTTAATATTTTCTAAACAACCTGAGTTCTGGGGCCCTTCAGCACAAGTCCCTCTTTGGGAGGGACCCTTGGCTGCATCCTGTTCCAACAAAACACTTCATAAGTATCTGAAGTCATTTTTTAATGAACGTGTAAGACATTGCATTGCTGAACCACAGTGGCATAACTTTCTGTCTTTCACACCCGTCTACCACGGTATCTGAATCTTTTGTTTCCACGTCAACCCAACATTCAGGGGACTCTCACCTGCATGTAACAGGGCGGTAGAGGCACTTTGGTTGATGGTCTTCATCCATGTGTTAATTTTTGTGATTTAGGGCCAGTGGCTGAGTCATTTCTCCACCTTCATGGGCCGGATTAGGCAGAGCAAAACAGGACCCAAAGCAGGTGATTCTGTGGGCACGCTGGATCATGGGAGAACCTCCTGGCATTTCTGAAGTTTGAAAAATAGTGCTTTATTTGGTTTATTTTTTTCTTTAAATCTGCATAATGTTCTACTGTTAATCTTCAGGATCAGCCCCAACGAAAAATGCCATTTCCAAATACAAGGGAGGGGAGTGTAGACAATCAGCATTTGTGGTCAGCATTCATTATTACATATGATACTTTTTGAACTAAGAAAAAAATCACAAAGATGTCTTTTGTCTTCCCTCAAAAGGCATTCATTTGAAATCAATAAGACCTTGACCACATTTTCACATTCATATGCTCACTTGGAAACCCACAATTGGTTATAACTCACTTCATCGTTAATGATGTTAATAGCTTATATGGCTTCAACTACTCTCCAAAGTAACACTATATTTGTAAATCATTTCTTTCTCTGGACACTTAAATTTGATTTTGTAATATGCAAGTTACCTTCCATGGTGACATTTCTGAAACATAAGTCTGCACCCTTTCTTGAATATTTTCAATAAAACCAAGTAAACACATCTTAACATACATGAAAGTTTTCAAAGTAATAAACTAGGTGGAAAGAGAGAAATATATGGTCTATCATTTTTATCTTTATGTTGTTACTATTTATTTTTATTGAGATATAATTGATGTATAACATTATATCTGTTTCAGACGCACAGCACAGTATAAGGATGTGAACATATGTGTTTATTGTATCACCACAAACAGTTGCCAAGCTTTTTTCTCACGAGGAAGACTATTAAAGTTGACTCTCTTATCCACTACAGTATATTTAGTGGAGTGATAATTACTGTAGTTAATTTAACTACTGTGACCACCCTGTACCTCACATCCCAGGACTTACCTTATTAGTGAAACTTTGTAATGTTTTCCCATTTTTAAAACCAACACGTGGACAGTTTAACTGATTTTTTTTCTCAAGGACAGGGGTAATTTTATTACTGTATAATTTAATGCCTGATGCTGCGCAATTTTATTTTAAAACGTGAATTTTGCGCATTGATTGGGAGAGTGAAATTTTGCAAGCTGGGTTATTGAGAGTCTTTTATGCTAAAATCATTTTTTCACGTTCTAAAGAATGTGACACCCTGCCCTTGATTGATGCCGAATCTGGCATCAATCAAGGAAAGAACTCCAGCAGAAGGGGCGTGGCCAAAACCGGGAAGCCCTGGCATCTGTTAGTACAGCTGTCACCTGCGTTGTGAAACCTGAAATCAACAAATAGGTGGTTGTCATCACGTGTCGCGGGCCATAGTGGTAGGCGGACGACTCCAGAGGGGTAATTCAGGTGCATTTTGACAAGGACTGACCACACGGGGCTGCGCTTGGGCGGAACTTTTGCGGAGATGCACCGACCCAGCTTCCGCCAGCAGGCAGGGATGTTATCACCACAGGCTCTTAGTCTTCCCCAGGTTTCACCCTCAGGGCTCTGGAAGAGTTGAAAAAGCAACTACCCGTCTGTCCCATGAGCTGAAAATACACAAATATGCACCAAAAACATCAGAATATTCTTTCTAAAATTAATGGCCAAAACAGATTCTTTAACCAAATTATTTATTTATTTTTTAGAGGGAGGGGAAGAGAGGGAGAAAAAAGAGGGAGAGAGACATCCATGTGTGGTTGCTTCTTGCACGCCCCCTACTGGGCATCTGGACCGAAACCCAGGCATGTGCTGTGACTGGGAATCGAACTGGCGACCATTTGTTTCACAGGCTGGCACTCAATCCACTAAGCCACACTAGCCACGCCTCCAAACACATTTTTAACTGTGCTCTCCACAGCTGTATTTGGAGGCAATCTAAAAATCAGCATTGCAATCACGTACCATAGGTATGGTTTGTTTGAGATGCTATTGACATTCTTCTAGGAGCTATTATGTGATAAAAACATAATAAATATGAAAACAGAGTGGTGAGCACGGCTCAAGGACCTGCCTCAAAACCAAGTCCACGGCCATAAAAATACAACCTTTGCTTTCCGTGCAAGGATTTGCAGAAGCTCCTCATTCATGCAGCACTGTCGCTGGAAAATGCACAGCAGAAGGGAAGTCGGTATCTTAAACAGTGGTATGTTTAGGGTGCATCACGCTGAACTAGGGAGCAGTGTTCTGTCAGAGGTAAGGCTGACACTCTAAAAAGGACACATTTCCCCCTTAAACCAATATTTGGTGAATGGGATTGAATAAAGAATAAAGAATGTGGAGATTCCATCGCTGTCAGTATTGGGAGGTGGCTGACAGACTGACCCTAACCCACTTATTTTCACAGTTAGAGTCTCGGGTCACCTTTACACGACTCTATTCCTGTGTTGGGATCAATGTGTACTCACATCAGCGATGAGAAAAGCAATATTTATAGAAAAAACTCAACAGTGTTGTCTTCCAGGTATGGAAGTATTTATTGCCCAACGTAAACAACACCTGTGAAGATCCGGCTTCATACACCAGACACTTTCTCCTGTCTGTGTGTGATTGTACGCTGGGTTTAGGATTTATCAAGATCCCCAAAGAAACCCATGGCCATTCATTGTAGTACAAATACCCAACGCATCCCGTGGAGCTGCTGGTGCCTCCAACTCTTCCCAGAGCTGACCCAGGCCAGGAGCCCCAAGGTCAAGAAGATTCGAATCAAGCAGATTGACTGCTGGGAGTTGTCAGCTTGTCCAGAGGCATGAAAACAAAATTCTGGGCACAGAAGGTGATACTGAGGTCCTCACGATACATCTGTGCTGGGAGGCTGCTGCAGACACAGGTTTTCAAACACCCACTTCCCACGGGCTTGGAGTCCAGCATTCCTGACGGGGCAATGGAAAACGCACGGCCTGCCCTGGCTCGGAGCAGGACAGGACTCAGGAAGGCTCTCTGCACCATTCCTGTCTTGCTCTCCTGGACAGGGAGGGCGTTGTGAGTGGCACGGAGACACAGGGCGTCAGGCCATTTGGGGGTTCCACCAAGGTGCACGGGGGTTTGCTAACCCAGCCTGGGGTGCATCTTGAACCCACAACGAGGGAACCAACCTAGGGTGACCCATAGTTCACAGACAGCTGTCACAGTCCCCCAGAAATCGATGAGGGATGACGTCCAAGTCTCTCAGTGACTTCATCTTCAATATTCCTGTAATGCCTAAAGAAGGCATGTGAGCCTGCCATGAATCTCTCAGGGAAATTATACATGCATTAATAACTAACAAGTACTAGTTATACTTATGCATATATTATACATAGTACATATTATATAGAATCATGTATCTCATGACCACAGGTGTCTAATTATATTACTAACATGTAGTTGTATGTAGGTATATTCACTGTATACAAACAACATAATATATACACTATAAATACATGCATTATAATCATTACAATATAGTATGTAAATATATAAAATGTATATTATGTCCTATATGTCATTACTCATTACTAACATGTTCCGCTATACATAACTAATCTGTTACTAACATGTAGCCACACATATATGAGTATGCATGTATATTTCCTACATATCCACTATATAATATATACCAATATATTAGTGTATAGCGCAAAAAATACATTCTTATATTAGCACACATGTATGTCCATATAGGCTAATATATTATTTGTATATACAATGTATACCTATAAGTAATATGTACGCTGTATACTAAATGTATATACTACTAATATATACTGTGGGCACCTCTATCATAAAATACATTGTATACCTCATACATACTACTGTATACTCTTTACTGCATCAGTGGTAATGTATACCATTTCATACACACACACACACTAATAACTCATTCGACCCTTAATAGTTTTCCTTGTGGGCATGAAAACATCTGAATCACTGTAACACACTTGAAATCCACTTACAGTTGAAAAGTGTTCATGGATGTTTTCTCTGCAGAGGTGACCTTTGCACACACACCCACAAAACAGGGAAATAAAGTTCTCATGGTGGAGAAACAAGCATGTGACCCCCCGCCATAAAATTTCCCGTGACGGCCACAGACAGGGCGGAACACCAGCTTGCCCTTCGATTGCTCGAATGGAAGCAGATTTGCGGTTCTGGGGGAAAATGGTGCTGGGTGATTTCCATCTGGAAGAAGACACGGTTTAGAGAAGTGCATTGAAACCTGTTGCATCAAGTTTTGTCACGAGCCACAGAGGAGAAAACGATACGTGTCTAAATGAAGATATTTCATATTGCACTCACAGGCATGGTCCTTCATCACGGAGTTGATCATTTCCTCTAATTCCCCAAATGTTCGCCTATTCAGACACCATGCATTCGATTTGAAACGTCTCTAATTGGCAGGATTAGATATCTCCGTGTGTTCAGGACTGAGGTTACTTCAGCAGTGCCCTCTGAGGGCCAGCTAACGCGGACTCTTCTGAGAGAAGAAACACGGATTTAAAATTCGATACTGCATGAAGGGAAGCTCCTGCCTCGTGGCGGAGAGAGGCAAGCTGCCAAAACCCATAGACACAGGCAGACAGCGGTAAGCAGGGAGACCAGAGGGAAGGGGGTGGGGAGAATGAAGGGAAAAAGGAGCCCAATATGTGGGCAGGAAAGACAACCTGACTTTGTGTGGTGGGCCCACAGTGCAATACACAGACCATGATGTGCCAGGAAGATTAAAACCCGTATGATCTCATTAATCAACGTCAGCCCGGTAAATGTCATGAAAAAAAAAACACTCTCAAAACAGCTAAAATAAGGAATCCTTTTTGATGAATACGGTGTATTAAATATGGCGGTGGACAGAGAGCTCCGTTGTCCAGCAGGGCTGCTGCTCACTGATGGTGAGGGGCTCCCTCTGAGAACCGGGACTCCAACCCTGGAAAGAGACCTTGTGCGGAGTTGGGGGCACCACGAGTTTTTCCACCTTCCGCGATCTTCTGATGGGCAGAAACGGGGTGGAACGGAGGCTTGGAAACTACCCTGACCTCAGGCGACGTCCTCTTGTATGCCAACAAGAAAATCATACATCACTCTTCTGACCTCGAAAGGCCCTATAATTACAGTCCAGAGCTTGCTTATGCAAGGCACTGTTAAGTTCAGAACCCCGTTCGTGGTATATGATAGGACACATTGCTTAGAATTCCGTGTCCCAGATTTTACTTATTTTTAGGGAAGGGACTGGGGTGACATTGCTGAATAAAATGATACAGGTCTCAGGTATGCGATCCCACAATATCTGTATGTTATCTGTTCACCATCCCAAGTCACCTCTCCTTCCATCACCACTGACCCCCCTTTGACCTCTCCTACCTCCCTGACCCCCTTTTCCTCTAGTTAACTACGCAGTTGTCGGCTTCCGTGACTCTTCGTATTTTCCTTTGCGAATCCCTTCACTCTTCTCCCTTGGTTTTCCAACACCCTCCCCTCTGATAGCCACCCGTCTGTTCTCTGTGTCCATGAGTCTGTCTCCACCCTGTTAGTTTATCTGGTTCATGAACACATTGCAGATTGCAGTGCTAGAAAGGGTCTTCAGAATAGAAGCGTTCCTATTTATAGTCACAATGTCCCTCATCGAGATAAACGGTTCAGTAGATTCGGCCGTGTCTAGGTTGAAATTCTTCCGGAATTTCTGCAGAGATGGTGTGGTCGCCTGGGAACAAGGACAGTTTGTGTCTTTCCTCACAATCTTTATCCCTTTCATTTCCTTGTTTCTGTTTATTGCATTAGCAAGAACTTCCAGTGAAAAACGGAACAGGAGGGATGAAAAAGAGCAGGGACGCTTGTTTGGCACCCATGGTGGGTGGGAAGGGTCCAAATTCCTCCCTGTTAAGTGTGACGTTAGCTGGTTGTGTTTCATATGGCATCTTTATCGATGTGAAAAAGCCCTCTTCTGTTCCTGGTTTACTGAGGGTGTTTTATCACGATTGGTTCGGAGTTTTCTCCACGGCTTTCCCTGCATCAATGAGGATCCTGCTAACACTTTTCTTTCTCACTCTGAATAAATATTTCTTGGACATGAAAATCTATCAGTGATGTCTACCTCCTGAGCTTCTAAATCAATTTGGATGACGTTATTTCCATAGAGGAATAAAAAGAGTACAATGTGTTTATTTGATAAAGTCATAGGTGCAGTATTGACACCAATAAATACCCAAAGTCTTGCTTCCTTATTTTACAGGCATACACCAACTCCTTTAAATTTGTACGTAAATCTGGCAAAATACAGAATATCTAGTGTATGAATGTGACGATGTTTGGTGTATCTAAAAGACCAAAGAAATAAGGGCCTACACTCTGTCCACCTCAACACCGATTCTGGTTTCTTAAACAGTTTCCGAAGTAACAGTTCTTGACAGCCTTTCAAAATGAAATGGGCTTGTCAAAATTATGCCTGTTTACATTTGACACCTGTGATTTCTAGACACTAAAAATAGCCCGTCCCCAAAGAGAATTCTAACTTCACAATAAACCTCACTGAATCACAATTGATGGCTGGATCGCAGTTTCTCAAAGTGAGGGAAATTCTCCTATCCCAATGCAGTGAACGGTCTTATCCATTTACCATTATGCCTAGAAAAAAGAGAATAGAATTCATTTCTCCCCCCATGAGGATCTACATGGTAAAATTTAGGACATTGTAATTATTTCTTTGATGAAATTCATGATTAAACACTTTGGACCTTTCGGATGTCTTACCATAAAACCACTCATCAAAAAAATGAATACAGCCCTGGTTGGTGTGGCTCAGTGGATTGAGTAGCTGGCCTACCATCCAAAGGGTCGCTGGTTCGATTCCCAGTCAGGGCACGTGCCTGGGTTGTGAGCCAGGTCCCCAGTAGGGGGCGCACAAGAGGCCACCACACATGGATGTTTCTCTCCCTCTCTTCCCCTCTCCCTTCCCCTCTGTCTCAAAATTAATAAACAAAATATTTTTAAAAATGAATATAATCTGTGACACAATAAAAATGAGGGCCATTTTCTAAATTTTGGCATTGCTAAGTTTCAATCCTATTTAATGTCTTTGCAACACAAAGTCAAATGAAAAATATCTTCTCCCTTCTCTATACAGCATGTCACCAAGAGGATCTGTTATTGATCCTTTGTTGAATTGGAAATTCAGGGCTACAGGGCATCCCAACAATGTTACTTATAAACATACACTTATTTGAGGGGGCTTTCTTTGGAATGTGCCATGCTTAGGACAAATAAGGAAACTCTACTGAATGAACAGGCTTCTCTTTAAACAGGATTCAGGGTTTGGCTTTGAAGTGAATGAAGAGTTTGCTAAAGACTGAGCACATGAAGGAGTGAAAGTGTGAACTCTGAACAGTGAATATCATGCATTAGACAGTCAATAAATATTTGCATCTTTGCTGACACAGGAAGCAGTTTTTCTTTGGCAATCACTTCATTTATGATACTTATTTGGGGGCAGATATTTTTAAAGATGTTATTTATTTACTTTTCGAGAAGGGAAAGGAAGGAGAAAGAGGGAGAGAAATATCCATGTCTGGTTGCCTCTTGCATACCCCCTACTGGTCACCTTGTCTGTAATCCAGGCATGTTCTCTGACTGGGAATCGAACCTGTAGCTCTTGGGTTTGAAGGTTGGCACTCAGTCCACTGAGCCTCACCAGCCAGGGCTGATTTTTTTTTCTAATTCATTCTGTGATAACTAGTCATTTGTAGCACATTTTAATGTTTGGTTTCATGTCTTTCTTCAACACCTGCCTACTTTCTGCATTTGCACGACGTTTTGTTTTCCTGAAATGCATTCATGTCCCTCAGTAACTTGACCACCTACTGCTGCGACTCAACCAGAGTAATTTCCCAAAACAGCTTTGCAAGGCTAGAAAAGGGTGCATCTTGTTGTCATCCTTGCTGGTAGCTTCTGTTGTCCCCAGACAGCATGCCAAAAAGAAGTTTGCAGTTAGCCAATATAAACATTATGCACTACTGAGTTAATTGTGTTCTAAGAGAAAGTGTAGAAATGGTGTCTTCGTGGCCATATTTTTATTCATGTATTCAATATCAGTTTTCAGATAAACAATTTTCTTGGTGGAGTGCCGAGATTAAATTGGTGATGAACAAAACAAATGTTCTTCTCCCTGAGGACTTTCTATCTTTGTGGAAGATAGAGGCAAAAAAAGACCATCATAAAGAAGCAAAACAGTAATTTGTAAGTTAGACGAGAATAGTGGATGTTAAGGAAGTAGTTTACGTAAGGCGGGTGAACCGGGGCGTGGAGATGGAGGTTGTGGGCTGCTGTGTGGACTGAGGTCAAGAGGTAGGAGAGGAAAATCTCATGAAGCTACCAGTCCTTGAAGAAACATTTGGAAGTGGAGAGAGAGAGCGAGCTCCACAGGTGTGGGCGAGAAAGAGCCTCCCAGGTACCTGGCTGGAGGCAGGCAGATCAGGAATAAAAGGCAAGGACTCCGTATAAGGACACGCACCTATTTAAGGTCATCACACTGAGAAAATTGGGAAAATGCCTGAAACTATTGAGGAACATGACTCTCACCTACTTCCAGCGTTGAGAAAAGGCTTGGGCAAGGGGGTGGGGTGGCCAAGGGGAGCGCGCCCAGGGGTGTGGACACCAAGAAGCTTCCGGAAACCCATGGCCAGAAAGGTGGTGGCCCAGAATGGCAGCAAGCTATGGAATTTCCTCCCAAGTGGCATTTGACTCTGTGAACACTTTGAGGATTTGGTCCAAAGGATTCATCCAACTGATTCAGATGCCGGATTTCAAGGGGGCAACCCAGGAAGAGGCCCCCAATTGCACAGACCTTTGCACAGTTTTCCCTTTCAAGAGCAGCACAGCCGGACCCACCACCCCCACTGGTACAACCTTCTCTGCGTGGGTCGCTTTGAATGCCACCCTCTTCAGACTTGAAGCGACGTTAGTTCTGAAGGACACCAGTGGCTTCCTCATAGGCATCATTGGGATTCTATGCCATTCAGTTCAAACAAACGCATTTTACTGTAAGGCAGAATGATCTCCCCCCATTCCTGCATGTTAAGGTGACCCTCACTTTAAAAATCTTTTTCAGTGGTATTGTTGAGAACTTTAATATAGTGATTTCTGAAGGCAATAGTATCTTGCTGTTTAATTCGATTGAAACAGAAATACTGAAAAAGATTGGCAAGCGGACGTTAAATAGGCATTTGTGGTATCTGAGCAGGAAATTGGGTTTTTACTGACACATGAAAATACGTACCTGTGTGCTTCTAAAAAAAGACAATACCATTCATGTGTTGTGTTCCTTTACTTTGAATTAAAATTCCCCTTTCGTAGTATATCCAGAAAATTACAAATATTGCATATTCACGACTTATTTCAGCCTTACAGGTAAAAGAACTTTCATGAAAAGATTAAAGCAGAAATATATTACCCATTTATTGGGTGATAATGGCCAAGTAAAACCAACAGCCACAACACAGAATTAGATTTAAAACCTTGAGTTAAAAGAAATGACGCTCCTAGCTGAGAAGAATATTTTAACTTAAAAAAACTTCCCCTTAATAACTTTGAAGTAATTTTTATATTACCCCACAACAAATCGATACAAGCAAAATGAAAGTAAACCAGCTCACACAGATCATGCAAACCAAAATCCCCAGAAAAAAGTCTCTGAACTATTTATCTATTTTTCTATTCTGAGGAGGTTTTACTATGCAGTCACACTGGAAAATGTGTAGGAGGAAGGGATGCATAACAATACGTGAAATATAGAGAAAGAGGCTATCTCTCACGTATCTCTATAAATATGTGAAAGAGGCTATCTCTTTCTAACATTGAAATCAGAGCCCCCCCCCTGAATTTGGGGCATCCTGTGGCCATGGGAAAACATATTTGACATGTCTCACCCATGTATGAAAGTGTATGAAATTGTATACTCATTATATAACCAGGCTGAGTTGCTCCCCTCTTGGTATGCCAAAAGATTAATAATTTTCATAGTGGTGAGTGATGCAAACATTTCCCAAGAATCCCTGCCCATTTTGAGTTTGGCACAAATGGCTCTTTTTCTTTGCAAGCAATTTTCTGTGTCAAGAAAATTGTATGCATCCATTAAACCTTTTGGGTTTGAACAGCTAATATTATGGAAAAATATGGGCCACATCACTCATCTTTTTAAAAATCATGCGAGTCAGAATATGCTAAGAGATGTGAAGGGCAAGAAATAGACTAAAACTTTTTCTAAAGGATAAAATAATCCCTCGTGGAGGGCATCTTGGCTTATTAAATTATGCAGACACAGCCGAATAAATATAAGGACAATTTTTATAATTCTGTTAGGCACTCAGTAACTTTATTAAAGTTAGGAAATTTGATATTGCTGATAACGTGTGGACTAAGCAGCCATGCACAAACCAAGGGGAAAATGCAGCCGTTTCATGGAAAATTCCCTTTGGAATCCATTTGAAAGCCCCAGTTGAAAGCGTCTGTAATTTCAATATCATTCAGTTCTGGCACCAGCGTCTCTGGAAAGTGTGAGGTCTCCCAAACCATTCATCATCGGAGTAGAGAGAACTGTTTTCATGGATAATAATCCTTAACAAACCAGTTTTTATTTTCGACCCACTGGTTTTCAGTATCGTCATTTGGAACAGCCCCTGTGGTTTTGAGAGTCATTAACCGTTTGCTTCATGCAGTAGATCTGACTGTTTCTTTTACCTTATACGATCTTTCTTCATGCATTTTCTTGTCGCCAAATATAGTTTTTAAAGGGACTTTGACATTATAAGGACAATGAAAATGACATCAGTTGAGTGATGAATTTAATAGCACATAGAAAACGCTTTTGATTCATTGGAATCTTTTAAATTGTTTTCTGTAAAGTAGATTCAGGAAATTTGGGCAGTTGGTACATCGAGTCTTGCTCCTACCACAAAGCTAGTGAAAAATCAAAAAGAACAAAAAAATAAAAAATTGATAACCAGAAGTTCCAATCCACGTAGATGATGAAAATAAAATAGGTTCATGTTCAAATTTTGAGTGCATTTTAAAAAACCATATGCAAGGAAGCGGTTCATGACAGTAAACATAGGCTGACTGTGTATTTTAGACGGTTTCTCAAAATGAGAATTATATCTTCCTTGGGATGTACAGTGTGCATGCAAAAAGAACTTAACATAGGGATCATTAATTTGATCCTGTGGCTCAGATTTTCCTCTCCCATGATTTTGCACAGCGGCAAGCAGGTTCATCCAAGCCATCACCCATCGTGCTTTGAGTGGGTTACCTGGCACCTCAGGCCAGACACCGCCCAAGAGACCAGAGACGGGGGCTTTTTCCGACTGGTCACTGCAGGTCAGCGAACCCGAAGAGGCTGTCATCTCTCCTATCTGACGCTGGCTTTGGCGCCCTACACAGCAAGCAGGTGGCAGAAGCAGAAAAACCAGAGTGTGAGAACACAGCCAGAAACCCACACACGTGCAAGTTCACTGGTCCAGCGTGACAAGAGGGACGAAACTCATTCCTAAACTGAGAACAGTGAACGTGCCTACAGTATAAGGTGGTGTGGTAGAGAGATACCTGACCTGAATGCCTCCTGGTCTCTCCATTGCTTAGAACAATTCTCACCGTTCCAAAGCACTTTCTTTCTTTTAGTTTGTAAATTATTTTCATTGATTTCAGCTCGAGGCCCGGAAAAGCAGCAGAACCAGGTGCCCGAGGCCGGAGCCCACTCCGGGGACCGAGGAGGACGCCCTGCCCTCACTGACCAATCAGTGGAGACCAGTGTTCGCAGGTACTCAGATGTGCAGGACGTAAACCACTGCCCAGGCTGGAACCAGGGAGGTGTGCCCTGCCAGTGGAACACCTGAGCAAGACATTCTCTTATCACCAGAAGCCACAGAGGCAATGCGGTTCCAGCCTGTCGAAACCTCACTGTCCTTCCCCGCCCGCTCCAGCTTTTCCCAGAAAGGGCCCCTGACTCTCTGTCACCGTATCAGTCACCCCCCATCAAAGGACACTGTGTTGCAAGCACTATATTTAGAACACCTGGGGCCTATCAGCAGGGTGGCACACTTGCCCCAGGGGGGCTGTTACACACCCTCAGCTACCCTACTTGTCTTTCCCTTGCGGCTGCAGCCTGCTGGGGCTCAGCCTGCCTGATCGAAGTGGCCGGCTTTGAAGAAAAGCCCTTAATTGGAACTTTCTGTCTCCAGGGTCTTTGTTAGCTCCCTCAGCTACCTCACAACCAGGAGCCTGAGACAGCGGCCCTGGAGAACCGATCAATATTCTGCTGAAACCCTGCCCTGCAGCTTCCCCAGATTCTGCCTCCCAGAGAAATCAGAGGCTCCAGACAGAGCCCTCTGCGGGAAGCCCCACCCTTCCCTTCCTCTTCCCCTTCCTCTCCCCCCACAACACACGATTCCAAAACTCTAAGACTGTGGGCAGATGCAGTTTGTCCCAGGCAGACCCCCAGAAACTGCCCCCGAGGCCCCCCTTTTGTCTGCCTTCCCTGGAGCTCAGGCAGCCCAGCCCGAGGGCTCTCCTATCATCTTCTACCCTAAGCCCTTCAGGCCCTTGTCCCATAGTTTTTGTTTCTTTCTTTTTTTTCCCTTTTTCTCATCATCTTTTTTTTTTCTTTCTTTTTTCTGTTACTGAACAGAAGGTGTTCATCTACCTGGCACGATCAGAGCTAAACCCTAAACACTGAGTGTGGCGGCAGAGAAAAATCAAACCTGTTATTTTATTATGAATGGCATCTCCCGGAAGAATGGGAAGCTAATGTTGAAAACCCCAAACTCTTCGATGGGCTGCAGACCACAGGCTTTGTAGAGAGACAGTCACAAGTCACCAGGAGCAAAAGCCTTCACCTCTGGGCCTTGCAGTTTGGTGAAAAGTGAGTTAACACAGTAAATATTGACTCAGGGCGGAGGTCACAGCTTCAGGTTTCATGGGGCACCAGCTAAAGGGCCTGGTTCCACCCCGGGGTCAACAGCTACAACACAGTGTGAGCCATGATGTTATCATCATGATCAGCGTCATGAAACTCGTGACTTATGTCCCTTATTCAGGGCCTGACCATTGTTTCTGGCTGCCTTGGAGGGTCATTAACTGATAGAGAAAAGGGTGAGATTTGCAGGGCATGCTGGAAGAACAATGAGTAGAGCCAATGAGGCTACAGAGGAAGTCAAAGTCCTACATCAAATCAGGACTCTGGGTTCTCGTGACTCTTGCTTCCTGCATGCTATTATTTCAGCTGCCTCAAGGACCTCTTTTCCCTGCAGCCTAACGCACCCTAAGCGAAGCAGTTTCTGTAATGGTTCAGGGGATGCTTGCTACTTCACTTCTTGTTGTAGACTGCTCTGCCTGGTTCTAGGGATTGTATCTCGACCCCTGTGGCTAAGGGCGAGGGAGGACCTTTGGAATGCCAGCTGCAGGAGACAAAGCTTGTCTCTGGCAGCAATTCTGCCTCAGTGTCCTCTCCCTGCCCCCAAAGCTTGGTCGGAAGTCAATGATGGGTAAGACCCCTCACAGCAGGGGGGGCAACCAGACTCGGTCACCTGGGAGGCCTTCATGGAAGCAATCGGGGGCTGCAACAAAGAGCAATGGACTCTCGCTCCCCGGCTTTGACAAAGCCCGAGTCCCCGTGTTCTCTGGGAGAAGTGCTTCCTGGCTTTACTCCCCTTAAGCCTGAATACCTGATGGGGAGAGGTGCAGCTCCTTGCCTTGCTAGAGCGTGTCCTGGGGAAAAATCTGGCACCACAAAGACTTGCTGATAAACCTGTGAAATCTGCTCTGCTAAGAGTACTTTCATTCATATGATAAGGGTTTGAGCAGGAAACCCTAAAACTCTGTTCCTGACAGACTCTGACTCAGACTAAGCCCTCAGAGTTCTTTGAAATGTGATCTACGGTTTGATCCTTGCCACCGTGTATTCCTGTGTATTACAACCCAATAAAAGCCCCTGGAGGAGTGGGCTCAAGGACTTTTTCCCCTGCAAAACTGGCCACCTGTCCTCCCCAAGCAGATCACATCATGTCTCTGTCATGTTTACCCCCCACGTGGGGGGACTTGCGAGGAAAGTCGCCCCCACAACTCCTGTCTAATGCATTCAATTCCTTCTTACCCTCAGGGGGTACATTGCAAGGTAACCTCCTTTCCTCTTGCGTGGGACCACCATGTGGAATCTTGGGAGTGGATAGGGAAGTCAGAGGGAAGTCATTTTTTGCCTTCACCCTGCTCTGCGTGACTCACCCAATTTCTCACACCAGCATCCGATCGGCAGTGGGTTGCTGGGCATTCAGAGGGAGCCCTGTGTGGAACTCCTCCTGTGGCAGAGTCCTCCTCTGACCGCAGGGCACGCAGTTCCCGATGACGTCCTTGTTCCACTGCAGAAAGCATTTACCCAATAGTGGCAAATCTGGGGCAAATCGAGCAGAACAGCAAAGCTAAACAATCAGGCCGTACCTGCGAACGCCCTGCCCTTCACATTGTCCTCCAGCTCCTGTCCAGAGAGAAGGGAGGAACACAGGTAGAGCCATTGGGACATACCCGTATCTGCAGAAGACCCAGAACTGTACAGATATTATTGCTTCTGAGTCGTAATGCTACCCACAAAGGCGTATCTAACACCCCCAATCGACAGATCAGGAGATAAAGACACAGAGTAATTGAGACGAAAACCAATCTGTATTTTCACCAATATGATAAAGTCGCCAATGAACAGGGCCATCACTGAATCATGAACCACCTGCCCTTATGCTCTAGGATGTATATTCTTTTCCAGGATGTGTTATTTCCAAATGCGAGGCCCAGAGGAGAATCTGCCCAGAAGGTTATCTTCCTACTTTCCCCACCGGGTCTGCTTACCTGGGCCGCTGAAAGCCCGGTGAAGGGCTCCTCACAATGAACTCCCCCTTACTCAGTTTCTCTTCTAGGGGGACCTTGAGGCCTGGCCCTTTCTCTCGTGTTACATGGTTTCCACAGACACCGTGCTAACTTGAATTTATAAGTCGCTTTTCAAACATCTCTGTCTCAGAGGCATGCACACCGCACCCAGCAATAACTGTCCTCCCAATTTATGCGACTGGTATTCAAATCGCACTCTGCCTGTACCTGTGAATGGATCCGTCTTCACCTCCCGTACCTCTTTTCCCAAGGTTATCCACATCAAAAAAGATTTACAATTCTTTTAGGAAAATTCAATGGGTAAGATAACCTTTCCAGGAGAGCTATGGAGAAGATTTTAAGCGTTTTAAAAAAAATACTTCAAGGATGTAGCAACTCATGGAGCAAAATACTTTTTTCATCAGACTGCCCGATAATCAGGCACTGTATCTGTTTATTACATTTCCATTTTACTCACGATTACAATATCGAAATGTGAAAGCTGATTCTATAGACATTATTTTACCATAAAATAAACAGTAGTTTTCATTTATCTAAAACTTTGTTTTCCATCGCTATTACCACATACACATTTGTATATGATATAATGTATAGCATTATTTATAATATAGTTATACATAGTAATATACATGCTATGTATAATTATAAATTGGTATAAGTAAACATTTGATACTTGGTTTTATGATTAAGTTTAGGGACATTTATAAACACCAAAGTTGGCTCTGTAGGTGAGGGCTGAGAGAAAAAAATCATGTAAATTAGTGATGTTCCATATACAGGTAATTCATCTCAAATTTTAAACACAGTAACACCTAGTCAAGGTGTAACTAAAACTTTTATTTATTTGCACCCTATAGAGTATACACACACACACACACACACACATGTGCTTTTTAATTCGATCCGTATAATTCCGTATTCTCCTAAGATATCTGCTGTGCAAATCTTGACTTGCATTTTTGCAAATTGACACTTGTATTTTGCAGAGTATACATTGTCTGTTTTTATCTGGGGCTTTGCAGTGCTGATCGTGGATTTTGCATGTTGTTATGTAATCCTCCTGGTTATCCTGGAATGTTGTTTGGTTGAAGGCTGACAAGTGATTTAGCAATGTGTGCAGTGGTATAAAGTTCTCTTCCTTGACTTACGAGGGAAATGTGGAAATGCAACATCTATTTTAGCAACTGTGAAACAGGGGAATTTTCAGTGCAAGGATCGGCTTTATTTTTCATGTTTTAAGCCACTCGAAGTTTACGGCAAGGTCCACCCTCTCTGAACATTCATTTTATTTGCAAATGATTTTGAGGTTTAGATAAAATTACACTATTAACCTATGTCTCAAAGTTTTATTTTCCACATTGATATGATTATTTCAATGTTAAATTGAAGGTGTTCAAAAAGCTAAGAATGGTCCTCCCTGGCTGAGTAGCTCAGTTGGTTAGAATGTCGTCCTCCTGTACCAAGGTGCCGAGTTTGATTCCCGGTCAGGGTGCACATATGATCAACCAATGAATGCGTCAGAAAGTGGCACAATGGACCAGTGTTTGTCTATTTCTCTCTTGCACTGACCGGTATTAATGAACTTTGGCCATGCTGTATTAAAGTCTGCCTTCCAAGCTGATAAAATCCCTGTTTCGAAGTTAAGCATCTGGTATGAGTTGCAGAGCAAACAAGAAGATCAGAAAGCTTGAGACAACTCGAAACCCACGTTACTCTGTTAGACTTGTTGGGAAAAGGTCCATGTGTCCCTTCAAGGGACACTTCAGGTCCTAAAAGAGTTCACAGCCCCAAATTCCCAATGCACATATCTTGGAAGAAGCTTAACTCTGAGAACCCAGTCTGGGAAGTCGTGATTGGCACTAACAAACTGTGATGTGTAGACTCAGGAAGGCGGGTGTGAGCCTTTCCTGGCCGCTGGGGGACATTCCGAATTAGCCACCAAAGTGTGGAGAAGGGGTGGCTTCCTGTGTGGACAAGTGGTGCCTACATGTCAGATGAAAAAGTGTTCCTTCTAGAGCAGACTAATATCGGAATTCCTGGAACCTGTGCACAAATTATGTTCTGTGCTACAGGAGCGTGAAACCTGTGGGTTAAACTCAGGTACCTGATCCCATGACTATAGAACAGGGCAGTTGTTGTACATTATCTGTGTGATAGGGGGAACTGGAACCCACCACGCCATGCTTTTGACCTTGTTTCTGTAACAGCTGAGTCTGTCTAAGAGGGAGCTTGTTGATTAACAGCATGTTTGTGTGAGAATCCTAGGAACTGACCTCAAAAAATACAGACACAGAAGTATAGGCCTTTTAGTCTGGGAGAATTGTTGAGCTTTCGCCATGGGGCCAGGATGAGGCACCCCAGACCCTGGCTTGACCGGTCTTGAGGTCCACACCCGAATGGACTGTGCTGGTCTGCCCATAGAGAATTTTTCAGCCCTCTTCCTTGGTCTTTTTGTTCTGTGTCCCTGTCTTCCTTGTGAAACCCCCTGTCTCCACTGAGACATGGACATGGGCTTTGAGACAAGAGTCCCCTGTCTCCCCAGATGGCTGGCATCTGAGGAAACCTCTTTCCTGCTCGCCAGGACCTGTCCCACGAGTCTGGCTTTCTCTGGGACAGGCAGGCGGACCTGCGTTCGGTCACACTACCTCTTTGAGAGTAACTTTGGACATTGGACCTTCGGTGCTGTTATGATGATACTTTTGCTGTCAGTTTGTGCTACTTTGTTGCAATAATAGCAGCAGATCAGCCCAGACAATAGTGTGGATGGAAACTGGGTTCTATGGGAAGAAACCTCCCAGGGTGGTCTGATCATAAATGCTTACCTGGCAGGGTCCTGATGGGCAGTGCCCCCCCAAGGCCTCTGTGTGCTTTAGTGAAAGGTTTCTCTTTGCCTTAAGTAGGTCCTGTGCTTTGTTTCACTTCCTCTAGGTTAACCCACCTTTCCAATGAACTTGACTCCCGTCAACAAAGCACAGAATCTTGGTAACCATCCTGGAATCCAGTCCCCAACTTGCTTTCTCCCACCTTCACTTTCCTTCCTTAATTCCAAAGGCAAAAAAAGAAATTGCAAAGTGTTATTTTCTGCAGCATCTGAGATCTCCCTTCTTGGACCTTGTCATCGGTTTGGGCTCAGATGAATTTTTGTAAACATTCTCTACAGGTTGGATGCTTCTTGTGTTAACAATACATTTACCTGTTGGAGCAACGGGAGACTCTTTGTTGGATGTCTCTGGATTTCTCCACGTCATCACCTGAGAAGGAGTGGAGGGTAGGGGATGGGGGTGTCAAGGACAGAAGAAAAACCTGAAAACTCACCTTGGAGAACAGGAGAAGTAGGGGACCCTTGTTTGGCAGCCCTATGATTCCAGTTGTACTTCGCAAAGTTGAATTTCATTTTCTCTCTAAATGTGCACTAAGAAAATGGTCGCATTACACAATACTAGTCTACTCTGTATCTTAAAAAATGCATTTTCACACAATTATACACAAACGCACTTAAGGAATTCAAAGCCATTGATGCCCGTAAAACAGGGGAATTCCCAACCATAAAACAAATTGGTTTTCCCAGAGTCTGAACAATGCTATGAGATGTTTTCACGTGAATACTTCCATCTCACTAAGTTTTATGAATAATCAGGGGATGTGGAAAGGTCTCTGTGTGGGAAGTTTGGAATTTCCCTCTGACTTTTCGGGTGGTTTCAGTAATATAAGAAAACGGTATGTGACCATGTGGCTTGGCGATGGTCAACCTTGATTACTGGGATTTAATTTCAATAATGACGGCAGGATTCAATAACCGTATTTCATGAAGACGGCGACAGTTTCAGCAGCTGCGAATTCTCATCTAACGATTTAGTTAATTTATTAGGCACAGACTCAACAAATATTTTCATATGCGTAGCACCTGTGCAAGGATTGATTTGCCATAAATGACGGGTAACGTCCGGCTTTCCATGTGTGGAATAATTTATTTATTTTTTGTATTAAACAAAAGTGGTTCCCCAAAAAGAGAATCTATTTTTAAGCGTATGATTATTTTATATGTGAAGAAGTTTGGTACATGTACTTATGCCCCTTGAGATTTAAGTTACTTAAGTATTATAGGGTATATGTATTTGTATTCTTAAAGGAACATACTTACGATTTGTGCATGGTATTCAACTCTTCCCCAAGTCACTGTTAAATAAACTTAAAACTTTAAAAGTATCTAATTGCATTTGCAAATTAAGACTATAAAGATCCTTCTCACCTCCCCCCCCCAATATCTGAAAGCTAATAGATCTTTTCCTCATTCTAATATACACACATTCCTTAAAAATACCATGACCTCCGAATTCCAAAGGCTGGTCACATGTAGGTCATTTGGTATTTGGTTGACTACAGACACTTAGGCAGTGTGTTAAAAACCCATAAAACAGGTCCCACCTTGTATCGCCACGCAGAAAGCTGCAAATGGGGAGTAGAAACCCGAAGCGCATCGGTGTGATTTGTAACCGGAAGCAGTACACCCCTGAAGGTGACCTCACATAGTCGTACACTTATCTGTGGATTCAAAAGAGCCATGTGTGATTTGAATTCTTAGAATGAGCATTGGCATTTCTGCCTCTCTTCTGCCCCATAGAATGAGCATCAGGATTTCTGCACCCTTTCCATGGGCCAGTCCTGAGTGTACAGCGAACCAAAGACAAGGGCGTGAAACATCGGTGCATAGACTGATTAATGGAACCACGTCCAATAGGAGGGCTTTTGGGGGGATTAGCTTGACAAGGAAGGTGCTTGCTCGTATTGCCTCTAACATCTCTACCGAGGACTTTGATCAAGTTACTATAGACCACGTACAGTGAAAGCTGAGAACACAAAACCTGAAGAAACTACCCATTATATTAATTGACCGAAGCAGAAAGATCTAAAGATTGCGGTAGACAGAAATGATGCCTCAATATTGCGCATTGTTGCATGCCAATAGAAAAAACATAATATCACTGATTTGTTTTTTTATTTAAAATTTTTATTTTTGAATTACAGTTGGCATTGACATGATTTTACATCAGTTTCACGTGTACGGCACACTGGTTAGACAATCATATACTTTAGATAGTGTTCCCGCTGATATTTCCGGTACCCACTTGCCCCCATACAGAGATGTTACAACATTATTGACTGTATTCCCTGTGCTGAACTTTACACCCTGTGACTGTTTTTGTGTAGTTCTCAATTCCTTCACCCTTTTCACACATTCCCCCCAACCCTGTCCCTTCTGGCAACCATCAGTCTGTTCTCTGTGTCCACAAGTCCGTGTCTATTGTGTTTATTCATTTATTGTGTTCTTTCTGTATACTCAATACCTTCGGGCTCCTCACTGTACTAATTCACCCGTTTAAGTTATGTTTGGGCTATTTTCATCAACGTTGGGATAACTCAATTTACTCAATAACATTTTAGCTTTCAAAGGAGCAATTCCTTGCTCTTTAAAGAGATATAGGTTCACACAGGCATATAGGATCATTACTGAAAATATCCCGATTACACAGTGGGATAACAAAAAAAATCTTTAAAATTATTTCTTGCCCTTTTTGCAGGGGACCGTGGGAGAAGTTTAAGAAGCACACTGATAAAAATACCTCAGGTCTAAGCAGCCTGAGATCTACGGACATGCCACCTGATCACCTCCACACCACTCTGTTGACAAGCAGGGCCCACGGAGAGAGGAGAGAAGCACCGTTGATAACAGTGAAAATAGTCTGCTTTCCACTGCCTGGGCTATGGGGTGGAATAATGTCCGCCACATGAGTCCGTCTTCAGATGTCCATGCAGACTCTCACACGGAGAAGGCTCCGGGAAATGAGGAGAGAGAGCATTTAAAACAGACGACCTCATGAAAGCATCCTTAGCTACACGTAGCCCTCGAGGGTAGCCTGTCATTTTTATGGTATTTCCAGTGGGTTTTTTTTCTCCTGCCCTATAATCCCTCACCATTATAGTGACTCGGCAAAGCCCGTGGTGTTCATTGTTGCATTCCATTGAGAAATACTTTGATTGCCACAATGGGGCATTTAATTGTATTCACAAGAATGACAAAGACAAATTATTTAAAAACAAAGAAAACTCTGTTGGCAGCATCACTGGAACTTGGGTGCATCATCTCGAAATTCACGGGCCACGTGGATTCACAGATGTCCGCATTCTCAGAAACACCCAGAAACTGAAAATCATGGCCTTGCCATGAATGTACATTTAGCCAATAATTTAGGGGCGTGAGCCCAAAGCTGCAAACTGACATTTCCAGGCAGCTGACTACACGAGTCCCAGAGCCTCCATGATGTGAGAAACCATTCACAGGTGCTAGAGAGCTTTTATGTTTAAAATATGGCTTTGACCTTCCCGAGTCTCTCTGAACGCTTTCAAATACATGTTTTCAAGGGGACAATGGCAGCTGTGTTTGCCTATTTTCTTACTTTCTATTTACCTATTTACTAGGTAAATATAGCCATATTGTTTTGGCTCATGAAAATGTTACTGTTAATGACATGTATTTTAGCATCATTCTTAAAGGCAAATAATTATGCAATTAGCAAGCTAATAAAATATGTCGTTCATAATGATACATGTGCATATGTATATTTCCATGAGATAAATCTTTACAAGTATGGATTTAGACACTGCCAAATTATTTAAAAACATTGTCCATATTTATTTAATACACCCGTATGTTTTCATGAACAGATGGACTATTTAAATAGCTAACATTATTTAAAATTGATCCAAAAATTAAAATCATGGACAGCAAATTTAAAGCACATAAAATAACTTACAAATCACTTCATCTCTGTCCGTAAAAATGAGTCAACACTTAACAACAGAGACTGTGGAATAGATGTCGTCCGAGGCCTAAATTACATAAAACATGAACTGTTCTCCTCAGAAGTCTGTTTTTAAGAACACGTGTACAATTCCCCAAAGTTGTTACAGCAAAAAATATTATTGATAGTTCATGTTAAACATGTGTATTTCATAAAATGCATGCGAACCTTCAAAGGACCGTACATGTGTTGAGAGGACATTGGTTAACACAATTCTATACGTTTGCAGTGTGTAATTCTATACGACACGTGACCTGTATAGTGCATCATGTATCCCCCACATTTGGGAATGTTTACCCCCATAGGTATTTGCACCCCTGTGTTTTTTGCAGCATTATCCACAGCAGTCCCGATGCGGGAAAAACCCTCGATGGACAACTAGTTGAAGAAGGTGTGATGCACTTAGAAAGTGCAATATTACTCAACCAAACGAAGAGATGAAATACTGCCGCTTTTGACAACATGGGTGGGTGTAACGTGGTTTTAACTCATTATTAAATTGAATCGAGTTATTTTTCTTGACTGCATTCTGGACCTCTGGGTGCAATGTCCTCTTTTACAGTTACCTTAATTTTCCTTAAAGGATGTATTACTATATTACTACCCTAACATTTCTTTAACTCTGCAGCAAATTCATCAATGACCAAAAAAAAAAACCTCCATGAATATTTCTAATGATTCATTAGACTGTGAGAATAAGTAAAAATTTCAGATGTAGTATAGTGAATACAATGCATGGGACCATAACTTGAAGACTCCATTTCTTCCAAAGCAATGATGGGAAGGAAGAAAACTTTTTATATTATTATGATGAAAGCATAGAGTTTCAAGTCAGATATTGCAGTTATTAAGCATTGTTTACATGGGCAGGGATGGAGAACGTACAGTAATGCTTGAATAATTGTCTTTATTTTTCCCAGTTGGAAATAACATCCAGTTCCCCTGCCCTGCTCCTGACCTCTGAGGACCGGTAATAACACCAGTGCCTACCAAATCCAGAGCGTGAAGACTGACATTTGGTTTCTACCTCCGGCTCAGGTTCCCACCTGTCCAGGCTGTAAGCGCCCCCTGATATCTGGCCCCCGGGAATATCATTTTGAAAGAACTGAGCATTATCCCCCATCCCTGTCTTCATCCACATCTTCATAAATGCCAGGTGTACACTGGCAACGAATTTAGAGACTCTGATTTTGTGCTGATGCATCATTGCCTCTTTGATTCTCTCCAGAGCTTGCTGGCTGCAGACATGATCCGCTTGGCTATTCCGCGGAAGCTTCCCAAACCGATTTAAAACTCAGAAGGCTTTGCACACCGTCAAATAAAAACCAAGGGCCCTGCCACCGTGGTCAACGGTTCCTATGAATAAAATATTTTGTACATTTACGGCATGAGTGCCTTTTAAAGGTGATGCTTTATTGGGTGACATCTGATGAAAGAAATAAGAAGAAGACACCGTTTTATTGATGAAGAATGGGGGGGGGGGCGTCCTGTCGAATGAGACTGACGTTACCACCTGGGCTTAAAATGGTGCCGTCTGATTTTGTCCACAAATGCTGGGAGCTTAGTTTGTGATAAAAAGAAATTTGCAAAGCAAGCTGGGAAAAAAACGAAAAACCCCAGCTAGAGGGCTGCCCAGGAAAGATCCTGCCCAGCCTAATTTATCGCCAAGCGCGTTGAAAGAGAGCAGAAACGCTGTAGGAGTTCCAGCAAATAAAATCATCCGAGGCAATCTGCCCTCGCAGCAGGTAGAAAGGCTAAACCTTTAACCCTCATCAGCTCTGAGGAAGTTATTCTAGGAACAAAGCCACGCGTTATACATTCCACAGTAACTGGGTTTAGGATTCCTTCCTGAAACAAGCTGCATCCCTGGGTCCTTGGCCCACACCTACTCAACAACTGACACAGGTTGTTTCTGAGTCCCCTTTGGTGAGAGTTTATACCCTCAGGTACTCTAGAAAGTTTCCACCATGAGGTGATCCATCATATTCAACAGTGCTCTGCAAATCGCTGTTATTTCGTTTCTCTTAAGCGAGTCTCCTCTTTCCTCTAAGGTCAGGACATTATAGGGACTGCAGGTGGCTGTCATAGCCGTTTCAAGAGCTGCCAGATACGGGAAAATAATGATTTTCTGTTTGCCAAAGCGAGGAAAAAGCGTGGGCAGAGAGGGAGCCAAAGAGAATTGGACTTGGCAGCAGAAAAATATAAGGCTGCGTTGCATAGCATAATTAATATTTGTAAAGTAGCTCCTATCATCTCGAGTTGGTTCATTTATGGGTTTGACTAGAGAGGGACTCACCTTTTATACCTAAAAAGAATTTACTAAAGAACTAACAAAAATAGTAATTGTTACCAACCACAAACTTTTAGATTAGAAAATTTGACTACATGAACCAACAGGAAGGTAAAGGCATTGCAACACTTCTAAGGCTGGAAGAATGAGATGGAAGAAATAGAATAATTGTGTTTCCGATGAACAATTCTATCATTAATTTCTAATTCTCTTCAAATCTGAAGAAAGCTTCAAAGATTTTCCTGAGGCCATAGAAAAGACTGCCATTTCATGTCTCCCATGTCTGAAGTCTAAGGATTCTCCCACCAAGAATAAACAGTCACAAAAGGCTTAATTTTTCATAAATATGAGGTTCAGTATTTTGGTATCAGCCTATCACCGAGTGTGCCTGTCCAGCTTCTGCCTCATGGATGCTCAGAACAAAGAAAACAAAAGCAAAGTTACTATCAGGACCAAGTGATTCTCGTGTGTTCCATGAAATAATGTTATTAGCCTGTTACAGATTTCTCAACATGTTTAAATAGAGAAGCTTTTTTTTTATCATTGCTTACCTCCAAGTATGAAAGAACTTGGAAACATGTTTGTGTACCTATTCTTTACATCCTAAAAACCGAGTCTATTTAAGTTCATGAGCCATTGAGTCAAATAACAAAAGTGTACGAAGGCAGGATTTTTGGTGAAAAAAAAAAGAATGATCTTGTGTATCTCCTTCACCAGACAGTGAAAACCTTCTCAGTCACACACAGAGGGCTTTGGATGGGGTCCAGTCGTGAGGGGTAAGAATAAGAATCTTACCTTGCATTAAAAACAAAACAGATGAATAAATAAAAATAAAAAACCCTGTAGGTTGAGTAACCAATACATAGAAACCAGCAATGAAGAAAAAAAACTGAGATATCAATTATACATGAAGACAGTGGAGTTCCAGACCATAATATTGGACTTCTGGTTTGATTAGACTCATGTGGACTCTGATGACCTCATGTAATGGAATTAACACCATGGTTGGCCACGAGTATATGGCTGTTACACAGGTTCAAGGGCAGTGAGACATGTAGCAAAGGCATCAGTGGGAATAACAGCAGATACACTAACCAAGGCCCTTAGTGAGTTTTACTTACAGTTGCACTGAATGGTTATCTACCCTCGGAGAGTTCCATTACACCAGTCTTCTTAGAAATGCACTTCAATGTATATTATAAACAGCGTGTCTATCACTTTTGTATTGCTTAATCCCTTCACCTTTTCACCCAGCCCCCAAAACCCTCCCCTCTGCATCTGTCAGTCTGTTCTCTGTGTCTGTCAGTCTGTCTCTGTTTTGTGTGTGAGTTTATTTTCTTTATTAGATCCCACTTATGAATGAAATCATATGGTATTTGTCTTGCTCTGACTGCCTCGTTTCATTGAGCACAATGATGATCTTTTATTTTTGCATTCCTTCTTTTTATTTTTTACTTTTACGTTCTATTTCTTTTTTTGTCTAGGTTTAAAATACAAATTGAAATCATATTGTTTCCATCAATGCGAATGCCAATTTTCCTAGAAAATGTCATCTTTTAAACAGGTTGTCTTTAAGCACTCTTTTTGGTTTCTTGTCATTTATGTTATTTTTTCCTCCCTTTTTAAAAAAATTGTTGTGCAAGTACCATTGCCTCCACTGTGGTCACTGAAATTTCAGCTTTCACAGGGAGACACGGAAGGATCGTCGAGTCCCAGTCTGTAATGTGCGGACTGGTCATCAGAGTCACATTGGAAAATGTCCCGATGGACAGCCAGCCGCCCTTAGAAATGGACCCGAAATTCTGACCGACGTCATCAGAAATAGGCCACCAGTGTACAGTATGGCATTTCACGCTCAGTGAATAGATTCTTTGTGACAGACAGGCATTTATTTGTGGGCAGGGCCAACAGACACCCCCTGCCACAGAGGGAAAAGGTTCAAAATCCTGAAGCCAATCTCTCTTTTTGCCCCAGGCCACTAAGGAGGCCCCATTCTCAAAGTCAAGTGTGGTGTTAGCACAACACAGCTTGATAAACAAGAAAAAAACAAGAGAAAATTGCACTAATCAGAACTTAGAGATTAGGGCAGAAAATAAGCAAAAACAAGAGAAAGCAAATAACGCATTCATCTTTAACACATCTTAGTAAGCTCTCCAGTTTTTGAGGGAGTAACCTTTGACAAAGCTATCATGATCGTGAACTCCAAAGTGCAAGGTAATATCTAAACAATCTGAGGTACTAATATTCTCCTTCACACATAGAGTTGACGTTGATTGTTTTTTTTAACATGCTCAGGCCTTTAAGGAATAAATCTGAATTGAAGGAGACTGCCACCAACCTCACCTTCTTTAAGTCTTTTTATGGAGAGTGTACCATGAGGAAGATGCTAGCGCTGAATTCAAATGTGGTTATTTAAGAAAAAAATGATTTAATCACTTTTCAGCTATAAATGGCTCTGCAGAATGAGGTCTGCCTTCTGTTGCTGGATTATGCTAAATGCTTCATGGGAGATAAAGTTTGTTAATGTGGAAATGAGGAAAGTAGACACTATATCTCCGAGTCTATTTCGAGGTCCGTTAAGAAAAACAGCCTACAAACTCAGAGGAGTCGACTGTTACAAAAAAATTCCTTTTTTTTTTGCATTTCTTGTCAGCTTTGATGATTTGTTTTCCATCTTTCCATCAAAGTGTTTTCAAAAGTGTTCATCATCTACCCTGTCTTTCGGGGGGACTCATTCCCTCTCATCCTTCTCATTTTTTTTTTTTTTTACTTAAAATGATGGGACTTTATAGTTGGAACACAATCACTTTTTCAGTGTGTGTGTGTGTGTGTGTTGTACCAGTGTGAGAGTTACTATGTCTTATCTCTTCCACTTACTTATGACCAGCCAGTAATAGACAGTTGCTGCAAGTATCATCAACTCAACGAACAAAGAATCATGAATTTCCTCTATGCTCTTGATCAATTCTTTCCTTTTTTAATAAAAATTATGTCTCACTTGTCATCCTATTAGCTATAATTCTCTTTATTCAGGTAACCTTTATTTTGCTTTTGACAGAGCCGATTTTTAGCTTGTCCCAATGTACCTTCAAGAGATAATGTATCATTTTCTAGATAATATAAGAGCCTTGGAATCATTTTCTAGTTTCTTGCAATGGTTACATTCCATAATCTTCTCCTAACCTTCATTCTCCATTCTCATGCGTTTTAGGTCACCTGTGCTATGCACCGCAAACTATAGTTTTATTTCTGTTTACATGTTCAGTTGTCTCTTAAAGAGATTGAATAATGGGAAGAGTTCTTATACCCTTAGCTTTTATATTCATCACTAGTTTTTTATTACTTTGATCAGCCATATTTTCACCTAGTTGAGTTCTCTGCCTAAAATTTCTTGCACTGCAGGTGTACTTGTCATATGGGTTTCTAATTTTTGTACGTTCATAACACGTTCTTATATTTCCTTTTCCTGGAAAGATATGTCTGCTTGGCATAGATTTCTAGACTGATTTGTTGTGTGTTTACTTGTTTGTGTCTCTGTGATAAACATTTCTAGGACTATCCTTGGAATTTCCGGCTAAATGACCGGAAATCATTTTGATCTTTGTAGATGTCACTGTTATGGTTTTTCTACTGCAAGGATGAGAGACATGCCCAGTCTTTGGTTTCCAAGCCAGGGGCTGTTGGGCGGGTGGTGTCGGAAGGCCAGCTCACTGTCTGCTATGACAGAGACACTACACCTCCCAGAGGGGTCATCAAGGATCCTGAAGCCCCAACGGTGGCCATGGATCGCTGGAGGACAGAATATGAAATAGCTTATGAGATAGCGCTTGACCTACAAAGAAGGAAGTCTTTCATCCATCTGCTTGGCAAACACATGACTGCAGTTTGTATAGCAGGGACTCATCATGTGTTCAATGGACTTGTGGAGATTCACAGATGCAGGGGGTGCATACGAGGGGCTGGATATTCTGGAGGAGACACCTTGTAGCTGATTCACAGGTCTCTGGTGATATGCAAAGTCTTATCTGTGCTCTCCCAAGGCAACCTATGGCCTTTTTTTTCTGCATGAACAGGACCAAGGTGGAAAAGGAAACCTCATCAAGAATTTTTAGATGCTAGATCCTTCATTTACGTAATGTGGTTTTCACAGTATTAAATGACTTTGGATATTCACCCATACCGTGAAAGGAATGTCCTATGGCAGATTGCTACAAGTGAAAGTTATATTTATGCCCATCTTTCTGAGTGATTAATCTACTCCACTGAAACTCTAGCTGAGAAGCCATTGAAATTGGAAACTTTTATAGGTTGTGTTTCTCATTTGAGGAAGTCACACTTAGTTTGATGTTTCTATTAACCATTTGTTGAAACAGCAGTGATCCCCCCTTCCCCTAAGATGGCAGCTGGGCTAAATAATTTTTTAAAAGATTTTATTCATTTATGTTTACAGGGGAAGGGAAGAATAGAGGGAGAGAAATACCCATGTATGGTTGCCTCTCATGTGTCCCCTGCTGGGAACTGGCCGGCAACCCAGGCATGTGCCCTGACTGGGAATGGAACCAACGACCCTTTGATTCACTGACCCATTCACAAGGAGGCCAAGTCCCCTCCAAGCTCATCACAGGTCCTCTTAACTGTGGTACCCAATTAATAACTTACATTTAATCATGTCTATCATTCTTAGTCCTTAACGGGGTCACTTGTGCATGTTGTAGAGTTATGAGTTTAATGACTAACCTATCCTCTTGTTTAATAAAAGGAATGAAGCGTTACCTCATCAAAACATTCCTAAAACTTATTTATTTTTGTTTTTCATAGCTGCAAACGCACAGCATATTTTATTTCTAAAATCATGTTCCCATACAAATTATGGAGAGACATTTTCTTCTCATTAGAGGATATGCAAGAGCTATGTTGCCACTTTGCTAAAATAAGAACACTTTCTAAAACCATAGGAAGCATTAGATAGTATCCCAACCCATGTCTAGATGTGATTCCAGGTGGCTGCTGAGCAGGGCCATAGAAAATTCTCATACAAGAAGGTTATAGCAACAGACTTACTAAAAGTACCACAGAACAACGTAGAACACAGCCCCATCTGCATCCTCATACCCTAAAGAATGGAGCGTTTGAAGTGTAAATGGTTGGGAAGATGCCTTCCCTGACTGTCTGGGAACTATGGAATCCCAGGCAAGCCAAAAAGAAAACCAGTTTTCCTCTAAGGACAGGGAGCTGTCCTTAGACCAGGGTTAGGTCTACAGAGTGTCAGCTGGAATGATGAATATAAGGTGAGAAAATGGGAGAAGACACATCTCGCAAGGAGGAAAGACAATGGGCAAACCTGAGTGGCACCATAATCCATCTGAAATTGACCCTGCAAACTACAGAAAACGGAAATTTATGCTGGTCCTCGCTGGCACAGGAACAACAGAATCTTTAAAATGTAGGTACTTTTTGAAATCACGGACTGACTCACTCTCAAATATAGGACGAATTTTAGGCATTTTTAGTAATAAGGATATCATCAAATCACCTATTTTCAAAACATGTTTTTGTAAAATATGTAATGGGCTTAGATTGAGATATTTTGCCCAAATACCAGCTTTATTTTTATCTCCCCGAGGACAGCTGCCAACATATGACTGAAACCTTATAACTAGATGGGTCACTACATTTGAAAAAAAAAATATCACATTACTACGGAAAGTTGCTTTTAGAATAAATGGTGAATGATTTCATCTAGCAAAGAAATACATATTTGTAGAGTATTTTACATATCTCTCAGATGACCACATCCTATCACCTGGTTTACACTAATATTATGTGAGGCCAAAAGACTTTAAAGTTGCACAAATTCTCATTCAGGGCCACATTTTCAGGCTGGGTGACTAGATCCGGGGAGACAAAAGCAAAACTGCACGCATTTTGGGATGTCGAACTGGTGTGTATGTTGACAGAAACATAGTGAGGTCTGTATTGAGGTGTTTTTGGCCCTGGGTGAGTAGGAATATGTTAACTGATCAAAGATGCCTCAGTGTGTGGATTGATGATTGACACATTGAGATGGCGACTTTGGATAGGCACAGTACAGCTCTTCAAGGGTTGGGGGGGCGTGTTTTTGGCTCAATGAACCCATCGCCCTGATGCTGGACTCTAATGACGAGGAAAGGATGCTGTGCGTGCTTGTCTTTGCTTTTTGGGGATGTTTGCATCAATCCATGTGGTACCCAGAGTGAAGCTGGCATTTTCACAGCCTGCCTTTAAGAGCCACCGTGGCTTCCTACGCAGCAGGGGATGAACCTCGTTGTCTGCACAAACGAACAGCTCTAAAGACTAGAAGAGGCAAACAGAATCTCAGCCAGCAACCCCAGCTCCGTTGTCCTCACCATCCGGTCTGGAGTGACTGAGGAGGTGAGTTAATCTTCCCCAACACTTGGCTCATATTTTGCATCCATGCATTTATGTTGAGTTCCATACACATCACATCTTTCAGGCATTGTTCAAATGCTCCTCTCCTCGCTGCCTTTACCTTTCGGGTACAGAATGCTTACTCATGTTTTTTTTTTCTAGGAAGACTTCAAGGGATGGCTTCAGCATCCCCAGAGTGGGCCTGTGAAGAGAGGGTCACGAGTATACCTTACTTCCTGCGCCTTTGCAGGCTGATGAAGCCAAGAGGGGGAGGTGAGTCTGGGGAGATGACATTTCCTGTGCCCAGGTTTCTAATAAGGGAATACAAAAAATTCCCCTTGACATCTCCAGAGTTAGCTTAGTGAATGAGAGAACTCACTTAGCTTAGTAAGTGGCAGAGTTTCTCAGCGAAACACCTTCATTGGCCATGGCAGCAGATAACAATACGCTTTCTGTGCGTTTCCTTTGTCCACCCGACCGATCCGCACTAAATTTCAAGAGTTGCTTGAAACCAAAGCCACTCTTCCTAACGAGGAAAAATGAAGGCTGCAGGAAGAGACATAATCTAGGAGCCAAGCGGCCTGGGGCACCCTGAGGAATAGTGATCTTCTAGATACCAGCCAACATCCTTCCCAGCTCACCTGTGACCCATGAGGATCTGTGATTATTTCCCTTGTCTCCCCATTAAAGCCAGAGTCCTGGTGCCAGGAGAGCCAAACATCCAGCTTCTGACACTGGCTGGTTTTTCCTTTTCCACCTTGAGGAGAAAAGCCCATCACCAGGGAAGCCCCGTGTCTTTGGTGAGTTGCAGGACCAGGTGTTCAAAGCCGTCTGTGAGACAGCAACAGTGTGGTCATCCTGGAACTTGCTAGAAATGCAGCCTCTAACATTACTCCTTCATACCAACACCTGAAGAGTAAAGACAATGCAAGAAAGACATGCTACAAGTCTGTCGCCTTTGCAAAACCAGATCCGAATTCCTAAATAAAATATTATCAAGCAGAATTCGGAGATAGAGTAAAAAATAAATAAATAAAAGTGTAGCCCCAGTGCCCATGGAAAATTCATGTCAATCATTACATTACTAAAAAGAAGTGAGACACTGGAAATAACATTGGTTATTAGATGTGAGATCAATGCAGAAACTGTAGGTTGTATATAAATATATTGGCAGTTGGTGATTAGAACATCAATTTGTGCAAGGGCACTATTTAAAATGGCATCAAAAAATACTATGACGACATCAATTCTTGATAACAATGATCAGCGGTTTACCTACAACCCCTGTGTAGACCCTCTCTTGTTTCATGGGAGACTTGGCCAATAGATGCTAAAAGGCACGTAGCAATATAAAAAATCCAGATGAGCTTGGACATTCTGAAGATACTGTGGGGGTGGCCTTCATCTTCCAATAGTAAGATTGACTGTGTAGCTACCATCGTTAAGACAAAAGTCATGGCACAACGAGATTCATTAGATGCGTTGATGGAACAGAACAGAGACTCAACCTGTGCTCACCTGTGTAAGGATGCTCAGTTTGGAGACCAGCCCTTCTGGTGAGCTGCCGCTGGGTGGTCTCCATCCAGATGCTTCTCCATCCGGTAACTACTTGGGGGAGAGAAGGTCCCTACCTCACGCCACAGATGTCTTCTATTCCGTGAAGCTTGTAGGTGCATATTTCAAAAGTAAAACAATCAGACTTGGAGTTAAGATGAGAAATGATGTTCATGATCTTATGTTAAGAAAGTTTCTTATATGGACCAGTAAAAGAGTTAGCAATCTCAGGCCCATGGGTGAATTCCAGCCCACTCCTTTGTTTTTTAAATAAATAACATTTTATTGGCATACAGGAAAGGTTTATGAAGGCGCACAGAAAAGACCCATAAAGAAAAGACAGATAAATTAGACCATGTTGTAACTAAAAATTACCCAGCAAGCACAACATTAAAAGAGTGGAAATACAAATCACAGAATGGAAGAATATCACCCATACTATACTGATTTGCATTCAGTATTAATTCTTAAAATTTATGACATCTACACTTTTTCAAAAACACATCTACTGTTCTACATATAATACTGGATTTGCATTCAGGTGAATTAAGAATTCTTACAAATCAACACGATTATGATAATCGAATACCATAATTGAACCACAGACCTAAAAGGCACTTTCCAGAACAAGATATACAAATGTCCAGCTGCTATGGGAGAAAAAAAACTGCAAGTTCATTAAATCATACAAAATCAAAATTAGATCAGAGTAAGACAACACTGAGCCCTGACCAAGCTGACTGTAATCAAGTAAAGACAGGAGGTCCCAGTCTCTAGAGAAAACCAGAACGACTGATTTTTCAGGTGCTGGGGATGATTCAGCAGCTTTGGAGAATTCTTTGCTGACACCCAGCAAAGCTGAATGGATAAATCAGTTCCGAGGCAGCAGCCCGAGAAGGCACATGTTCACATGTCCTTGTCCACTTGTACACACACACGCACACACACACACACACACACACACACACACACTTCTCTTATGAAGTAGCTTCTCCACATGTCATTGTTAGATAGTGGGAACAACCTCCTGATGCCCAGTGGCATGGAGAATACAGTCGATAACATCGTAATAACTATGAGACCAGGTGGGTCCTTGGAAATACCAAGGGGAACCCTTTGTATAACGTACGACTGTCTGACCACTAGGCTAACACCTGGAACTAATACATCACACGGAGTGTAAATTGTAATTGGAAGATAAACTTTAAAGTTCTCTCCAAAAATACCTATAACACACGATGCTTCCAATTACGGATGTAACTCAATGAACTCTGTGTGTGTCACTGAATATATTTAACAGACAGAAGCAGATTTGTCAAGATATTAACCATCTTTTCTCTGGGTGTATATGTGTACTTTTTAAAGTGGAGGGAGGTAGAAGAACGTAAAGGGGGTGATTGGGGATGGACGGAGACCTGACTTGGGGTGGTACACACACAGTACAATGTACAGGAGATGCGTTGTGGGCTTGTGCACCTGAAACCCGTGTAATTTTGTTAACCAGCATCACCTCCCTGCATTTCATTAACACACACACACATCTCTTTATAATTCTTCCACTTTCAGAACACGGTTGGTTTTGAGATAGGCCACGGAACGCCCATTTCTGATGGCGCCGTCGGGTGAACTGTTCTGACATTGCACCACCACAGGGCTTCACAGAAAGGCAGCTTGGAGCCCCGGTTTGCCGATGCTCACCTCTGTCTGATTGCCGCGTAAGCGGATCTTGAGCACGGAAACTCCCACACGAGCTGCTTCTATTCCTCTGTTTCCCACCAGCCCTCTTTTTCCCCTCTCAATGTAGCATATTCTCATTTTTCCCTCTGTTACACTGCCCATCTCGCCTCATCTAACTTCAGCAGACGGTCAACACCCTCTAATTGTTCTCTGTCCTTGTAACAACACAAACCACTCAGACAGAAGTGCAGGCCCGAACCCTGTTAACGGATGGATGTGTCTCTCACTCAGTACAAAGTTCTGAGTGCTGCTGAATGTTTGCAAGAGTCCCCTTATTTGTCACAGAGGGGAAGCTTACACATCTAGTCTCTTTTACGGTGACTTTTACGCACAAATCTCTTTGTGTAAAATTCTAGGTTATAATTCATGAACGGATGTGAGGATAAAGGTATCTATTTACAGAGACCTGCTTTCTTTGAAGTGAGCGTCCTAATAATATTGTTTAGGGACCAACACTCCCTACGTGGGGGAAGAAGGTATGGCGTGGCAATATTTTCCAGCACTGTTACCAGCTTGCAAAGGGAACACACAGAAAACCAGAAGATCCGTGCATCTGGAAGCCTTCATCTTATGACAGCATAGTTTCCTGCACTTTCTGTAGCCACAATAAAGGACGCATCAATTTGCCGAGGACCCGCAGGGCTGCGGGAAGTGACAGTGAGGGAGGCCACCTAGTTTCCGAAAGACTGGCTGGCATCAGTCCTCAAACAGACATCTGCAAAACCGTATCATCATTCCTAATTGCAGATGACAGGGTGAAGCAGCCACAGACATCACCAGCTGAATCGCTTTTGCCCACCAACGGCACAGGAGCGTCCTGACCCAATTCCACACTCAGGCACATTGCTGCTCCTTCAAAACTGCCCGCTTGCAGAGACATCACTCTGATATGGTTTCATCTTATTTTTATGTCTAAAACTATATAGAAAAATGTCGTTACTGAGCAAAGAAGGGAGCTGCAAGAATAAATATCTAAAGAGATGTAAGGTTCTACGTGGGCATAAAATTCAGGTTATGCCCGGACCACAAACAGCGAGTGCTGGCAACAATGACCTTCCATTACAGCAACCTTCCCATCTGCAGTGGAGAGCCCAGAACTGAAATATGATCATTGCTGTATAAACATTTTCAGGATGAATAAGTGTCTGGTCACTGAAACAATGGACTTAGGTTAATTACTGAACAGACGATAGATTTACCAATATGAAGAACCATAGTTCGTCGCTCAATATCCAACAGTCTTCAAGTACAAACATATGGGAAGCCTTATGAATAAATTGGAGGATTCAGTTAACAGGTTGAGAGCAAGAATAAAGGAATGTACTTTTTTGTGTGAATAAGGGCAAAAGTAATTACAGGGTAACAGAGTTGGAACTTGCGGCATGAAACGGAAAACCGACGATAAAATCTGCCTCCATGAAATGCCGTGGAATGTATTATTACCCCTTTAATAAAATTCAGAAAAGTAAAATACACAATTTGAAATAAAATAGTCCTCTCCTTATTTCATCTCCTAAGAGTTTTTAGCTCTGAGTCTTTGGGTAACTTATGGATTGATCTCTGTACGACTCATCGTTTGCATCTGTCAGATGTGAAGATTCATGCCTGCCTCTCAGATTTGTTGAAGAAACATTAATGAAATAAAATGTGTTCCACAGTGGGCAAAGCTTGGCCCAGTAAGCACTTCCTGGGTGGAAGCTGTTATTTCCATTGTGATGATAATTATTATTATTCCAGTTAATCCAAAATGACTATACTAATGCGACCTCACAAGCAACACGAATTAGCGGAAGAGTACAAGAGATAGCTTAATCATTTTGAGTATTTTCCAGTGGTTGAGTAATTACCCGTGAAGTGATCTTAAACCAATTGTCTAGCTTGTCCGCGCCTCAATTTAAGAGATTTGTTCTTCTATAAAATCAGTATGTAAACATATCTTCCTCATATTTGTAAGCTGAAGTAGCACACATTTTTACTAGGTCTGTTCTCTCTTAAGAAAGGCAGAGCACCAGAGCACCAAAGCCTACTTAATTGGACTCATAACCCATTAGCTCCTTTTTCCTGAAAGACGGGATAGCCTCTGGGGGTAGTCTCCTTCTGGTCTGTCTGGGTTGAGTCCTGGGCATTAAACAAAGATCACAGATACAATGGTGAGGGATTTTTCTCTGGCCACAGGATCTTGCAGTCAAAACCAAGCCAAAACAAAACAGGGTTGACCCTAGTTACTATTTCTTTCTGCATTACTCTTATGACTTTATATATATGATGAAGGCTGGAGCAGAGTTCACCAAACACATGGATGTAATGAATCTCGATGTCAGAAAATCCTTTTGCCACCTTCCCGGATCAAATCAGCATGCTGGCGAGGGAAGCTTAATTAAGAATGAACAGGAATAACAATTGAGTATGAGAGAAAATTCAGGACTGTCACTATCAAAATGATTAATGGTAATTGTAACATAACTAGATATGTGTCATATTTACAGAAAGAACTTGAAAAATATGAATTTCAAAATAATGCATGGCCTAAAAATGTGATTAAAATCTTAGGCAATGTCAATCTGAAATAATATGCTAAGATTTTTCTCTAATGCACGTATAATGTGTTGAAACTGAGTCTAGAGTTATGCCTGACAATTAGAATCGGCAGCTGAAATCACTCATGCACCCTTTTCTCTTTTGATGTTGCATTATTTTTATTTCTTTATTTTAGCATTTATCTCCCTTCTACCCGCTACCTCCAGCAATCAGCATGCTATTGTCCATGTTCATGAGTCCTTTTTCTTCCTTGCTCATGGTATTACATTTCTCAAATTTAAAACTTTAGTTTTGATTACGTGCTCCCTCAAAATCATTATCCCTCCCACCCAAGGTTTCTGCCACCCATTTTGTACCAGAAACGATATGTGTTTTTTATCTATTGTTCACTCCTGTGTTATAATAAAAAGAGGAGCAGATGTACCCATGTATCTGTGTTTTGCATAGCACATGCCAACAATAGCTCTAAGGACCTTTTTCTGAACACCGTCTTTTCTATTTAAAATGTATACCGATGAACCACCACGTATGCAAGAACATTCAGATCAGGATACACGTGTGTACATGAATCAGTGGGCATAGAATTCGAAGACTGGAATGGCGCAGTGAATTGAAAAGGAGAGTAAAAGCATTGGTCAGATGCACAAGAAAGACAAAGAGAAAGGACACCACATACAATATCACTGATATACTTTGTTCAACGTCACTTCGCAAAGGTGTCACTTCCATGTGGACTATTTTAATTTATTTAGTGTGTTTTCGAGTTTGGTACCTGATAACAGAACATGCTCTAGTTCCCCTTGGTTCACAGCTCCCTCTTTTCTTGAGTTTGTTACGTGTTTCTGTGCCTTCACTCTCTACAGATGAAATTCCCAAACACCAAAACACGTGTACGCCAAACTCGTCAGACGATGCTGCTGGCTCTGGGAAGATCCGATTTTTCCTGGAGAGCAATGATTAGATTTTTAAAACCTGTCCGTGAGGAGGGCACATCCATAACGTTTAAATAGGAAAGCATCATCTACCGTAAGGAAATTCTGCAGTAAATAGAATTTGCATAACCATAGACACAGAAATTGGCTGTTATTGCAAGTATGCTCAGACCTGAAAGGAGATTCAATATACAGCATGATGGTGGAATGTTATTTGCTAAAATGCCATTCAGCGTGTCCCCTGATATACATGTTCATTACTGGCTATACAAATGCACACACGCATGTATAGTTACATGTATGTGCACATGTGTGTTGTGTATGTGTATAACTATTTAAAAAGAGATACAGGCATATTTGCATATATGTATGCAAAATGAGAAACTTCCACGTGAAACACCCTGGAATTGGAGAAATAAATCAAGAATATTGCAAACTATATCACAAAGCATCACTAAGAAACCAAGCCAAGCTTCTCCTGAAGAAAACATTTTTAATTTCCTTTACAAGCTGTGGCAGTTACAGGGATATTTAAAAATCATCCTTCAGCCCTGCCTGGAGTGGCTCAGTGGACTGAGTGCTGGCCTGCAAATTGAAGTGTCACTGGTTCGATTGCCAGTCAGAGCACATGCCTGGGTTGCAGGTCAGGTCCTCAGTAGGGGACATGGGAGAGGCAGCCACACATTGATGTTTCCTTCTCTCTCTTCCTCCCTCCTTTTCCTGCTCTCTAAAAATAAATAAATAACATCTTTAAAAGAATAAGATAAAATCATCCTTCTGACGTGAAATAGATAATAAACTTGTTTTGACTCACTCTATTTGCCAAGGCTGTCTGGGTAGGTGTGCCTTTTGTTCCGCAACGTCCTCCTGGAGACAACTGCAAGAGCGTGCATAAACACACACTAACAAGAAATGTTTGTCGGTAGGATTTTGCGTGCAAAGCTCTTTGCTCAAAATTAAATTCCTGGAAAAGGGTATGGCAGGTAAACGTTGGACATGCTCTGCAAAGAAGGGGATTACAATCTCTACCCCTCTGGACAACTGGCAGTCCCTGGACCATCGTATTCCCTGTGGAGACAGAACAGGCCAGGAACAAACCAAGCATAGCCCTGAGACAGTGTCACCAGGCGAGGAACCAACATCCTTTGGGCCATGTGCTCACTTGTGACGGCTCCTATTCTCCCCTTTCACATGGGCTTCTGTGTATCTCTGGGTGACATCATGGTCTATTTATAACAAAGAATCGCAGTAGAAAGGAAATGGTCTTCCAGTCAGGCTCATTAGAGGTGTGCCTAGTTCTTTCGGTGAAATGAAGTTGGGGGGTTTGATTTCTGCAACTGCATAAGCACTTCTTCCTCCAGTGATTTATCACCAACACTCGTACGCACAGGAGCACCTACACAGACATGCAAAATAGCATGGCATTAGGAACTGAAAACATCATGCATAAATGTTTTCACATCTCGGTAGAAAAATAGATGTATTGATTGCTACTGACCCGTAAAACATGCACGTTTGCTGTTGAATGTCACTGGATTTTCCAAAGACTTCCTGAGTTTCTTCCTGTCTCTCGAGGTTTTGGAGTCCCATTTGCAATCCCATAAACGGGGAAAAGAAACATGATTATTTGCACACAACCCTGAGTGATATTTTATCTGAATTTGTTTGGATAACTTGATTATGACACTAAGGAAGAGAGGGGGGAACATTGGGCCCATCTCCAGCCCTTCCAAACATTCAGACACACGAAGGTAAATTCGGGCCTGTCACTCCATATTTTCCAAGAAACTGGAAGAGAGAAATCTGTCCACATGTAGTAATTCTATGCTCCTTCTCATCACCCATTTGAGCAAAGCGAGACTCAGTAATTCAAATGCTCAGGGTGACCGGACACCCAGTTCTTACCCAGCTGTTTCTGTGCCTTGTGTACTCTAAATATTGACGCATTCTGATACCATGGCTCCTTCATCAATGGATGTTCCATTAATAAAAGAGACACGACTACCATGCCTTAGGTGAGGTGGCACTTAGCGACACCTGGCAGACGTTGATGTCACGAATGTCCAGCAGCTCTGAGGAAGAGATGTCTGCCTCACATAACACTGTTCCCTGCATCCTTTTCATCTTCATTTGTCATAATGGATCTCCAGGAAGCACCAGTGAGCACATCACAGGGTGCTGTGAGCGACGCAGATGGACCCTTTCGTCTCCAACCCAGACTCACATCGTGACACAAAGGCAGGCTAACCCTGTATGGAGAGGAAAGATGTCAGAGGCAACAAAATATGAGATTCTCCAACCATACCATCCACATTTTCTGTTTTAAGCGAGCATCAGTCTAGCAAAATGCAACTCTGACATCTGCAACCTCCAGTGGAAATTTGGTGAATTCTGAGAAATGAAGAAAGGCATGGGTGATGGTCTCTTAGAATTTGGTAACTGCCCTGTGCCCCAACACACCTGCCCCAATATGAGATGTGTGAGAGAGAGAAGGGCTGAGTGAGCCAGGGGCCAGAGAGATGCCGCGGGTAGCATCCAAGAAACTGTAAGGTGTCTGTGCCTCCCTACATCCATCTCCTGGTAGATGCTATTTCCCCAGGTGAGAATGCACAGCACACAGAAATTGAGATCAGTCATCCAACCCTGCTGGAGGGGCTATGTTTTTGCCTTCCGGGTGGATATAAGCCTCTATGGTTCCAGGAAAAGGAAGGAAGACCAATCCTTGAATAGGCTGAATGATTTTGGCAGTCTTAAGCTTGACCTTGGTAAGCATCATGCTTTCTTCATTGTTTCTGTCGAAAGTTCCTTCCACACAGCACTGGTCACCCTAGAAGGGAAAGTGCATTGTTGTTCTGCAATCCCAAGGCCTACCAGCCCTCGTTGGGAAGAAGAAAAACAGAAAAAATAACAGGTCTCCGTGAATGTTTATGCAATTACCCGGAGCTCTATGAATCTCCCCATGATTAAGTTTTTGGGGGCTGCTTAACTCCCTCCTGAAAGACTCACTGCAGCTTCCCCCAGTTGATCCACATGGTTCAGCCTAATTTCTAATAATTTGCATGTGCCGTCTTATTTTATAATCACTGCCATGAAATCGTGCCATTGCTAGGAGAAAAGCAACATCAGTACCCAGTACAGAAATGTACTCCATTTTCATAAATCTCTGTCCCTCACTTAGCCATCTCTAATGTTGATTCAAATACACTATTTTGTAGTTTTCTGCTTTTTTTTCTATTGGATCTCCACAGGGTCTAAACATATTTCTGTAAATATCTAACAACCCGTACATTTCAGGGTATCAACCTCACTACACAACTGACTATTCTGAAACACACTGCCCATTCTTTCAACTGGGAGTGTTCAAACTCACCCTAGCTACTAACATCACGAGTCATACTTTGCTTTCCCATAAATAAAGATTATTCTGGCCTTTGAGTCACTTTTATCACTGTGAAGGGAAGTGAAATGACTTTGTTTGGCAATTAAATGCAGAGTGAAATGTTTCTGACAGCCAAGGATTACATGGTTTGTGGCATAAATGAAAGGTGACTGGGTTCTTACAAGTGGTCAATTAGCTCAGATTTGTTTCCTAACAGCAAGGACTACTCTGGCATGGACTGGATATTTGTGTTTCCCAAAATTCATACGTGGAATCTTAAATCCCCAGTGCGATGTTATTTAGAGATGGGGTCCCTGGTCATGAGTGTGGAGCCCTCATGAAAGGGATTAGTGTCCTCATAAGGGGATGGACAGACTACAGCTCTTTCCTAGAAAAACATGCCCACCTGCAGCCAGACAGAAGGTTCTCCCCAGAAACGGAATCTCCCAGCATCTTGTTCTTGGACTTCCCAGCCTCCGGAACCATAGGAAATAAATATGCATAGTCTTTGGTATTCTGTTATAGCAGTGCAAATGGACATAGACAGACTTATTCTTTACCTACAGGTTGTAATGAAAACCATTGTATCTAAAATGAGATGAACAGGTGGGTCATGTAGTGTCTCTACCTTCACCAACATCGTTTACTGCTTTATCCCTATAGCTCTTGATTTAGTAAGGGCTTAAGTTATTTTACTGCTGCATTGAGATTATAGAGGCAGATAAAATATTACTTTAAATGATTTGGGTTAAATTGGAAAACATGTGAGAATTGATCACCGCAATTGAAGGATTAACTATAGATATACATATACTTACCTGTATACCTATCTACCTATCTATCTACCTGTAATTATCATCTATCACTATCTATGTACCTATATATCTATATTATTTATCATCTCTATCTATCTATCATCTTAGAGATTAAGAGGATGAGTGAGACGTAGTAAAAGAGCCTTTACTTAAAATTGCTGACGGATGGAAACATTCTACAGGGGAAAGGTGAGTGGGCAGTTCTGGCTGAAATGGCTACAGGTACAAAGTCCCTGAATTAGGGAGATGGGAGGTTTGAGGAGCCCTGCACTGAGTGAAGGTCATGTGACCCCTCAGAGGGTTGGGGCTATCTAAGATGAACAATGAGACCTCGTGGTGAAGCCACAGTGAGTCCATACTTTACCATGTGCCAAAGCTCCTTTCTTCGCCATTGTTATTGTTGAGAGGAAGAAGAGGAATTAACGGACTGAAGGCAGATGTGAGACATGCTATCTCTCTCATCTTGGCATCTGCATTACTTAAATTGGAGTAATCATCTAAAATATAGTCCTAGAGTCCATGCCAAAAAGATATTCTCATCGTCTAGTAGAATACTATTTTGGGACGTGCTTTGTATACTCATTAAACTGAACACATGTTTTGGGATACCATTCTTGTGAAGTCATTGTTTATAAAATGATTTGGTTGAGTCCTGGTTGGGTAGCTCAGTTGGTCAGTCCCAATACCCCAAGGTTGTGGGTTTGATTCCCGGTCAGGGCACACACAAGAATCAACCAACTAGTGTATAACTACAAGGAATAACAAATCAATGTTTCTCTCTCTCTCTCTGTCAAAACAAAACAAAACAAAACAAAAACAAAAAAAAGATTTGGTTGAAAGATAGACATGAAAAATATAAAAATATATGCATCACAAAAGTCTCAAATTTTAAGTTTTTTTCAATGGGTTGTCACTAGTCTCACCTTAAGAATAATAGAAAGTGAAAGTCTTTGCACAAAATATAGACTGTATAACCCTAATAAAAATTTTGTTTTATTTCACTATGCCATGAGATAAGGTGAAGTATAGGCTACTCTCTGATTATTTGAATCTCCCTGTGCTATTTATCATCTGAGTTCGGGGATCTATTTCATGCATGCATGGTCTACGCAGAACTGGGATCCACATTGCTTTCATGCTCTGCAAAATTCTAAACAACAGAAATTAATGTGCATGTTATGTGTTTGGATTTTTAAAGCTCGGAATGTTTTCAGTATTATATTTTGCCAAGTTAGGTCTCCTGGGCTATTGAAAAGTAGAAATGGAGAGTTGCATGGCTGTTAGAGCAAAAAAATAAAAAAAATAACAAAAAAAGATGCTCTTAATCATCATCACACCAGTGTCTAGGGGAAAAAAATAAAACACTCTTCAAGCTTTTAGCAGAAAGAAACTGCATTGCTGAAATAGGACAAGAAGCTGGTACACAGCCTGAAATGGGCCATCTTTCACACCCCACGCTTGAGCGTCCATCGACTGCAGCTTGGCCAACCTCGTTAGGAGAGATTAGAAAGATGCCAAGCCACGTACATGCCGGAAAAGACTGCAGCCCCAAATTTCCATTGCAACATTTCATTACTCCCTGGCAGGTGAGAAGTAGAAGAATATTAACCCAAGAATTGTTGGCATCTATGGTAAACACAGAAAACTCCCAAGTCAACAGAGATGAGTGGTAGGCTTTAAATAAATGTAGCTGATCACTGCTTCATGAGAGTTCTGTGTGATTTTTATAAATGCATCAGATTACCATATGGCATTTCTTTTTTTCCCTCGTGTTTTCTTTAATCTTTATTTGAGGATATTTTTTATTGGGGGGGGAGAGAGAGAGAGGTGCCTAACTCTGATCTCTTATCTTGGAGATATTGCAGACATTCTGTGGTCCCCTGTTTTCTGCCAGTGAATATGGGGGACTATGTAAAGGATCATTCTTGAGTGAGCAGGAAGAAGAAGGCACAACTCCTTGAGGAAGAGTATGACCATTCTTCGTCTATAAATACAAGTTGGGTCTGGGGCATCATTCTTTGTCATCGAGTATCAAAGGTGACTTCACTGATTTTGGGGAAGTGCCAACCCAGGAGATTTGACCTTGACTTATGGAAATGAGGAAGCAGAGACAAGTTGAGAACAATTGGCAGTAACAAAGAAATCTGAGAAATCTCAATTTATGATGAAACCTTTGCTATGGTTGCACTAACGTCAGAAACCATTTAAAATGCTGTAACTTGGAGTATCATCTATGAAACTGGTGAAGGCTGAAAAATGATGAATAGAAAGAACTTTGGTTCTCTTCCAAATCTCCATTAAAATGAAATGCTTAGTTCTGCTCAAATTGTTTTATTAGCAACCAATCGTTCTTTCTCTGCTACCCTGCTGAATGTGAGGCTTCTGGAATGTTCTTTGGCTTTTTACATTGCCCACAGGTATCACTTTTTGTTTTATTGTTAAAATAAGGAGTGATCTTTGTCTGAAATCTAGAAAGATCCTGGAATACTGAGTTTAACCCCTAAGTCTGACGACTCCTCACTTCCTGTCCTTTCAACATTGGGTCAAGGTCACTCTAAGGACACAAGGAGGCTGAGACACTCACCTTGACTTTCACAGTCTTTGTTTCTCCTGCTATATACACCCAACCCTTGTCCTTCCTCTCCTGCCTGGAAAATTGAGGAGAAATAAATATTTCAATTAAGGGAAGGAGGACCAGCCTACGATGTTGTGGGAACAGCCAAAGAGTGGGAAGAAGGGTAGTTGTATAGGGCCCCTGAGCCGATGACCACATGACCTCCAGTCTTAGCCTGGGAAGTGCGTATTTTCATTTCCATATCATAAATGGAAAAAAATTTAAAAAACCAAGAAGATGAAAGAAAGGAAGAAGGAGGAGGAGAAGTGGAAGAGGGAGAAGAAGAACAAAGTGGAGAAGGAGGAGGAGGAAGAGACAAGCAGGCAGATGATGTTAATGGGAAGCACAACGAAACACGAAGAGAGTTTAAAATTTCAATTTATTCACAATTCTCAAGAAGAGGAAATAGCCCTAAATATATCTTATAAGACCAGTGTAACTTCATGGAGACATCAGACAAAGACAAGAAAATGGAAAGTTGTGTGGAGCTGTACAAATGCATTTTTTTCAGTGTCTTCAAGTATAGAACATGAATTAGTGAGGTATCAGTCGATAACTCTAAGGAGTCCAAGGAAGCTAAAGGAGGAGGGATACACTACTCCAGGCTAAGAGATTTGAAGTTTATTCTGAAAACTGATGGGTTCCCAATGTTCATGACCACCAGTAAAATTTGTGGACATATGCCACAATATATAAACGTGTATCTATGTATTATTTTATGTGGTATCCTGTATAATGCTTTAATATTATACACATTAAAATGTACACAAGTGATACTCATACATGCCTATATGGAGATGCCAAAAATGATGCCATGGATTGGCGGAGAAAGGCTTTGAAATAAGAGCTCAACTATTGGAAATGTATTTTAGTGAGAGCACCTTGGTGGCCTTGCAGGAAATGGCAATGACATGGGCAACATGGACAGCTGAGAGATCTGGTTCTCCGTGACTGGTGCTCATACATATCATCAGATCCAGCGCAAAGAATGAAGCATAAGACATAGGGCTGAACATTTTCAGTTCCTCCTTCAGGCCTTTGGATGACCACAGGAGACTGATGAGCCCTGAAAAACAACCGACAATGATATTCAACCAGCTTTGACCATATTCAACCAATGAATATGATCAAAGCAAAAACAGGGTTCATTAGGGGAAATATCTGATTCCAGAAGTGAGAGAAGGCTGAAATTTCTTGTAGTCACACACACACACACACACACACACACACACACATACACACACACACACACACAACAGCCAAAGTTGAAACTGTTTAACCAACCAAATAAACTAACTAGAATTGCATTATAATACTATTAGGTAAATATCTATTACTCCATTCTGATATAAATGCAGGGTTAAAAAAATAAATAAATGAGAAATAATAGACCCATCTTTCCAGAACAACCCAAATAATTTATGTAGGCATTGCACTCTCCAGGAGGTTGAATAGAGTTTTCACTCCCTTCAATTTTTTTAATTTATTGAATATAGAGAGAGGGAGGGGGAGGAGAGAGGGAGGAAGAGAGAGAGAGATCTGCTCCATTTATTGATGCATTCATTGGTTGCTTCTTGTATCTGCTCTGAGTGGGAATTGAACCCATGCCCTGGTGTATCAGGATGAAGCTCTAACCACCTAGGCTACCTGGCCAGCGCTGGAGCTCCCCAGTCTGAAAGTGTAGGCTGAGGGGTGATTTTCTTCCAAGGAGGACAGTGTGAAATGTGGGGGGAAGAAGTGACTGGTGCAGAATCCTGAAAAAACATGATGCCAGGCAGCTGATCAAAGTCAACATTAGCAATAAGCCATGGTCAGAGTTTGTCCTTTTGCTATGATGTGAAGAAAATAGAGTTTTGCCTCTGTGGCCTTCTCTCCAGGAACCTCTAACCCTAGTTTAATCATAAGAAGAAAACATCAGACACCTCTGAGGAGAGGGCGCGTCCACAGAACACCAGACTCATGCTCTTCCAAATGGCCAAGGTCATCAAAAACATATCAAGTGCGGGAAGCTGTCACCCTGCAGAGGAATCCAAAGATACATTGACTCTCTGCCCCCAATTAATGTAGGATGTTAAAAATAGCAGAAACTGGATGTATCTGTACTCTTTTCTTTTGAGTACCTGTGAAACTATTCTAAAATAAATACACACGTGCACACACAAGCGTATTTAAAGACAATGGTGCTGAGACTCCTGGGGGCAAATTTTGTAGAAGCCACTCGAGGAAAGAATCAAGGAGGAAAGAGCTCACCTTTAAAAATTAATGCAGAAAAATCAAGATGGCAAGAAAGACACCGTAGGTTTTACTAAGAGAAGTGTTATTAGTGGCCATTGTGAAGACTGTGAAAAGACATTCCAAGATTTGTAAGTGATTTATTGCTTATTATAAAATAGAATTTTGAGAGCAGCATTTCCTGTTCTCATTTTTTAAAAATCAGTCCTATTTTAAATGGTTTAGGTCTTTCAATTCCTTTGGAGATCTCTACTATTATATTTATAAGTTTTGAAAATTTTTTATATGGATGGTGATTAAACAATATTTACCAAAATACACTTTCCTAATGAAATATAAGACTATAGTAAATAGATCACCTGTAGAAATTCTGATAGAGAGAAAGAAAATAGGGGAAAACATTTCATGTTCTTTCAGGGTTACAAAGTCCTTTCTTGGCCCGGAACATTTGCCAGCAACACCATAACCCGGTTCTGGGCTCTGGAAAAATAGACTGCAATTCACAAATGGTGAACATGCATTATTGTCTTATGATTATGTGTAACCTTTCCCTATGATTACATCACATCTTTCCTTACAATTTATGGAACAGAAATTCCCTTTTAGTGGCAACCAGGTGAAGACTGTTAAAAAAAAACAACGGGACATGAAATTGCAAAAAAGAGCCAATATTAACTCTACCAAGGGCAAGCAAAAGGAGGTTTATAGTCGTAAGTCGGCAAAACACAGTTTATTCTTGTATTATTATGTATGAATTATTGTATCATTTTCTATACAAACAACGGTGACCCTACTCTTGCTACACACCATGTATTTGAACTTAACTTTTAAACCACTTTAAGAGTTGGCAAGTTGAAATTTATTCTATCAAAGTGTATTTCTAAACATTCTACTTGCTCTCAATTTTCCAAATGGCATCAGTCCTTTGGGAGTTTCCTTGTTAGCATGCAACTGTGTTTTATTCAGCTCCAAATCCAAAAATGACACTGGCGATTTTATTGGGATGATTTATACCTTGACCTTTTCAGAGTTCAATACTCACAACTACTTTTAACTTCCTCCACAGCATCATGGAGAAAAGTCTATATCAAGTAGACATCATATTTTATTCCCAAGGCCATGGGGAGGATGTCAAACCATCTTGCATTTTTGCTGTGTATATATGTAGAAAGTTATTCTTTTTACTTTGGTTAGTCAACCTTTGAAATTTATTCCTTGAAAAAAACATGGCATTTTTGAAAAAAAAATCTAAAGGAAAAAAAAAGAATAGAAAGAACATACTGGATATTCAGGCCAAGATGGAGGTGTAGGTAGACACACTGTGACTCCTCACACAACCAAAAGAAGGACAACAACAAATTTAAAAACAAAAAAACCAGCAGAACTGCCAGAAAATTGAACTGTATGGAAGTCTGACAACCAAGGAGTAAAAGAAGAAACATTCATACAAACCAGGATGGGCAGAGACAGGTGGTGGAAAGAACTCACAGCCAAGTGGTGGCTGGAGCACTGGGGTGGGCAAGGCGGTGGGTCATGGACCAGGCAAGGTGGCAGCTGGCGGATCAGGTGGTACCACATTTGCGTGCGGATAAACTGGGAGGAACAGTGAGGAGCGAGACAGACCATGCAACCTGGGGTTCCAGGGTGGAGAAATAAAGCCTCAAAACCTCTGACCGAAAAAAAACTGTGGGGGTTGAGGCAGCAGGAGAAACATCCAGCCTCACAGGAGAGTTTGTTGGAGAGACCCAAATAAAGGAGAACTTCCCCAATCTGGCAAAGGAATTAGACTTCCAGGAAGTCCAGGAAGCTCAGAGGGGCCCAAAGAAGTTGGACCCAAGGAAGCACACACCAAGGCACATCATCATTACATTACCCAAAATTAAAGAGAAGAGAATCTTAAAAGCAGCAAGAGATAAGGGGACAGTCACCTACAAAGGAGTTCCCATCAGACTGTCAGCTGATTTCTCAAAAGAGACCTTATAGGCAAGAAGGGGCCTGAAAGAAGTATTCCAAGTCATGAAAGACAAAGGCCTACAACCAAGATTGCTCTACCCAGCAAAGCTTTCATTTAGAATGGAAGGGCAGATAAAGTGCTTCTCAGAAAAGGTCAAGTTCCAGGAGTTCATCATCACCCAGCCCTTGTTATATGAAATGTTCAAGGGGCTTATCTAAGAAAAAGAAGATAAAAAAGATGAACAGGAAAATGACAAAAAGCTCACAACTATTACAAACTGAACCTAAAATAGAACAAAAACAGGTGAAGCAAACAACTAGAACAGGAACAGAATCACAGAAGTGGAGATCACATGGAGGGTTATCAGTGCGGAAGGGGAGGGAGGAATGGGAGAAAAGGAACAGGGAATAAGTTGAATAAATGGTAGGTATAAAATAGACAGGAGGAGGTTAAGAATAGTATAAGACATGGAGAAGCCAAAGGACTTATATGTACGACCCATGGACATGAACTAAGATTGGGAGGGGGATGTGGGGAGAGGGAGTCTGCAGAGTGGAGGGGAGTAAAGGAGAGAAAATGGGACAACTGTAATAGCATAATTAATAAAAAATATTTTAAAAAGAAAGCATGTACTTTTCTCGAAAGACAATATCATTTAGTAAGCATGATGATACTTGACTTTATCAATTGATAATATTTAAACCGTTTGTGAGAACGGAACGTTTTGACAGTCTGTCAGCTCAGAGGGGTGGTCTCCTCTCTCACTGTCTGTCGTTTTGAATTAATGTGAAATTCGGTGGTATCTTTGGAATCTACACTCCTTCTAGAAGTGTCACGATTATTTTGATGGTGCTGATTTTGTTAGAACAGAAAGTGATGGTGGTTAACTGGGGGACCCGTTGTCTGCCCTGGACGGAGTTGTATGGCCAGGCGTGGACAGTTACTTGCAGGTAGTTACAGCAGATGTTACTAGTTAGGTGTGGCTCACAGCGGACAAGGTAGCTTGCTCATGCAGGTAGCCTGGGGTCCTTATAAAGATGAGCAATGTGGATATGGTGAAGCCACTAGTTTTTCTTTCCGTTCTCTCATTTTCTCCAACTACCATTTACATGCAGCATTATTTGGTATTCATTTCAGGTGTACATCCACCATTCTTTACATCTGAGCAAAACGTTTCACACTGAAACTTTTTTCTTTTTTTTTAATAGGTTGAAACTGGTTCTTGGACGTCCTTCAGAGCAAGGCACCTGCTGCTCCTTCGACTGTCTTCACAAAGCTACCATTTGCTCATCACGGGCACATTGTAGAATGATCCCATGGCCTGCTTTACATACTTTACTCCATGCAGTTCTTAGGGCATTCTGACATACGTACTTGTAATACGCTAAATATACCATATGACTAAAAATGCTTCTAAACATAAGAGTGAGGAAAAGCCAACTTGGCAAACCAACACACCAGAAACGAATCGCTTCTTTCTCTCCTTTTTAGAATTAAATTTATTTAATTACTTGTTTAACATGAATGAGTTTATTTTTTTGGTCCATACACTTCACATTCCGTGTGATATTAGTTTCAGGTGTACAGCGTAGGGGTAAAACATTTATATAACTTCCGAAGTTATTTGTACAGCAAGGCTGATAGTACCCACTGGGTACCATCCATAGTTATTACGATATTATTGACTCTATTGCCTGTGCTGGAATTTACATCACTGTGACTATCTTTTTGAAATTTCATTCAATGTAGTTGGGGTGACATTGGTTGATCAGATTATACAGGTTTCGGGTGTACATTCTATAACACATCGTCTGTATATTGTATTGTGTGCTCACCCCGCCAACTCAAGTCTCCTTCCATCAAAATGTATCCCCCTTCACCCTCTTCCACCTCCTCCCATCTCCTCCTCTCTGGTCATCACCTTCCTGTTCTTTGTGTCTGTCTGTGTTTGTTTGCTTTTCTTGTGAACCCATTTGTTGCTTTCGGTTTTCTGTCCCACATATGAGTGAAATCATACAGCTCTTGAATTTGTCCAACTTATTTCACTTACTGTGATACTATCAGGGTGCATCCATGTCACGAGGACAAAAACCTGCCATAACTAGTTGATTCATGCCTCACACCCATTGAATTTGGAGGCTTTAAATACCTCAAATGCCTTGCACCAAGCAGGACTTTTAACCGGACATTATTACCTAAACGGATCACGTCCCCTTGTTTGTGTAGCTCTTCCCCACCCCTTTGCCTTCTAAGTGACAATCAGATTTGCGTGAATTGCATGGAAAAGAAAATCAAGTGAGTTTGATGGTTCCGGACAATGTACAGGGTTCATTTTACCGGACGACTCATTTTCCATTTTCATGGGGGAAGGACTTCTGCCCCTATGTCCAAGGCCATGACTAATGAAGGCATCCAGTAGTCACTCTGCAAGGGCTGCCATTCATAAGGCAGGCCATTCAATGCCAGGTGTCCTTTCTTTAGACTCTCATTAATCAGATGGCATGCTGTAATTTCCAGTTTCATGCTAAAAGTACACACTGTCCATGTAATTAGGGATACGTTTATTCTCCCATCAGCCCTGTGAATAGAAAGTCCTTTGACGGTATCCTCTTTCCCTGCTGTGTTGCATCCCTGTGGCAGAGTCAGAAGGGATAAATACCCAGCGTCGAAACTGGAAGGGAAAGAATAACTTTGCATACACTCTCTCCTCGGCCTTATGGTGCAAAGGAGTACAGACAGGTGGAGGTGGAAAATGACTGACTTCAAAATCAGCCTTCCAATCTGTTTTGTAAGTACGAGCTGGAAAATCTCTACCAGCAGGCAGGAAGATTTTATCGCATGTACCCGCACACGCCGAAATGATGGAGCCTGGTCTTCTGTTTTTCTTGTTTTCCAGCTTTTGCTGGAATATATACTGTACTTGCTGAGATCCGATTGTTCTCTATCAAGAAGATATACAGAGTGGGGGGGAAATAGGTTTACAGTTGTGAGTATACTAAACCCAGAGTTTGTTCTTTATTATTATTTATTGATTATTATATCTTTTCTAATACTCACTTGAGGGTATGTGTACTGATTTTTAGAGAGAGAGGAAGGCAGAGAGAGGGAGAGAAATATCCATTGGTTGCCTCTGGTATGTGCCCTGGCCAGGGATTGAACCCCCAACTTTTGGGTATATGGGAAACTGCTCCAACCAACGGAGTCACCTGGCCAGGACTAATTATTGTACTCTTTTGTTCTCTGTGAACAACTGTAAAGCTACTTTGCCCCACCCTGTAATCATTGAGGAATATAGCCAGCATATTCCTCAAGTCAGTATATTTTTATTATTTTCATTCAATTATTTACTCAAAGATAGTGCCTGGCCAGATCAAGCGTGAGCCAAAGGGTAAGGTTCAAACCAGATACATCAGGAAATATGCATTCTTTAATCAAAATCAGTTCTACCGAAGGAAGGTCAGGTTCATGGCAACTCTATTCCTCTGTATGTATGTACAGATATAAGCCATGAGTTCCTTAGATAGCTATTCGATGAGTTCATTTGATATACAATCTTCAGATATGATTACAATAGTCATGGGAGAGAAACAAGCAAGATATTTCCATTTTGCATTTTGACGTTACGTTGTTTAAGCCAACATTCCAATTTATTTTAGGGCTTGGGTTTGCTCACTTTTAATCGTTTTCAAGCTGAAGGCTCTCACTGCCGAGAGTACTCTAGGCTTCATGGGGAAGAAATTGCTTGTAAAAGCTGAATTTCTGCTGGCACCATTTCCCACCACTTTGGTGAGAAGAAGCCTTTTGTCTGCCCTAATGATCCATTTGTGGGGTCAAGAAACAGTTTCAATTTTTAACTTTCGTCTGACTTCATCTTTTAGACATTCTGAAAAACACCAAGTGAGAGTCTCTGAGAAGCAAAACTACCCCATTAGAACTTTTACAGAAACTTTGCTCCAAATTACCCATCATCCTCACTTTTCTTTCTTTCTTTTTTTTTTTTTAACAAACCTGAATGGTCCAACCAACCTTTGCAAAACTCTCCTTAACAACCTCGCCCATCA